>NC_141618.1:1479459-2679459 GCF_047967505.1 Dipteris shenzhenensis | reverse complement strand
GGTGTGCTTGCATCCTGAATATGTACTATCATGGAATTTGAAATACTGATAGACAACCAGTACATGACTTTTCTGCTCTCTCATGCCATCCTTTAAATGCGTGCAACTCTTGTTGATTGGGAACATTAGGAATAACTGGTTCTTGTTCATCTCCAGTAATGAACTCCCAACCTGTCTCTACATTGAGCTTCACATTCTGCTCCAATGGAACAGAGATAGGCTTACAGCCTGTCATCCCATATTTGGACAGCATGTCCAAACCGTATTGCCTTTGCAACAGCCATATCCCACTCGGGGATCTAATAACCTCAATGCCCAAGAAGTAACGCAGCTCTCCCAAATCCTTCATCTCAAATTTCTGCTTCAACAGCAGCTTCACTTCATTAATGTCTGCATCACTATCACCTGTAATAATCAAGTCATCAACATAGATGACTATAAGCACCCCTCTGTTTGTCCTTTTCACATAAAGTGAAAAATCTGATTTGGAAATCTGAAATCCAATAGTGACAAGATATTGCCCTATCTTGTCTGACCATGCCCTCGGCGCCTGTTTTAAGCCATACAAGGCTTTGCGCAACCTGCATACAAAATCGGGGTGTGCATTATCCTCATAACCTTCTGGCTGCATCATATAAACCTCTTCCTGCAAATCACCATGCAAGAAGGCATTTTTCACATCCATCTGATGCAAAGACCATCCCTTTGCAGCAGCCATAGCAATTACTGCTCTCACGGTTGCCATCCTTGCAACTGGGCTGAAAGTTTCCTCATAGTCAATTCCATATGTCTACGCAAAACCTTTGGCAACCAATCTTGCCTTGTACCTGCTAACAGACCCATCAGCATTGTGCTTTACTTTGTAAACCCACTTGCAGCCAGTAGCCTTCTTATCATGAGACAAAGGCATCAAATCCCAAGTGTGGTTTGCATCCAAGGCAGCCATCTCTTCATCCATAGCTGCTTCCCAATTTTTATGCCCTGCTGCATCCTCAAAACATGTGGGCTCTGGCTCCTCTAGAACCTTGACCATATAAGCATAGTGATGTGCTGTATACCCATCATATCTCAGCCTGTCAACTGGATACTTAATACGAGTGGACCTCCGTACAACTGGATCAGTTGTAGGAGTCTTTAAATCATGCCTGCTTTTTCTTGCACCAGGTGTAACAACAGAAGGAATCCCAAGTTCCTCATCAAGGCTCATTTCAGAACGCTTGACTCTCCATCAACATGAGAGCTACCAGCAGACACATCAAACACTGGAGCATGGTCTACTTTTTCTTTTCCTTTATGTGATACCTGCACACCTGCACAACACTACCAGGGCTGCCATGTGACGATTCACTAGATCTCAATCTCCCTGTCCATGCATTAGATCCACTAGTAGAGGACTCTCTGGGTCCACTCAAGGCTTGAGATTGCTGCTCTGCATTTATTGCAGCATTCCCATTTCCTGCATCTGCATCTCCTACCATAACAGTTGGTGCATACCAGCTGCTCATTTCATCAAAAACAACATCTCTGCTCACTTGCATTTTGCGGGTGGAAGGGTTATAACAACGATACCCTTTCTGGTGCTGAGCATATCCAATAAAGATGCATTTTTCTGCCTTTGGATCCAGCTTTGTTCTCTTCTCATCAGGAACATGAACATAAGCTATGCAACCAAATACCTTCAAGTGAGAAATATCTGGTTTTTGGCCTGTATACATTTCTTCAGGCGTCATGCCATGGACAGCTGCAGTGGGGGTTCTGTTCATAATATAAACAGCAGTTGCTACTGCTTCAGCCCAAAAATAATCAGGCATGTTTTTCTCATTTAGGATCGCCCGTCCTACTTCTGCAATATGCCTGTTCTTCCTTTCTGCAACCCCATTCTGCTGAGGGGTAGACCTACATGAGTACTTCCTTTGAATTCCCTGTTCTTTCAGATATCACAAAATTCTTCTGAAAAGTACTCTCCCCCTCCATCAGATCTTAGCACTTTAATATGCACACCTTTCTCTTTTTCAACCATGGCCTTAAAAGCCTTGAAATGGCTGAACACTTCACTTTTGTGCTTCATAAAATAAATCCACACCTTCCTAGTGTAGTCATCAATAAACGTCACATAATAATGGCATCCACCAATAGAAGCAGTTTTGGTTGTCCAAACATCTGAATGGATCACTTCCAAAGGTCTTCTGCTCACCTTAGCATTTTTTGGAAATGCATGTCTGGCCTGCTTACCCATTTGGCATGCTTCACATACCTTTTGCATTCCCTCAACTCTGAATTTAGGCAAACCTGCAACAATGTTTTTCATTTGCATAGATTTCAGCCTTTGTATATTCACGTGCCCAATGCGCTTGTGCCATATCTCAATATCTGCAATGACACCTATCCCATGCGCAAACATAGCAGCTTTCACCTCAGGCATATCAACATCCAAGGTGAACATTCTGCCATTTTTGTTGCCTTTTGCAACCAAGCGGCACTTATTTTTCAAGTCCTCAACAAAGCATCCATCAGGATTAAATCTAACCTGCAGACCTTGCTCAACCATCTGGCCAACTGAAACCAGGTTCTTAGTGATTTTTGTAACATGAAGTACATCTGCCAAGTACTTCGTTTTGCCATCCTGCATAGCCAATGGCACTTTACCAACCTGTGTAATTGGGTGCGCAGTATCATCACCTGTTTCAACATAACCTGGCTTATCCAAATTTCTAACATCATGAAACCACTCACCATGACTGGTCATGCGGTTAGAGGCACCTGAATCAACATACCAAACATCATTGCAAGCTGCAGCATCTCCTGACATGGAGTTAACCATATGCTGCATCACAAAAAGGTGCTCATTTCTGTCGTCACCATGCCCACTTGATGATGCATAGTTGCTTTGCTGCAACTTCCCACTTTTGATGTCATTCTGCTTTTTATAGCATGTACTCTCGTTGTGTCCAGGCTTTCCACAATAATAGCATTCTGTGCTGCTATTTACTTGCTGGTTCCTTTGCCATGAACCACGGCCTCTTTGGCTCCCCCTGCCTCTAGAACTACCACATCCTCCTCCATAGGACTGGTTTTCCTGTTGTTGCTGCTGGTTCTGATTTCCTGCATGGCCACCAAAACGGCCTCTTCCTCTACCCCTGCCTCTACCTGTATTCGAGTAGAAAGCAGTCTCTTGAGAAGTTGAGGTGGCTGAACCACCATTCCTTTGCTCTTCACTCAGCAAGAGAGCAATAAGTTCCTGAAAATCAGGAAATGTTTCACGGACTCCAATGGATGTCCGAAACTGTGCATAATCTTTCCCAAGACCATTCAAGGTCACGGACACTAAGTCCTCATCATCAACAGGTGCTCCAATGGAGGCAAGAGAATCTGCAAGGCCTTTCACCTTCAAGGAATACTCATTTATATTCATATTTTTCCTTTGCACATTGTGCAACTCCTGCTTTAGCTACATCTTTCGTGCTTTGGTATTTGTGCTATACAGCTTCACCAATGTATCCCATGCCTCCTTAGGCGTCTCTACATCCTGTATATGCACAATCATAGAATCTGAAATGCTAACAGATAGCCAATACAAGCATTTTCTAGCTTTTTCATGCCATTCCTTAAAGGCCTTCAATTCAGCAGGAGTGGGAGCGGCACCCAAAACTGGTTCTGCAGTTTCACCACTGATGTAATCCCAAACTCCCTTTCCCATAAGGAAGTTTGTCATCCTAAACTTCCATGCTTGGAAGTTGTTCTTGTCAAGCTTCTCACTGACAATGGTAGACAGATTCTCAGACATTTTACAAATCACGAATTGCAACAGCAACCTGTAACACAGCAAATGCCTCACAAGGGCAAATAGCAAAACTTCTGCAAAAAGCCTCACAGGGGCAGATCTGCAACACTGACGAAAGTGGTATTTCACCACACAGTCACTTCCTAGTGACGATTTTGCATCAACAGGCAACAGGCATGAATCTGCAACTCCCAATATCTCTGCACACAGGCATACGATGCAATTTCTGTGGCACCTTTCCACCGACTAGCCGCGCAGTGGTCGCACAGCGAAAAACAGGGCCTTTTTCTGAGTGCCTGCAAAGAACTTCCGCCTCCAAAATGGGCCCCGAAACGGCCTCAAATCAAAAAAATAAAGTCACCGAGGGCTTTGCCCGTTCCCGCAGCATATACTATGCTCTCGCCACACCGCGAAGAGCCTCTCAATCTGAAACAGTGCACTCCTGCACTTCTGGCTATGCTACCTGCAGAGATTTGCTCCCAAGCTCGAAATAGGAAAGCAACACTGGTCCTCTTACCAGGACACCACAAACTTGGCTTGCTTTCTTGAGCTTCTTACCAAGAACAAGGCTCTGATACCATGTAAAGAATAAGGGAGAGAGATAGGAGACTCAAGTTCAGCTTTCTTCACAACACACAAAAGAGAGAGGACACAAGGTTGGAGGGTGAAGCCTTTCTTCACTTTTGCACACAACAACAATACAATAGAAGAGGGAAATACCCTATATGTCAAAACCTAGAATACGTGGTTCATATGTGAACCCAAACCAAAAACATACGTGGTAGTCTAACTACACCACGAGTACAACTAACATAGGCGGTGACATAAATGATAGTCATCCAGGAGATATATCGGGGGTAGAGCTTGATATCTCAACATTTAGATCATAACCTCGTCCAAATTCCACCTCCGTATGTGTCACAATGTCCCCTCTTCGATTGGCATCTTCAAGAGTGTCTTCTAACCACTCAATGGTGCATTTAACAGTCATTTTTACTAACTCTAGGGGCTACTTCTTACCTCTATTGGCTCTTCACCATAATTTTCTATCCTCCTCTCTTTTTGCTCTTTCTTCTTCATATCGTTTGATCCATTTCTCCACAATTATAAAGACAAAAGGTGTTGACTTTGAGTCGCAAGGAGACACTCATTTTCTTTTTGTTTCCCTTCCCTTGTCCAATCTCTCCTACAACCCGTGGGTCATTGCTATCATCCCAAAGTTGAGGCCAACCATCCTTCTACCATGATTCCTTCTAGTCTAGCTTTTTGTGTTGCATACCCTTTCAACACCTTCATTAACTGTTCCAAGAAATACATCCATTGGCTATGTAAAGTTCTTGCATATGCTACTTCATTGGCTAAGTGCACAAGTAGATGCAATTGGATGTCCATGATACTTGTTAGAAATGCCTTTTCAATCAAACATATAGCTTCAATGGCAATTCTGGCTCTCAATTCTAAAATGGATGACTTCTTAGAGTCTTTTGATGATATCAACCTTCATGGTAACCATTGGTAAGCAATGTAACTAACTTTTGCAACAATGAGAAGGGAAATTAGACATGCATTAGCAAACCCATTGACATACCTCACAAATACACTGAGCTTGTTGATGGCATTTGATGTAGTACTAAATACTGCATCCCTGCAAAGCAATTGGAAGTACATACTACATTAACAATCATGTGTTAGCAAAATTGAAACAAGAATTAAAAAATGTTTCCAAAGCTACAAGTGCATGGAAATAAGGTTACCTGTATCATTTTGTGCCAATCATTTGACTTTAGAGCACGTAGTTTTCCTTTCGAAATAAAGGCACCCTTTTAGATATGCATGTACCCGGTTGGGGTTTTCATACCCATAATTACACTCTTCACCCAGGCCTCCTCTGCCTTTGTCAATACCCATGGTGCCATTGGTAAAATTACTTGCTAGCACAATTTGTTTTGTCTAGAAGGGTCTTTTTTTTTTCATCAGTTTCAAGTCCTCTCATGCTTTTGGAGTATCTCCATCCCCAATCATATGTTTTCACAAAATTTTGACACATTTTTGAATACATGCATTGGGTCCAGTAGATATGTCACTTTATGTTGCCTCCAATAAGAAAGAGAGTAAAATATGGAAAGATGTTGCATGCCAGGTGGAGGTGTTTCAACTTTTGGAGCATGCCACAGTCGCTCCCAATCATCATTGGATCTCATGACTAGAGGAATAGGAGGAGAATAGGAGCTAGTTAAACCTTCCCAAAAGATGGATCGACTCAATATGGATAGTCCATTGGAACAAACCTCCTATGCTTCTCATATACCATCTTTGAAATATTTTTTGAGTACTAGCTACACAAACTATCTCCACAACGGGGACATATGTTGTATTCGAACACTTGGAGACCTATTAAAATTATGGGACAAAAAAAAAGTATTGATAAGTGAGAGAAGAACACCATTAATTGCAAAACAAACAATCACAAATCGATTTTGGTGAGTCGGGAGGACTCTTGACATTTTGTACTTGAGCAATCATGCAATCTGGGATAATCATGCATGGTCCACATTAGAATGCCTTTTACTTAAAAATTGCATTGACCCAAAGGCTTTGAAATGTCATAGACTTGCATGCCATTCCATAAAATTTGCAACTCATCTAACAAGGGGGCTAGATGCACATCCATGTTGTTCAACTTGTGCTTGCCTAGCACAATGAGTGCCAACATCAAATGCCCTTTCTTTATGGTTAGATAAGGTAGAATGTTGTAGATTGTGACTACTATTGGCCACATTGACCATGATGTGGATTGATGTACAAATTGATTAACACCATCCATATCCAATTCAAGAAGAAAATGTTAAGGCTCAAGCACAAACTCTGGCCAGTTCTTTTCTATGTGCATCCAAGCGTTTCCATCTGCAGGGATCCTTAAGGTTCCATTTGTGGAGTGGTTGTAGGAATGAGGCAGGAGTGCCAATCCATATGTCCACCTAGGAATCCACAACAAAATAGATGTGAGATGCATGTTAAGATGGGCTATGGAGAATAGTCTCTGGCATGGAGAAAAAGGCAAAAGAAATATCCCACAATGCTGAAAAAATACCAATATGGGAGCTAAAAAATGAGAAGGCGTTGGGTTATTTGGGTAGACCTCTAGGACTAGAATACTTTCATCATCTAGATATCAAGGCAACTGTAGCAACACCTGAGAATTGGCAAACATTGGAAACTCTTTTTGAGATATGAATGAAGCATTCAAAATCAAGTCTAAAGCAAGACCTCTTTGACCTATGGATGAATGAATTAGAAACACTAGGATTCTACCTTAATCGAATGCAAGCACTTCTGAGGCAATTGAGTGACCTAGGAGCACGGTAGAAGACAAGGACAAGAAAGCAATCTTGCTCAGGAGCTTAGCAGCATATCAATTTAGTGAGATTGCTTAGATTCTTAGGCTAGATGACGATATGGAATTCTTGGACTATGTAGGAATGCTTTTGAGTGAAGAAAAACATGATAATTTTATGTGGCTTGACAACAAGACATATGCAACAAGTGACTAGAAGAGGAGAACACCACGAGACTCACAAAAATGTGACTATTGTGACAAGGAAGGCCATATTGAAAAATAGTGCTACATTAAACAACGTGACAAAATATTGAAACAAGAGAAGGGTAAAGCATTTGAAGTTGACAATAAGAAAGAAACCCTAATGATGGTTAAGATGATCATCTCAATGAACCAAGAGTGGGGCTTCTAATTTTTTTCTTTGCAAGCAGATGTTGATTGAGATCTTTGTGAGCATGTTGCAAGGTTCTTTGTGAATGTGAGTATTAGTTGTCATGTGTTCAAGATGCTCTTTACTTGCCTGTGGGAACTTGTCCCTATGTTGCTTGCCTTCCACACAAGAAATGGATGCCTTGGAAGCAAATGCTACATGGGAATTGGTGCCTTTGCCTAAAGACAAGAATGCAATTGGCTGTAAGTGGGTTTGTAAGGTGAAGCACAATGCAGATGGTTCTGTGAACAGATATAAGGCAAGATTAGTTGTCAAGGGGTATGCACAGACATATGGCATTGATTATGAAGAAAAATTCAGTCCGGTTGCAAGGATGGCAACCGTAAGAGCAGTCATTGCTATGGCTGCATCAAAGGGATGGTCTTTACATCAGATGGATGTAAAGAATGCCTTCTTGCATGGTGATTTGCAAGAAGAGGTCTTTATGGAGCAGCCACCAGGTTATGTTCATGATGTTCATCCTGAGTTTGTTTGCAGGTTGAAGAAAGCCTTGTATGGCTTGAAGCATGCACCTAGAGCATGGTCTGACAAGATAGGACAGTATCTTGTCACTATTGGCTTTCAGATTTCCAAGGCAGATTTCTCACTTTATGTGAGAAAAATAGAGAAAGGTATTATGCTGCTTGTCATTTATGTTGATGATTTGATCATCACAGGTGATAGTGATGAAGATATCCTTCATGTGAAAATGCTATTGAAGCAGAAGTTTGAGATGAAGGATTTGGGAGAGCTACGTTATTTCTTGGGCATTGAGGTGATTAGATCACCAAGTGGGATACGGCTCTTGCAGAGGTAGTATGGATTGGACATGCTGTCCAAATATGGGATGACAGGCTGTAAGCCTATTTCAATTCCTTTGGAGCAGAATGTGAAGCTGAGCGCGGATGCAGGTGAGCTTTTGGAAGACCCTACAGACACATAGTAGGAAGTTTGATTTATGTGACTATTACCAGGCTAGATTTGAGCTATGCTATTGGATTGGTAAGTCAATTTATGCAAGCTCCAAGGAAATCGCATTTGGATGTGGCTAGATGCATACTCAGGTATGTGAAGTCCACATTGCAGTATGGACTATTTTATGAGACTGGGGTTCAGATACAGTTGCATGGATACACTAATGCTGATTGGGCTGGTAGTATTTCTTATAGACGATCTACCAGTGGATATGTGTTCTCTTTTGGGAGTGCTACAGTCACTTGGAGCAGCAAGAAATAGCCTACAGTTGCCTTGTCGAGCATAGAAGCTGAGTACAAGGGTGCAGCAATGGCTGCATGTGAGGTAGCTTGGTTGCATAAGCTACTTTATGATATGCATCAGTCTATAGATGGGCCAGTTGTCATTTATTGTGACAACATGAGCAATATACACTTGGCAAATAACCCAGTCTATGGTGCTAGAACAAAGCACATTGAGGTGCATTATCACTATGTGTGGGAGAAGGTTTTACTAGGTCTTATTGATCTAGTTTATGTCATCACAGAGGATCAGGTAGCTGACATATTCACGAAGGCATTGGGCACAGAGAAGCTGCGCAAGTTCAGAGACCTGCTTGGTATGCAAGAATTGGAATTGAGCTCGGTGGGGAGTGTTGAGATATCAAGCTCCACTCGTGATATGCCAGGATGACCATTGTGCATTTATGTCATAGACTTGTTAGCTGCAGATGCGGTTGGTACACTGCCCAGATTTTGGTTTGAGACCCACATATAGGGTTCTTCTATTTCTTTGTACTAGAGTTCTTTTGGCTCACACAACTAAGAAGAGGAAAACTGTTTTCAGCCTCCACCTTTGTGTGTATTCCCCCATTGTGTATGTGAGAAAGCTGCAAGTGAGACTCCTTCCTTCTCTCCCACTATCTTCACACCACATGTCAACTGAGGTGGTAGATGAGATGATGTGGTATTCAGCTACCATGTGTCAAATTCTTAACCAAAGGAGTTAACTTGACCTATGGGTTAGCTTAACCAATCCTATCCCCTTTGCTGACCAGGGTTAACTTGACTTAACCAGCATTATCCTTGGTTGACCTAGGGTCAAATATACCTCATTGTGGTTTGTGGAGTGCCACATGGCCTTATCTACCACGTGGCAGTTTCTCTCTCAGAGAAGGTTGATGGTCGATGAAGAGGCTCTGAGCACGGTCGATGGCGGAGGTCTTTGTTGTAGGGTCAATGGAGAGCTATCCCGTTTGGACTTTGGAGTTGTGCATTTGGAGCTATGGCGCTTGCCCATAGAGAGGCACGCGTTGGACACTAGGAGCCATTGCTACTTATTGGACTACTTTGGCTACGCCTCAAAAGCTGCTTGGAGCGCTCCCCTTTGTTGTAGGTCATTGAGGCACTGCTGGTCGGTCGATTGCGTGCATTGTTTGACTGGTGCGACAATAGATTTGCATAGTCATGCTCTTCATCCCTTTGTGCCTTAGCAAATAATTCTTCATGTAGCATATCTCTTGGAATCCTCCTTGAATTGACCTTGATTTGCACATGATTCATGCCATATATTTTTCTTTCCATCATCCTATCATTTTTATTCTCTCTTGCTACCTCCAATTTAGTTGAAGAAACAAATTTTCTTATGTGGCATTGATTCTATGTATACAAGTTTGTTTGGCACAAGAGGAAACTTTGTGAGCAATCATAGGCTCTAAATATTGATACATGATGTCAACTTTGTGTTCAATTAAATCCTATAAAGTTTTTGCACTAGTTATGTAGAGAGCATTAGTGACATCCTTATCGTTGGCATGGGCTAGTTTAAGAAGGCAAAGAGGGGAACCCTATGATCTTCATTGCTATCCTTGATGAACAAGAAGTCCTAAAATGAGCATTTCATCCTAAAGATATGAACTCCTCCAAATTCATGTCATCGCCTAAGTTGGAGACCTTTTTCCATATCCTATTGATATTTGATGGATCAATTCATCCAATGAAGGGAATAATGTTGCTTTCAAGGTTGCATGTGATGTCCATCGAGAAGTCTTACACTGGGTGTGTGCCAATTCTAATACGAGTAGGCACTTGAACCACTTCCATACCCCATGGGTTGATAGTATATGGTGATGATCATGGAGATATGTTCTTTCCTAGTAGAAATAGCATCTTGCACTACACTCCATCCTTGGTCTCTTTGGGAGGCTTGAATATACACCAACTACCACTTTGCTTTGTCTCTATAAATTTTGTATTCTTTAATGGCAACTTGCCATCATGTCATGGGCTAGATTATGCAATTATTGCTTCATTTCCTCATCAAGGGGTTGTGCCATGCATAGGAGCAAGATGGAGAGAGATAGGAGAATTGTGTCAAATGCATAGAAGGTTCTCATCCATGAATTTCATATGACATCACCTACTCTCTACAAGAAATGTGAACTAAGATGGCTAGCATTGTTTCTGAAAATGTTGTCGTAGTAGTTATTTCATTCAAAAGTAGTCTAAAAGAGTGGAATATAATGATCATGTGCATGATGTTAACACTCTTCAAAATATTTGTGTTCATGAAAATGGCAATGTAGAATACTCATATAGTGGGGGAAAACTTATCTATATTTCCATAGACAAAGGGGCTATGATACAAGAACACTAGCCAGCAAAGAACCCGTACTCCTAGAACATTGGTAGCATATTAATGGCTCATGAGAAGGCCAAGGAGCCCAAACTGTGTGACCGTGCACTTGTTGATTACATCCAATAAGCTAGAATGTAATGCATACTCCAAAATGATAGGTGCTAGTAGAACCTTTGAATCTTATTGATATGTCACATTGATTATGACGATGTAGTCACTGGTATGAAAGGTTGAGTTTAAATAGAAATTGGCTTAAATCAAAAGAATACATAGTTGCAATTTGTGAAGAGGCTCTATATGTATTATCATATCATAGTTTAATTGCCAAGTATGCTAACATCCACAGAGTATAGTCACCGAATGCAGGGTAATCAATGATTAGAGGTGATTAGGCTTCATGATTTACTTCAATGGTTACAGCCATGGAAGGAGTATAGTACAAGCTCAGGGAGTTTAAGCCCCAATTAACCCAAGGCCAAAGATTCCAGGCAATGTGCACAAGTTGTATGTTCTAGCTGCAAGCTACGGTTAAGTGTCTCGCGGGAGTTAAGCCTCGCCACTCTAGGTTTTGAGCCTCGTACATGGGGTTCGAACCACAAATGGACCAAGGCTTGAGGGAGCTCAAGGAGTTTGAGCCCCAAATAGCCTAAGCCTTGGAGGTGCAAGCCTAACACAAGCGCTATTTGGGAGCCAGTTAGGAACACCTTCTAATTCCAGATTTGTCATAAGCGCTCTAATATGGTTAACACAAGTGCTATTTGTGCTATTAGGGAGAGATTGAAAGAATAGCAAAATATGCCTTGGCACCCGATGGGCCCAAGAGCCTTTTATTGTAAAGAGAGGGAAAGTGCTAAAAGGAAAAAGGTTGGCCCTCCCTTTAAAAGGTGACATGTATAAAAGGCCAAAGTGTTAACTTTGGTTTCATTGTTGTTTGCACAAGTTTGAATACAAGCTCCCTCTTCTCTTCCAAGAGTGTTTTGGGTGTTTCCTTGTTTCCATTGTGCTGCCCTTGTGTTTGCCACTCCATCCCCCTTCACTCTCCTCTTCCCTTCTCCTTCTCCCTCCCTTCTCCCCTCTCTTCTCAGGCCTCTTCCCCTTCCCTCTTTCTCTCGTGGAAACACATTGCAACAATCTGGAGGCCGCTTGAGTGACACTTGTGGATGACTCGTGCATGGCATTGCTCTCACAAGGAGTAGCTTGGAATGGAGGCTCCATCAGCATCTCTTCAACATCCCCATGACATGTGAGTCACTATTGAGACCCACACATTTTTGGCACCACTATCGGGGAATGGAGGTATGCTTTTGCATTGCACTATTCTTCTTTCATTATCTACCCATTTCACAAGGCTTCAAGCTTAACTTGGAGCTTTGTTAGTGGATTTGTAGGAGAGGAAGGAGTGAAGAAGTGAGAGTTTGGGACGGAGAAGTTAGGAAAGCTATCATTTTTTCTATTGGAAGTCAATTTGGATCATTTAAAGCTTGTTTTTTATGCTTTTAGTGTTTTGAGTTGATCAAAAGTTAGTTGGTAAGATTGCTACGGAGTGTATGATGTCCAAAAACACAGAAACAACAAAAAATGATGATTCTTGCTGAATTTCAAAGTTGTTTTGTGTGGTAGAACTCACCCCTCAAGAAATCTTGCATTTTGGCTTGCAAAAATTATTTTTCTTTCAAGTTTTTTTCACTGAGTAGGTAGATTAGGTAGTGTAGCACCCCCTAACATTAAAAACCAGAACAAAAACTCAAAATCGCCCAAAAATCCACCAAAACCAGCCGACAACGTAGTGTTTCACTATCCCCATGAGTCAGCACGTTACAGCTATCCCCTCGACTAGTGCGTTAGCTGTATCCCATCGGTCAAACTTTGTTGACCCAGTGCATTAGCCATATCCCGTCAACCTAGCCTCTGACCATGGCCTAACCCACTACCTTGATTAAATGCATGTCAAAGTTAATTATCATGTCGACCTGACAGCCATTGACCCATGGCCATAGAGCTATTCCACCGACCGTTGCTATCTCATTATTCTACCAACTGGCGTGATAAGCCCACCCCTATGTCCATGGCCATAATTATATCATGCCTCCCATTGTATTATGCCTTTCATGCCACCGTTGCTATAATTATTCCACTGGACCAGCTTTCCCACCAACCATCGCTATGTTCTATCCCCATGCCCATCACCATAAATATACCACCGATTGATGCATTGATCAGTATCCTGTCGACCCCATTATTTCTCCAACCATCATCTTAAACTTATCCCTACTTTTGTGGGGATACCATCCATGTCTTATCCCACCAGACACGTGGCATGATCTATTTCACCGACCGATGCATTATGCCTACTCCATCACTCGTCGTGTTACTCCCAACTCACCGCTTGGTGCGATTCCCTATCCATACGACCATCGCCGTAAGCTTATCCCAACACCGATTGCCATAGAGCTATCCCTACGACCGTTGGGATATCTCTTGGGTAGTCCAGAATATAAAAGTTCCAAAACTACAGTTTGGCCTGAGTGTGCCTAGCTAGAGGTCTCCTTGAGGGGTGCAATACCAAGAAATCCTAGGTATCACATGCATTCAAGGGGTATTTAAAAAACCCCTCAGCTAAAATATTTTTCCCAATAAAACCACCCCTTTTTACTTAGGAACTAATGGATTTTTTTCAAAATTTGAATTAAAAAACCCCTCTTGTTATTGTAATTCTGATAAATTTTTCCCAAAAAAGGGATTAAAATACCCCTCCTTTTGAATGCATGTGGTACACTAAAATTTTTGGAGGTGAACCCCCCGAGGAGGTCTCATACATGCACTTAAGGTCCATAAGAATTTTGTCCAAGGATCTCGTGCTAGAAGATAGTGCTTCGAGCCTATGCTCAGCCCACCTTTTGCCCTAGCTGGGGATCCAGAAGCTTGATTCCTAGCCCCCACTCATTACGATCTATCTATCTTTGATGAGATAGAGAGGTTGGATGAAGTAATGCAAGACCCCTTGGGTCCAAGGGCCCCATTCACTAGTGTGGTCTCTCCCAATTCTCACGCACCTTCAGTTGCATCCAAGCTAAGAGGTACATTCTCCAACATGTTTGGACATTTAGGCCGAACAGAGTCAGCAGACATGGAGAACCCCTTTGTTGACATGTCTCTAGGAAGGAAAGGTCAGCAACATCCAGCTCTCGAACCATAGACAAGGATGGAAACCACCATCGTAGACCCAAGACCCTCCTCCTATGCAAGACCTCCCCAATGGGAATGCATGGATGATGAAGATCCATGAATGAGGTAATTCCAAGGGCAAGATCCCAGCCAAGGGGTTCCTTGTGAACCCCCAACAGTCCATGTGCCACCAACTTTCGTCAACTATGGGGCACCACATTTCCCACCTTATTGCCCATTGTATGGAACCAATGTTCCCATGCCCCAGGACCCACCTCCTCCAAAGTACATACCTTCCCATCCATACCTGTTGCACCGATGAATGTAGGCCTTGGTACATCCGTCCCAATGTCGGTTCTAGCAACTACATGGATACCACCACCAGGGCCAGGCCAACCCTGTATCCTATCAGGCCCACAGCAACACTGCCCCAACCTGCTGCTCAAATAGTGTTAACTGATGAGGCAATGCGCATCTTGGTGAACGTCCTAGGAAGAAAGAGACCCGGTATCCCACGTGGAGCGATTTGAGAAGATTTGCAAATCTTTTGGTGCTCTTGGGGACTTATAAGGTATATCAGCTTGGTCTCAACTTAGGGAGCAGGCTTTTTGCTGGAAATTGGCAAACGAGTAGTGAATGTGAAGAAACTCGCACCTCCTTCCTTTATAATGGATGTGGGCCCTGCTTTTTGTCAAGAATAGAGCAGGCTGCTTTTGCCAATAATGACCCTGGCTTGTCTCGCAAGCTGTGCTTTCAAATAGGTGAATCTCTTTTTATGGTTGTCCTGTTTTTGGCTTTTTGCTTTTGCTGGATATAGAGGATAGTACAATTATAGATGAGATCCCCTTTTTAGCTTTCCATGCTTTCTGCTTTTGCCTTTGCTTTTGCTTTTTGGCTTTTGCTTTTTGCTCCAAATCTGTCAATCCTTTATAAATAGATCTCACCTCCAAAAATAGAGGTTGGCCCAAAGAGCATCCCGCTAAAAATAGCATGCTCTTTTCCCAAAAACAATAAAGCACCCAAAAGCATAAAAAGCACGAAAAGCACATTTTTCCATGTTTTTAGGAGTTAGGTCCCCTAGACCAATTTGACATTCTGATTCCAAATCCGATGTCGATTTTTGCATCTGACGCTTCAATCACAAGATACAGGTACTTTCTTCAAATCCATCCAAATCATCACAATCAGACTTGGACCTCATATGGATCATTATGATTATGAGATTGGCTAGACCCCATAATTTAGCCATACGCTATAAAAACAGGACGTTACTTGCAAAGCACTCAACCTTTCACATAAAGCAAAAAATTCCCAAACTCAAGCAAATGTCTATTGGAGGTTTCCTAGATACCTACAGACCTCCAATCTTACCACCATCATGGTTGTATTGCATTCAGTATTGGATTTGGGGTTTTAACCCTAATCCATGTTCTTGGCATGGCTGGTTGATGCAGACCTACGTCTGGGCCTTTCACGGTTGGTCGACGAAGACCTATGTCCATGGATCCATATTCCAACATGGCTGGTCGATGAAGACCTGCATCCATGTTCTTCACAGCTAGTCAACGCAAACTTGCGTCCGTGGCATCACTCATCATTGCCCACCACAAGGGGTTCATTTGTTATGTGGGTTGATCAGACCCTATGGTAAGACTAGTTTTGCATTGATGACATATTTGCATTCCTCTTTACTTGGCGGCACCTCCTGTATCATGGACCCAGTTGGTTGATCTTTTGATCACCTTCTTTTTGAGATAGTCGCAAATTTCTAGTGGATGCACTGGCTTCTTGGATGGATCTTCCAGCAAGGGCATGAGATACTTGAAGCCTTACCAATCAATATGCATGTAGTGAATTATGATGCCGATGATTCAATTGTGATAGGTAAAAGTTTAAGAGTGGAGGCAGTGCTTGCTCTTCATCTTCATTATCGGGAATGGTATTTATAGGGGGAGGGTTGGGGTTAGGTGGCATTGGGGTGCTAGAGTGTACAAGGGAAGCGGGGTTATCCGGTGGTGTAGGATTAATGGGCTAGGGGTGTTAGAGGAGGTGGGCTAGGGAATAAAAATCAATAGGGGTAAGAGGGCTAGTAGTTAAAATGGCGGTGAGGGTTGAAGTAGATGAGGAGATAGTAGGGGTGGTGTCCGCAGGGAATTGCAAAGTGGAGGTGCCATTTGGACCAGTTGATGAAGAAGGGGGTGATGAGGGTGGTGGTGGAGGATCCTTAGGGGGTGGGGGAGGTGGTAGATGGTTATTAGGGGGAGGAGGGGGATTTGATGAGGGAAGGAGGTGGGGGTGGATCCTACGACAATTCATAATTAAGAGAGGATCATCAGTCTTAGTGGATTAGGAGGGGGATGGGGTTTCATACTCTAGGCAAAAATTCAAGCTCATGGTCCGACTCCTTGTTGCCCAGACCTTCGAGACATGCAACATGAGTTGTGTCAAAATTGTTGATGAGAGTTTTTTACATCTCAATTAGCTTTTGCTTCACATGTTTGAAGATAGTTATAATGTCGGAGGGGTGGTATTGGAGGCTAGAGAGGTGGCAAATGAAGTGTAAGAGCCTTTTGGATTGCCATGCTCATCTTGATTAAGGCCTCGGTGTGATTCTTGTTGAATAGGATACATCGGCGGAAGGTCGTTTGGTGTAAGTAGTTCCAAAAATCAAAACTCTCATCAAACTTAGTGGGATTGTACAGGGAACTTTGTCCATGTTGCAAAATTGAGGCATAGGGGGTGAAGAGGGAATCAGTTGAAGTTAGTAGGGAATTGAAATGTTAGTTATATGGCAAAATAAAGCATGGGAACAAAATGGAGGGAGTTGGGGTCAGTTTTGTTGAGGATGTTGTTGAAGTGGTGAGGTGGTAGGAGCTTGCTAGTAGCTACATGATTTCAGAGGAGGGCAAGATGAAGTGCTTTTTAATGAAGGATTAGTGCTTGAAGGGAAGTCGTGGGCGAGGGTTGGTGTAGCAAACTTTGTCAAGACAAAAGTGAGGTGGTCAAGCTTTCACTCAAGCACCTCATCATATGATTTGTCAAGGTGGGGAGCTTGCTAGGCTACCTCCAATTCCTTAGTGAGGCACTTGATAACTTTTTCTTTGGCATGGAGATGCTCGAGAGACAATACTAATGGGGCTTGGTACTTCCCTCCTTACTCTTCTTTGCAATATTCTTGTCCAGCCTGCGTACTATCTTTCTGGCCTCTGGATCCCATAAGTTGTATCCCATCTCACATGAATCGTGATACCCAAGAAATATGCATTTCCTTGACTTTGGATCAAGCTTATTGCGTATTTCCTTATGCACATCCACATAGGCCTCATAGCCAAACACACATATATGGACATAAAAAGGTGTCTTGTCTGACCTACAGTAAGGAAGATAAGGGATGCTTTGAGAGCACCTGGTAGTGAGCCTATTTTGCACAGGTCTACCAAAGTTAAGTATCCTGTGGATAGGCTGAAATATGATGGATTTACAACCATTCACTATGCCTATATGGTCAAAGTGATACAGGAACCAAAAGAAAAATGGGAGAAAGCCATGGATGAAGAAATGGATGCCTTGGAAGCAAATGCTACATGGGAATTGGTGCCTTTGCCTAAAGACAAGAATGCAATTGGCTATAAGTGGGTTTATAAGGTCAAGCACAATGCAGATGGTTCTGTGAACAGATACAAGGCAAGATTAGTTGTCAAGGGGTATGCTCAAACATATGGCATTGATTATGAAGAAACATTCAGTCCGGTTGCAAGGATGGCAATTGTAAGAGCAGTCATTGCTATGGCTGCATCAAAGGGATGGTCTTTACATCAGATGGATGTAAAGAATGCCTTCTTGCATGGTGATTTGCAAGAAGAGGTCTTTATGGAGCAGCCACCAGGTTATGTTCATGCTGTTCATCCTGAGTTTGTTTGCAGGTTGAAGAAAGCCTTGTATGGCTTGAAGCAAGCACCTAGAGCATGGTCTAACAAGATAGGACAGTATCTTGTCACTATTGGCTTTCAAATTTCCAAGGCAGATTTCTCACTTTATGTGAGAAAAATAGAGAAAGGTATTATGCTGCTTGTCATTTATGTTGATGATTTGATCATCACAGGTGATAGTGATGAAGATATCCTTCATGTGAAAATGCTATTGAAGCAAAAGTTTAAGATGAAGGATTTGGGAGAGCTGCGTTATTTCTTGGGCATTGAGGTGATTAGATCACCAAGTGGGACAGAGGCATTATGGATTGGACATGCTGTCCAAATATGGGATGACAGGGTGTAAGCCTATTTCGGTTCCTTTGGAGCAGAATGTGAAGTTGAACGCAGATGCACGTGAGCTTCTGGAAGACCCTACTATGTACAGACGCATAGTAGGAAGTTTGATTTATATGACTATTACTAGGCCAGATTTGAGCTATGCTGTTGGATTAGTAAGTCAGTTTATGCAAGCTCCAAGGAAACTGCATTTGGATGCGGCTAGACACATACTCAGGTATGTGAAGTCCACATTGCAGTATGGACTATTTTATGAGACTGGGGTTCATATACAGTTGCATGGATACAATTATGATGATTGGGCTGGTAGTATTTCTGATAGACGATCTACCAGTGGATATGTGTTCTCTTTTGGGAGTGCTGCAGTCACTTGGAGCAATAAGAAACAGCCTACAGTTGCCTTGTCAAGCACAGAGGCTGAGTACAGGGGTGCAACAATGGCTGCATGTGAGGTAGCTTGGTTGCATAAGCTACTTTATGATATGCATCAGTCTATAGATGGGCCGGTTGTCATTTATTGTGACAACATGAGTAGTATATACTTGGCAAATAACCTAGTCTATCATGCTAGAACAAAGCACATTGAGGTGCATTATCACTATGTGCGGGAGAAGGTTTTACTAGGTCTTATTGATCTAGTTTATGTCAGCACAGAGGATCAGGTAGCTGACATATTTACAATGGCATTGTTTGCAGAGAAGCTGTGCAAGTTCAGAGACCTGCTTGGTGTGCAGGAATTGGGATTGAGCTCGAGGGGGAGTGTTGAGATATCGAGCTCCATTTTTGATATGCCAGGGTGACCATTGTGCATTTATGTCACCGACTTGTTAGCTGCAGATGCGGTTGGTACACTACCCATGAATAATAGCTAGATGACAGCTATCCTTATGTACTCTAGTTGTGGCTCAGTTAGTATGCCACCTTAGTTAGCTGAGTTTGGTTTGAGACCCACATATAGGGTTCTTCTATTTCTTTGTACGAGATTTCTTTTGGCTTTCACAACTAAGAAGAGGAAAACTATTTTCAGCCTCCACCTTTGTGTGTATTCCCCCATTGTGTATGTGAGAAAGCCACAAGTGAGACTCCTTCCTTCTCTCCCACTATCTTCACAAATCTAGCATATAGAATCATCCATTAATCCAAACTAGTATCGACTATCAAAAATGGCAATGCTTTGTTAGTTATACATGCAAGTCAGTATATGTAAGCTTTGGTAGAAGTAGCTATTTACATGCCCTATGCCTTGTGAAGGCCCAAGCATATGGGAGAGCTATAGTGGCCCACAAGGTCGACCATACTAGCTTGCATAAAGCAACAAATCCAAATGGTTACGAGATAGTGTAAGTATGCTAGGGATATGGAAATCATATGGCATTGCTGGAGTAGGATAGGCTCCATTCTAATGGAAGCTACAAGTGTGGGCATTCCATGTCCATAACAATGGCATTCAAGAAAATCCACACCTCTTAGAATTCCATTTCCTGTGAAGAGAGTGGGAGAGAAGTAAGGAGTCTCACTTGCAGCTTTCTCACATACACAATGGGGGAATACACACAAAGGTGGACGCTGAAAACAATTTTCCTTTTCTTAGTTGTAAAAGCCAAAAGAATCTCTCTTAGCATAAAAGGAATAGGTGAACCCTATATGTGGGTCTCAAACCAAACTCAGCTAACCTAGGTGGCATACTAACTGAGCCACTAACTAGAGTACATAAAGATAGTTGTCATCTAGCTATTATTCACGGGCGGTGTACCAACCCCATTTGCAGCTAACAAGTCGATGACATAAATGCACAACGGTCACGAGTGGAGCTCGATATCTCAACCCTCCCCCTCGAGCTCAATCCCAATTCCTGCACACCAAGCAGGTCTCTGAACTTGCGCAGATTCTCTGCACCCAATGCCTTCATGAATATGTCAGCTACCTAATCCTCCGTGCTGACATAAACTAGATTAATAAAACCTACTAGAACCTTCTCCCGCACATAGTGATAATGCACCTCAATGTGCTTTGTTCTAGCATGATAGACTAGGTTATTTGCCAAGTGTATATTGCTCATGTTGTCACAATAAATGACAACTAGCCCATCTGTAGACTGATGCATATCATAAAATAGCTTATGCAACCAAGCTGCCTCACATGTAGCCATTGCTGCACCCCTGTACTCAGCCTCTGTGCTCAACAAGTCAAGTGTAGGCTGTTTCTTGCTGCTCCAAGTGACTGCACTGCTCCCAAAAGAAAACACATATCCATTAGTAGATCGTCTATCAGAAATACTATCAGCCCAATCAGCATCAGTGTATCCATGCAACTGTATCTGAACCCTAGTCTCATAAAATATTCCATATAGCAATGTGGACTTCACATACCTCAGTATGTGTCTAGCTGCATCCAAATGCGGTTTCCTTGTAGCCTGCATAAAGTGACTTACCAACCCAACAGCATAGCTCAAATCTGGTTGGTAATAGTCATATAAATCGAACTTCCTACTATGCATCTGTACATAGTAGGGTCTTCCAGAAGCTCACCTGCATTTGTGCTCAACTTCACATTCTACTCCAAAGGAACTGAAATAGGCTTACAGCCTGTCATCCCATATTTGGATAGCATATCCGATCCATACTGCCTTTGCAAGAGCCATATCCCACTTGTGGATCTAATCACCTTAATGCCCAAGAAATAATGCAGCCCTCCCAAATCCTTCATCTCAAACTTTTGCTTCAATAGCATTTTCACATGAAGGATATCTTCATCACTATCACTTGTGATGATCAAATCATCAACATAAATGACAAGCAGCATAATGCCTTTCTCTATTTTTCTCACATAAAGTAAGAAATCTACTGTGGAAATGTGAAAGCCAATAGTGACAAGATATTGTCCTGTCTTGTCAGACCATGCTCTAGGTGCTTGCTCCAAGCAATACAAGGCTTTCTTCAACCTACAAACAAACTCAGGATGAATAGCATGAACATAACCTAGTGGCTGCTCCATATAGATCTCTTCTTGCAAATCACCATGCAAGAAGGCATTCTTTACATCCATCTGATGTAAAGACCATCCCTTTGATGCAGCCATAGCAATGACTGCTCTTACGGTTGCCATCCTTGCAACTGAACTGAATGTTTCTTCATAATCAATGCCATATGTCTGTGCATACCCCTTGACAACTAATCTTGCCTTGTATCTGTTCATAGAACCATCTGCATTGGGCTTCACCTTATAGACCCACTTGTAGCCAATTGCATTCTTGTCTTTAGGCAAAGGCACCAATTCCCATGTAGCATTTACTTCCAAGGTATCCATTTCTTCATCCATGGCTTTCTCCCATTTTTCTTTTCCCATGGCTTGCTCAAAAGAAGTGGGTTTTGGTTCGTGTATCACTTTGACCATATAGGCATGGTGAATGGCTGTAAATCCATCATATTTCAGCCTATCCATAGGATACTTAACTCTGGTAGACCTGCGCAAAATAGGCTCACTACCAGGTGCTCTCAAAACATCCCTTGTCTTCCTTACTCCAGGTGTAACAACAGAAGGAATACCCAACTCATCATCAAGGCTCTGTTCTGAGCCACTGGATTCACCATCCACATAAGAGTGGCCTATATTCACATCAACCATGGGCTGATCTACTTTCTCTTTTCTCTTTCTTGATACTTGCATACAACTATCCGCATTGCTTTGAGGAGATTCTCTTGATCTCAATTTGTCTGTCCATGGTGAAGTATGTGAACTGCTGCTAGAGGACACAACATGTCCACTAATATTTTGTGATTGCTGCTGTGAATTTCGTGCAGCATTACCATTTTGTGCATCTACATCATCGATCACATTTACTGGTTTATACCAGCTGCTCATCTCATCAAAAACAACATCTGTGCTCATTGTGAACTTATGAGTAGAAGGGTTATAGCATCTATACCCTTTTTACTGCAGAGAATAACCAATAAAGATGCACTTCTTAGCTTTTGGATCCAACTTGGATCTCAACTCATCTGGCACATGAACATAGACAATGCAACCAAAAACTTTCAAATGAGAAATATATGGTTTCCTACCAGTATACCTCTCCTCTGGCATCATGCCATGTATTGCTGCAGTGGGAGTCCTGTTCATTATGTAGACTGCTATAGCAACTGCTTCAGCCCAATAATATTTTGGCAGGTCTTTTTCATTGAGCATGGCACCAGATACCTCTCCAATATGCCTGTTTTTTCTTTCTACAAGTCCATTTTGCTGTGGGGTATGACTGCATGAATATTGTTGCTTTATGCCATGCTCCTGTAGGAACCTTGCAAACTCATTTGAGAGGTACTCTCTCCCTCCATCTGACCTTAAGCATTTTATTTGTAGGCCTGTTTCTTTCTCAACCATAGCTTTAAAAGCTTTGAAGTGTCCAAACACTTCACTTTTCTCTTTCATAAAATACACCATCAATAAAAGTGACAAAATAATGACAACCTCCAATAGATGCATTTTTAGTAGTCCACACATCAGAGTGGATTAATTCCAATGGCCTCTTACTCTCTTGAACATGTCTAGGAATTGCCTGTTTTCCAAATTGACAGGCTTCACATACCTTATGCATTTCTGCAACCTTGAACTTAGGCAATCCTGCAACAATATTTTGGGCCTGCATTAATTTAAGTTGTTGTACATTAACATGACCAATGCGTTTATGCCAGATATCAATATCTCCAACTACACCAGTCCCATGTGCAAATATTGCTGCACTCAATTCAGGCATGTCCACATCCAATGTAAACATCCTGCCCTTCTTCTTCCCTTTTGCTATCAAGCGACCTTTATTTTTCATATCCTTAAGAAAGCATCCATGAGGATTAAATCTGACCTGCAAGCCCTGCTCAACCATTTGACCAATAGAAACCAGGTTCTTGGTGATATTCGGGACATGAAATACATCAGATAGGTATTTATTTTTTCCATCCTGCATAGACAAAGGAATTTTACCAATCTGCACAATAGGATGTGAAGTATCATCACTAGTCTCCACAAATCCTAGTCTTTCCATTTTCCTTGCATCCTGCATCCACTCTGCATGACTTGTCATGTGGTTTGATGCACCTGAGTCAACATACCACACATCATTGCCCTCTTCTGCACTTGTCACAGAATTGGTCATGTGCTGTACCATAAACAAATGCTCATTCCTGTCATCACCCTGTCTATTAGAGAATGCATAATTGCCTTGCTGCAATTTTCCATTCATGATGTCATTCTGCTTTTTATAGTAGTCTTTAGCCATATGACCCATTTTACCACAGTAGTAGCATTCAACATTGATGTTTGCATTTTGGCCTCTCTGCCATCCACCATGACCTCTTTGGCTCCCTGAGAGTGATCTCAACGGAAGCAAGAACGGAAGAGGGAGAGATAGAGAGCCACAAGTTTTGGTGGGTGCAAAACCACCGTAATCTTCTTTTTCATTCATTTATATATGTGTTTGAGTATTGTACATAACCGGGGTAAAGGCATAGTGACCTTTAACCCCCACAACCTCCCACTTAAAGGACAATGTGCCTTTAAGGGAGAACAACCAGTGAGCATACTATCCAATGCCCATCAATACACGACAATATTCAAACCGCTGACTAGGTAGACTCTTCGTCAGCATATCTGCAGGGTTATCATTTGTATGAGCCTTGACAAGCTCTATGCGCTTGTCCTCAAGTACCTCCCTGATGAAATGGTACCTGACCTCAATGTGTTTGGTCTTTGCATGAAAGACCGGATTCCGTGCTAGCTGAATAGCACTCATGGAATCACTATGCAATGTCGGTACACCTGTATGAATCCCCAAATCTCCCACTAGCCGATCAAGCCATATAGCCTCCTTGCAACCCTCTATGGCTGCAACATACTCAGCCTCTGTGGTAGACAAAGCAACGCACTTCTGTGTGTGAGACATCCACGACACTGCAACACCTGCAAAGGTGAACACATAACCAGAAGTGGATCTCCTACTATCCACATGGCCTGCATAGTCTGAATCTGTGCACCCAAGTACATGCATGTCTCCTTTACCAAAGCAGATGCACATCTCCTTGGTACCCTTCATGTATCTCATGATGCACTTAACTGCCTCCCAATGCCTCTTTCCTGGATTAGCCATATACCGGCTAACAACTCCCACTGCAAATGCAATGTCTGGTCTAGTAGCTATCATAGCATACATAAGACTCCCAACTGCTGATGCATAAGGAACCTTGGCCATCATGGCCCTTTCCTCATTTGATTTGGGACTATTTGTATGACTCAGTTTCACATATGGAGGCAATGGAGTACTCACTGCCTTCCCCCCCTCCATATTGAAACGCTGCAATACTTTTGTAACATACTCTTTTTGTGAAAGCCAAAGGAGTTTCCTACTTCGATCACGCGTGATGCGCATACCAAGAATATGACCTGCAAATCCCAAATCCTTCATATCAAAGGCCTCATGCAACTTGGCCTTTAATGCATCTAGCTCATAAGTATTCTTGCTAGCCAATAGCATATCATCCACATATAGTGCCAAGATTATCAGGCTATTATCCTTAGCCCTTTTAGTGTAGAGGCAGTGATCGATTTCACTCCTTCTAAAACCCTGGGACTGAATGAAAGCATTAAACTTCTGATACCATTCTCTAGGTGCTTGCTTAAGATCATAGAGACTCTTCTTCAGCTTGCAAACTAAATGCTCTTTGCCCTTTTCTTCAAAACCTTCCGGCTGCACCATGTAAATTTCCTCATGCAAATCCCCATGCAAGAAAGCTGTCTTGACATCCATCTGCATAAGCTCCATATCCTCTGCTGCCACTAGTCCAAGCATGCATCTAAGTGTGGTCATCTTCACAACCGGAGAGAATATCTCATCAAAGTCCACACCCTACCCCTTGATCTAATGGTTAGGAGTGCTTTACCTCAAATTTGAATGTATCCCTTGGATTGAAGATTACCCATTTACATGGCAATGCTTTCTTTCCATGTGGCAAAGAAACCAAGTCCCAAGTCTTATTCTTCATAAGTGAACTCATCTCTGATTGCATAGCATACTCCCACTTGCGTTGATCCTCACGCATCATAGCCTCTTTGTAGCAAGAAGGCTCCCCGCAATTAGTAAGCATCACATAGTCTACCCCTGGAACAAACTTATCAGGTAGTCTAGACACTCTAGAAGATCTTCTCAAGGGCATTTCAGCTTGCTGTCCCACTTGCATATCAGCCACATTTGGCTCATCATTTCCACCAATAGATGATCCATCATCTACCCTTGATTGTATACCTGTGGGAGTACTTGGTGGTACCATTTCTTGCACATTTGGTGCATGGACAGCTTGTTGTCTATCAACATATGCAGGTGGATTCACATCTTGGAAAGTGATTCTCCTCATTTCCACATCCCTCATGGGTGCCTTATGCATCTTCTTCTCATTGAAGACCACATCATGACTATGTATGATCTTCTTTGCTTCTGGATCCCAGAGACGATAGCCCATCTCTCCACTTTCACCATAACCCAAAAAGATGCATTTCCTAAACTTAGGATCTAGCTTCTTTTGAAGCTCTTTTGGCACATGTGCATATGCCTCACACCCAAATATACGCAAATGAGAGTAAGAGGGCTTCTTGCCACTCCATGCCTCTTCAGGAATACCACCATCCAAACTCTTACTAGGTGATCTATTGATCACATGCACTGCAGTCTTCATTGCCTCAGCCCAAAAACCACCAGAAAGACTTGCATTGGAAAGCATGCATTGCAACCTTTCTTGAATGGTACAGTTCATCTTTTCTGCAACTGGATTTTGCTTTGGTGTACGAGGGGATGTGAGCTCCCTCTTAATCCCATGTGTTCATAGAAATGCTGAAAGTCATGAGAGAGGTACTCTCCACCATTGTCAGTCCATAGGCATTTAAGTGTTCTACCTGACTGATTCTCAACCAAGGCCAGCCATTTCTGAAATACCTGGAACACATCACTCTTCCGAGCTATAGCATAAGCCCACACTTTCCTAGTTGCATCATCAATGAATGTCACATAGTATTCAGGCCCGCCTAATGATCGTGTAGGCATGGGACCACATACCTCTGAATGCACCAAATCAATCATTTCAAACTCTTTCTTTCCCCTTCTTTTATGGGCTGATTTAGTCTGCTTCCCATAGAGACAGTGCTCACAAAATTCAAAATTAGAGAAACTCAAATGCGGTACATAACCCAAATGGCATAAGAGTTTCATTCCATTCTGGCTCATGTGCCCCAACCTGCAATGCCACAAAGAAGTGCTTGGCTGCTCGGTTATTGCTAATACATGATCAAATACCCCTAATACATGTAAGGGATACAAAGTCCCACACTTGGCACCCCTGGCCAAAAGCATAGAGCCCTTTTGAATTTTCCAACTCTGAAAGCCAAAAGTGGTGTGAAAACTAGCATCATCTAGCTGACCCACTGAAATAAGACTCTTGGTTAGCTTAGGCGCATGTCTCACATGTTTCAAAACAAATGCAGACCCATTTGCAAAAGAAAACTTTATGTCACCTGCTCCCACGATGTCACATGCATAGTCATTTCCAAGATGCACACAACCTGTCTTTCCACTGTCATAAGTGGAGAACCATTCCATATGGGGAGTAACATGGAATGAAGCACCAGAATCCAAAATCCAATCCTCGGAATATGCATCATCTGAAGTGGTAAGCAATTCTGCAGATAAACTAGACATGAAGAGAACGTCATTGTCACTATCATGTGTGGCTGCATTGATCTCCTCGATCTTCACTTTTCCTTTGTCCTCCCTTGGACTCTCTTCCTTTTGATTTGCACCCCAATTTGCATTCTTTTTCTTATCCTTTCGCTCTCTTTTCAGCTTGTAGCAATCCTTTTTCATATGGCCCTTCTTGCCACAATGGTAACACTCAATGTTCCCTGCCCTAGATTTGCTACGTGACTTCCCTCTTTCTTGGGACTTCCCCCTGAACTGTGATCTACCCCTTTGCACATTTAAGGCTGCATCCTACTTGTTGCCATCCATAGACTTCCGTCTAATCTCCTCAGCCAACAAGCTACCCACAACATCATCAAATTTCAGTACTCCACTAGGTGCAGAGTTACTGACAGCTGTATGGAAGGATCCCATGAGGATGGCAATGAACATAAGAGAAATATTGCCTTAGTCTCTGCATCAAAATTCATTTTCTGAACCTGAAGCTGGCTGAAAATAATATTGAATTCATTCAAGTGAGAAGCAATGGAGACCCCTTCCTTCATCTGCAGCTCAAACAACCTCTTCATGAGGTAAACTTTATTAGAGGCAGTTTCCTTCTCATAAGTGGCACACAGTTTCTTCCACAAATCTTCTGTAGTCTGCTCATTTACTACTGTGAAATAAACTGACTCTGCAAGATGAAGTCTAATAGTAGACTTTGCTAATGCATCCAACTCATTCCAATCATCCTCAGACACATCCACAGGCTTAGCTTCAATACCTGCCAAGGGTTTAATCTGCTTCTTTTGAATAAGCACATCCCTTATTTGTTCTTTTCACAAAGAAAAGTTTGTCCCATCAAACTTTTTAATGCTGAAAAACTCCTTTTCAGACATGGAAGAGGATGCCATGATGCAAATGAAACAAAATCCCAAATGCTAGTGCGTGCAAGAGAGAATCACACCAAATACCAGGTGCACCCAAATGTGTATGCCACAATAGAGTGAAATATCACCAAAACTCAAAGCTCAAAGCATCAAAAGATGCATCTGACTCATGTGCATATACTATGCATCCATATGAGCAAATCTAGCCCAAAAGAAAATGCCAATAAGTGCCAAATGACTCAAGCATAAACACCGTCCATTGGCATATGCATCAATAATATCTCATCCAAGAGAGCATAGCACTATCAGTGCATCACCTGCAATGTGTCAAAGCTATCCCTCAGCATAAAATAGCATCCATGTGCAAAGCGTCCATAAAAAATAGCATCCCACAAGGCAATTTGGGCCTATCAGCGCATCCAATAAGGACCGCAATGCATCCAAATGGCCTATGAATCATCCACTGCAACCCAATACATAACACGAATGAGTGCACGCTGCTCAAACTGCAACCAGAGTGATTTGCATAAGGTATGCTCAAGAAATCATAGTCCCACGGTAATGACCACTACTGAAAATAGAACCTGAGATGCCTCAAAACATGGGCGCCATTGCATAATCGGACTCAGCAAGAAAATCTGCAAATATCTCTCTTCTACCAGAACTCCAAAATCCCAACCGATGAGTGAGAAATGGGAGTCAACACTTATCCACTGCCATGTGGCATAAATCTAAGGTTTCAAAACCTTAGAATGAAAAATGCATAACAGAGAGACGAAATCGAATACACAGAGATCTATAACTCTGAAAATCCTCCACCGAATCGTGCAAGAACTGACAAGTAGGGGTTTTTGGGCATCCGGAACACAATGGGACAAACGGTTTTGGAAACCGTGGTCTCAATCACTGGGTCCAACACACAGACTGAAAAACATTTTTGGAAACAGAGCTATTTGTAAACTCCACTGGAGTGTGAATGATGAGCAACATAGAATTTTTAGGACCTCCTGAGTCCACTGGAACTGACAGATCTGCAAATGGTTGCTCCAAACTTGAGCTCCAACGCCCGGGCAAAAAACGCAGAAACTGACATAGTTAGTCAGAAATCCAATGAAATGATCCCAGATTCAAGAATGAAGGTGTTTCCAAGCTCTTGAAGTGAAGTGCACACCAAAAGCAAGCAATATTTGCCTCTACAAGTCAATACGGAGTCTCTGTCCTTTCCTACCCAGCACACTCCATCCAGACTGCAACCTGCCTGAAGACTACTACTACTGCCAGATCTCCAGGTTACCTAGAGTGCAAAGTTCAAGCTAGAGAAAGAGTAGGAGATTTACCAGTGCAACTCCATCAGCATGGAAAAGGAAAAAAAAGGTCAGAATTCTAGATTGGTTTCAATGTTTTTTAACATATATTTCTTCCATCCATTGGATTTTTGATGTCCAAATGTCTTCACTCAGCTCCATCCTTCTTGTTACATTTTCAATTTATACTATCCAAGAATGTGGTAAATCACCAAGGAATTAGATTGGAGATGAATATGAATAGAAACTAGAAATTTGCAACAAAATGCGAGGAGAGTGGTTTATAATTCTCTAAATAGCCCATATCACATTTTGCTACAAATTAATGTTGTTGACACATTCCTCATGAAAAGTTTCACTCAGCTCCATTATTTCTCTTCCATATGAGATCATAGTGTCCAGGAATCACTGAGATGAACCAAGTGCTTGATTTGACATGCACATGAACAGAACTTGAGAATTTGCAACAAAATGCGAGGAGAGTGGTTTATATATCTCTAAATAGCCCATATCGCATTTTGCTGCAAATTCCTGTTGTTGACACATTCCTCATGAAAAGTTTCACTCAGCTCCAGCATTTCTCTTGCATATGAGATCATAGTGTCCAGGAATCACTGAGATGAACCTAGTGTTTGATTTGACATGCACATGAACAGAACTGGAGAATTTGCAACAAAATGTGAGGAGAGTGCTTTATATATTCCAAATGGTCTCCCATCGCGTTTTGCTGCAAATTCCTGTGTCTGATTTGGTTCTCACTTCTACCTCATTAATTTGCTATCTTTAGCCCTGTGGAAATCTTTCTTGATGATGAGAAATGTTTTTGCTTTGGAACAGCTGGCTCCCAGGCCCCACCTTTTAAGAGGAAGCTGGACTTTTCTGCTGCTATTATTAGACCACAGCAATCACCAGGTGAGTCATGAGTTGTCATGAAGGAATTATCTAGTGATATACAATGCATTCACTGATTGCATATGTCAACATATAGAATTCATAGTATATAAGTTTTTGAACAGGCAAAAAGAAGAGACTGGAGTGCTGATTCTTCCATCAAAAAACAAATGGAACCAGAAGAGGACAATTCTCCAGATTTGCTCCTATTTGAGTTTCTTCATAAATGCAAGGCTCAGAGTAACTTCCATATATATCACAGTATTTTCAACATGGAGTTCACAATGAGCTCTGTACTGGAGCAGCACAAAGATTTTCTTTTAGACTATTGGGATACCTTCAAAGTGTAAAGAATAAGGGAGAGAGATAGGAGACTCAAGTTCAGCTTTCTTCACAACACACAAAAGAGAGAGGACACAAGGTTGGAGGGTGAAGCCTTTCTTCACTTTTGCACACAACAATCATACAATAGAAGAGGGAAATACCCTATATGTCAAACCCTAGAATACGTGGTTCATATGTGAACCCAAACCAAAAACATACGTGGTAGTCTAACTACACCACGAGTACAACTAACATAGGCGGTGACATAAATGATAGTCATCTAGGAGATATATCGGGGGTAGAGCTTGATATCTCAACACTCCCCCTCAAGCTCAAATCCATCTCACGTACACCAAGCAAGCTCCTAAATCTGCGAAGCTTCTCGATACCCAATGCCTTCGTAAAAATATCAGCCACCTGCTCCTCAGTGCTGACATAGACAAGATCAATCTCACCAGCTAGAACCTTCTCTCTCACAAAGTGATAATGCACCTCAATGTGCTTCGTTCTAGCATGATAAACTGGGTTATTAGCAAGCATAATGCTGCTAATGTTGTCACAACGAATGACAACTGTTGCGTGAATTGATTGTCCCATATCTGCAAGTAGCTTCCGTAACCAAGCTACCTCACATGCAGCCATTGCTGCACCCCCCTGTACTCAGCCTCTGTGCTCGACAAGGCAACTGTTGGCTGCTTCTTGCTGCTCCAACTGATGGCACCACTCCCAAGGGAAAACATAAAACCACTAGTAGATCTCCTGTCTGAGACACTACCAGCCTAGTCAGCATCTGTGTATCCATGTACCTGTAATGCACACCCAGCTTCATAAAATAGTCCATAATGCAATGTGGACTTCACATACCGCAGTATGCACCTAGCCGCATCCAAATGTGGCTTCCTCGGTGCCTGCATAAACTGACTCACCAGCCCCACAGCATAGCTCAAATCTGGTCTGGTTATAGTCATGTAAATCAAGCTACCTACTATGCGCCTGTACATAGTAATATCTTCAAGAAGCTCACCTGTCTCTGCATTGAGCTTCACATTCTGCTCCAATGGAACAGAGATAGGCTTACAGCCTGTCATCCCATATTTGGACAGCATGTCCAAACCGTATTGCCTTTGCAACAGCCATATCCCACTCGGGGATCTAATAACCTCAATGCCCAAGAAGTAACGCAGCTCTCCCAAATCCTTCATCTCAAATTTATGCTTCAACAGCAGCTTCACTTCATTAATGTCTGCATCACTATCACCTGTAATAATCAAGTCATCAACATAGATGACTACAAGCACAATCCCTCTGTTTGTCCTTTTCACATAAAGTGAAAAATCTGAATTGGAAATCTGAAATCCAATAGTGACAAGATATTGCCCTATCTTGTCTGACCATGCCCTCGGCGCCTGTTTTAAGCCATACAAGGCTTTGTGCAACCTGCATACAAAATCGGGGTGTGAATTATCCTCATAACCTTCTGGCTGCATCATATAAACCTCTTCCTGCAAATCACCATGCAAGAAGGCATTTTTCACATCCATCTGATGCAAAGACCATCCCTTTGCAGCAGCCATAGCAATTACTGCTCTCACGGTTGCCATCCTTGCAACTGGGCTGAAAGTTTCCTCATAGTCAATTCAATATGTCTGCGCAAAACCTTTGGCAACCAATCTTGCCTTGTACCTGCTAACAGACCCATCAGCATTGTGCTTTACTTTGTAAACCCACTTGCAGCCAATAGCCTTCTTATCATGAGGCAAAGGCATCAAATCCCAAGTGTGGTTTGCATCCAAGGCAGCCATCTCTTCATCCATAGCTGCTTCCCAATTTTTATGCCCTACTGCATCCTCAAAACATGTGGGCTTTGGCTCCTCTAGAACCTTGACCATATAAGCATAGTGATGTGCTGTATACCCATCATATCTCAGCCTGTCAACTGGATACTTAATACGAGTGGACCTCCGTACAACTGGATCAGTTGCAAGAGTCTTCAAATCATGCCTGCTTTTCCTTGCACCAGGTGTAACAACAGAAGGAATTCCAAGTTCCTCATCAAGGCTCATTTCAGAGCCGCTTGACTCTCCATCAACATGAGAGCTACCAGCAGACACATCAAACACTGGAGCATGGTCTACTTTTTCTTTTCCCTTATGTGATACCTGCACAACACTATCAGGGCTACCATGTGACGATTCACTAGATCTCAATCTCCCTGTCCATGCATTAGATCCACTAGTAGAGGACTCTCTGGGTCCACTCAAGGCTTGAGATTGCTGCTTTGCATTTATTGCAGCATTCCCATTTCCTGCATCTGCATCTCCTACCATAATAGTTGGTGCATACCAGCTGCTCATTTCATCAAAAACAACATCTCTGCTCACTTGCATTTTGCGGGTGGAAGGGTTATAACAGCGATACCCTTTCTGGTGCAGAGCATATCCAATAAAGATGCATTTTTCTGCCTTTGGATCCAGCTTTGTTCTCTTCTCATCAGGAACATGAACATAAGCTATGCAACCAAATACCTTCAAGTGAGAAATATCTGGTTTTTGGCCTGTATACATTTCTTCAGGCGTCATGCCATGGACAGCTGCAGTGGGGGTTCTGTTCATAATATAAATAGCAGTTGCTACTGCTTCAGCCCAAAAATAATCAGGCATGTTTTTCTCATTTAGGATCGCCCGTCCTACTTCTGCAATATGCCTGTTCTTCCTTTCTGCAACCCCATTCTGCTGAGGGGTAGACCTGCATGAGTACTTCCTTTGAATTCCCTGTTCTTTCAGATATTCACAAAATTCTTCTGAAAAGTACTCTCCCCCTCCATCAGATCTTAGCACTTTAATATGCACACCTTTCTCTTTTTCAACCATGGCCTTAAAAGCCTTGAAATGGCTGAACACTTCACTTTTGTGCTTCATAAAATAAATCCACACCTTCCTAGTGTAGTCATCAATAAACGTCACATAATAATGGCATCCACCAATAGAAGCAGTTTTGGTTGTCCAAACATCTAAATGGATCACTTCCAAAGGTCTTCTGCTCACCTTAGCATTCTTGGGAAATGCATGTCTGGCCTGCTTACCCATTTGGCATGCTTCACATACCTTTTGCATTCCCTCAACTCTAAATTTAGGCAAACCTGCAACAATGTTTTTCGTTTGCATAGATTTCAGCCTTTGTATATTCACGTGCCCAATGCGCTTGTGCCATATCTCAATATCTGCAATGACACCTCTCCCATGCGCAAACATAGCAGCTTTCACCTCAGGCATATCAACATCCAAGGTGAACATTCTACCATTTTTGTTGCCTTTCGCAACCAAGCGGCACTTATTTTTCAAGTCCTCAACAAAGCATCCATCAGGATTAAATCTAACCTGCAGACCTTGCTCAACCATCTGGCCAACTGAAACCAGGATCTTAGTGATTTTTGGAACATGAAGTACATCTGCCAAGTACTTCGTTTTGCCATCCTGCATAGCCAATGGCACTTTACCAACCTGCGTAATTGGGTGCGCAGTATCATCACCTGTTTCAACATAACCTGGCTTATCCAAATTTCTAACATCATGAAACCACTCACCATGACTGGTCATGTGGTTAGAGGTACCTGAATCAACATAGCAAACATCATTGCAAGCTGCAGCATCTCCTGACATGGAGTTAACCATATGCTACATCACAAAAAGGTGCTCATTTCTGTCGTCACCATGCCCACTTGATGATGCATAGTTGCTTTGCTGCAACTTCCCACTTTTGATGTCATTCTGCTTTTTATAGCATGTATTCTCCTTGTGTCCAGGCTTTCCACAATAATAGCATTCTGTGCTGCTATTTACTTGCTGGTTCCTTTGCCATGAACCACGGCCTCTTTGGCTCCCCCTGCCTCTAGAACTACCACGTCCTCCTCCATAGGATTGGTTTTCCTGTTGTTGCTGTTGGTTCTGATTTCCTGCACGGCCACCAAAACGGCCTCTTCCTCTACCCCTGCCTCTACCTGTATTCGAGTAGAAAGCAGTCTCTTGAGAAGTTGAGGTGGCTGAACCACCATTCCTTTGCTCTTCACTCAGCAAGAGAGCAATAAGTTCCTGAAAATCAGGAAATGTTTCACGGACTCCAATGGATGTCCGAAACTGTGCATAATCTTTCCCAAGACCATTCAAGGTCACGGACACTAAGTCCTCATCATCAACAGGTGCTCCAATGGAGGCAAGAGAATCTGCAAGGCCTTTCACCTTCAAGGAATACTCATTTATATTCATATTTTTCCTTTGCACATTGTGCAACTCCTGCTTTAGCTGCATCTTTCGTGCTTTGGTATTTGTGCTATACAGCTTCACCAATGTATCCCATGCCTCCTTAGGCGTCTCTACATCCTGTATATGCACAATCATAGAATCTGAAATGCTAACAGATAGCCAATACAAGCATTTTCTAGCTTTTTCATGCCATTCCTTAAAGGCCTTCAATTCAGCAGGAGTGGGAGCGGCACCCAAAACTGGTTCTGCAGTTTCACCACTGATGTAATCCCAAACTCCCTTTCCCATAAGGAAGTTTGTCATCCTGAACTTCCATGCTTGGAAGTTGTTCTTGTCAAGCTTCTCACTGACAATGGTAGACAGATTCTCAGACATTTTACAAATCACGAATTGCAACAGCAACCTGTAACACAGCAAATGCCTCACAAGGGCAAATAGCAAAACTTCTGCAAAAAGCCTCACAGGGGCAGATCTGCAACACTGACGAAAGTGGTATTTCACCACACAGTCACTTCCTAGTGACGATTTTGCATCAACAGGCAACAGGCATGAATCTGCAACTCCCAATATCTCTGCACACAGGCATACGATGCAATTTCTGTGGCACCTTTCCACCGACTAGCCGCGCAGTGGTCGCACAGCGAAAAACAGGGCCTTTTTCTGAGTGCCTGCGAAGAACTTCCGCCTTCAAAACGGGCCCCGAAACGGCCTCAAATCAAAAAAATAAAGTCACCGAGGGCTTTGCCCGTTTCCGCAGCATATACTGCGCTCTCGCCACACCGCGAAGGGCCTCTCAATCTGAAACAGTGCACTCCTGCACTTTTGGCTGTGCTACCTGCAGAGATTTGCTCCCAAGCTTGAAATAGGAAAGCAACACTGGTCCTCTTACCAGGACACAACAAACTTGGCTTGCTTTCTTGAGCTCCTTACCAAGAACAAGGCTCTGATACCATGTAAAGAATAAGGGAGAGAGATAGGAGACTCAAGTTCAGCTTTCTTCACAACACACAAAAGAGAGAGGACACAAGGTTGGAGGGTGAAGCCTTTCTTCACTTTTGCACACAACAATCATACAATAGAAGAGGGAAATACCCTATACGTCAAACCCTAGAATACGTGGTTCATATGTGAACCCAAACCAAAAACATACGTGGTAGTCTAACTACACCACGAGTACAACTAACATAGGCGGTGACATAAATGATAGTCATCCAGGAGATATATCGGGGGTAGAGCTTGAGATACAAGCAGAAGTCAAAGTATTTGATTTGAAGTACCTTCTCATTTTCATTAGCAACAAGCAGTTCATCTTTCCAAAGATTTATCTCTCTCCCCTCTTGTCCAGCCTCTTCTTTAGGCTTTTCTGTGTATAGTGCTGAGAGATTCATAGCTTCTTGTGTGAGCTGGAAGGCAGCTTCATATGGCTCTTGGAACTTTTCAGCCTCTTTGAAACAAAATGAAAGGGCCTCTACAGGATCAAAAATTGTTTCCAAAGCCAGTAGTGAATGGTCATCCTCTATGCCAACCTCCTTGTCAAGCCTTGAAGCCTGGGTAATAAGGGAAATGGCATAGTCCTCCCTCAAATTGAACATAAACTCTATATCATGGAGGAAAACATAATCCTTTCCACCAATCAACACACCTGGAAGCATGGGCACTGCATAGTTGCTGCTCTGAACATCAAAATCTTCAACTGGCTCTACTCCCCTCAGAGTTTTTGTCCTCAGTTGAACAAGGTCAAGAGCAGCCACTTGCAGCCCCTCATCCTGAAGGTTGATATCTTCTTCTTGCTCTGCCATTTCTGTGACCAAAGAAACATCCTCCTTTTCCTCTGCTTCAGATGTGTCTTCTTCTTCTATTTCCTGCCCTTGTTCATCCAAAGACTCCTGACTGAAGACAATGTACATAAGAAATGCCATGCTTTCCTCCAGCACTCTGCACTTTCTGGTGTGCAAAGTACAGTTGAATTTATATTGATCAGGCAGGCTGTCAAATCTTCTGTTCACATGGTACCTCAGCCTGTCATTGGAGACAATATGATTTATATGCACAAAAACCTTTTCTCCTTCCACAATTCTTCCTGCCTCTGTCAGTTCTTTGTGTTTGTTTTTGTAGGTTGTGTATTGTCTCACTCCAATCCTTTGATATGTGGCAGCTACAAATTGAGGATGACACATTCCTCCAGAGATCAAGTGGAAGCAGGTAGGTTGGGTTTCGCAAAATGTCAGGCCTAGCTCATTATATTCATGATCTAGGCAGTGCCAAGATCTTGATTTACCATAGGCAGTTGAGCAACAATGGAGAAGCCATTGTTTACTTCTTAAAATGTTTGTCCAGGGCTTTAGGTGGACATGTTCTTTCATGGCAAAAGGAAAAGATCATTTTGATAGAGAGGTTGTCTGCCATAGATATATTTGGAGATTATGTGAATAAGCAGGCCTCTAGGGCCACTTACTTTTTGTCTTACACTTCTTATGCATTAGCATGTGGTGTTAAGGAGCCCAAATATCTGGAGGGCTATGGAAAACACCAGCTCGTAAGGTTTCGAGAGCCACCCATGATTGCATCAGGCCACACAGTCCAAGAAGAGGAATAGGTGGAGAGAGCTGAAGAAAAGGATAAACAGATAGTCGACATCAAGCCAATAAAGAAGAAAAAGACTCCAATCAAGATCAAAAAGAGAGTTCCGATCGGCAGGCCTTGGGAGAAATAGGATTTAGTCATCAAATATAGCACAAACATTATATTAAATTTGAACTGATTTGTACAAAGTCTTTGATATCTGGTATGATCTTGTATAAATGATTAATAAGTTGATGATGAAATGATCTGTACATTTACATAGAGTGGTGTCGTTAAATATTAAACGAACAATATATTGAAATTGTGAACAAATTGTATTAAGTTTAGATCATATGTTTCACAAAAGAAATACTTTTCATGCATAACACCAAGAGTCACTTGTTCCACTAAAAAAATTTCTATTGAATGAGTTTGAAAACATGTGGACATAACACCAATAAGTTACAAATGAGTCCTGTTCATGTTTACTTGTCCATTTATGGTTTCTAAATATCTTCGATTCCCTCCATTGTCTATGTCTCTCTGCTGCAATTGAATTGTCTAGAGCTTGTCTTCGTCTTTGCTTTTGGGCTAGAAGAAAAGCAAGCTTGATTTTGGAGCTAGCAACTTTTCTTTTAGCATGCAACCTCTGTAGTATGCCTCGATAAAACCATTGGAAGACTTCCTTTAGACTATTTGCCTTCTGACTCCCTCCATAGTGTTGTGTGTGTCTAAAAAATGCATTACGTGCCATGTAGTGAGACTTCTCCATGACTTGGGTAGACCAAATAGCTGGGCATCCATACTTTTTGACAAAATAGGGAAGGTGGTTTTATATGATATGCTATAAGACATAAGAATGCATAGTAAGTAATAAAAAAAAGAGGATCACACTTAAGTAAAAGAAAAAGACGGAACCTTACCATGTAGTGAGTTATATTGCAGGCTGTCCACGCGTCTTTCATTGAATTCCCAAAATGTTTAATTGCCTCCTCAAAGTTCTTGTAATCACTCTTTGTCCATGTTACTTTGTCACAGAACATGAAGAGTTCATCAAGAGACCTCCACACCTCTGCCTTCCTGTTTCGTGCTTCCCCATCTGCCTCATGATCTTTCACAGCATTATGGACTTGCTTCCACAATCCATAATTAATCTTTTAAACTGTTCTACCTTTCCTTACTTGCTTACTGTGTTTGGGTCGAGACAAGAATCTTCTTTCCTTAACACCACCAATAGAGGGCTTGATTGGTACCTCCTTGCCATTGGTAGACTTTTTAAAATCCTTTGTGATTTGAACATCTCCTCCATGCAGTATATCGGATAACACTTTTTCCAATGCTTGAAGAGCATCCTTTCTATTTTTTTTGGGACGGAGTTTCCAAGCAAATCCAATATATAAAAATACCAATTTCTCAATAATTTGACATAGACCATGCAATGTGCAGATGTGAACATTACATAGTGGAATGTCCAGAATGGCCTTGAAGTTAGGGTCAACTTTATCTCTATTAGGTGCTCTCTTCCACCATTTTGAATCCATTACTTGAGCTGATTCTTTGCAGTAAAGACAAGGAGACTTTGAGTTGCCTCCTTTACTAATGTTATACATGCACTTAAGTGTTTTAAGATCCCCGGCCATGTGCCAGTCTACTTGAAAATCACCTTTTCCTGCAACATGGAGATTCTTGCCTTGCACTTGTCTTTTGATTATTCTTGGTATTTCTGTGTGGTGAAACACCCAATCTAGTGTTTCATGGTCTTTGGTCTTCACCTGCCAGATTATAGAAAACAAAAGTATTACTATAACAGATTTGAAAACAATGACCAAAATCAAGTATAAAACAAAAGGGCTTGAAAAATCAGTACAAGACCATGAATTAGACACGGATTCCGAATCGGGAGACTCAACTCGCGAACGAGAAACTGTCTAAGTCTTAAGCGACCGAGAAGTTCATCACCAGGGTGAAGAATCTGCGTGATCAGATGACTACGATTGGCATCACCATCAAAGAAGAACGGAGTAAAGAAAGAGTCCAGCAACAGTGCACAGGTAGTACTAGTAGAGCTATTCGTAGCAATTGAGGAGATTTTCATGGACGCAGTTCATGTACCTGTGGATGAACCTTGGATCATTGACAGTGGTGCATCATGCCACATGACTAGTCGAAAGGATTGGTATACCTCTCTATAGCCGGTAGGGAATGACATCCTGGTAGCAGTCGGCAATGATGCAAAATGTCTAGCAAAAGGAAAGGTACGATTGCTCTTAAGTCAGATGGAGTTATGAAACAGTTGTCCGATGTTCTTTATGTGCCAGATATCAAGAGGAACTTGTCCGTTTCTGCGATCATGGATCGGGACCTCAAAGTTTAATTCGATAAGAATGGAGCACAGATCTTGGATCTTCAAGGGAAGGTCATTGGTAAAGGTACACGGTGCAACAACGTCTACGAACTCTCAGCTTTTAGTGCTCGAGCCGATGTGAAGAACACTAAGTTGTGGCATGAGAGTTTTGGTCATCTAAAGCTTAGTTCTTTGAAGGAGATGCATAAAAGTGGAATGATTGCAAACCTACCAGAAATTTCAGATCTGCCCGATGTATGTGAAGCTTGCATGATGGGCAAGCAGCATTGGCAGCCCTTTCCTAAAGAGGCCATCAGGGCAAAGGCTCCTCTAGAGCTCATTCACACGGACCTCTACAGAAAGATGGAGATGGAAGCTTTGGGTGGTTCCTACTACTTCATGATGCTGATCGACGACTACAGTAGAAGGATATGGATATACTTCCTGAAGACTAAAGATGAGGCTTTTAGTAAGTTCAAGGAATGGCATGTAATGGTCGAGAAAGAATCGGGGAGGAAGGTGAAGAAATTGAGATCAGACAGAGGTGGAGAGTTCACATCAACTAAATTCGAGAGTTATTGCAAAAGTCATGGGATCAAGAGGTAGAAACCCCCGCCACATACATCACAACAAAATGGAGTAGCAGAACACAAGATGCGCGTCATCTGTGAACTGGGCAGGAGTATGATGAAAGGGAAAGATTTGCCAAAGTATTTCTGGGCTGAAGCATGTAACACTATAGTTTACATTCTGAATCGTAGCTACACAAAGGCTGTGAATGGTATGACTCCACTGCAAGCCTTTTCTGGTAAGAAACCTTCAGCTGCACCTTTTCTAGTAAGAAACCTTCAGCTGCACATTTTAGAGTTTTTGGATGTGACTGTTTTTTGCATGTCCCTGATGCTAAGAGGACCAAATGGGAACCGAAGAGCCGGAAGTGTATTTTCTTAGGCTACAGTGAAGAGGAAAAGGGTTACCGTCTCTATAACCCTGATACCAAGAAGGTAATTGTAAGTCGCGATGTGGTCTTCTCAGAATAGCTGCATCAATTGGAGGAGGATGCTTCCTTCCCAGACAACCAGGACTAGGATATCCATCCAGTACCATCACCAATAGTAGACCAAACTCCCTCAATGGTGCTTGGGAGGATTCAAGATAAAGAAGATGAAGAAGAGCCTGCATAACCACAACGGCAATGGCCATTCTCGAAGTGGGTAAAGTAGCTTTTGGATGACAGAGAACCTCCAACCATTGAGGAGGAACCATCCAAACACCGCCGGTCCAAGAGATTAGAGGAGCAAAGAAGGACGCAGGAACACTTGGTCAACTACACTTTGATGACTGAGGTGATCCATGCTGATGAACCCAAGTGTCTTGAAGAGGCACAGGGTGATGATAGGTGGATGGAGCCTATGCAGTCGGAGTATGGCTCCATAATGAAGAAAAACACTTGGGACCTTGTGGATCGACCACCAAAACGCAAGGTAATCGGAACCAAGTGGGTGTACAAGACCAAGTACAAGCCGAATGGCACATTGGATAAGTACAAGGCTTGGATCGTGGCAAAAGGATTCGCACAGGTACATGGTTTTGATTATCATGATACTTTTTCTCCCACATCTCGACTGACCACAATCCGCAGTGTTTTGGCCTTAGCAACACAAGGAAGTTGGCTCGTATTTTAGATGGATGTAAAATCTGCCTTTCTGAATGGAGATCTCAAGGAGGAGGTATACGTGGAACAACTAGCAGGTTTTGAGATCCCCGGTTCAGAAGGAAAAGTCTGTAAACTGAAGAAGGCACTTTACAAGCTGAAACAGGCCCCACGAGCGTGGTACCAGCGAATTGATGACTACTTTCTACAAAACAGGTTTAGGAGGAGCCCATCTGATGCAAATTTGTATATCTTGAGAGAAGGAGGTAGGTGTATGATCATGGTCCTTTATGTGGATGACCTTGTCATAACAGGGAACCATGAAGAGAAGATCTTGCAGACAAAGCATTTGCTAGGAAGAGAGTTTGAAATGACACAGACCTCGGACTGATGCATTTCTATTTTGGGATTGAAGTTTATGGCAAGAGCCGAAACAGATCTTCATTTCATAGCTGAAGTATGCTGGAGAGATACTGAAGGCATTTGGCATGGCTGAGTGCAAGACAGTTGGTACCCCTATGGAGGTTGACGTGAAGCTCTCAAACGAGGATTCATCACCATTGGTGGATGAAGCGAAGTACAGAAGGCTTGTGGGCAGCTTGATTTACTTGTGCAACACACGACCGGACATTAGCTTTTTGACTGGTGTACTAAGCAGGTTTTCCAATAAGCCCCGAGAGAACCATTGGAGGGTAGGGATGCGGGTGCTGAAATACATCAAAGGCACACTTGATTATGGCATCACCTATACCAAGGGCAACATCTTGACCGATTCTGTGACTTGGAATGGGCAAGAGACGTGGACAGCAGGAGGTCAGTGACAGGTTATTGTTTCTCACTTGGATCTGGAGCTGTGTCATGGGTCAGCAAGAAGCAACCTATAGTTGCTCTTTGTTCTACCGAGGCTGAGTACAGATCAACATGCTTTGCTTCTTGCAAGGCAGTGTGGTTGAGGAGGATTTTGGGGGACATGGGTGCAGTGCAGAACAAGCCTACGCAGTTATCATATGACAATCAGAGTTGCATGGCGATTGCAAAGAACCCTGTGTTCCACTTTCACACAAAACACATTGAGATTCAGTATCACTTTGTACGCGAGCTCATCATGGATAGAGAGGTCGACTTGGTGTACTGTCTGGCTACAGAGAATGCTGCGGACATCTTCACGAAGGCTCTGGGAAGAGACTTGCTGGAGAGGCATCTTCATCGACTCGACATTGGTCCAAAAAAGTAAGTTCACTTGTGGGTGGACAGAGCATTTCTCGTGTAACTATGCGGGAACCAGCTAATTCTACTTGTAAGCCCCCCATATAAGGAGAAGGCATTTGAGTAGCTCAGTTATCCGATAGGTCCTGATTTGGACACCACATGGGGGCCATGTGTGGCCTGATGGCTGGACGGAGTTGGCACACTGCCAACTAGGCTACATGCAAGTGCAGGAAGGCATCCCATGATTGACCGCACTGAGGGTAGACAGAGCATTTCTTGGGGCAGCCCACTTTCGGGTTGCGAGGCCTATTTGGAGCCCCAGATGATCTCGGATGGCTGTGGGCCAAACGGAGACCATAGGTTAGTTGCTCTATTTTACACACCGGTTCTATCGTGTGGTCGATGGCCTATTTCGGCCCCCAGTCGACCATTTTGGGCGAACTGGGTCGATCACCCAATTGAGCCCAATTGACTACGACTAGTGGCTATATAAGAGCAAGCCCGTGAAGCCCATATCATCACTAGCTACAGCAACCCTAATTCCTTAGCATCCAGCCTCCGTCCTCTACTGTTTCTAGATCGACATCGAAGCTTCTTTAAAAGGAGCGCACGGCTGGGAGGCAGCACCATCTATTGTATCCATTCTACAGTAATCAAATTTTTTATTCTCCATACTATCTGTTTTCTCTCTTGTGTATGAGATCCTATTATCTGTTGAGCACAGACGTATTGTTTTCTTATAGAAATAACATCACCCCCACTAAGAAGATCCAAGGAAATATCTTCCACCAATGAGTCCATCTCATCATCCACAACATCTGCATCATGCACATCAGTAGTCGTGTCTTCTGTGCTAGCAGGAACATCCATCTCTGATTTATCCCCACTTTGATCTCCCGCCTCCAGTTCCTCTTGAACCTTTCTGGTCCTCTTTTCCCCTTTTTTTAAGGAGGTGTCTGGGATTTCTCTTTGCCCCTCCCTCTCATCTTGGTAGGGCTCACACTTTCTCCTGTTTCCATCTGCACACACGAAGCTCGGTTATGTTAGTCAAATAGTATAATAACACGGGTATACCAGTAACATCTCATAGTAACATCCATGTTAATTCGTAAGTATACTAACTATATGTGAGTAAAGTAAGTAGACTACTGACTAGTCACTATTTTGTTAGTGTGGATTTGTTAGTATTGTGACATCTAACACTACTCTGATATATCATAACTACATATGTAAGTATAACTAGTTAATATACTATTTATAGTCCACTAACATATACGTAACCACTAGAATATATTTACATCTAAGAAATATACAAACATACAACTAACATATACACAGCTCAGACTAGTTAATAGACTAGTAAAAGTTTACTAATATATAACTAGTTATAGCTATAATGTACTAAGCTGAAACTAGTAATAGTTATAGGGAATTGAACTGGATGGAATTTGCTCAACAATTCAGCCAATATGAGGGAGGAACTATTCCAAAAAATAGCAAACAAAAGAGATTTTGAAGTGGCTTCTAGCCACATAGGCTGCTCTTGAGAGCCCCATGAAATGGGGCAAAGCATGCTCCCAGGGGGCCGTGAGCCCGGCAGCTCATGAAATGGGGCAAAGCATGCTCCCAGGGGGCCGCGATATCACGGCCCCCTGGGAGCATGCTTTGCCCCATTTCATGGGGCTCTCAAGAGCATGCTTTGCCCCATTTTATGGGTTGCTGGGCTGCTCATGGGAGCCCCATGAAATGGGGCAAAGCATGCTCCTAGGGGGCCACGATATCGCGGCCCCCTGGGAGCATGCTTTGCCCCATTTCATGGGGCTCTCAAGAGTAGCCCTCTAGGACCATGGAATCATTATGGGTCTCCAGTTACCCACTTTGATTCTACTCTGTCTCTTCGAAAAGAGCTTGATGAACCCTAAATTTGTGTCTTTTGAGAAGGAGACTGCATCCCACCACTGCCATGTTGATCAACTCTTAGCCCATGACGTCCCAAAACTCTTTGAAGAATTCCATGGTCAGACCATCTGAAAGCATCAAAGGATGAAGGAAGGGGAGACGCTTTAGGCCTTTCGTAGCCCCTTGATTTGGGCCAAACATGACTTCTAGGAGGCCATGATATCGCGGCCTCCTAGGAGCCATGTTTGCCTCAAATCAAGGTAACCTCAAAGCCTCAAAGGATAAAGGAAGGGAGAAGCGCTTTAAGCCTTTGGTAGCCCCTTGATTCGAGAGTTCAAGAATGAGAAGCCTACCTGAAGCTCGTCAACCTGAAGCTTCTCTGAAGAATCTTCTCTGAATAGCTTGTCTGAGTAGCTCATCGACTTGATGTAGAATGGAAATTGTTTCACTGCAAGCTTCTCCATCAAATGAACCATGTAATTCACATTCTTGATTATCGCAATTGACCATAGGCACACATGAAAGTGCTCAAACATTCTATCCAAGAATTGAACACATCCATTTCGAAGCACAATCCATGTTCTCTTATAAATATGTATGCTTTTGTGTTTATCGAAAGGTTTAGTGGACTTGAGGAGCAAAATTCCATTTAGGTCAAGTATAAGTAATTTTTTTGTTCTCATAGATGGAGAACATTGAATGTATTCCATTGACTCATCTGATTTTTCCCTATTTGGTATTTCTATATGTAGGGGATTTCCATTTGTATCATGGCATGCAAAGTATCAAGGTGTGAAGTTAGAATTCAATGAATGTTGTCCATGCTTACATTTAAAAATGTGAGCTTAAATCTACATTATATTCTCTCATTTACATTGACAATGGTAACCTAAGTATTTTTGTGTATTAGATTATATCTCCAATCTTCACATGGGTCTCATCATCGAAGGATACAATTTGTATTTATACTAAAAAGCATTGATCATAATCCAAATGCAAATCCGACATTACATTTCCATACACAAATCAAAAGTGAATTGTATGTTATATTTCCAAACAAAAGATTGGCTTTACAACTGATCTCAACATCTTATAGTCCACCAAGTGGGAGATGTTAAGATCGATTATAAAATCAATATTCGTCTTTCATCTTACTCTCATGCTCTTTGTGTGGGAGTTCATAAGATCAATTCTAAAACCGTTCTTAGCCTCTCATGCTGAAAGCCAAGATCGGATTCAAAACTAATCATATCCTCTCATCGTTGGTAAAGGATGACATACTAAGTTCAATAATCGTTCTGATTTACCTAATAATATAGCAATTACAAAATCTACATGAACAATTCAATTTTGGAAGCATTAATCAGTTTCAAATATGCACTACAATCCAAAAGATATATTTACATAAATGCCTCTAAAATCACTAAAGATTTATGACTTTTGACTTGCTTTTTTGGATGCGAATATCTGCTAGGCCATTTTCTCAATATCCTCAAGGGTTTGTTGGTCTTGTACATCCGCTGGTCCTGCCAATTGTTGCTAAGTTGAAGTCTACATGTTTGCACCATGTGATTCCTCTTGGATGAAGAAATGGATGCCTTGGAAGCAAATGCTACATGGGAATTGGTAACTTTGCCTAAAGACAAGAATGTAATTGGCTGCGAGTGGGTTTATAAGGTGAAGCACAATGCAAATGGTTCTGTGAATAGATACAAGGCAAGATTAGTTGTCAAGGGGTATCCATAGACATATCGCATTGATTATGAAGAAACATTCAGTCTGGTTGCAAGGATGGCAACCGTAAGAGCAGTCATTGCTATGGCTGCATCAAAGGGATGGTCTTTACATCAGATGGATGTAAAGAATGCTTTCTTGCATGGTGATTTGCAAGAAGAGGTCTATAGGGAGCAGCCACCAGGTTATGTTCATGCTGTCATCCTTAGTTTGTTTGCAGGTTGAAGAAAGCCTTGTATGGCTTGAAGCAAGCACCCAAAGCATAGTCTGATAAGATAGGACAGTATCTTGTCACTATTGGCTTGTAGATTTCCAAGGTAGATTTCTCACTTTATGTAAGAAAAACAAAGAAAGGCATTATGATGCTTGTCATTTATGTTGATGATTTGATCATCACAGGTGACAGTGATGAAGATATTCTTCATGTGAAAATGCTATTGAAGCAGAAGTTTGAGATGAAGGATTTGGGATATGGCTCTTGCAGGGGCATTATGGATTGGACATATTGTCCAAATATGGGATGACAGGATGTAAGCCTATTTCAGTTCCTTTGGAGCAGAATGTGAAGTTGAGCGCAGATGAAGGTGAGCTTTTTGGAAGACCCTACTATGTACAGATGCATAGTAGGAAGTTTGATTTATATGACTATTACCAGGCCAAATTTGAGCTATGCTGTTGGGTTGGTAAGTCAGTTTATGCAGGCTCCAAGGAAACTGCTCCAAGGAAACTGCATTTGGATGCGACTAGATACATACTGAGGTATGTGAAGTCCACATTGCAGTATGGACTATTTTATGAGAATGGGGTTTAGATACAATTGCATGGATACACTGATGCTGATTAGGCTGGTAGTATTTCTGATAGATGATCTACAAGTGGATATATGTTCTCTTTTGGGAGTGCTGCAGTCACTTGGAGCAGCAAGAAATAGCCTACAGTTGCCTTGTCAAGCACAAAGGCTGAGTACAGGGGTGCAGGCATGGCTGCATGTGAGGCAGCTTGGTTGCATAAGCTACTTTATGATATGCATCAGTCTACAAATGGGCAAGTTGTCGTTTATTATGACAACATGAGTTAGTACACACTTAGCAAATAACCCAGTCTATCATGCTAGAGCAAAGCACATTGAGATGCATTATCACTATGTGTGGGAGAAGGTTCTAGTAGGTTTTATTGATCTAGTTTATGTCAGCATAGAGGATTCGGTAGTTGACATATTCACAAAGGCATTGGGTGCAGAGAAGCTGCGCAAGTTCAGATACTTGCTTAGTGTGCAAGAATTTAGACTGAGCTCAAGGGGGAGTGTTGAGATATCGAGCTCAATTTAGATATGCACAGGTGACCATTGTGCATTTATGTCACCGACTTGTTAGCTGCAAATGCGGTTGGTACAGTGCCCGTGAATACTAGCTGCATGACAACTATCTTTATATACTCTAGTTAGTGGCTCAGTTAGTATGCCACCTTAGTTAGCTGAGTTTGGATTGAGACCCACACATAGGGTTCACCTATTCTTTTATACTAAGAGAGTTCTTTTGGCTTTCACAATTAAGAAGAGGAAAACTATTTTCAGCCTCCACCTTTGTGTATATTCCCCCATTGTGTATGTGAGAAAGCCGTAAGTGAGACTCCTTCCTTCTCTCCCACTCTCTTCACAGGTAGGCCATGAAGGTTGTAGTCTAGCAAAGGGTTCATGAAGGAAATTATATTCTATATAGCCAGGACTTGAAACTGGTCTATACCTTCATGAATACTAAAAAATAATTTCTATTTTGATGCCATAGGCATTCCCACCTAAAATTGCCCCTATTTTTGAACCAATTTGCTAAGCGAGGAATGATTTGAATGGGGGTGACATTATGGTGAAAGGGCCATTCGTTAATCAAGATACTACACTCCAATGAATTGTTATTTTTGAGACATATAGTGCCAAACCATTTGCACTGGTCAATACCTTTCCTCCAAAATATAATCAGCTTTGGTAGCAGTACCAAATGACATATTTGGGAAGGAAATTTTGAAAGGGGAAGAACTACAACTCAGATTTACCATGTGTGAAATTAAGAACACCTTATTGCTCAATGGAAACCAAGAGAGGATGCCCCATGGTTAGTTAAAAGGTAATTTGGTAGCCTATTTATAGCCTCAGTAGGAAAAATTGAATTTATGATTTGAAAAATACAAGAAAATTAGACAAATTACTCGATAGGGAGAATAAATTGGGCAAAAAAACTCTAACATTTCATGCTTTTTTCATAAAACAAAGCATTGTCCAAACGTATTTGTATGAATAAGTGAATATTCATACAAATACTTATTATTTGTATGATTAACATGTATTGGTTTGAATAGTTCTTCTATTCTTCTATTTAAGGTTGCAATATGCCATTTTGTTTATCTCATTCTTGGTTCTCTAGCTGAAGAGAATAGATCAAAGAAGGAAGACCCTCTGATGTTGTAAAAGCAATCTGAAAGGTCTGCACCAAGATGGATTTGTTTTTGTATGTGTGAATTCATTGGCCTCTTTGTTGAGTGCCTAAGATCTCTTTTATGAGTTGTGATTGAGGGTTGGTTTGCTTGTTGAGAGCCTTAGGTCTTGTGTGTGAATTGTGATTGTGGGTTTTCATATTTGAATTTTGATGGTGGGTTTGTTTGTCTTATTGATTTGTTTGTTGCTTCGGTTTTTTTACTTGGCAAAAGTGTGTAGAGTTACCCTTTGAAAATAAAACTCATAAGTATTGCATGAATTAAAATTGTTACTTCTTTGTTTGGGTTAATTGAAATATTTAACATTCTTACATTTTCTATTGAAACAAGATTTAATATTCTTTCAATAGAATGTGAATGAATGATCTATAATTTACATTCATCCATTCTTACACTTTCTTTTAAAAGAGTACTGTATACTTGTATTGGTAGGTAGGTGGAGACACGGAAGCAAGAAATAGATAGATAGGAGTATTCATCTGAATACATGCTGAAAATGAAGCTGGAGCTTGCTTATAGTAGTTTTATTCATATTGAATATACTGTTCTATTTGTAGGAATACTTTTATTTGTACAAATGTATTTGTACAAATAAAATAGGATAATTTAGCTACTACATTTTAAATAAGTAAAAATTCAGCTTTGACCCATCTTTTTGAATTTAAAAAAATCTAGACGAATTAATGCACCGTAGTTTATAGCACAATCACTCTCATTTTGCTTGAAAGGCTTGACTCCTAGTCAACTTAAAGCCTCTACATAATAGCAAACTATTAAGAGAAAGCATGCTATTGCAGCTCAATCTAAAGAAAATCCCTAGAAGGTTATCTAGAGTCACATCCATTTAAGGGAAAGGTGGTATAGTACTTACATAAACCATTTTTAGTCTTCCTACTAGTAGTGATAATGGATTATCCCTACACTTGTTGAATTTATCTTTCACTTTAAGAAAGCACCATTCTAGTCAACCCCAAAACCAAGTGCGCAACCCAAATATTTAAAAGCCATTCCAATAGGTTTTTGTTTGAACTAAAAATGCAAAAGCAAATCATGAGCCACTCCCATGTCTAATATTAGCATTGTTGTCTTGGTGGTTGCAGTAACTCAAGAGAAAAATTGCAGCAAACGAGGAAAAATTTTCCATAAGTTTGTCAAGATTCTCAAATTTAGCTACATGTACGTTAGTATTATCATTAACAAAACCTATAATGAAAAATGTTTATCATCAAGTAACTTTAACCCTGTAAGGAGACTCCATGAGAATGAAAATCAAGCTATCTCAATAAAGTTTCAGTGATTGTGGCAAACAAAAATGGTGCTAGATGGCAGCCTTGATGCACATAACATTGCAATAAATAGCTATCATAGAAATAGCCATTTATTGATAAAATTTTAGTAGCATTGGAAAACAAAGTTTAGGTCATGTTAAGTTTTAGTAGCATTGGAAAACAAAGTTTAGGTCATGTTGAAAAATCCCTAACCAATCCAAGTTTGAGCATGACTTTAAGCCAACTAACATGGTTGTACACCTTCATCAGATCAAGATTTAATAGTACAAGTTGCTTATTTTGTATACGTATAGATTTCATGGGGCGAGAAGAAGATTATATATATATATATATTACCTTGTAGATGCTACAATCATGAAGAAACCCACACTAACAAGGATGGAGGGACTTGGCAAGGATTATTTTTACCCTCATTGCCATTTCTTTGGCCATAATTTTGTAGGCTCCATTTAATGTATTGAGGGGTCGCCAATTGCTTAGAGATAGTCTATTCATCACTGACTTAGGAACCAATTTAATGACATAGTCATGGATGTTTTTATCAAAGCTACACTTTTATATTAGGATTAAATCTTATCAAAATTTTATCAAGCTACTTTTTTTAAGTTTCATAATATTGACAAAACATAGTATGATTTTATATTTTTCTTTTGAATTTCCAAGTCAAAGTGAAAATTTTAAAGTTCTCACATAAAAGTTTCAAATCTTAGCGAATGTTTCAAATTTTAATTTTTATTCAGGTCTATAAACTTTTAATGCCAATATTAAGTTTCACTTCTTATTGAAACTGACATGAAAATTTCATATATGGACACCGTGATTGATCAAATAAGACAAAAAACCCATTAATTATCAATGGTTTAAATGTCTTTGCCACATAGCTACCAATTATCAATGGTTTAAATGTCTTTGCCACATAGCTACCAATAGTGCTACTAGAAAATCAATTGGAATGCCATGAGGTTCTAGTGATTTCTTTGTTGCCAGATATTCGACAACATAATGCAGTGCAGGCTCGATGAAATGCCATTGAAGCTAAATTTGTTCTTCTTGAGTAACAATAGAATTAGTGGGTTCTAAGAAATGAGCTCCTCTAAGATCATAATCTTCAGTAGATTTAGGCCAAGCACCAACAATTTTGAAATAATGCTAAATCAATATACATGCAATTTTAGGGTCATCAGTCACCTCTTGACCTTGTTCTTTGTGGATTACTTAGATATTTTCCTTGAATTGTTTCTCCATGTTAACATGTTTGAAGAAAAATTCTGAGGGATGATCTCTGAGGTCAAGCCATTTAAGGCCCAATTGAATTCAAGCTGCAATCTATGTTCAATTTCTATGAGTGTTCAATGGCTTTCAAAAGTGGAGGAAAAAATAGGTCATGCGGACACTATTGGATTATAGCTAGAGTGGAAGTGAAAATGATGGTCGCAGGCCCAAGGAAATCTTATGATATCAAGTGAGTGTATAATAGGGGTTTTTTTGAGATGAGACGTAAGCTTATACATTAAACACCATATAGTAATTTTGGGAAAATCTCGATATTTTGGGAAAATGAAATTGGGAGAGAGAACCTTACACTCTTTCAATTTTGGATCCCTTCCTCATACTCTTCTCATCTTTCTAATCCATCTTCATCTTGGCTCAGCCATAATGGATCTCTTATTTCATACATAGTCACACTGTGGATCTTTGGTTTGTTGTCGTGTCCATTATTTCATTAATTTTGGGAACCAGTTGTTGCATCTTCTTAGACTAAGAATGTTAAATTCTATTAATTTTGGTTTTTTAATTTTACATTGATTAATTTAGAGTGTTTCATTAATTTTGGGAATGATGCATATGATCTTTCTTTATCTCACTGATGTCATTTTAATGGGAAAATAAGTGAGATGTTTCATTAACTTTGGGAATGAAGTATTTGTTGTGTAAACTCAAAAATCTTGTTCAATTGCAACATGATTGCACAAGCCACCTCCCAGCCACCTATAATAACTCACCTTAAATTATTTAGTATTTGACAATGAAAACTTGAAAAGCATTTCAATGCACAATGAAAACCTCAAATTCATTGCCATACAAGAGAGTTAACTTTGTTGAATTATCAACACATTTATATAATAGTTGGTGTAAAGATATAAATGTCATTTGTTTAAAGCAATGACGAAAGTGAAGCTAAGCTTGTTTTTATCATCATCGTGACATTGTCAATGGTAATTATTATGCATTCAACCAATAGGAAGACAATGAGTTGAAGCTAAGCTTGTGATTACCATCATGGCATTGTCAATGTTAATTGTTACACATTCAACCAATAGGAAGTCAATGAGCTGAACTACTCAATACAAGCCTGTCAAGAAGGTCCACTTTTTTGTTAAAAGAAATGATTCTTCAAAATTTAAAGATGTGGGCCATGTAACAGGAGTAAATAATGGTATAGTGGGTTAAGAAGGTGATGAGGCCATCTTCATCCAAGTCAACTTGAAAGTCTACTACCTATCACCAACACATTATGATGAATCAAAACATAAGAAGGACAAGAAGGATTCCATGGAAAAAATGGGTTGGAATATTGTGATTGATGAAAACACAAGTCCGGACATGATTGTTAACACTATCAACACAATCAGTCAGATCATTAAAATGCCAATAAATAGGTGAGGGTAATATAAAACAAGCAAATACTATGAGGAGATACATGAAAGAGCCTTGATGACTATCACTGAAGTAGAGCCATTGAGGATAGCGCCATCAAAAGAGGACATTATTGGTTGGAAGGAGAAAGGAGAGGGGATACACAATTTTTAATAGTACTATCCTTTTGGTCTAGATGGGCTCTCAATCCCTGTTTTAAATTGTACACAAGCACCAATTGATTACATGTATAGGCCCCTAGTGGAACAACACGTTTGTAATTTGGTCAAAGAATTTTGCATGAACCAAGACACTGCTCCACAAAAGTAGATGTGATGCCTTATGATCCAAACACTAATTTGCCACTAACCAATGTGATGTTTAAAGACATACACACCTATGCTTATTGGGTGCTATCAGGCCAAAACTCAATTAAAGCAGCTAAAATTTTGCAACTGAGTGATTTTCCAGCAGTTAAAGAAATCAAAGCTGTTTATGCAAGAAGAACTGCAAGAATAGTATTGAATTGTCGAAAGCATGTGTCGGCTGATTTCACGAAAGGCAACTGAGGAACTTGAAAAGAACATTAAGGATACGCCTTATGAAGAGCAATTGAAGCAGCTATGGAGTAAGTGGGTTGCATTTGGGAAACCAAAGAAGCCTAAAGCTAGAGCCGCTAAAGGACACCAATCACGAAAAGAATGGGATATAAGCATTTCTTCTATAATTCTATTTTTAAAAGTTGCTATCTTTGTGATATTATTTATCAACTGTACAAGATTGATTTTAAAACCGATCTCGAGAGAAGTATGTGATTCCATGTTATTGTTCCTGCTTTCTCTTCCTTGTGTAAGCTCAATTTTAAAACTCATCTTGAGAGCAGTGTGCCATATATGCTATATTGGTGTTATGTAGGACTTTATTAATACTGTGCATTTGTCTTTTGGAAAGAGTTTCAACCAAAAATATGTTCATATGATTATATGTTCAGATGATCTCTCGCAAGGATGGATGGATATCATCCATAGATATGTTAAGGGAAATTTGCCAAATCAAAAGGGTCAAGTATCAGTCCAAGAGGAGATGAGAACAACACAAAATCCTATTTTTGGTAAAGAGGGAGAAATCAATCCAGCAAAGGGCACTAAAAGACTAGGACCGACAATGTTCCGCTGTTTGTTGGGCATAGAGGACTCTATGATATCCACTTTACGGCATAAAATCTTAGAGAAAAATGTGATCTTATATGGTTCCAAGTCATCAAGCATGGGATGAAAGTGTTGGGAAATGAAAAGTGACAAAGTCCTTCAGCCAGAGATTGCTACTTTCCTCAAGGCAAAGTCACAAGACAATCTAGGTAAGAGTTGGGAGGAGATGAAACTATTTATGACATCACTAATGATAGGTATTAGGCTATATTTGGATATTGCAACGAGTGGTTGAAAGACCGCTTAAATCCCAGCAAGATGATAGATGCAATGCTACCTCAAACTACTTTGACATTACTTACTTGGATACATGACTCTAAATTTGGTACCTCCAGTCAAAGTGTGAAAGAAATGCCATGGAAGACCATAAATGTGGGAGGCAAGTTAAAGGGACTAGAGAGTGTGAACAAATACACAGAAGAACGATGAATTAGAGTAGTTGTTCTTGATAGAAATGAACCGCTGGAGCAAGAGTGGAACATGTCTTTCTTTGAAATATTCTTTGTAATGCTAAATGAAATAACACATGAAGCACCTGAATATGGATTACTTGCCTTTATTTCGGTAAAAAGTGTATCATATTTGTTGGAAGCAATCAAAGGCTTACAATTGCAATTCAAGTATCAAGTGGGTGCGTATGACACAAAGTCTTGCTTTGTTTAAAGATGCTCTTGGAGATTTGGTTGTTTCATGTGTGGTTTACAAAGAATCTTGTGATGCAATGATAAATCAACTAAAGAAGAATTCGACCAAGCCATCTGTATGTTTTGGATTATATGACCAGGATTCTAAGAAAGGTGAAGATACTAATGAGGAGGAATCCCCCAAGCATTTGTAGAATGCAAACTTTATCTCTTCTTTCATTGAGTACTTCTGTCGGCTAGATCAATGTGTTGTTGATGCCATAATAGTTCCACTGTGGTTATTGCAACTTGCTCCAGTGTGGCTACTCTCTACATCCCCTTAGCTTGGAGAGCTGCCTCATTATCTTCTTCACCGTGGCTACTCTCTGCCCCTTCCTTCCTACACTTGCAGTGGCCTCATCCTTCTCTCGTGCATGCAAGGCCCTCGCTACTACCTCCTCTACCTTAGCTTCTACACCCAAGAAATTTCTCATGTTGCACTACCTTTGCTGCATCGGTGGCATTCTCTTGTAGAAAAGTCACCTTGTGAGACATCTTCTTATTGTGTTTCTCAAAAATCCCTTTGAGGGTAGATGTCATCAAGTGCATTGCAACTTGACTGAGTTGATAATTTGGATTTGCATCCATGCAATTCTTCAAGTTGGTTATCATGCTCTTGGAGATCACCCTTGAGAAAGAGACATCATGTCCTTTCAGTTTCTCTACTGTTGCTTGAACCTGCTCTCATCAGCCATGCCTGTGGTGGCTAAGATTCCTCCAGGCGGGTTGTTAATTACTAGCCACCACAATGGCCTACAATTACTCACCTTCCAGTTACCACCACCGAGCTTGCATGATCAGTAGAGTGCAATTAATTACCAGTCACTGGGCTTGCATGCTCCATAGAGTGCAATTAATTACCAAGATGATGGCATATGCTTCATGATTACCAGCCACATGTAATTAATTGCCACTATCATTGGTAGTGAGGTGGCACCTATGATTCCACCAGGCAGGTAATTAATTACCAACCACCATAATGGCTTGCAATGGATACGGCTCATGATTAAATTTTAACGACACCCTCCTCTAATTTTCCTTAATTAAGACAATGGTCTAAAATGTCTCATGATTATTTGGATGGCACACCAGGCCTCCACGTGAAAAGGGAGAAGAAGAAGATGATCCCCAATGACTCGAACTTTGATTAATACAAGGTCTGTGGCATTTAGCATTTGGCTACTTTGCTTAAAAATGGCTCATGATTATTTGGATGGCACTTGGATTTTGATTATTAAGGTAGTAGTCATGATTATTTGGATGGCACATCGGGCCTCTAGTTACCACAATGGCTCAAACTTTGTAATATATAAGGTCCATGGCATTTGGAATTTGGCATTTGCTACTTTGCTCTCATCAACACTTGCTCTACTACTTTGCTCCATGCACCTCCTCTAGCTCTCTTCCGCCCCCTGCTACTTTGCTTCACACTCCCTTCTCCAACTCTCATCACTCATTTGCTCTACTCTACTACTCACCCACTCTTTTCACCATGCCTGTTACTACTATCATACCTCGATGCAATGTGATCCCAATCTTATATGCCTTCTCATATAAGGTGATTGTGTTGCACTCTTTAAGACTGGAAATGCTCGCTCTTATAGAATCTCTTTGTTCCCTCAATCGATTCCCCCCACATCTGCATGTCACCATCTTGAATGGCATGTACACTCTGGCATCTATATGGCTATGCTCTATGGATTCCCTGGAGATGTTGACAAAGGGCTAAGGATTTTCATAGTAGAGTACTCTCATCTTATTGGGGGGGTCATCATCTGAGTCCTAGTAATGTGCATGGGGGTATTCGGCCTCTCCATCATCTCCTCCATTGGCTCCCAAAAAAATTTGACTATAGCAAGCTGGGCTGGCAGCAATACTGAGTTATATCAATATCATCTTGCCATCAACAATTAGCAATATTGAGTTGTACACATATCATCTTGCACAACGAGGCTCATAACCACTTAGCCTAATGGCTAGATGTAATCCTTGGCCTCTAAGGATCTTAATGATCTTTTGGCTCATTGGATGTAATCTTTTAGCCTCTAAGGCTCTCAATAATTGTTGAGTTTTTATAAATGTAACCTCTTTTGTTCAATTTTTGCTCCATGAGTCTCTTAGTAAATAATTGTTGGTTAATTTTTATATAAACCACTCATGCTCGCTCTTGTAGAATCTCTTCATTCCCTCGATTGATTCCCCCAACATCGCACGTTATGACCGTGAATGGAATGCACACCTTTGTCCTCTATATGATTGTGCTCTATGGATTCCTTGAAGACGTTGATGAAGGGCTAAGGATTCTCATAGCTTCTCCATTTTCTAAGGCTCTCAGTGATCTTTTGGCTCACTGGATGTAATCTTTTGGTCTCTAAGGCTCTCAGCACAATTGCTAAGTTTTTATAAATTTAATCTCTTTTGTTCAATTTTTGCTCCATGAGGCTAGTTCTATAACTTTTGTCAATTCTTATATAAACCACTCAGCAATGGATGAGTGGTTACACTCACTAGATGTAATCTTTTGGCCTAGGCTCTCACCAATTGTGCTCACCAATTGTGCTAAGTTTTTATAAATGTAAGATCTTTTGTTCAATTTTTGCTCCATGTGGCTCTCAGTGTAAATTGTTGTTAATTTTTATCTAACCTATTATTGGATATAAATGTAATATCTTTTGCTCAATTTTTACTCAATGAATTTTAGTTCATTATCTAGATGGCACCACCGGTCACCACGGTAGCTTGGATTACTTTTGCCCGCATTTAGGATTTATTGCAACCAACAAGGACTAAATTACCAATAAAGTAGGACTACATTTTCCTTGGTTTAGGACCAAAATAACACTAAAATAGCTCCAACAACCCACCACGATGGTTGCATGGAGAGACATCTAGGAAAATACAACTAAACTTTTAGAAAATGCAATTGACAATATGGCCCTTGAGGGGTCTCCTCTAGGGGCAAGGGCCATATCTGACATGCATTACACAATATCCAGCATGCCACTAGATAGATATAGCATGCTGATATGGCCCTTGCCCCTAGAGGGGACCCCTCAAGGGCCATATCGACAATTGCATTTTCCTTGGTTGAACAAGGAAATACATTTTCCTTGGTGCACTAATATATAGTTAAGTCCAAGAACCAGCATGGTGGTTATCATAGATCTCCTTCTGTTTATGAGCGTGATGGACATCATAGATCTCCTTCGGTAATAAGTAAAAATTGGTAACTCCATAACTCCAAGAACCAACATGGTGGTTGCTTTGCAAACCTTGAATTTCATGATCCACATGGGTGCACTGCTCGGTGACAGGTGGCAAAGCTACGGCAAAAGGTTGTGTGATGACACCTGCAGTTAGGCCAGAGACAACATTACATAAAGTAGGGCAGAGCTGCCTTGTGTCGATCTCTGCTATGTTCAGAATGATAGATTGCATCTCATTATTACGTTAAGAACTAGTGCGGTGGTTGCTCCAAATATTTTCATGATCTGCATGGGCGCGTTGCCCGGTGACAGGTGGCAAAGCTGTAAAAAAAGGATGCAATTTCACTAATGTATGCTTCAAGAATGAAAAAGATTTATAATCCTTCATAGGTATATTAATGATAAATCAATTTAATCCAAGACTGGTTTAAGCCATAATTAAATCACTTACATAGAATTATAATACTAGAATATTTTTAAATCTTCTAAAATATCATACTAAAATATATTTAAATGAAATACTTTTTAATATATTTCAATTACTTTGCTATATTTTAATGAATAAAAAATATTTATATATGTAAATATATAACTATATAATATATTTAAATTTTGTTTTAGTATTCTATAAATATCTCATTTATTAAAATATATGAAGTACATTTTAATTATTGATATACATTTTGATATGGAGATATTTAAATATAAAATATATTTAAAATATGTTTTAGTATAATCATGTTTATTATTAAATATACTTGATACTAAGCCAATAATATATTTTAGCTTTCATAATAGATAGTAAATAAAGAAATAAATGAAATCTTTCACCCCATGAAGAGAGACCAAGATCGGTTTTAAAGCTGACCTTGACTTCATCCTATAGAGGACACGATGGAGGCTATGATCGATTTTAACACCGATCTCAAACTTTCATCCTCCATCAAGCATGAGAGATGAAGATTGGTTGCAAATTGATCTTGAACTTTCATCCTCCATCATGCATGAGAGTCCAAGATTGGTTTCAAACTAATCTTAAACTTTCCCATGATGAGAGACTAAGATCGATTTTTAAATCGATCTTGGCTTGATCCTCCATAGAACATGATGGAGGCCATGATCGGTTTTAAAGCCGATCTTAAACTTTCATCCTCCATCCGATATGAGAGATCAAGATCGGTTTCAAACTTTTATCCTCCATCGTGCATCAGAGTCAAATATTGGTTTCAAAATTGATCTCAAACTTTTCCATGATGAGAGACCAAGATTAGTTTTTAAAACCGATCTTGGCTTGATCCTCTACGGGACATGATGGAGGCCATGATTGGTTTTAAACCCGATCTCAAACTTGCATCCTCCATCTAGCATGAGAGATCCAGATCGATTTCAAAAATGATCTTGAACTTTTATCCTCCACTGCACCTAAAAGTCCAAGCTTGATTTAAAACTAATCTTAAACTTTCCCATGATGAGAGACCAACATCAGTTTGAAAACCGATCTTGGCCTCATCCTTCATAGGACATGATGGAGGCCATGATCGGATCTCAAACTTTCATCCTCGCTTGGACATGAGAGATTTTGAAACAAATCTTAAACTTTCATCCTCCATTGGCCATGAGGGACTTGTGAAAAGCAAGAGATCAAGGAGGCTCAAAGTACACTGAATAAGACATGAGAGGGAGTTAGCAAATGTATATATTTTGCAATGTGTGTTCGATAATACATGATAGGCTTCTTATATAGAGAGAGCCTTTAGAATAGTCAACACCTATGGGATTCTCTGATCCACATATCTCCTTGTGGAGGTCCTCGATCCACATCCTCACATCATGTAGTCTGCATCCTAGGGTGGCTACTTTAATACATTCCTATACCATACCTTAGCCTCTAATTATGTGCACATGGTACCATATCTCAACACCTCCCCTTGGTGCCATGATCCTTTGGCTACTGCAACATGGTCAAATGTGAGTTACAAGATCAAATCCTTTGCTAGGTGCTTATATGGCTACTCTCATGTGGTCAAGTTTAATTTACAAATGTGTGGGCTAAAGATGGCAAGGCTTTTTCTTCTCAATACATGTTGTTCTTGTCATTCTGCTCATGGCTTGATGGTGACTCCACGTAGTTGACATGCTTGTAGTTCAATCTAGAATCTTCTTCCTTGTGTCCCAGCCTCTTGCAATGGTGACACTTTCGTTTGTTCTTTAGTCTGCAATCACTTTGATAGTGACCCATCCTTCCGCAATGGTAACACTTCATTGATGTTTTACTGAAAACAATGCTTGTTCTTCATTATTACTGTTGTGTGTTGATGTTGATGTCGATGTCGAAGCCTTCAACTCTCTTTCTTTTTCAAGAAAAGAGGATACACATTCCTCAAACTTTGGATTTGGGAGATTCTTCAAAGTGGTTGTCAGTATGCTGTACTCTGCAGACATGCTTTTAAGGAGGATTGCAAGTGCATCCTTTTCTCCCACTTTTGCATTTATGCCTTCTAGTTGGGTCATAATGCCTTTGATTTTGTTGACAAATTGTGCCATGGATTCATTGAAGCTCATGTACAAACCATAGAATTCAATCTTAAGATGAATTTCTTGGTTTTTGGCTTTTGCACCAAACACTGTGTTCAACTCATCCCATCATCTTTGGCATGATCCTTAGAGTCTATATGATGAATTATGTTTGGACCTAAGTTCAAACCAATGAGTAATAGTGCTGCTTCATCTTTTTCCTTCCAGGCTTCATTTGGTACAATGGGTCTTCTTTTACAGTCTTCCAAATCTTTTGTGCATCAAGAGATACCTCATTTGTGTAGACCACATGTGAAATCCTTCTCCAGTGAACTTCTCAATAGTTGGGGTGCATATTGCCATTGCAAAGGTCTTACCAATTGAAGATACTTTCAAATCTAGCAGTGTCTAATTGCACACACAAAATTGACTTGACAAGCGCATAGAGCTTTAAAAAGTGATCACTTTTCCTTTTTGGAGCACATGCAAGTTCTTTTTGGATTGAAAGTTATAGCCTGTCGAAGTTTTTATGAAGACAGAGTGGGCATAATGATGTGGTAGAGGCTGTTCACATGCAGCTTACAAATTGTGCTTAGGTGGCACTATGCCACATAATAATCTTTTAATTCAATTGAGTTAACCAAGGATAACCAAATTTAACCATGGTCCAAGAAACTAAACTTAACCCCACTAGCTTAACCACCCCGATTAATCTTAACCATGTACTCAACAAGGTTCAAGACATTCAACCATGGTTATTTTTTATCTTTGCAACGTGTCACTCCATTGAGAACCTTATGAAACCTTGTGAAAGCATTTTGGCTCATTGGGCACCTGGATGTGAGCACAAAAGCTTTTGTCATTCGGGTTGTCGGTTGTGTAGAGGCTGTTGTGATGAAGACCGAACTAAGTCTTGTTGGCTGAAGGGTCACCACTTCTTGGAGGTCGAAGGAAACTCCCAAAGAGGTAAGAGAAGCCAAAGCTTGTTGTTGTAAAGTGTGAGGAAGAAGAGAAAAGCTGCTCTTAATTGCATAAGCCTGACAAAACTCAGAAGTCTGACTACCAAAGCCTTGGAATCCCTCAAAGAACACTAGAGACTTGAACTTGTCTCATCTCTAACCTCTCCCAATGAGCTGTGAAAATAATGTAGAGTACATGGTGGAGAACTCGTCTCCCTCGTAGATCATGGAGATTAAGGGTTGAGGAACTAAGGGTTTAGGGGGAGCATAGGAGTGTGAGAGGAAGAAGGTGTAAGAGCATCGGGGAAAGAAGAGAGAGGAGGGAGGAGGAGGGGGACGAGGAGAAGGGAGGAGGTGGAGGATGGAAATTCTCTCTCAAACATGAACGGAATTGGGAGCACCTGGTGTTTAGATACCATGTGAAAAGCAAGCAATCAAGGAGGCTCAAAGTAGATTAAATAAGACATGAGAGGGAGATAGCAAATTTATATCTCTTCCAATGTGTGTTCAGCAATACATGATAGGCTTCTTATATAGAGAGAGCCCTTAGAATAGTCAACACTTGTGGGATCCTAATCCACATCTCTCCTTGTGGATGTCCTTGATCCACATCCTCACATCATGTAGTCCACATCCTAGGGTGGCTACTTTAATACATTCCTATACCATACCTTAGCCTCTAATTATGTGCACATTGCACCATATCTCAACAGGACTAAGATCAGTTTTAAAACCATTCTTGAACTTTATCCACCATCTTGGCATGAGGAAGTAAGATCAATTTTAAAACCATTCTTGAACTTTTATCCTCTATCAGGAATGAGACAGCAAGATCAGTTTTTAAATTGATCTTATTCTCCATTGGGCATGATAGACCAAGATCCATTCTAAATCTAGTCTTGAACTTTTATCCTTCACCATGCATGAGAGTCCGCTATCAGTTTTAGAACCAAGCTTGGCCTCATCCTCCACAAGACATGAGAGTCCATAAGTTCGGTTTAAAAACCAATCTTAAACTTTCATCCTCCATCAGGCATGAGAGACAAAGATCGATTTTAAAACCACTCTTGTACTTTTATCCCCGAACCCCCATTAGGCATGAGAGTCTAAGATCAATTTTAAGACCGATGTTCCTATCATCCTCTACCAAGCTTGGCCAAGCTACTCTCTTTTAAAACACATCTTGATGAAAGATGAGAAGTATCACTCAGACCAATCCATATCAACAAGAGAGAGAGAGAGAGAGACACACACACAAAGAGAGAGAGAGAGAGAGACAGACACAAACAGAGAGAGAGAGAGAGAGAGAGAGAGAGAGAGAGAGAGAGAGAGAGATAAGAGGATAATTTTGTACACATGAACATTCTGTAGGAAATATGCTCAACAATCATGATATCATGGAATTTGGTATTAGTGGCACTACTATTGCATGTCGTACAGTATTCAACTATGATGCAAGTGGCTTGTGTGAGGGTGTGCAAATTATGTCTTCATGTGTTAGTCAATATTTGTTGTAATGCAAACATTGAACTTTTGCCATTTCCAACAATATACATGCAAACTTGGAGATGAAGTGGGAAGCACTATTAGTGGGAAATGAAAGACTTAAAGCTCTATGATATGGATAGCATTGAAGAGGAGGATGAGGTGCGTGTACAAAATATTAGTTTACAACCTAATAGATCAGATGGATATGATGTATGGGAGACATGGACATTGGAAAGAGTGCTTCTGTGGGGAAAGGATAAGACACAAACACCTAAAACAAGGGTAGTGTTTTTAGTACAACCTTATGAGGTTGTAAACTTCCAAGAGTTGAAAATGATATAGGAGTGATAGTTGAAGATAATATACCACACTCGGAGAATTTGAGTAGAGAGAAGGTTAAAGTCTATGTTCCAATTCTAGAGACATGGCCTACAGATCAGATCATATTTGGGATGGCTTACTGTTACAACGCTTGGTCTGTGAAGCATGCATGGATGAATTGTTGGGAAATTCCAAAGCACAAGATGGGAGTGGTAGTACTTGCTTGAATGTCGAATCACTTCGCACAAAAAGAAAATATCATATGGTCAATTGCAAGCCTCGAGAGGAAATTGAATCAATTTGAAGAAGATGTACATGTACAAAGATGTTCAACAAGTGGCACTTAAGATTGTTGCAAGTTGAAGTGTTGCTAGATTATAGATCATGGTTTGGTTTTGCAAATGAGAGTAGAGTTTTGGAGCATGAACTTGGAGAATCTAATGGCTATATCTTCAGTAGCTTCACTAATGGTGTACGGATAGATTCAAAAGATGTTGTGTCACACTTTTTAAGCTTTAACATGTTGCAAGGCATGATATAAATTGCATGAAATTTATAAAATTTCATTCTATATGTAACATAATGCTAGATGCACAAAGGCCATACATGGAAAAAAAGGCAACATTAGAAAAGGATGGGATCACTTGGAGATGGAATTAGCAGAAGATAGCCATACCGAGGCTCAAAGTTAGAGCAAACGATATTGATAATCCTACCAAATGCTAGTATCACTAACTAGAATGCTAACACATGTACATGGACAAGAAGCATACAAGCATTTCCTTCTTTTGTTGGCTTGTAGACCCAAAATTTGCCGTGATGTCATTAGCACTATAGCTTTAAAACTTGGAAAGAGTTCATGAGTATGGTGATCTTGTACATAGTGCTTTCAATACTTCAAGCCAGCTCCTCAATTGTGAAACCTTGAGGAACAGCCAAAGATATCCATCTATCAATGGATGAAAATTCAAATCCTTATGCTCAATAGATGCTTGCGAGTACATATAACACATTCACTTGAGCTTTCAAAAATCTTCCACCTTTCCTTTTGTTGCAATTAAACAATTGTGGATTAGAGAACAAAAGCAGATATGTTTTTGACCTATCCTTACTAGTGGCTAGGTAGGTTTCTTTCATGATAGAGATGGGTTTATTAATGGTTGGTCATGCCCATGAAGACATTGATACATTGTTTAGCCATTTTTTGGAGCAGTTGAGAACAAGTCATTCTCTCACTCTAGCACATCTTATGAAAAACTTCAACAAGTGCACAAGCTCAAGGCCTACCCCTTTTATGATGACAAGGTTCTAGACTTCAAAGGGTTTATTGATGGTTACTTGTGTGAATCCCAAGATAAACTTATTGGACATTCAAAGCCATTGCATTTTCACTCTTTCATGCAAGGTGACATTCCAGTAATGTAGTGCAAAATGAATCACACACAAGATCATTGGATGCCAAAGGGTGTTGGCATAGAGTTTTGGAAAAGAGATACTTTTGGAAAACCTTTGTTGCCAGTTGGGGAACCAACAAAGCTTCCAATGTGTGTACTTAAAAGATAGTGCTCAAGTGGTGAATGGAACAAAGGACTATATAAAATATTGGGACAAGCATCGAATTGACAAAGGCTAACTAGAACCTTATTCTATATACATAATGAAAGTGATACAATATTGGGAAAACATTATCAAGGCATAGCCCCATCGTGGGTTGATGGAGAGCGTTGAAGAGGCGATGAAGATGGCTGGAGGTAGTTTATGTTTAAGGCTTCCGTCGAGCCCGTTGGCTGTGTCCTGCGTTGAAGAGTGGCTGGAGGAGCATCTTGTTGGAGAAGTCCATGGGAGCCCATAGGTTGTAAGAGATCCGCCACTTTTAGAGCCTTAGAACTGCAAGGTTGTAAGAGCCGATTCACTGGCTCGAGTCGTTGAAGGTGGGTTGCCAGTAGGCGAATGTCGTTGGAGTCAGTTGGAGCGGCTTGGCAGCTCAGGAGCCCGTTGGCTAGCGAGCTCGGTGCATTGTAGAATGGCAGTCGGACTAGGCATGCATTGCAATAGGTCACAGGTTGCGGCGGCTATTGGTTGCCTTAGTTGTAGATGGCTATAGAAGTCGTCGGCGGTGTTAGATGGCACATACGGGCTAAGCTGCAGATTGGTGGAGAAGCCACGTTGGAGCTGCCTTGGCTGTGCTCATTTTCAATTGTGGCTGGCACTAGCGCTCTGTGAGGCTTAGTTGCTTGTGCTCGAGTAGTTGGTTATTCGATGAGCTGAGAGCCAGGTCGCGGGTGGCTTGAGGGCTGCTATAGATGTGTTGGAGAACTACCTGCTGGAGTTGGCTACAGGATGTAGAAGTAGAGGCCGCTTACTGCACATAAGTTGGCTTTGGAGCCAATGAGAGAAGTGCTTGCCTTTGATGGAGGCTGTAGGTAGAAGTCGAGTTCGAGCTTCTTCTTACTATCAGTGGAGGAGATGAAGAACCAAGAGCCAAGAACTATAGTGGATGCGGCCTCAAAGCATCTCTCTCTTTCAATTTCACAGAGAGAATAGACTTTCTCCCTCTCTTAAACAATATAAAATGAATCTCTTTCTCTCCCACAGCAAAACAAGATCTCTCTCTCTCATGGAATAAGCTGAAAAACTGTCTCTCTTTCTCTCCCTAAGAAGAAGAGATAAATGGAAATCTCTCATGAAAGTGTAGACGGAAATTCTCACTCTATAGAAGTGAATGGCACTCTCAATTAATGGAATTTTTCTCACGGAATAGAACACTCGATCTCTCAATCAATCTCAATCTGTCAAGGATCACAATGCCTCAGTGGAAGGCAAGGGAGCTCTGATACCATGACAAAATATGAAGAGGGGAGAGGAGAAGAGTGGAGATGAGGAGAGAGGGCACAGCTAGAGAGCACACCACAAATGACTAACTGTACACTAGATTTAGTTGAAAAAATAGAATATATACAAACCCATTTAGGGTTAGGGTTAGGGGATCTAACCCTTTCCTTTATAGCACTCTATAAGGTTAGTGCTATGCACATATGATCACATGATGGTGCTATGCACATGTGATCACATGATGTTGAGCGTGAACTCTCAATAGTAGAGGCAATAAAACCCATATGGCATGCCATCTATAAATTAGACATGAAAGGGCCAAGCATGTGAAATGCCTACTTTGGTTCAATGGACTACTGCATTCAAGGAAGATGCAGGTGTAGGTGAGATTCATTACTCATTGAGAAAATGCTAATTACTAAAGAAATTTGTGCAAAAACAGTGGACTCAAGCTCACAACTAGCTCCACTATGCTGGCCATTTGTTGAATCCTACTTGTTGGGAATATCAGCCTAAAATTGGAGTAACATCTTATAGAGACTTTAATATCCTCTAGGATTAGCATGACATTACATCAAAAGTGAATAGCATTATAATACCAAAGGCAGAGTTGCATGAAAAGAACTACCAAAATCTTAGAGTATTTGTTAACAAACACCTTCTATCCTCCTTAAACATCATGAGAATATGCTCCTCATATAAATTTAGGTGAAAAAACTTTCAATTTTTTCCCTTTTTCTTGCAAGAATACGACCATGTAGAGTTACTTCAAAATATGGCCGCCTACATGCTTTAAAATGGAGGAGAGTCTTGTGGTGCTTCATGTGGAGATTCTGATTGTTTTGGTGTAAATTGAATCTCCTCTTCTTGAACTACAAATGTTGATTAAATTTCCTTTTCTTGAATTGAAGGTATAGAGTGAATCTCCTCTTCTTGAATTGCATGTATAGACTAAATCTCGTCCACTTGAATTGTAAGTAGAGCCTATCCTTTTCTTGAATTGTAGGGTGCTCCCTAATAGTAGAGCAATTAGGTTTTGAGCTCTCACTGCCGTAAATGCATGTAGATCTATCTCTATATATGTTGACAGTGATGGATGTGTGTTCAAATCAAAAAGGCAGTTAAGGAGCAACATGCGATTGTACACTCTCTACCCACAATTGTGGCCATCTTTTTGCCACTACTTGGCATTTAATGAACTCCATTCTATTGAATAAGTCACCTTTTTGTCGGTGTGTGATTACCTCAATGTGGTAGATATTAGCTTTCTTGTGGACTTGCCCATAAAAGGGTATAATAGAACTTAGCATGGGTATTGTTTAGGCTAGTTAACATGGACATTGCATAGGATGAATAGCATGTAATTAATAGTGCTTTAAGTGTACACTTACTGTAGCACCGTGCGATGAAAGCCTGCCATTGAATTGCAAAAGGAACATTCACATAGTATCACCATGCATGATAGCCTGCCATTGAATTCAGAGGGAACATAGATTGGCTTCAACATCCAAACATTACAAACTCCAATGTGAGCTGCACCACCAATGAAGAAACAATTATTATTTGAGTCAGTTGTCAATACAACAAAGACGTTACTTACTTCTTGCAATATGCCATAAAGATAACTCGCACGTCGTTGAAATTTATAGGTTGCAACCATATACAGACATATGTTATGGTCTTTTTGTTATAGATAAGTACCTTTGAAAGGAGAGAATCAAGCATACATACATGGCTTTGTACTGATATAGGTAACTGTGTTATGACCACACTTCGCAAGAAATAAATGAGCATAAGCTCATTAGCTTTTCTAATCAATTATTGAATTATCAAGACACAGGAAAGTTTGTATCAAACCTTAGAATGCCCATCTTTACTTTGTCATTAACCTCCTTATAGGATTAGAGATGGTTAGAATCTCCTCTTTATCAAATGGAAAAAATTGAAGGTGTTGTTCAATGACAACCATCAAATCGAATTAGCTCTCCATTTCCTCCAATGCAACCATGTTTAATCTTGGTGATAGCCAAACTCCTATACTTGTCTCTCCTCCTCTCTTCCTCTTCACTTCTTCTCTCCTCCTCCTCATAGATTCTTTGGTCTTAGATCATGCAATTAGATCTTGTGGCATGTGGGAGAATCCCTCCTTTCATAGGTACAATGCTTCTTATGAGCAAGAGGCTAAAAGAGGGCCAAAAAGGCAAGTCGTGGAACACATAGATAATATGATGTGCATGGGTCTAAGTTTTGGATCTCTTGGAAGGACTAGAACTGGCCCACTATGCCTCTATAATGACTATTATGTCAGTTCTATAAGCTATAAATAAACTTTGCCCTCATTGTCCTGCAAAAAAAAGAAAAAAGAAAAAAGTGGTGTATGACAGAATTTAATCTTATAAAAAAGAGATGGAAAAATCTGCATGGCTGCAATTTCAAAGTTTATGTCATAAGCATTATGGACTCTTACTTCGATGATTATTTTAACCCTTCTTTTGATGCTTATGTGGTGTGAAAGTCTAGCACGTGTTTCTATTCTTTTGTTGATGCTTGTCAATTTTGCTAAAAAAGCATCAATACAAAGCCTCGAAAAAGGCCCCATATTGTGGCGGTGTATGAAACCAAATTATTTGCTGTAACACTTCTTTTTTCTACTTTAGAAAAAAAAAAACTCCAAAGTTCAAACTAAAAAGCATGGAGACCATGATTTATTTGGTTGAGTTGTGTTCCCCAATGCCCCAAAGCTTGATTTTTGGTAGGACCAAGGCTTATGTTTGCTTTTGGAGAATTTAAAGGGTAGGGCCATTTTTTCTTTTTCTTTTTGAAATCTGCATTATTATTTTGTCATAAAAAATACTTTTTAAAGGTAGTATTTGCTTTATCCAAAACAACACATCCATTTATTTTTAAGAAACAACATATAGATGCATGATGCTTAGCATAATATACAATTTTTTGTCCTTGTCCTACATTATAAACCTTAGGTGTGCCTTTAACATTAGCCTTTAGGTTTTCATGTTAAAACTCAAACGATATTTTGCGTGTTGTATGGTAAGGGAATTTAAGGGAGAAAACGTTTATTTAGATGTACCTTGGCGTTTGGAGGTGATATTCACACATGTATTCGATCATGTAGTACTCAAGCCATGTTAAGGTATAGTATTGATGATGTGGAAAGACATAAAGATAGTAGTTATGGACATCTCACCTACTTAGGTACACTAATATTCTCACCAACTATATTTGTCAAAATATTGTAACCTTCCATCACAACAACGAGATGGGATTGGAAAAAAGTCACATTCAAAGAACTAGAAAGAATGTGAATAAAGAAAGAAGGATGAAAGAAATAAGAAATAAGATAGTGGTGGAAGCTTGACATTTGAATATATTTAAGTAAAGAAAGATTTCGGTACTATAAACTCTAGATAACCATAGAACCCTTAAATATATACACTCTAGATAAATATAGAACCTTGAAAAGATTCCATTTGGCATAAAAGGATAATATTTATTTAGAAACATTTTGTCTCTCTCACAATGTCTTTATGTTGCTCATCATATGATAATGGAACTCATTATGTCTTTTGGAAGGCCATATGGATGCATGATATTGGCATAATATCCATGTTTTTGTCCTTGTCCTACATTTGAAACCTAGGCGAGCTTTTAATATTAGTTTCATAAAATTTTCATGTTACAATTCTATAAACTGAATCCAACTCTTGTATGTTATGTGTTGTGGAGACTAAGGGTGAAAACATTCATCTAGGTTCCACACTAGGATTAGGAGATGATGCTCACACATGGATTCAATCATATAGTACACAAGCCATGTTAAGATATGCTAGTGACGACATGTAAAAAGACATAGAAATGGTAGTGATGGAGAGTCTCACCTACTAAGGTACTCTAATGTAATCATAATCTATATCTATAAAAAATATCATATACTTCCATTACAAGGCAATAGAACTAAGAAAAGTTCACATTAAAAGAATTAGAAAGAACATGACTATGGAAGGAAAAATGAAAGAAATAAGATAGTGGTGGAAGGTTGATGCTTGAGTATGTTGAGTAAAGAAAATTTTGTAGTCCTATAAACATTGAGGGTTTCATGTACAAATGCAAAAAATCAAGATACATGGAGAGAGGTGTGCAATGAATGGGTTACAACTTGCAAGCAAGGAAGATATAAGATAGAGGGAAGAAAGGATTGGTGTCCTTAAAGTGAAACCATGTTCTCTTGTACGGAAAACTCAAATTGTGACCACTTGCATAAGAAGACTTCCACCTTTCTCAACACAAATCCTCCATCAATTGATTTTTATTTTCCTTTTTGTCATATTTTGGATGAGATGAGAGCTACCTACTAAGCTATAGACGGCTTTTCATAGTCATGATTGGTACACATTGTCCACATTATCCTATCAGGCTAGAGCTACCCCGGAACAATACGAACACACACACTTGAAGATGATGGGATGCACTATTGGTTGATACTTTGAGCACACATGTCTTTAAGATGGAGCTAGATTGGCTTGCCAAGAGTAGTCTTGACCTTTAGCCAGCATTTCCTATGCAGATATTGTGTGAGATACAAAATTAGAAGAATCTAGTTGATCATAGCTAGTGCGATTGGACATTAAAAGTGACAAAGTGCAACTCAATATTTGTCATATCTTGATTCTTAACTCCCATTGGGAGCACTAAGTTTAAACATTAGTCAAGCAAAACTATTGGTAGTAGATATTGAAATGCATGTCAAATCTTGTCATACTTTACCTACTAAGGAAGAAAAAAAAGACTAAACTTAGTGAAGCAAAATATCTTCTTCTTTGTTGAATTGAATATCGATCTAACCATGAAGTTGCACGCAATGAGAAAAAGAGAGAGAGAGAGAGAGAGAGAGAGAGAGAGAGAGAGAGAGAGAGAGAGTCTATTAAGTTATGTTAAAGACTGATGGGTCTATGAGATTGATAGAAAACCTGATACAATGAGCAAAAGGATGGACCTACTAAGCGAGCATCCTAACCCATGATAGAGAAACCTGTGTACACATAGTCAAAGATATCATCATACATGTCACCCTAGTCATAAAACATAAAACATCCTTGGCATCAACGTCCCCATGGAATATGTAGTCTAATCAAACGTCAAGATACACCCGATGATCGACTAGGTAGTGTAGGCAAGAAGCCCGTGATAGATCTTTGTCTACTATCTGGATGAGAGTTCTGTCGTGCCCTCTTGGTAGCTATCCGAGGGTGGCTGGCGAGCTCCACGGTAACCCCCGTTGATTGTACCCCAGGTCACAGAGAGAGAGAGAGAGGAGAGAGAGAGAGAGAGAGAGAGAGAGAGAGAGAGAGAGGGAGGGAGGGAGGGAGGGACGGAGGGAGGGAGGGAGAGAGAGAGAGAGAGAGAGAGAGAGAGAGAGATTGCTAGGAGAAAAATTTGTACTATGTGTTGTATTGAAGAGAGAGAGAGAGAGAGAGAGAGAGAGAGAGAGAGAGAGAGAGAGAGAGAGAGAGAGATTGCTAGGAGAAAAATTTGTACTATGTGTTGTATTGAAGAAACACACTTTTTTGGCCACTAAGATACACTTTTGGGATGAGTAATGATGATTGATGGGATTTTTATGGAAAGAGAGATAGAGAGAGAGAGAGAGACGATTGGGGGGGCGAGGTCAGTTTCACTTTGTATAAAGATTGTGCTTACAAATTATAAGAAGTAGGAAAGTGAAGGAGGACTCCTTTTCCACTCAAAAAATGGTGAGCGAGTGGGGGACTCTCCCACCTTTCCTACTATCAAAGGCTTGGGGAGTTCAAAGGTGTTAACTTTGAGCAATTCGGGTAGGTACATTTGGTGGAGTCCAATTATGATTATGGAGATTTTTCGATCAAACAACCCCAATTAAAGTCCTAGCAACCCAAGCCTTTAACAAAGATCAAGAAGAAATTTTTATCTAGCATTGCCTCAAGGAATATGTGAGAATATTGAAGAATAAAGGTGTGTAGAGAGTGTGAAAGAGGAAGATTTTTTAGCTAGGACTTCCTTAGGGAATATGTGAAGAAGAATGAAATTTCTAGCCAACATTCATGAGGATTTAGCTCTATGGTTATGGTGATAAAAATTCATGTCTTGATTTATACGTGCACTATTTAGTGTGATTTATAAGGAAAGGTTCATGTCGATCTTTCTCTTCCACTTTCCTCTTTTAAGATATAGTTGCACTCAAAAGAGTTTCATAAGGGACTTGTAGTTGCGTTAGTGGGTTGGTAGAGCTATGAGGAGTAAAGACTTATGAGAAATACCCCCTCATAGCTTCCTTGAAGATAGAGCCTCAAGGGGAGATGCTATTGCCATGGAAAGGTTTGATTCTTTCTTTTGGGTACTTGCTAGGTTGTATTGGGGAATGTGTCGAGGGAGGCCTTTTCGGAACCTTGAAAGTGGTGAGCGGCTAGCGGCCACCCATGAGCAACTTTTTGGGCACATTTCGACCAAGAAAGGCCCACATGGAGCCGAAAATAGAGGGACTTATGAAATTCAATCATCGAAAATAAGGCCGCCACATTCCTTTTTAAATCTAGTGTGGGTGTTAAGGACAAGAATCCTTTAAGGCTGGGTTCACACCAGCCCGCCTGTTGTGAAGAAGAAACTACGCCAGAATTAACAAGCATATGTGATTGATCGCCGAGAATAGGGCCGCAACAAAATGTAAGGTGGTGAAGACGGAAGGATGAGTCACCACCAAGTTTAGACCCTAGGGAGGAACAAAATATGCGAGGGCATTATGCGAGAGAAGGAAGAGAAGATAGAGACATTTCTAATGCAGACAAAAATTTAAGAAAAAAAAGAGCACACATGGTGGTGTGCATGTGCATCATCCTCTTCATCACATTTTGGTCACTCCCAAGATTTCTCCTCAACCACGACTGCTACTATATTCTAAATCTCTCTCTCTCTCTCTCTTTTTGCTGCAATTGTCAACAGCCCAATAGTACTGAGAGACTGTGTTTGCGTGTGTGCACTCTGTGTGGTGATTTGGGCTCCCACCTTGCACCGTTTGTTGAAGCCCAGTTGTCACAGCTTCGGTGCACCATTGCCTTGCACTCTATTCTACAGGGAATACATTAGAAACTCGCCATGTGCTTTGCAAAGTGAAAGTACTCGACAAGTTTGGAACCACCTCCATCCTCTTTGCACCTCTCTTTTTCCCATCTCTCTTAGTCTCTCTCTCTCTCTCTCACACACACACACTTTCTCTTTGTCTGTGTCAAAAGGAGGTGCAAGATGAATACGGGCAACCCACTTCACCCTCCTTCCCCTGCTCCTTTGTCCCATTGCCTTGACACCTTTTGCCACCTTCCCCCATTGACCAGCCCCTCCAAATTCCACTGTTGAGCATCTACATCCTCTTGGGTTGCTGTGAGAGATTGGATTCTCTCTCTCTCTCTCTCTCTCTCTCTCTCTCTCTGTGTCTCTGTCTCTGTCTCTCTTTGTCTCTCCCATTCACCTATCTACATATCCATGTGCCTTTGTGACCATTCTCTGCAGGAATAGCTCCCTTCTCTCACCGATCTGCTTCATCTCTCTCCTTTTATCTCCTTCAGCTGCAGCCAGTTTTCTCACAACCCATCATCTCTTCTAACAACTCCAATTGCTCCAACCAGTCCTAAGCACTCCAACACCTCAATTTGCTTCTTCCCCTCATCGCCCAACTCCCCCAAACAGCCTCTGCTCCCTTCACCTCCCCCACAGCGAGTCTCTCTCTCTCTGTATCGGCTTTGCATCCACAACGGAAGCGCAATCCAAAAGGTGCCAGCTCTCTACTTCTCCTCCGTTTTTGCTCTCATAGCAGCATAATTCTTCTCGATCGGAGCTCTTTCATGCCCATGGGTACGACGTCGTGTTGTTTCTATCAGCCCATGTCGATCGTTCGTGCTTTTATTCGTGTCCGTCATGGTCGCTGGATCAACCGTTCAAGTTCCCGAACGCCCCTTGAAAATTGCGTTGCGCTTAATCTTCTGATCGCAAAACGTACGCGTGTGAACCATTTAGTATTCTCTCATTGGCAGAATTTCCATCCAGCACGCATTGCTACTTTGGCCTGAGACATCGGAATGCGACCCCCTCATTCGTCGTTGAACGGATCTCATCAGGAGATTTTTTGACACCTACGTTCAAGCTTCGGCGTTTTTAAGCCCATTCAATACGGGAGAACAGTTCGTTGCCTCTGCAGTCAGTAGATCATCTCGCCGATTTGAACGGAATCGTAATCCACCAACTCGGAGTAGTGATACGGTGACTGCCAGTATTCTCTTTCTATGATTGTAACCAGCCGCAATAGAAAACGCACGACAACAGAGGGCTGTCTTTGGACTACAAATCATTCAGCTATTTATTCTTTCAAATTGTGAAACATCCTCCTCTACGGCCACTTCAAAGCGCGTTTTCCCCGTCATGCTTGTTCAGTTTCCATTATCCATGTATGCTAGAGATAGCCGTAAGCTTTATGGACAGCTGTCATCTCACATAAAACGATATTTAAGTCTCCACTTGAGTACATATGGGTGTGCTGACAGCAAAAGCCTTATCAATCTTAATTTGATTATTGACATAATGCTATAGGGAAGTGAGATATTTGATCCTTGAGATAATGCTATAGGGAGTGAGATTTAAGTAAACAAATTATAGTTGGTGCTCTCATGTGGTCCAGTTTGGGATGCCTGTTCCTCTTTTACTGCAGTTTCTGTTCAAATTTTGGCTGTCCTTCTCTTGTACTTTGCATCTACTAACACGTTTGCTTTGCAAACAGAGCTTTTGGTACCGTGGCCAAAATGACTCCAACGCCAGAGACAATTGCTCCGCCACTCCACTGTGAAAGTTTTAAAGAGGGACGACATACCCCTCAAAAGGTTTCTGAGGGTGGTTGCCTTTCAATAGTAGTTTTTGGTGCCTCCGGGGATCTTGCTAAGAAGAAGACTTTCCCTGCGTTATTCAATTTGTATCGCCAGGTGAATCCTCTAATTTCCTATTTGAGGGAAACTTTACAACAAAGCAGAAAATATATCGGGTCCCTTTAGTGGTGCTGCCTATGGTTTAATCCGTGTGTGACGTGCAGGGTTTTTTGCCATCCGGCCAGGTGCACATATTTGGGTATGCTAGATCAGCTCTGACAGATGAAGCTCTCCGAGATCGGTTGCGTGGGTAGGATTCTTGATACCCTTACATGTATTCTATTCAATGAACAATCACAGATGCCACACAACACTCTGTATGTCCAGTGAATTTCAGGAGTGGCCCATCTTACAGGGAAGTGTTTTTTTTCTCTGTTTGAGTGTCTTCTGTTATTTCCTTGCATGTAGACACTCGTCAGCAGTAGTCATGTTAAGCCCAGGTAAATAGTCACTTTTCAACCAATCTATGGCTCTTATTTCCTCAAAATATAGCAATGATAGAGGAGCTTGCTCTATTCACTCCTCAAGTCACTGAAAATAATATAATTACAGGCAAAAAATGATGCATGAGGAGCCACAGCAAACACAAGATGAAGAGATGCCTTGTGCCTTAGAAGCTGTTTCCCCAAACATAGATAAACAACCGAAGAAGATCTATTGGGATGGACAAGGCAAAAGAAAATAAACCTAGCCATTATCCTCTGAAAAATGAAGTTTAGATGGCTCTTGTAGATCTAAAACCGACCATGAGCTTTTCAGAAAAGTAGAGGCAACCTCTACCTGAATCTCAGCGAATGTGGGGGCTGACAACTTTACTATTCGTGAAAGGAATAACTGACAAACACACTGAATTCCCATATCAAATAACCAAGGGAGAGTCAGAAAGGCTAGAATGGAAGGAGGTGGAAAAAGGTAGTTCAGCCCCTAAAAAAGAATTTTTCTCGATGCTTTAGAGGAAGATAAGAGTAGGAACAACAAAGCCTCAAATGTACTTTTCAGAGGACTGGCAGTGGTTGACATCCCGATGGGCGATGCTGAAGCCTTGATTAACAAGATGGGTATTAATCTGACTTTTGAGACAGCCTGGAGGAGAGTGGGAAAAGCATCCATACTTCCTAGAGTCTATAACCTATTATATTGAAGAAGGAGAAGGATATGCGTTCAGAATTGGATTGAAGAAGGATATGACCCATTAGATTGAAGAAGGAGAAGGTTATGCATTCAGAGTGAGAACCTGAAAACTCTCAGTACAAAGACCTTTGTATAAATGGATGCTTATGTATGTGTGGGTGTGTGGATCATAGTTAGGGGAAACGGAAACAGGGAAATGGGGAATGGAAACGGAAATGAAAACGTTTTAGGGTTTCTAGGAGGGCTGAAATGGGGAAACACCACGTCATCAGGGGGGTTTAGAAACAAGAATTTTAAGCTGAGGACACACAGAGAGGACTGAAGAGTGGAGGCTGAGCTATGAAGGAGGGCCGAAGGGAAGTGGATGATGGAGGGAGGCTGAAGCACCTGCAAGAGAGAAAGGACTCCTAGGGAGTGAATGGGGCTAGAAAACCCTCAAAACTTCAAGAGTGTGAGGCTGAAGGGGTGGAGGGAGTGAAAGATTGCAGTGGAGGCCAAAAACGAAAATGCAGAGCGAAAGAATACCCGTTGGGAGCCTTTGTTACTTGAAACGGCCCATTTCAGGGCCTAGAAACGTGTTTCAGCCAACCCTTTCAGGGGGCTGAAACGTTTCAGCCCTGAAACAGTGTTTCTGGCTGGGGCTTTTTCTGAAACATGTTTCAGCGTAACTATGGTGTGGATATGTATGTGTGAGAGCATATTGGGAGAGATTTAGATGCTCGTTTGGGAGACACTAAAATGAAATCGTTTAGACTTCACAAGCAGTTGTAGCTTGAATTAAGAGATTTTGGACTACTTTTTGATTAGCTTTCTCCTTTAATGCTAGCCTTCATCATGGCTGAGTTTGTCCTTCACCTCCGGAGTGCCGACAGAAACTTAGTACGAAGACTTTGTATAAAAGGATGCTCAAGTATGTGTAGGTGTGTGGATTTGTATGTGTGAGAGCATATTTTTATACTATGCTCTACACCCACTGTTGGGCGTTGATGACGTCAGTGGGGATGTCATAGTAACTAGTCCCTGCTATGCATGATGGAGTTTATGGTTTTTAATCTTATGAGTGACTATCGTGAGATTGAAACTGCACTATGTTGTGTTTTTAGAGGATGAGTTTGGGAATGTTCCTGGATTCATCTAGGTTATGTATGTGTGAGAGTATATGCTTATACTATGGTCTAAACCTACCCTTGGGCATTGATGATGTCGGTGGGGATATCGTAGTAGCTGGGCCCTAAAACGCGTTTCAGTGTAACTATAGTGTGGATATATATGTGTGAGAGCATATGCTTATACTATGGTCTAAGCCTACCCTTGGGCATTGATGATGTCAGTGGGGATATCATAGTAGCTAGTCCCTGCTATTCGTGATGGATATTATTCAATCTTGTGAGGGATTGTCATTAGTTTGAAACTGCACTAGGTGTTGTGTTTTTCGAAGATGAGTTTGGGCATATTCTTAAATTCATCTAGATATATACCTATTTGAGTGTCTTTTGCTACTTCCTTGCATGTAGGCGCTCATTTGCAGTAATCATGTTTAGCCTAGGTAACTAGCTTCTTTTCAAACAAACCGCACACGTTCCTTAAAATATATAAATGATAGAGGAACTTGGTCCTTTTAAAATAGTAGAATTGCAAAAAATGATGCATGAGGAGCCAGAACAAGCACAAGAGATGCCTTGTGCCGTTTCCCCAAACATAGATAAACAACTGATGAAGTTGTTTATCTAATATGGGATTCTCCACACATCTTTTACTTTTTAAAAGAAATTTCATACTATCTTTAGGGAATCCATTCCTCCTCTCTGTCTCTTCATTCATCCATGTGAAACAAAGAGGGAGTGCCGTTTGGGAAATGAAACAAACTATTATTGACATAGGTTGTGTTTTTAGAGGATGAGTTTGGGAATGTTCCTGGATTCATCTAGGTATATGCTTCTGCTGTATTAGCGGACATGCAATTTCACCTTGTGAAGTTTTTGTCCAAGTTGCGGCCTGCTGGTATTGCGATAATTCTTTCTATCTTAAATGGTGTATTGCCCTATCAGCTAGAATTAGATGCTCGTTTGGGAGAGACTAAGATGAAATCGTTTAGACTTCACAAGCAGTTGTAGCTTGAATGAAGAGATTTTGGACTACTTTTTAATTAGCCTTCTCCTTTAGTGCTAGCCTTCGTCATGGTTGAGTCTGCCCTTCACCTCCGGAGTGCCGACAGAAACTCAATACGAAGACTTAATATAAATGGATGCTCAAGTATGTGTGGGTGTGTGGATTTGTATGTGTGAGAGCATATTTTTATACTATAGTCTACCCCCACTGTTGGGCGCTGATGATGTCAGTGGGGATGTCATAGTAGCTAGTCCCTGCTATGTGTGATGGAGTTTATGGTTTTCAATCTTATGAGTGACTATCGTGAGATTGAAACTATACTATGTTGTGTTTTTAGAGGATGAGTTTTGGAATGTTCCTGGATTCATCTAGGTATATATTATTGACATAGGTGTGTTTTTTTGGTTAGGTGTGTGCTTGCATTCTTTTTTTTCTAATTTTTGAAATGTGACATTGTTAGTGCCTGAAGAAATCAGTGCCATATATGTTGGCGAACTTAGCCTCATGTCACTTTCAGGGTTGAGAAATTCTCAACTGATGAAAAATGCGTTTCTTGTGGTTGAATGAGCTTGTGGTTGTGTTGAATAAGATTTGAAGGACTCTATATGATCAGCGTAAGCCATCATTATTGGTTCAATTACCCTTGGCTTGATAGGAACTTCGAGATTGTGACAGCATTACAAAGGTTATGGCATGAATGGACACTCAAGAAATGATGGTTGAGCCATTTTATGTTTTTAGTTGAGCCTTAGCCTTGGGGGACAAAATAGGGTCTCAAGATATTGTGTATAAAATGAAGGCATATTGACGTACCCCGATTTGTTTCGCAATGAGATGTTGCAATTTTTGAGGTGCTGCAATGTCGCTTTGTCCTGCATTGTAGTCGCCATCTTCGGGGCTTTGGGTATGTTTAGGATCCTTGAATGTAGAATTAAAATACAAAGTGGGGAGCTTCATAGCCCATTTTTCTTTTACTTCTTAGATTTGTTCTACTTTTGGAGTCCATGTACTCTTAGGTACCTGTTTAGCGGACTTCTGCTATGTGAGTGTGTGTAAATGCAAATATAATTTTCTTTTTTATTACAAAGTAAGGGTAATAATTGTTTCCTTTGTGCTTGCATTGGTGTTTTATTTGTTTCTTTGGTTCCTTGTGTTAGCACATTAGTTGTTGTTTCTTTCTTCTTCTTTTACAAATAAAAAATTTCAGGGTTAGGTTGGGTTGTGATGGGAATTTATCCTAATTTAATTCTCTGTCTCTCTCTGTGTCTCTCTCTCTCTCTCTATGCTTTTCTTCTTTTAATTTTCTGCTAGTTTCTCTCTTTTTGCTTTCAAAGTTTTTGTTATTTGGTTGTGCTTTCAAAGCTTAGTAAACACTTGGTTTATCCAAGAGAGTCCGGAATCTTTCGAACTCCAAACGGCAGCTTATGCTTGGGTACTGATGAGAACATAAGTGTAGCTTTGCTTACTAAGTTCTTTTACTTCTTTTTAATTCGCATTCTTTAAAACCTTCTCTCTTGTTCTTTGGCTTGTTCTATAATTTTTTTAATAAACACAATTAATTTGTAAGATTCGATATATTCTAGCCTTATGAAGGTATATAACTTGTAAGAAATCCTAGATTTACTATATTTAGAAATGTGCTAAGGAACAGAAAGGAGACTGAAATAGCAGAGAACAAGGAATATTTGTATTGCTTGAGTGTCTGTAGTGTGTCATCCATACAGTTGGGCCTCTCTTATATAGAGAGTGAAGAGTCACATATGAAAAGGTGTGTACTCCAAAGTGTATGTGCATGAAGAGGTGTGTACCCCTTGTGAAGGGTGTGACCCTTGATGAGAGGGTACATTACAATGGGAGTGTCTCTTCCATAGAATGTCTCTTGTGAAGGGTTGTGCCTCATAGGAAGTGTCCCGTCGAAAGGGCATACCCTTCCACAAGTGTCCATTTATCAAACCATCCATAAGTCTAAGATATAGAGAAAGGAATACGTCACAGATCGTGACATCCCCTCCCACTCAAAATAAGACCCTGGTGGAGATAATGAACTGATGTAGAAAAAGCTGATGCTAGAGTTAACCTGCTGAGAGCATCTGCAACTACATTGCGTAGTCCTAGAATGTACTCAATGGTCATGTGAAAGTTGGCCAGAAACTCAACCCAGCGTGCTTGTCGAGCGTTCATGACTGGCTGAGTAAAGATATACTTTAGAGAGTGATGGTCTGTCTTGACCACCGAGTCGGCTCCCATGAGATAATGTTTGCAAGAGCGATAAGCATGTACAACGGCAAGAAACTCCTTATCATAAACCGGGTATCGGGTTTGGATATCGGAATGTTTATGGCTGTCAAAAGCTATTAATAACTCTACCTTCTTGCATCAAGACTGCTCCTGTAGCGATGTCGGAAGCGTCAGTCATGACCTCAAATGGAAGGTTTGGGTTAGCAATAGCCATAACTGGTGTGGTAGTGAGTGCTTGCTTGAGTTGTTGGAAGCTATACTCTGTTTCGGGAAGCCATTGAAAAACTGTTGTACCTTCCAATAAGTCGGACATAGGAGCTGCGATTTCGGAAAACTGATAGACCTTTGTATGGTAGAAGTTTGCCAATCCGAGAAAAGAGCGGACATCATGAACATTCTTAGGAGTAGGCCAGTTGCGGATTACCTCGACCTTCTTGGGATCCACAGAGATGCCTTGAGCTGAAATAACATGTCCCAAATATTCGAATTGGGTCTTGAAGAACTCACTCTTCTCAACGTTGATGTAGAGAGAATTTGCGCGGAGAACTACAAAAACTTGGTGAAGATGTTGTTTATGCTTATGTAGGGATCTGCTGAAAACGAGGATGTCATCGAGGTAAATGATGACGAACTTATCGAGAAAAGGCCTGAAGATGTCGTTCATTAATGTCATGAATGTGGCCGGGGCATTGTTTAATCCAAAAGGCATGACCAAACATTCATAGTGTCCATACTTTGTTTGAAAAGCTGTCTTATACTCATTGCCTTCTCGTATGCGAATTTAATGATAACCTGAACGAAGATCAATCTTTGAGAATTGTGTTGCGTGTAGAAGTTGATCGAAGAGATCATCGATGCGCGGTCACCTGTCTTTGGATTTCTTCATTTTGAGTGTAAGAAACCCAATAAGGAGGTTTCGACAGTGGATTACTGTGGGGAATAAGTTCTATTGGGTGATCCACTAGTCGTTGAGGTGGTAATTGCTTTGGCAATTCCTATGGAAAAATATCCAGGTAGGGCTGGAAAAAAGGTTGGTTGAGATATTCAGGAGGATCCTTTGTTGGTGTCTCCTCTACTACCGTAATCAACAGAAGTGAAGTTTTTACTTGACGTTTACGAACCCACTTCTTTACTTGCAGGGCAGAGGCAATTGGGGTTAAAGGAGAGTCCCTAGAACCAATTAGCTCAATAAGTTTTCCCTGGTGGACAAACTGGATAGTATGGCTACAAAATCTGATTGATGGATCATAGTCGTAGAGCCATTGTTGTCCAAGTATGACATCGTACCGAGAAAGAGGCATGATGTCGAAGTTCAACTTATCCGTATAATGTTGGATGCGAAAAGATAAGTTTTTGATCCTGGTGTTGCACAAGAAGGTAGTTCCATTTGCGAGTTCAATCTGATAGTTTATGGGACTAGGACGGGTGGTCAACCGAAGTTTGTCGACCATAGAACTAGCTAGGAAGTTATGAGAGCAGCCATTGTTGATGAGGATAGTGACCGTTGTTCCACGAATCGATCCTTGGACACAAAGTACTTGAGTGGCCAGGGAAGGTTTAGGGTTGCTGGCAAGACTCATGTGGATGGTATTCGCCATTCGAACAGCTTTGCCTTTCTTGTCTTGTGCTGGGGTAGCATCTTCTGTTTGGGAAGTGCTAGGTTCCATATTGGAATTTTGCTTTGGTCGCTTGGGACAATCGAACCATCTATGGTCGTATATACAAATGGTACAAAGTCCTTTTGTGATGGAGTTGTTCTTCTTGTCAGTGGCTGCACCTTTATGTTGGGGATGATGGTCATGACTTTGTGAAGAAGAAGAGGCGCGATCCTTGGAGGAGTGCTTCTGTTGGGATCCAGCATACGATTTCTAAGACTTGTGGGGATCTTGAGACTGTCGTTGACCTTGATTACCCGAGTTTTTTCTAAACTTGGGGTTATCTTGAGGGCGAGCACCTTTGGCCATAGTAGAGTTCTATGTTCTATTAGCACTCTGCTTTCCTGTGTTTTGGAAATCGGTAATGCGCTCTGCGTAAGCAATAGCGCGAGCTGTGGTGGTGATGTTTGCTTTGAGGAAATCAATGTGTAACGAGGGGTTTAGGCCTGAGATGAAAGCATGAAGGCAATCATCATCAGTTAAACCATCAATCTCCAGCACCAATGTGGTGAACTGAGAGATTAGGAAGACAGGGAGCCTGTTTGCTCCAACTGTCTGAGTTTTGAACGTGCTTGGAAGTCCGTATTGGCAGGTATGAACTGCTTACAGAGCACGTGTTCAAAACGTTCCCAAGTTAACACACTTTTGTCGTCCTTTAAGCGTCGTTGCCACCATAGGAAAGCTGTATTCTTGAGGAGGGAGGCTGCCAAGGCAATCTTTTTGCCTTCAGTGAGGTCAACAGTATCAAAAGTACATGTGCAGTTTTGCGAGCCATTGGTCAACTGTTCAGCGATTTCATTAACCAGTGTAGGCTTCCGGAAGTTTAATGTCAAGTCTTTTAGTTTTGGAAGCTTGGAGTAAGCGGTAGAGGGCATGGAGTTCAGTGTTTTCTACCTCAGGTGGGAACGAGTCCACATAGTCGTCTGGTGGCGTCACGTCATCCTCTGTATGTGTGGTACTGCGAGAATCTTGGAGTTGTTGGACTTTCTAGACCAAGTCGGAGATGTTGTCTTGAAGCTGAGAAATTTGAAGTTGAAGTAGTGCTTCACCTTGTAAGCTGACTTCAGGGGTATTTTTTGGACTTGAGTCGCTGATCTCCGGAGAAGTTGCATGCGAGCGTTGCAACATATCTGAGGTTCCTGTGAGAAGAGCATGAACCTGCGCTCTAGTTTGTACCATTCCTGGAAGAAGATCCGGGCTGCTCCCTGAGGTTGCTTATGTTGGAGGGGGCAGGCGAGGCAGGATGGAACCACCTGTGGAAATCTGGTAAAGGAGGTCCTGTCTGAGGTAACACTGGTGATGCCGAAGTGGGTGTTACTGCTTGTGAGAGAATAGGGGTAGGTTGCAGAGTCCACGGATCTGAGAAGGGATAAGGAGTTGCTGTCGGGAGTGGAGGATATCCAGGAGAAGGAGTACCTTCATAGTGTAAATATTATCTTGGGGAAGGTACAACCTGTGCAGGAGGATATCTGGGAGCTGAAAGAGGTGGAGAGTACCCTGGAGATGCTGAAGCTAAGGGGTAAAAGTCTCTCCAAAGATGGACAGCAAACTCGTGAGGAATATCGGGTTCTGGTATCTACGTGTCTCGTGGAACACAACCTGGACTGTGCTGAGGAAGTAATGTAATTGAGGTGCCTCACGTAGAAGGTATAGGATGTGGTGTAAGTCACTGGAAGGGCACGTGACACAGAAGACCCATGATGCAAAAGCTCTGAAATGGGCTGGTTGTGCAATCTGAACACGATATTGTGTGATAGATGGTGCCCGAGGTGTCCTTGAAGGGACTGGGGAATTACGAGGGGTTTCCATGCTTTAAGGAGGAGGCTTTCATTTGCTGTAATTTGATAATGAGCGCCAAATAACAATATGAAAGAGAATCCTTAGAAATAGAATGGAAAGAATCCACCTGGCATAGATTAGATCTGCCAATTAGTTGCGTAGAAAAGGCCTGCAGATCACTGTCCGGAGGTCCATGTTGCTGTCCTTGCAAGTCCACGTGGATGTGTGAACAAGAAACAGGTGCCTGGCGAGACTTTCGAGCCAAATGGACGTTGGCAGAGGCGTTTCTCAGATTGCGTGAGATCTAGCGCACTTCTCCTGCGTTAAAATCCGTGGCCTGATTAAGGTGGCCTGCGTTGAAACCTGTGGGGTATTAGAAGCAGGACCAAACCTGGCTAGACGAAAATAGAGGGCAGCAAAGAGCTGCTGTTCACAGGCTAAAAGTGGCGTGATGAGCAGCAGGGGCCAGGCTAGTTTGATTCGAGATCAAAAGGGCAGCAAGGGCTGCTGGTCACAGATAATCATGGCAATGAACCAACAAGAACTGGCTGCTGCAGAACGATCTAGCGTATGCCAGATGGAAGCCTAACGAAAGTGCAGCCTGCTTGAAAAGGAGAAGGCGGAAATCACGTACGGCTGTTTTGGAGCGGAATAGGCAGACGTGAAATCGCGATTGAATTTCACCCTTTTTCCTTGCTGGTTGGTAGTTGCCAGAAAATTAAAACGTGGGTTTAATGAACCCTTGGGTAGTCTAGGGTTAGGCCTTGGGTGTAGGGCTGGTTGCCCTTTTTAGGCCCTCTAGGTACCCTTTTGTAAGTTGGTGCTTGGTGCCAAAGGGTGTGCCTATTCCCTTGGAATAGGTGTACCATTTCATGAAGGGGTGTGACCTTGTTTTAAAAAGGGGTGTCCCCACACGAAAGGACGTCTTTTTTTTCACGATGGGGTGTGTCCCTTGGGTGAGGAGTCAGAAACTCTCCATCAAAAGGTGTGTCCGATGGTGGAAAAGGTGCGTCCCTTGGTTTTGGGACAGCCCAAGCACATCAAAAGACACAATTTTTGTCGTGTCCATTCACATCAACTCGTGATGTGAGGAAGATGGAGAAGTCACTAATGACTTTAGGTGGGGTTGGCGCAAAAAAATTTTACGCTCATTCTCTCCATCTCTTCCATGCACAACGTGCGTGGATATCCTTCTAGCGGAAAGAGATGTATCAGATAGGCGCTAGAAGGTGGGGGGCATTTCCTACAGGCAGGAGCGAAATTTGCTCTGATACCACTATAAGAAATCCTAGATTTACTATATTTAGAAATGTGCTAAGGAACAGAAAGGAGACTGAAATAGCAGAGAACAAGGAATATTTGTATTGCTTGAGTGTCTGTAGTGTGTCATCCATACAGTTGGGCTTCTCTTATATAGAGAGTGAAGAGTCACACATGAAAAGGTGTGTACTCCAAAGTGTATGTGCATGAAGAGGTGTGTCCCTTGTGAAGGGTGTGACCCTTGATGAGAGGGTACATTACAATGGGAGTGTCTCTTCCATAGAATTGTCTCTTGTGAAGGGTTGTGCCTCATAGGAAGTGTCCCGTCGAAAGGGCATACCCTTCCACAAGTGTCCATTCATCAAACCATCCATAAGTCTAAGATATAGAGAAAGGAATACGTCACAGATCGTGACATAACTGATGAAGTTCTATTGGGAATGACAAGGCAAAACATAATAACCCTAGCCATTATCTTCTGCAAAATGAAGTTTAGATGGTGGTTGTTATTTCCGTAAACCGACCATGAGCTTTACAGAAAACTGGAGGCAACCTCTACCTGATATGGGGGTTAACAACTTTTAAGTGCAATGGCATCCACATTTCCTGGAGTGTATAACCCATTAGATTGAAGAACAATAAGGATATGCCGTCAGAATTTCAACCTGAAAACACTGACAATGGTGTGATGAGATATAGGTTCTACGAATCTATCTGCTAACCAGGTATGTTATTCAACATGTTAATGATGGGTAAGTGGGACAGGGTTTTATTGTAAGAAAGAATGGCTGCTGGGAATTGGTTTGCTGGTCTTCAATGATGTAGTTACTATCATGTTAAGGCCATGTATGTATATACTTTGTAAATAACATTTGCTTCCCTGGTCAGAAGGACGTTTGAATATAAGCATGACAGACGAGCCCCTATTACCAGATCAGAAATGAATTACAGTTGAAGGGAATGCATCAACGACAGGAAGTGCCTCCTGTAGCAGAAAATGCCTGCCAAAAGAAACAATAGCAAAGAATTGGCAGGAAGAAAAAGATATAAGGTGTTGCCTAATATGCCAAAAAATTCAGGGTCTCTTTATGATAGCTGGTCTTATTGTAGATGAGCATGTTTGATATGCAGAGAAGGTAAGATGATACTCAGAAATGCAAAGAGAGGCAATCACCAGGACATCGATTGCCAGAAATAAAATCTGTGAAAGGAAACACAATAGCGAACAATTGAAGTGCCTCTCATTGGCTGCAAGGCCTTGGCCAATATGCCCAAACAATCAGGTTGTCTATCCTGAAGATTGTGAGAATTCTTTCGAAAAACAACAAGACTTCTCTATTAAAATGGAGGCAACCTCTGTCCAAACATGTCTTAGAATATCCTTTGTTTCAATACTGTACTCCTAGTATTAGTGGGCCTGGCACTTGAGTATGCCTGAGAGCACTAACAGACCGACTTCCTATATTGAAAAGGTAAAGGGAAATTGGCACCAGAAATGTAACCAGGAAAATATACACCACATTCAGGTGCCACCAGTTTAGATGTCAAGCGAGTATACCAATCATCATATTGAGAAGATGTAGGTGTGGAGGAGGATTTTGAAAAGATATATTTTGCAGTTTTGTGCCACGCAACTACTTAATCTGCAAATGGACGAATTTCCTTCCGTCTATCAGAACTTCCAGATACAGCTCTGTTAGGCATATTATTCTTTCATGAAGAAAGGTGACATCTGGATAAAAGTGGGCACCTCTCAGAGCCGTTCTTCCCCCACCTGTCTCCCTTTTTATACATATGCACTCCTGAATCAAAATCATTCTCAAATATGAGAACGTATATTCAACAAATAGGTGCCCTGAAAGTCCCACTTTCTACAAGGCCACCACTAGTTTTGAATTTAAGGCACAAGGGAATCGGCCAAGAGAAATGAAACCTGAGCAATTGTGGAAACGTTGCAACTAGGCTAGGGAAAAGTGGTCAAAGAGGAAGTGTTTGAGAGAATTCTATGAAGTGTGATAGCCTGGTAGATAATTTTGAGTGTCAACAGGTTATGTGAGATATTGAATATACAAATTTCCATATTTTTTTTGGTGTTCCATCTTGTTAAAGTTTGATGTGAAAAAGCTGATGTTCCAATCGGCTTGTGCAGAAATGTAATACTGGAGTTTCTTGCATGAATTTGTAAGCACACATTATCGCTATCTTGTTCTTATTGTTGCTCTGCTTTTTTGGCAAATAGGTACCTGAAAGCAGGAAAGACAGACCCAAATCAAGATCCTGCAACTGTTGTAAATATGTTCCTAAACCTGGTATGCCTTATAAAGTTCTTCTCTCAAAGTAGATTTTCATGTGGGCATGTGATTGATCGATATCCTTATGGAACGGTGTCTGGACTGTTGACCCATCTGATATCTTTATGCAATGTGTAGGTTACTTATGTGTCAGGTCCATATGACACTGAAGCGGGATTCATAAAGCTGGAAGAGGTGCTCAGCCGACATGAGGAGCTAAAACCGGGCAAAATTGGCTCTATTCGCAGGCTATTCTACCTTGCCTTGCCTCCATCTGTTTACCCCGTTGTGAGTACAATGATCAAAAGATGTTGCATGAATAAGCGTAAGTCCCTGTTCACCTCAGGCTTCCTTTTATCAGTCCACTACCTCTTTCCATTTATTGGCAATCTCATACGCAATCTTATAGAGCGGTGACCACCCCACCTTCCCATATATCAGTGATAAATATCATCATTACTGGCAGAAGCTTCAAAAGAAGAAAAGATAATTACAGAAACTAATTTTATGCAGTTCTCTTTCCACCTTAGGAGGTGACTGTATGGTTGGTACATGTGGCTGTTTCTTCTCGCAAACCTCATATTGGCTATGGTACTGTCTGTCGGATATGGTCTGGAATACGTACATTGCAATGTTTTCAATGATTTCATGTGCTGTAGTGAACAATGTAGAGAAATTGCATACCCTGGGATCACTTTCTGACTGCTATGAGAATCAATCAACTGCTGTGAGGTCTTGGCTAAGCAATTGGAGCTTGGTCCCAATATTACCTGCCATATAGCAAGCCAAACACTTGTCCATCCACCTCTGCATCAGAGCTGTGTAACTCTGAATTGGTGCAAGAATTTCTGTCTGCATACACCGCATGCCTCCAATCTCCGGCCTCATCCTCATCTCCTTTGGTGATGATTGTTTCATGAATCAAGAAACTGTGGCTGTCATCTACAGTCTCCAAAGAATCAGGATCTGTAGGCTCCATGGACCACCTTTCCATGTTGACATGTACATGGTCACTCCATTGTCTCCATACCTTACCTCAAATTTGTAGTGAGGGACCACTAGGAAGGCTTCTGTACTGGACCCTTCCTCCTCAATCTGGTCCTTCTCCTTTTCATTTGCCTTCTTCTTCTTGCACTCTCTTGCATAGTGTTTATGCTTGTCATAGTAGAAGCACTTTTTGTTTTTGCTGCTCCCAACCATCTAAAGAGTGCCCACCTCATCTGAAGAATCCCCATTAGTGATTGCCCTTGCTGGGCTTACCCTTGTCTTTGGCCCTGCCATTGCTTGAAACAGTGAAGCCCTTCTCATGACCAGCTTTCCATACATCTCTCTGGCTTCCTCCTGCAGTATTAGCAATGGATCCAATTCTGGCTTGGTTCACTCTATGGTCATTACGTTTGTAACCAACCCTCTGAAGCTCCATGTTGAGCACGAGCATGGCTAACTGGTTTGTGTCCACTTTCTGCCAAGGCAAATCCCAAACCAGCTATGGTTTCATGAGATAATCATGCATGGACTCTTCTTCATTGTCATCGTAAACAATTAATCCTTGTCGAGTTATCCATCTCATACTTACCCTTTAGGATAGTCCATGCCTCTAAAGCAGTGTCCACCATCTGAATGCGGGGGATCGTTCCAATTTCCATCCGAGGTTGTTCCAATAATCATAGACAACACCCTGGAAGCTTTGTCACTCCACTCTTCCACTAGAACAAGGTCTGTAGGCATCACTATCTTCCGTATGGTATGCATGGTGTCTTGGGGTACATAAGAAAACACCCTGCAACCAAACTCAACATATGGCACAGTTGTCTGAATTGGAATCACCTTTCTTCTCGCAAAGGACCTTCTCCTTTAATCATTGGAGTAGATCACTAAGGCGATATTGTGGGCTCTGATACCATGTTAGAAATATGAAGGGAATGTTTGCTCAAGGCACATTCTTGCAGCGGAATGTTCCACATATCACACCATCTTAGATCCTCCTCAAAAGTAGAATACAGCCACACGAGTCTGGAGAAATGTAGACTGGAAAAAAAAATGTATATCATTCTCCAATGTTGTGGACGGCGGATCACAGATCAAAACTGACCCCAGCATGTTCTCCACATAGGCAGCCATGTGGCTGGTTTGTCTATAGACCAAGGCTGCTCCAAACCAAGTGCCCAAAGTTGGCTGATGCCTACAATAGTGCTGTCCTCCTCTTCGCACTTGACCTTGTAGATGGGGCTTGTGTAGCAATTGGAGGATAGGCCCTTTGTGTTTCCCCACTTCCAGATCGTAGGATGACCAGTCCAGAAAGCTGGCCGACGTGCCACCCAACCTGGGCCCTTATGCTGGTCCTTAAGTCTTCTCCAACTGATCCACCTGTGGTGGGGTATAGTCAGACCCTGGCCAATCTCTGTTCAGATCTAATCCAGGCCCACCTATAGGCCTGTAGCCTATAACAACGCTACACATAAGCTCCATTCCACCCCTTTTGTGGCTCTTGGACTGCTGTTTGATGGGCTGTTTGCAGACCAGTCCCATGTGGCTTCCTTTCCCCCAACCTAGGCATCCAAGCAAACCCAATAAGGATCTCCATGCACAGCCCATCCATGGGCTTGTGTGCACCTCTTGGTCGGGTATTGCATCTGCCCATATGGCAGGCATGATTGCTGCTAACGTGACAGATCACATGCAGCCTCATAGGGTCATACCCTAACCTTGTGCATGTGCCAATCCCAATTGACCCTCTCACATGGGCTCATTTATGGGGAATAGACCCAAATACTCCAAAAGCTATCGAGAAGTTTTGGTTTGTCACATGGTCCACTAGGCTGGAAAAGCCCTGTACTAATAAATTCAGGCTGTCAGACTACTAGCTTTAGCGTATAATAATGCAAAATGAGATAACCACTACTCAAAACTAAAAACAGTAGTAAAGCACTTCTAATTGGGCTAGAGGAAGGTCACCAAAGAATGTGATCCTGGAGAGATCGATGCAAGGAGCAACGGAAGAAATCAGAAACATCAAATTGAGGTGCTCGTACAATTGAATGTTACGAGCATGATAACAACCACAAAGCACAGTAACATGGTCACGCACACACATTTTTTTGGGGGGTAAAATCCATGTATGTTTATATTATAAAGGGTAGTCCTCAAAGTGGAGACATGCAAATACAATATCAGAAGATTTCATTGTAAGACAAGTAATATCAGACCCATGAGAAAAAAGATCAAAGTCGTGCCTCTTTGGGTGAATGCCGAAGAGCCAAGAAAGCTTGCCAAAGCAAGCAGTAGGAAACCGGGCCCGGAGATGCTGTTGAAGAAAGAGTAGAAAGTCACGAGAGACAGGGCAATGCTAGAAAACATGGAGCAAGGTTCCCTCGGAGCGAGACATCTGTGACAAATAGTGGGAGCAATATGCCACGTGCCAAAAGGTGGCCAAAGGGAGTAACGCCTAGCTTCACTCGCCATAGAGAAACCTATTGACGAAGAGGAAGTTTGCAGGATCAAAACTACAATCTTTTATGCCACGACTTGACATTACGATTCATGGACCAAAGCTGATTTCCTCGATGAGGCATCAAAACCCTGTATAAACTGTTAGGAAATGGAGTCAATTTGAGTGACTTTTAGTGTGTTCTAGAGTAGTACTATACTACTTTATATCCTATAGTGCCACGTGTCACTATGGGACTTATTCCTTATACATTTGACACTTAGAGTGTGTGTGCCTATCCTATAAAGGCATTGTACTTTCATTGTTATAATCATCAAGCCTTATGCCTTTCTTGATCATGTAAGTACTTTGCTTGGTTGTATATTTCTTTCATTATTTCATTTCCTTTATGCTTTTCTAGTCTGCTTTTACTTTCCATTCCATTCCATTCCATGTCTTGCATCTTCATATGGTATTAGAGCTAGACTATCTTCCAAGAGATTGAGGTAAGAGATTGAGGACATTGAAGCCTCTCTCCCTCATTCCCCTTGGAGGAATGGCTTCTCCAATTCCATATTGAGCTCTACTCCCTCCACCCTGAGCCTCACCAACAATGGCAACTCAACTCAAGGCTCGTGGAAACTCCAACGGTGTGAGGCAGCTCAACTCCATTCGTGGCAGCCCCGTGCTTCGCTCCTAGGCGCCATTCTCTTGGCCTAGTGCTCCGCTCGTAGCAAGCAGCAAGCTCATCATTTCTTGCTGCTTCTTTGTCCGTACCAGTAGTACGAACAGCCGTACAATAGTACAGACTGTTGTGCCGTACTCTCTGACCGTACAGCTTGCCCGCTCCTCTTCTCTACCCGCTGCTGTTCTGCCCGCCATTCCTTCCTCTCCTACATCTCCATTGTGCCCGCCATATTTTCCTTGCCCGCCATTTCTCCAATTTCTTCCCATTTCTTCCTTTGTCCGCCTTTTTTTTTCCATTTCTTCCTCAGTCCTCCATTTCTCCCTCAACTCGCTTGTGCCCTTCATTCTATCCATCACTCTTCTCTCTCCTAACTGCCAGCTTTATGGGTTCACTTTTCACCAACTCTCTTCTTGTGGATAAATTCAAGGGGGACGGATTTCCTACATGGCAAACAAAAGTGCAACTCCTTCTCATGAAGGAGAATGTTTGGGATGTCATCAAAGATGATGAAGCACTTGAGGCATCAACGGAGCCTCAAACACGAAAGATTTGGAAGCAACACAATTCGAGGGCCATCGCAATCATTAGGCTTTGCCTAGATGATTCATTGATTCATCACATCGACTTCAAATCCAAGGCAAAGAAGATTTGGGCACGCCTCGAGAATATATTTGGTAACAAGATCACCAACTCCAAGGTATTTCTGAAAATGCAATTTTATAAGCTGAAAATGGAAGAGTCTGATACTTTGAGTGCACATATAGCAAAAATTCAATCCTTAGTTCAACAACTCTCCAATTTGAAGTGTTGCGCGGATGACGAGGACAAAATGGCTGTCGTGATGACAAGTATGGAAGGGATTTCTTATTTTGAGAATGCTCTTGAAGTACTTCGCATTGCATTGACTACATTCGAAGATATGATGTCTCTTTTGCTTGAAAAGGATTGTCGCAACAAAGATCCTATTCAGCGGATACTACACAGACTCTTGCCTCCACCAACAAATGGAGACCTATACCGGCACGAGGAAAGACATTCAAGCCATTTAAGTGCACTTACTGCAACAAGCTCGGTCATACGGAGGACAGGTATTACCAGAAGCTTGCTCAACAACAATCGAAGGATCATGCGAGTTGGGTGGCATCTGCCACTAGTGATGATGCAGACGAAGATGACCTGCCGACACAGGATCATGCTCTTATAGTTTGTCTCCCGCATCTAGAGGATGATGGAGATCATGATTTTGCTTTCTAAAGCATAATATATTTGGGTACTCTTCCCTGGGGGTGTTTCCAAAAAATGAATGCAATAAATCATGTGTGTTGAGTCAATAAAGGTCCTTTGCCTTGGATAGTCCCCCTAAAATGATGTATTTCTTTCATATTTCTAGTGTGTGGCTCCATGTTTCTCATTAGTCTTTGGAGCCAGGAGGGGATGCACTGTGGGAGCCATGTGTTTTTTGGCTTTGATAGGTCTATTTGTTGGTGCATTGGTCTCCTAGATCTCTGAGTTGATCATGCATCCATGCATGATGAGCCTCTGAGCCATGCTAGATGAGATTTCTATGTTATGCTCACTAGCCTCTGAGCCATGCTTACTTGCCTCTAAGATTGTGTGGGAGTCAGTCTAGTTCTAGACGGGCATGCACATTTTTTATGACCATCATTGTCATGTTCTGTTCTTGGTTTCATTCCAGTAGTCCCTCACCTTTCGTCCATGGGAGGGTGTTAGGAAATGGAGTCAATTTGAGTGACTTTTAGTGTGTTTTAGAGTAGTACTATACTACTTTATATCCTAGAGTACCACGTGTCACTATGGGACTTATCCCATATACATTTGATACTTAGAGTGTGTGTGCCTATCCTATAAAGACATTGTACTGTCATTGTTATAATCATCAAGCCTTATGCCTTTCTTGATCATTTAAGTACTTTGCTTGGTTGTATATTTCTTTCATTATTTCATTTCCTTTATGCTTTTCTAGTCTTGCTTTTCCTTTCCATTCCATTCCATGTCTTGCATCTTCATAAACTGGCCATGGAGATATCAGCCAGGCAAAAGGGGCGATTGGCGGAATTGTGGCGATGAAAGGTCCAATCAGTAAGACGATACATAAGCTTCAGTTTTGGTAATGGTAAAAAACTATGAAGTACTCGAGAAAGATAGCGCCAAAGGGGTCGATAATGCATGCCCAATGCATACTAGCTGGCCACCAAAGGGAAGGATAGTAAAGTATTATCAGCACGAAGCACATCACCAACCAACCTAATCCCTTTGGACGAAATAAAATAAGAGCGCTTGGGACCCTACAAGGCAAGGGGTCAATCAAACACCTTAGACCAGTGCAGACTCTCACAGCAGGCAAGGGATTTCGATTGAGAGAGTCGTGACCATGCCATTTAAGATGAGGAAATTCTTTTCAGGCTGAGAAAATTTTAGAAACAAAAGGGCAGAATCAATTGTGCATCAATATAGCCCAAAATGAAGTCCTATTGAGTAAGATGCCTGTTCCCAAAAAGCATGAGTATTCAACTTTGACAATAGGTGATGCATCATTGCAGCCCAAGGCTGATTACCCTGAAATTCCAGCATCATCTTCCCAAAATATGAATGTGAATATTTAATACATTCAAACAACCATGCATCTTTGGTGAATAGAGTTGCTCTATAGAGAGTAATCTAATACTCTCATGGCCATGCTTTGAGTGCCAGAAAGTCTCCGTAAGAGTGGACATGAAAGAAATATCTTAGTTATCAAACATCATCAAAGGCAAAGACTGAATATAAGCCACCAAATTTGATTCTACAATACAAAGTGGAACATGAAGAGGCCGAGTGGCTAGCTTCCAATATTGCAGCTTCTTCTTTGAGCCTTGCAAGCACCTAATCTGTTTGCTAACGGCAAGTGACCATCCATCCCAGGGGATAACCAAGATGATGAACTCTGGCCACGGAGAGCTATGCCAATCTTTGGCATGCAAGGGCGGAACTTGGATTTTTGAAATTTCACCTGCAAGCCAACAGCCAATCCATACAGGGATAAAGCACTCATGAGTTGCGAAAGATCCCTCTCAGTATTCTTTGGAGTGAAGAAGAAGGAATCATCAGCATAAGCTTGTGTGATCATGGGCTTTCGTTCATGTAGCTCCAGACCATGCATATCATTTAATATCCACAAGATGATCAACATAACAAAGCATGAGATGGGTAGCAATGGCATAGAGCAATGCACTAGGAGGACATCCTCGTCTCATTGAGCGATGTAAAGTCCACTGATCAGAAATGTCCCCAGATAAATACAGGCTGCTTTACTGTCACTGTACAGCCAATAAATAACATATGCATTTTGTCTCCAAATCCCAAAGTTTGCATGGTTTGAGAGATGAAGTCCCATTGTACAATATCAAAAGCTTTCGTGATGTCACACACACACTTTTTTTTGGGTGAAATCCATTGAAGATTATATTACAAGAAACAGTCCCAAAAGCTGGGACCTCCAGTTGCGAGCATCAGAAGATATCATTATATGACAAGAAAGCAAGATAATCTAAATCCCGCGCACGTGACAATCATAAAGCGATGTCTCACTCACTCTCTCTCTCTCACACACACAAACACACACACACATGTTATGTACTTGTTTGACATAAATATCCGTTTCATTGCTCGTTCTTTCACTGATCACTTTTATAATCTCTTTTGCATGCTTGACATTATTCGTGATATTCAGGTGGTTGGAATCGAGTGGTAATTGAAAAACCCTTTGGGAAAGATTTAGCTTCTTCAGACGAATTAAGTGAGCAGTTGGGCAAACTTTTCACTGAGGAGGAAATCTATCGTATTGATCATTATTTAGGGAAGGAAATTGTTCAAAACCTGGTATGGCTCTCTGGCATTGCTTGATTAAATTATAGAACTCAAGATTTAAAATTTTCAAATGTTGAGCGTTGACACAACACATTGATTTCTTTATTAATGACTGCAGCTTGTAATGCGGTTTGCTAATCGCTTTTTTTTACCACTTTGGAATCGTGATAACATTGACAACATTCAGGTAATTTTGGAACAAGATGCATTGGGATTGCCTTCCTGCAATATATATGGAATGTAGGGTAGGGTTTTGTGTCTTAGATTTACTGATTACAACAATTTAGTGCAGATAGTCTTTAAAGAGGATTTTGGAACAGAAGGGCGGGGAGGCTATTTTGATGAATATGGGTATATTCTCTGGTCCATCTACTAAAACTTTAGTATATTGTGGAAAATATCTAATGGCTATAAAGAGACTGCCTCTTGGCTCACTACCAAGCAATGGGTTGGCAAGACTTCGCATTCTGTGCTTCTGTATTGAAAGATGCATAGAGTTGACAAATTTTTCTAAATGCATGTGTTTGCTTTGTAGCATCATTCGTGACATCATTCAGAATCACCTAATGCAGGTAAGATTCTTTTTTTCCTTGACTCATGTTCTGAGCCTCGTTTATTTTTAATCTTAAGACATGCTGATGGTCAAACTACTGATAGGCAGGTTCTTTGTTTGGTGGCTATGGAGAAACCTATATCTTTGAACCCGGAGGACATCAGAGATGAGAAAGTAAAGGTAGGCATTAGTCTGGCTACATGCAGCGTTTTCTCTGACCAGGAAGAGCACTGACTCCTTAAAAAAGTTCTCCCAAGGACTAATGCTCTTTTGAACAGGTACTAAAATCGGTTCAACCCATTAAAAATGATGAAGTAGTCCTTGGACAGTATGATGGCTACTTAGATGACCCAACAGTTCCAAAGGGTTCCAGCACTCCAACTTTTGCAACAATTATATTGCACATTCATAATGAACGGTGGGATGGTAGGTTATTTCCCAGCATTTAATGCAGCAATTTCCTTTTATATAGTGCTCTGTATTCTTTAGCTATCATGTCTAAGAGAAAAGAAAGAAAGAAAGAAAGATATATTAATGTCTGCAAGAGGCCTCGCGGGCCTATGAGAGGGAGTGTCGTTCATACGCTAGTTGCTGATATACATTTTTATGCATCGTTTGACTTCCAGGTGTTCCGTTTATTTTGAAAGCTGGGAAAGCTTTAGACAGTAGAAAAGCAGAAATCCGAGTGCAGTTCAAGGATGTACCCGGGGATATCTACAAATGTACTGACATAATTTTGAAACCAACCATTCCTGAACCATATTTGATATATTTAAATGACTAACTTACTCCCCGTTTCCAACACTAATTGTTTCAGGAATGATGTTTCCAGGCCAGAAGCAAGGGAGAAACGAGTTTGTCATGAGATTACAACCATCCGAGGCCATGTACATGAAACTCACGGTATTTTTCTCTTTGTACTGGACAATTATACATTCAATATGCTCGACTAAAAACCTTCAACTATTGATTGGCATGAAGAAACTACTATCATTCATAACCATCTACATGTGGCCTGTTGACAAGATCATCAAACACAGAAGTTTCCTACAACAGACCATCTTCCACGTGATTGCAGGTGAAGCAGCCTGGATTGGAAATGTCTGCAACTCAAAGTGAACTTGATTTATCCTATCGTCAGCGTTACCAAGATATCGTTATCCCAGAGGCCTATGAACGGCTGCTTCTTGACACGTAAGTTGAAGTACGCACTGATGTTGTAAGTTGTGGACCAATCTAATTGGCTCAGAATCTCATTTTCTTCTTAATATTTGATTGTGAGAGCAGGATTCGTGGAGACCAGCAACACTTTGTTCGAAGGGATGAATTGAGGGTACCTACTGAAAACTGAACACGCACATGCACACATACGTGCACTGACACTGAAGATCATTTTCATGAATGGGCCCCATTTTCAACTATTCGTGTTTGTGTCTCCTCTTTTTAGGCGGCCTGGGAGATATTTACGCCACTCTTGCACAGCATTGACAGAGGAGAATTTAAGCCATTGGTCTACAAAAAAGGTAGCAGAGGACCACCAGAAGCAGATGAACTCACAGAGAGTGCTGGCTATGTCCGAACTCATGGTTACGTCTGGATTCCCCCTTCACTCAAGTCTGGAATATGAAGTGCAAACACAAATGAAGCACACTGTTCTGTGATAGACCAAAGAAGGTTTGGGCCATCAGCAAGGTATGAGGTCTATACAAGCTAGAAAATTATATGTTAGTCTTTTGAATATCTGGTTAACTTGACATGATTCACATTCATGTTCAAATGTAATCTTGTAACAACCATATCGCATTATAACCCTCGCTGGCTACCCTTTTGAGTATACTTTCTTTGCTTGTACATATCCAGCAATCGTTTGCTCAATATGAACTGTTAAAATGTCAGAGCACCCATGCATAGAGGTTCTACAGTTTAAATGCCCATGTGAGTCCCATTGTAATGGTTTATGTTGCAAGATACCATCAGAAAAGATGCTGCACCATGTCTCACACCTCTAATGTAAATCACAATTTCATGCCGGTGCATGTCTCACACCTCTAATATAAATCACAATTTCATGCTCTTGTAATTCATGTCATCTTTGACTAAACATCCATCCTCAAAGGTCTCAAAGGCATTTGGAAGCCTAGATATTTGAGTTCACCTAACTTTGAAGGATATCACTAGTTTTTAAGGTTTTTTTAGTTCTTTTAGGTTCACTATAAGTAGAACATTCTTCATTCTCTCTTTCATTCAAGTGTATGGATCCGAGCACTTTTTAATGCTAGCCATCTGCATCCACCATTCATTGGGTTTTGAAAATCTACATGTGGATGTCCAATATCATAGTAGCTAGTCCTTGTTATACATAAAGAAGTGTAACTCGTGGGGTGACTGAAGTTCTCAGTATTAGGTTGTTTTACATTAGGAGTATTGACAAGTTAATATCAATACCTACAGCTGCTATATAGTGGACATGCACTTTCTTTATTGTGATATTTGGATTCAAGTTGGAACTTCTTGATATTATGATATTTATTCTATGTTTGCTGGAATCGGCCACATTTAATGAAATATTGTTGTCCTCACAAGTAGTTGTAGTTACGTCTTTAAAATGTCTTTGAGACAGTTACGTCCGGAATGCTTCAAATGCTTAAATGTTTTTAGCAAGTATGCACGAAGGTGAACTGGTGTGCTATTAGCATGGAGACTCAAGGATGTTCAAATGATCATCTTTGAAGCACATCATAATTTGTGAAGTCAGTGTAAGACATAGGTCTAAGAGACTTTAAAAGAAGCTTACTTTTAGTAGAAATATCATTGCAAGTATAATATAAAAATCATTCTTTGTCAAACAAACATAAAGTTCTATATGGGTGGTGTATTGGGAAGGTTCCTAAATTTAGATGTGGCTTGTTATGTCTCCATAGGCTTGGAACCCTCACTCGTAGGGTGACCTCATCAAATCTAGATGATTGTGAGCTACTTTATCCAATGCTACATTTCTAAAAGAAACTTTGCTATATTTGGTGTTCAACCCTATTAATAAGGTTTAATCATGAATCGCATGCTCTTCTTAGAATAACTGGACTAGAAATCGTCCTATGTTTATCTCTCTTCAACCCGAGGTTGTTGCCTAACATTTTTTTGCTTTTATGAAAGGGTTTATACATTATGGTAAAGAATCGCTTGCAGGAGATGGGACTTTGGAAGCACGTTTGATCAAACTACCAAAAAATTTTGAGAGACACTCTATCCATAAACTACATTGAGCCTATAACAGTGAGCCCGAAGTGTCGAGACCCTCATTTTTTAATTTGTAAATTGGCAAATTATGTGTTTGAATTATAACCATGAAAAATTGCTATGCATTTTTCGTCAATATTAAGCATTTGTTTGATATTCATTAGTTGATGCACAATACTTTGGAGCAGCCTTAATTTGTCCCTCAACACCAAGCCAAGCAACATAGACAAATTGTTGCGGGTGACATGGTTTGCGTTCATTTTCCAAGAAAATAGATGAATTCCTATCATGCAAAGGTTCATACCCTAAAATATGAACCTTTCAAGATCCTCAAACATGTGTAAAATATTTTTTGAGCTTCTACCAAGCCTCTTCCTCCATCCTATTTTTCAAAGTTAAGTGTCTCCAACTTGAATATTGCCCTCTTCTTTTAGGCGATCTCAGCAGTCCAAGAGAGTATTGTAATAATCACTATCTAGGGATTGAAACCGCATGTCCAAATGCGCAAAAGGTATCTCCCACTCTGAGGCCGTGTCATACGTGAACACCATCATGAAGCAACCAACCTCCACCTACCAAATCTTGCTTCATGTCATTTTGGATATATCTACTAGAGGATGGAGCTACTAAAGGAAATTTGCCTAAGATTAAGGGCTCCCCCTTTTTTGTGGGAGTCTTCTACCAAGGAAGGAAGGTAAAATCAACTCAGTCTGGTTTGGTGGGAGTCTCCTACCAAACTAGTCTTACTAGAAGATCTAATTGTTAACTCACCAATCTATTTTCACATGAAATAAATCTTACATATAGGTCTACAACTTTGCCAAAGCAACTTGGAAAATGTAATTTTCTTTGGCCATGATCAATTGAACCTTAACAATCACTCTTAGTTTCCAGTAGGTAGTTCTAACATCAACTCAAGGTAGGTGTCTAGCTATTTCCAACCTACTACAGGTTATTCCACATTCTTTAGGCCCATTGTTTGAGGTCCTCACAAGTTTCCATTGCTGGTGTTGACATTTTACTAACTTGATAAGGTGCTTGTTGTGTCTTTGAGGATAACTAGCCTTGTGAGTCCTCATTCTTCATGCAATAAAGATCTTGTGCTAAGCCCATTCTTTCATATTGAGTAAATATAAGTTGATTTGATGTGTAAGAGGGGTGAGGGAGTACAGAGATCACAAAAGTGAACTTAGTAAAGTGATGAGGGTGAGTCTGAACTTTGGATATTGCATGGATCATGTTTAGGTAGGAAAACATGAAGAAGAATGTTCTTATTGTACTTTCCAATGTGCCTAGAGTAGATAGATTGTAAAAATGAAGAATAATAAGATAGTAAGTTTTTATAAAAAACATTGAATATCACTACTTTTTATAATGATTGCAACGATGGGGAAGGGGGTGCAGTAGAAATAAGGGGGTGGGAAGGAGAGGGGGAGACATAGGGTGGGTAGGTAAGGTAGGCCCACACACACACACGCACGCATACACGCACGGATGCACACACGCACCTCTTGCCACACGCACGCATGCACACCTCACCACGTGCACGCATGCACTCACTCGTGCACACACACACACACACACACACACACACACACACACAGGAGCCTTTGCTTCTTTCTTCCCTCCTCCCCTTGGTTGTAATCCATGGATAGATGGGTTTTATGATATAAAGCAACTTGGACAGATGGACATGATTAAAGTATTACACATAACTACCAAAGATTGCTAGTAATATGCATTTAAGAATATAGACATGGAGTTATACTCCTCTTGCTCATTCTTCACCTCGAAGAACTTGTCTTCTTTCTCTTCTCCACATACTTCCCTTTCCTAATCTGAATGGTGTATCTTAGTGCCCCAACCATCTCATTGAATCCCGAGCCCTTTGCCAATGTTCCATCCCTATGTGATAATGAGACCCTTTTGGCACATGTTTGTGAGAAAATAGCAAGCGATGAAAGATTAATAGTAACAAACAATGGTAAAGAGCCATGGATAGAGAACCAAGGAGACATGCATGGATACGATGTTTTGTGTGCATGGTTTCTTGGACAAGGGTACACAAAAGAGAGCAAGTATGATACAATAAAGGAGAATAGTGCTAAGCAATGAATGTATAGGGGTAGCATGAGTGATGACCATGGAAGCTGTGATAGAACCTCTATAGTTGAGATGTAACTATTGTGCGAAAGTATGTGATTATACTATGTTCCTTGGTAGATGGGAAAAAGATAGACATTAAGAAATAAAAGGTAGTATTATCACTAGAGCTAAACAACGATTGAATGTGCTGAGAACCAAATAGAAACCTTTGCAATGATTCTTTTAGGGTTACTGCTATGCCCTTAGAATGCACTATATTATTTGGACATTTTTAGTGCTCCATCTTGGTTGGAGTATTAACCAATGCATGTGTAATAGGTAATTAGCCTATGCAGTTGTATGCACACGATGTAAATTTAAGTTATTAATAAAAAATCTCATTTTTCTCATATAATAATAATAATAAATAAACAAATAAAAAAGTCACATCTTATTTATTTTATGTATTGAGAGAGAGAGAGAGAGATGGGCTTTGAAAGGTCCAACATATAGGGGCGATTGGCACTAAACATAGCTGTATAAGTTCACCATTTTTCTCATGCTAAAATTCTCTTTCTAAGATAATCGGTTTTCTCCATGTTACTATGAAATGCTTGCCAAAATAAAACCCCCTTTCCCCAATAGAAACCTCAACGTTCACATGAGAATGACATCCCATCTTCATGGATAGAATAATGGATTTGTATGTACTTGTGGCTTGGAATGACTAATTATCTTCATTATGGGCAAAATACTTTTAAAACCATACTTAAAATCTAGCATAACTTATAATGTGTCTTCATACCTTATAAATATGTCTTTTGGTGCTGGATTCCCTGACCATATTAGTTTTATATATAGCATGCCTAGGTAGTGCCCTAGTGTGCATTTAGTATGATTAACAAATTCTCATTTTTTGGTAGTTCTCAAAGACTAGTTTAGATGATCAACATGATTATCATGTATGAAAGTCATTTAACACGTATTTTGTTAATTCTTGGTTTTTTCTTTGTTTTTAGACAAAGCCTAAAATATCCTTCCCAAATGAAAATTTAATTTTGAGACACTATAGTTTTGCAATAATAAGCAAAGGACTAGGCTATCAAAGGAAACACATTTGTACCTTATGAAGGCTTCAAGAAAAGGTCCAACAACTATGTGCAAAGAATAGCAGTTTATATCTTGAATTAACATCACAAAAGTACACGTTATCGAAATTAGCATGACCATGCCTATTTAATAATCCTTACACCTTGTAGTGATTCAAAGCTTCATAATGGCTTGCTTTATATATTCCACCTATATTTTACACATAATCTGCATGATCGTGGTCGTTTTTTTTTTTTAAATCCTGACTTATAATTGAGGGTGCTCTCAATGGAAGCGGAATGGAAGAGGGAGAGAGAGAAACAGAGAGCCACACAAGTTTTTGGTGGGTGCAGAACACCCTAATATTCTTTTTCATTCATTTATATATGTGTTTGAGTATTGTACATAACCGAGGTAAAGGCACAGTGACCTTTAATCCCCACAACCTCCCAATTAAAGGACAATGTGCATTTAAGGGAGAACAACCAGTGAGCATACTATCCAATGCCCATCAATACACGACAATACTCAAACTGCTGACTAGGTAGACTCTTCGTCAGCATATCTACAGGGTTATCATCTGTATGAACCTTGACAAACATCCCTCATGGGTTCCTTATGCATCTTCTTCTCATTAAAGGCTACATCATGGCTGCGTATGATCTTCTTTGCTTCTAAATCCTAGAGACAATAGCCCATCTCTCCACTTTCACCATAACCCAAAAAGATGCATTTCCTAGGCTTAGGATCTAGCTTCTTTCGAAGCTCTTTTGGCACATGTGCATATGCCTCACACCCAAATATACGAAAATGAGAGTAAGAGGGCTTCTTGCCACTCCATGCCTCACGTGCACTGCAGTCTTCATTGCCTCAGCCCAAAAACCACCAGAAAGACTTGCATTGGAAAGCAGGCATTGCAACCTTTCTTGAATGGTACGGTTCATCTTTTCTGCAACTCGATTTTGCTCTGGAGTACGAGGGGATGTGAGCTCCCTCTTAATCCCATGTGTATCACAGAAATGCTGAAAGTCATGAGAGAGATACTCTCCACGATTATTAGTTCAAAGGCATTTAAGTGTTCTATCTAACTGATTCTCAACCAAGGCCAGCCATTTATGAAATACCTGGAACACATCACTCTTTCGAGCTATAGCAGAAGCCCACACTTTCCTAGTTGCATCATCAATGAATATCACATAGTATTTAGCCCTGCCTAATGACCGTGTAGGCATGGGACCACATACGTCTGAATGCACCAAATCAAGCTTTTCAAACTCTTTCTTTCCCCTTCTTTTATGTGCTGATTTAGTCTGCTTCCCATAGAGATAGTGCTCACAAAATTCAAAATCAGAGAAACTTAAATGCAGTACAATACCCAAACGGCATAAGAGTTTCATCCCATTTTGGCTCATATGGCCCAACCGGCAATGCCATAAAGAAGTGCTTAGCTGCTCGATTATTGCAACAACATGATCAAACACCCCTAATACATGTAAGGGATACAAAGTCCCACACTTGGCACCCCTGGCCAAAAGCATAGAGCCCTTCTGAATTTTCCAACTCCCAGAACCAAAGATGGTCTGAAAACCAGCATCATCTAGCTGACCTGTTGAAATGAGACTCCTGGTCAGCTTAGGCACATGTCTCACATTTTTCAAAATAAATGCAGACCCATTTGCAAAAGAAAACTTTATGTCACCTACTCCCACTATGTCACATGCATAGTCATTTCCAAGATGCACACAACCTGTCTTTCCACTGTCATAAGTGGAGAACCATTCCCTATGGGGAGTAACATGGAATGAAGCACCAGAATCCAAAATCTAATCTTGGGAATATGCATCATCTAAAGTGGTAAGCAACTTTGTAGATAAACTAGACATGAAGAGAATGTCATTGTCACTACCATGTGTGACTGCATTGATCTCCTCGATCTTCACTTTTCCTTTGTCCTCCCTTGGACTCTCTTCATTCTGATTTGCATCCTAATTTGCATTCTTTGTCTTATCCTTTTGCTCTCTTTTAAGCTTGTAGCAATCCTTTTTCATGTAGCCCTTCTTGCCACAATAGTGACACTCAATATTCCGTGCCCTGGACTTGCTACGGGACTTCCCTCTTTCTTGAAACTTCCCCTTGGACTGCGATCTCCCCCTTTGTACATTTAAGGCTGCATCTGTGGGGGTTAAAGGTCACTGTGCCTTAACCCCAATTATGTACAATACTCAAACACACATATAAATGAATGAAAAAGAAGATTAGGGTGGTTCTGCACCCACCAAAACTTGTGTGGCTCTCTGTCTCTCTCTCTCGCTCTCTCTCCATCTTCCGTTCTTGCTTCCGTTGAGAGCACTCTCAACTGGTATCAGAGCCCGGGTGATCTAGCTGAGCATGCGTGAATGCTTGAAGCTCAGCAGCTCTGTGGGAGGAAGGAGAAGCTTTGTGGGAAGCTTTGTGGGTGACTTTACTTGCATCCGAGTGTGCAGAGACCTTGGAGGAACCTTTGGAAAAGTCACTTTGGCTTTGCGAAGTGGTTTTGAGAGCCTGTTAAGAGCTTTCAAAGAAAAAGTCGTTTTTTGAGCTTTTCCCTGTTCCGTTCGATGACAGAGACTCCGTATTGACTTGTGGAGGCAACTATTGCTTGCTTTTGGTGTCCACATTACTTCAGGAGCTTGGAAACACCTTCATTCTTGAATCTGAGATCATTTCAGTGGATTTCTGACTCACTGTGTCAATTCCTGCGTTTTTTGCCCGGGTGTTGGAACTCAAGTTTGGAGCAACCATTTGCAGATCTGTCAGTTCCGGTGGACTGAGGAGGTCCTAAAACTTCTATGTTGCTCATCATTCGTACTCCGGTGGAGTTTACAGATAGCTCTGTTTCCAAAAACGTTTTTCAGTCCGTGTGTTGGACCCAGTGATTGAGGCCACGGTTTCCAAAACCGTCTGTCCCATTGCGTTCCGGATGCCCAAAAACCCCTACCTATCAGTTCTTGCGTGATTCAGTGGAGGATTTTCAGAGTTATAAATCTCTGTGTATTCGATTTCGTCTCTCTGTTATGCATTTTTCATACTAAGGTTTTGAAACCTTAGATTTATGCCACATGGCAGTGGATAAGTATTGACTCCCATTTCTCACTCATCGGTTGGGATTTTGGAGTTCTGGCAGAAGAGAGATATTTGCAGATTTTCTTGCTGATTCCGATTATGCAATGGCGCCCATGTTTTGAGGCATCTCAGGCTCTATTTTCAGTAGCGCTCATTACCGTGGGACTATGATTTCTTGAGCATACCTTATGCAGATCACTCTGGTTGCAGTTGTGCGCTCATTCGTGGTATGCATTGGGTTGCAATGGATGATTTATAGGCCATTTGGATGCATTGCGGTCCTTGTTGGATGCGCTGATAGGCCCAAATTGCCTTGTGGGATGCTATTTTTTATGGACGCTTTGCACATGGATGCTATTTTATGCTGAGGGACAGCTTTGAAACATTGCAGGTGATGCACTGATAGTGCTATGCTCTCTTGGATGAGACATTATTGATGCATATGCCAGTGGACAGTGTTTATGCTTGAGTCATTTGGCACTTATTGGCATTTTCCTTTGGGCCAGATTTGCTCATATGGATGCATAGTATATGCACATGAGTCAGATGCTTTGAGTTTTGAGTTTTGGTGATATTTCACTCTATTGTGGCATACACATTTGGGTGCACCTGGTATTTGGTGTGATTCTCTCTTGCAGGCACTAGCATTTGGGATTTTGCTTTATTTGCATCATGGCATCCTCTTCCATGTCTGAAAAGGAGTTTTTCAGCATTGAAAAGTTTGATGGGACAAACTTTTCTTTGTGGAAAGAACAGATAAGGGATGTGCTTATTCAAAAGAAGCAGATTAAACCCTTGGCAGGGATTGAAGCTAAGCCTGCAAATATGTCTGAGGATGATTGGAATGAGTTGGATGCATTAGCAAAGTCTACTATTAGACTTCATCTTGCAGAGTCAGTTTATTTCACAGTAGTAAATGAGCAGACTACGGAAGATTTGTGGAAGAAATTGTGTGCCACTTATGAAAAGGAAACTGCCTCTAATAAAGTTTACCTCATGAAGAGGTTGTTTGAGCTGCAGATGAAGGAAGGGGTCTCCATTGCTTCTCACTTGAATGAATTCAATATTATTTTCAGCCAACTTCAGGCTCAGAAAATGAATTTTGATGCGGAGACTAAGGCAATATTTCTCTTATGTTCATTGCCATCCTCATGGGATACCTTCCGTACAGCTGTCAGTAACTCTGCACCTGGTGGAGTACTGAAATTTGATGATGTTGTGGGTAGCTTGTTGGCCGAGGAGATTAGATGGAAGTCTATGGATGGCAACAAGCAGGATGTAGCCTTAAATGTGCAAAGGGGTAGATCACAGTTCAGGGGGAAGTCCCAAGAAAGAGGGAAGTCTCGTAGCAAATCTAGGGCACGGAACATTGAGTGTTACCACTGTGGCAAGAAGGGCCATATGAAAAAGGATTGCTACAAGCTAAAAAGAGAGCAAAGGGATAAGAAAAAGAATGCAAATTGGGGTGCAAATCAAAAGGAAGAGAGTCCAAGGGAGGACAAAGGAAAAGTGAAGATCGAGGAGATCAATGCAGTCACACATGATAGTGACAATGACGTTCTCTTCATGTCTAGTTTATCTGCAGAGTTGCTTACCACTTCAGTTGATGCATATTCCCAGGATTGGATTTTGGATTCTGGTGCTTCATTCCATGTTACTCCCCATAGGGAATGGTTCTCCACTTATGATAGTGGAAAGACAGGTTGTGTGCATCTTGGAAATGACTATGCATGTGACATAGTGGGAGCAGGTGACATAAAGTTTTCTTTTGCAAATGGGTCTGCATTTGTTTTGAAACATGTGAGACATGTGCCTAAGTTGACCAAGAGTCTTATTTCAGTGGGTCAACTAGATGATGCTGGTTTTCACACCACTTTTGGCTTTCAGAGTTGGAAAATTCAAAAGGGCTCTATGCTTTTGGCCAGGGGTGCCAAGTGTGGGACTTTGTATCCCTTACATGTATCAGGAGTATTTGATCATGTTGTTGCAATAACCGAGCAGCCAAGCACTTCTTTGTGGCATTGCAGGTTGGGGCACATGAGCCAGAATGGAATGAAACTCTTATGCCGTTTGGGTTATGTACCGCATTTGAGTTTCTCTGATTTTGAATTTTGTGAGCATTGTCTCTATGGGAAGCAGACGAAATCAGCCCATAAAAGAAGGGGAAAGAAAGAGTTTGAAATGCTTGATTTGGTGCATTCAGACGTATGTGGTCCCATGCCTACACGGTCATTAGGCGGGGCTGAATACTATGTGACATTCATTGATGATGCAACTAGGAAAGTGTGGGCTTATGCTATAGCTCGGAAGAGTGATGTGTTCCAAGTATTTCAGAAATGGCTGGCCTTGGTTGAGAATCAGTCAGGTAGAACGCTTAAATGCCTACGGACTGACAATGGTGGAGAGTATCTCTCTCATGACTTTCAGCATTTCTGTGATACACATGGGATTAAGAGGGAGCTCACATCCCCTCGTACTCCAGAGCAAAATCCAGTTGCAGAAAAGATGAATCGTACCATTCAAGAAAGGTTGCAATGCATGCTTTCCAATGCAAGTCTTTCTGGTGGTTTTTGGGCTGAGGCAATGAAGACTGCAGTGCATGTGATCAATAGATCACCTAGTAAGAGTTTGGATGGTGGTATTCCTGAAGAGGCATGGAGTGGCAAGAAGCCCTCTTACTCTCATTTGCGTATATTTGGGTGTGAGGCATATGCACATGTGCCAAAAGAGCTTCGAAAGAAGCTAGATCCTAAGTCTAGGAAATGCATCTTTCTAGGTTATGGTGAAAGTGGAGAGATGGGCTATCGTCTCTGGGATCCAGAAGCAAAGAAGATCATACGCAGCCATGATGTGGTCTTCAATGAGAAGAAGATGCATAAGGCACCCATGAGGGATGTGGAAATGAGGAGAATCACTTTCCAGGATGTGAATCCACCTGCATATGTTGATAGGCAGAAAGCTGTCCATGCACCAAATGTGCAAGAAATGGTACAACCAAGTACTCCCACAGGTATACAATCAAGGGTAGATGATGGATCATCTATTGGTGGAAATGATGAGCCAAATGTGGCTGATATGCAAGTGGGACAGCAAGCTGAAATGCCATTGAGAAGATCATCTAGAGTGTCTAGACCGCCTGATAGGTTTGTTCCAGGGGTAGACTATGTGATGCTTACTGATTGCGGGGAGCCTTCTTGCTACAAAGAGGCTATGATGCGTGAGGATCAACGCAAGTGGGAGTATGCTATGCAATCAGAGATGAGTTCACTTATGAAGAATAAGACTTGGGACTTGGTTTCTTTGCCACATGGAAAGAAAGCATTGCCATGTAAATGGGTCTACAAAATGAAGGTCACAGGTGATGATGTGCCTAAGTACAAGGCCCGTTTGGTTGCTAAAGGGTTCAAGCAAGAGAAGGGTGTGGACTTTGATGAGATATTCTCTCCGGTTGTGAAGATGACCACACTTAGATGCATGCTTGGACTAGTGGCAGTAGAGGATATGGAGCTTATGCAAATGGATGTCAAGACAGCTTTCTTGCATGGGGATTTGCATGAGGAAATTTACATGGTGCAGCCGGAAGGCTTTGAAGAAAAGGGCAAAGAGCATTTAGTTTGCAAGCTGAAAAAGAGTCTCTATGGTCTTAAGCAAGCACCTAGAGAATGGTATCAAAAGTTTGATGCTTTCATTCGGTCCCAGGGTTTTAGAAAAAGTGAAATTGATCACTGCCTCTACACTAAAAGGGCTAAGGATAGTAGCCTGATAATCCTGGCACTATATGTGGATGATATGCTATTGGCTAGCAAGAATACTTATGAGCTAGATGCATTAAAGGCGAAGTTGCATGAGGCCTTTGATATGAAGGATTTGGGATTTGCAGGTCATATTCTTGGTATGCGCATCACGCGTGATCGGAGTAGGAAACTCCTTTGGCTTTCACAAAAAGAGTATGTTACAAAAGTATTACAGCGTTTCAATATGGAGGGGGGGAAGGCAGTGAGTACTCCATTGCCTCCATATGTGAAACTGAGTCATACAGATAGTCCCAAATCAGATGAGGAGAGGGCCATGATGGCCAAGGTTCCTTATGCATCAGCAGTTGGGAGTCTTATGTATGCTATGATAGCTACTAGACCAGACATTGCATTTGCAGTGGGAGTTGTTAGCCGGTATATGGCTAATCCAGGAAAGAGGCATTGGGAGGCAGTTAAGTGCATCATGAGGTACATGAAGGGTACCAAGGAGATGTGCATTTGCTTTGGTAAAGGAGACATGCGTGTACTTGGGTACACAGATTCAGACTATGCAGGGCATGTGGATAGTAGGAGATCCAACTTCTAGTTATGTGTTCACCTTTGCAGGTGGTGCAGTGTCGTGGATGTCTCGCGCACAGAAGTGCGTTGCTTTGTCTACCACAGAGGGTGAGTATGTTGCAGCCACAGAGGGTTGCAAGGAGGCTATATGGCTTGATCGGCTAGTGGGAGATTTGGGGATTCATACAGGTGTACCGACATTGCATAGTGATTCCATGAGTGCTATTCAGCTAGCACGGAATCCGGTCTTTCATGCAAAGACCAAACACATTGAGGTCAGGTACCATTTCATCAGGGAGGTACTTGAGGACAAGCGCATAGAGCTTGTCAAGGTTCATACAGATGATAACCCTGCAGATATGCTGACGAAGAGTCTACCTAGTCAGCGGTTTGAGTATTGTCGTGTATTGATGGGCATTGGATAGTATGCTCACTGGTTATTCTCCCTTAAAGGCACATTGTCCTTTAAGTGGGAGGTTGTGGGGGTTAAAGGTCATTGTGCCTTAACCCCAATTATGTACAATACTCTAACACACATATAAATGAATGAAAAAGAAGATTAGGGTGGTTCTGCACCCACCAAAACTTGTGTGGCTCTCTGTCTCTCTCTCTCGCTCTCTCTCCATCTTCCGTTCTTGCTTCCGTTGAGAGCACTCTCAGCATCCTGCTTGTTGCCTTCCATTGACTTCCGTCTAATATCCTCGGCCAACAAGCCACCAACCACAGTGCAACCACATCATCAAAGTTCAATAATCCACCAGATGCAGAGTTACTGATAGTAGTATGGAAAGTATCCCATGAGAATGGTAATGAGCATAAGAGAAATATTGCCCTCATTTCTGCATCGAAATTCAGCTTTTGAGCTTGAAGCTGATTGAAAATGATATTAAATTCATTCAAGTGCAAAGCTATGGATACTCCCTTCTTCATGTGCAGCTCAAATAATCTCTTCATGAGATAGACTTTGTTTGAGGCAATCTCTTTCTCATATGTAGCACACAACTTTTTCCATAAAGCTTCCGTAGTCTTTTCAGTAAGTACTGTGAAATAAACTGTCTTCCCAAGATGAAGCCTAATGGTAGACTTTGCCAATGCATCCAACTCATTCCGTTCATCTGTGGACATAGCTGCAAGCTTAGTTGCAATCCCTTGCAAGGGTTTTATCTGCTTCTTTTGAATAAGCACATCCCTTATCTATTCTTTCCACAAAGAAAAGTTTGTCCCATCAAACTTTTTAATGCTAAAAAACTCCTTTTCAGACATGGAAGAGGATGCCATGATGCAAATAAAGCAAAATCCCAAGTGCTAGTGCCTACAAGAGAGAATCACACCAAATACCAGGTGCACCCAAATGTGTATGCCACAATAGAGTGAAATATCACCTAAACTCAAAGCTCAAAGCATCAAAAGATACAGGTAACTCATGTGCATGTACTATGCATCCATATAAGCAAATTTGGCCCAAAAGAAAATGCCAACTGCAATGGCAATCCAAAATGCCAATAAGTGTTAAATGGCTCAAGCATGAACACCGTCCATGGGCATATGCATCAACAATATCTCATCCAAGAGAGCATAACACTATCAGTGCATCACCTGCAATGTGTCAAATGGCTGTCCCTCAGCATAAAATAGCATTCATGTGTAAAGCGTCCATAAAAAATAGCATCCCACAAGGCAATCTGGGCCTATTAGCGCATCCAATAAGGATCGATATGCATCCAAAGGGCCTATAAATCATCCACTGCAACCCAATGCACACCACAAATGAGCGCACATGGCTCAAATGGCAACTAGAGTGATTTGCATAAGGTCAACTAGAGTCCCACGACAATGACTGCTATTGAAAATAGAACCTGAGATGCCTCAAAACATGGGTGCCATTGCATAATCAGACTTAGCAAGACAATCTGCAAATATCTCTCTTCTGCTGGAACTCCAAAATCCCAACCGATGAGTGAGATATGGGAGTCAACACTTATCCACTGCCATGTGGCATAAATCTAAGGTTTTAAAACCTTAGAATGAAAAATGCATAACAAAGAGACGAAATCAAATACACAGAGATCTATAACTTTGAAAATACTCCATCAAATCATGCAAGAATTGACAAATAGCGATTGTTAGGCGTTCGAAACACAATGGGATAGACGGTTTTGGAAACCGTGGTCCCAATCACTAGGTCCAACACACAGACTGAAAAACGTTTTTGAAAACTGAACTATTTGTAAACTCCACTGGAGTGCAAATTATGAGGAACATAGAAGTTTTAGGACCTCCTAAGTCCACTAGAATTGACAGATCTACAAATGGTTACTCCAAACTTGAGTTCCAACACGTGGGCAGAAAAACGTTAAAACTGACACTGTGAGTCAGAAATCCAACGAAATGATCCCAAATTCAAGAATGAAGGTGTTCCAAGCTCCTGAAGTGAAATGGACACCAAAATTAGGCAATGGTTCTCTACAAGTCAATACGAAGTCTCTGTTTGTCAAACAAAACAGGGAAAAGCTAGAAAAATGACTTTTTCTTTGAAAAACACTTAAGAGGCTCTCAAAACCACTTTGCAAAACCAAAGTGACTTTTCCAAAGGTTTCTTCAAGTTCTCTTTGCACTCGAATGCAAGTAAAATCACCCACAAAGCTTCCTACAGACTTCTCCTTCCTCCCACAATGTTGTTAAGCTTCCAGGCATTCACGCACGCTCAGCTAGATCACCCGAGCTCTGATACCAATTGAGAGTGCTCTCAATGGAAGAAAAACGGAAGAGGGAGAGAGAGAAATAGAGAGCCACACAAGTTTTTGGTGGGTGCAGAACACCCTAATCTTATTTTTCATTCATTTATATATGTGTTTGAGTATTGTACATAACCAGGGTAAAGGCACAGTGACCTTTAACCCCCACAATAATGGGGAACTCCTTATGGAGGGCTAACAATAACTAGTGTGGTCAGAGGGCTTCTGAACATTAAACTTGAACATAAAAAACAATGCTCACAAGGTATATAAATTTACATTAACTTGGGAAAAAAAATTTACTCCAAAGAATAATAAAAGCTATGCATGGGTACATTAATATATGTTCACAAGAAATATTAAGATTCTTTGATGCAAATTACATGTAACTTCTCAAGATCCAGAAAGAAACTTGGTGAGTCATGTTTCTCAAGAGGTTACGACTGAAAAGAAAATGCTACATTGCCTTTTCTTGCATCACTATATTGTCACACTATGGACTTGACTTGAGCATGAAGTATTATGGTAATTCTTCATCTACGCCATCTCCTTCTACTTCCTCCTTGGTAAGCATCCTTAGAAACCCTTTCATATGCCCTAGATAGTATTCTTGTATTCTAACATTTCCTTCATGTGACTCTTGAATCTTTATTTTCTTATCCTTTGCTTTCCAAGACACTATGATTGTTTCTATTGGTTGCTCACATTCCTTGGGAACCAATGATTGTTTATACAATTAGTATACAATATGTTATTATCCATAATCTTCATTGTACCTCTCAACTCATGTTGTACCAATTTAAATGGCATGGCTCTCATGTGTTCATCTCTATTTACATCCACTATTTTTGCCTCACATTGTCACATTCATCATCTAATGGCCAAAATACTTGAAAATAATGTTATCACATCGGCAACCTAGAAAAATCACCAGTGGATAAATATAGTAGTAGTAATATCCTTAATGTCGATGATAAGACCATTTATATCGATAGTACAAGCCATCAATAGGCATTTCCATCTATATTTTTCTTTTGATAGGATTTCGATAGGCATTTGATAGGCTTTCACATATGTAATTTTCTTATGAAAAGCTTGCTCTAAGAGCCCCTAGCACAATTCATTCAACAAGATTGTAGTCCATAGCTTCCACACCTAATGTGGTGGGGCAAGGTGGATCACAATTGATTCATCAGAGAAAGAGGGTGATGGAAGAGAGTGTTCATTGTGGTTACGAAAGTGGTCGACTACTCTGATGTCTAGTGTGTTGAGGTAAGGGTCAACCACAACTACATGCCAATGAATGCAAAGGAGATTATGTGGGTTATGAGATTTCCAAGCCATTATTTTGTTCAATTTTTGGATTGGGGAGATGGCACAACTTCCCTCTATATTCATATGAGGTGTCAATTGTATTTGGAGAGATTCTATTGATGTTGGTTTATAAATTTGGACTTCTTGTTTGAAACCAAATTTGCATTTGGTGCCACATTTTTGGTGTTTTTTACATTGTTCTTTGCAATAGAAATGCCCCCCCACTGGATATGAGGGCTGCATGCTTACTTGATGCATGACGATTTAACATGACAATTTAACATGATGTGATGCAACACGATATGATGTATCACGATGCTATTAACATTTGCAAAATTTAGGAAATTAGACTCAAGAGTCTTAATAATGAGACTGCAAATTTGATGTTATTACATCATTGTAACATATGTGCACAAAATGATTTTATTACATTATTGTAACAAATGTATGCACAAAGAATTTCCTTCTATTACAAATTTCTATTCTGTAAGCCTCAGATTAAGATTTATCTCTTCAATAGGCCACATAGCCAACTTTCCATCACAAAAAAATACCTCAAGTTCTGGCATTGCATCTTCAAGTGTAAGTCTTTCAAGTGTAAGTCTCTTTGATGGATTTCTGCCATCATCTTATCACCAATGAGTGTCAAAATTTTTCTCAAAGATGCATGGTCAATCATGTGAATACCCAAAGTAAAATATATATGTGTATCAAGGAAAACTATTACATTTGCCTCCATCTTCTCATTAGACCAATTTAAGGTACCATTGGCAGTGCGCAGTGCACCTAGAAGACTCCTTATCCAATGAAGATTAATGAAGTTGAGCATGCAAGATTTTATGTGGCCCAACCTTCAACAATTACTATTCTAATTTTGTCAATCTTCATCAAACGACTTCAACAAGACAACAAAAAGATGAGCTCCATCATCCTTCCAACTCAACAGCTCCCCAAGAACCTATCCCCATCATGGGGATAGTATCACAAGAACTTATTGTAGTAGGGGATCTCCAATAACTGGACATAATACTATTGCCACTAGGGCAGCACAGAGTGACAAATTCCATCATCAACACGTGTTGTCACTGTTTCTCTCAAGTGCAGGTTCCGAGGGTGTTGGTTACCTACTACAGTCATGTCATTGCTCATTGTAGCATAGGTGTTCACAAGTGTAGCATAGGTCCTCGTGTCGCCTTCCAATGAGAGGTGTAGGCTAAAGCGTGGAAAGTAGATCTCATGCACGCGTGGGTGAGAAAGAGGGCTCGATCATAACGATTGATGGAGGCTCTCACCTCCACTGGAGTTCAAGGGTTTAGAAGGAGATTTCAGGATTCAGAAAGGGGACAGGGTTGAGAGATCTATCTAGGAGTTCCAGGGTTCAGATAGGGTTGCAGGGTTTAGGAGGAGTTCAAGTTTGAGGAGTGAAGAGCTAGTCTCCTTCATAGTTTTGAGGGGTAAGGGTTGAGGAGGAGGGACAAGGAAGGAGGAGGAGGAGGAGGAGGAGGAGGGAGTATAAGGGTAAGGGCATGCTAGAACATGATAGTGTAAGAGAGCATGGACGCAATGGAGATCAATCACATGAACACAAGAATGAGCTTGAACACTAAACCCAAAGAGTGGGAGCTTCATTCAAGTGAGAGATATTTATACATGTTGGTCTCTACATAATCCGTAGGTACCTCCGTGGTGGGACCTCTTTTGTATAGGAGACCTTTCAGACAGGAGTCCCTCCACTTTTGGGGGGGACCTTTTGGGTCTCTACACAAAGTGGGGGGACCTTTGAGTCTCTACACAAAGTGGTGGGACCTTTTGGGTCTCTACACAAAGTGGGGGGACCTCCAAAAGTGTAGGCTTTTAGTCTTTCTCTCTATTTCTCTCTCTAGATCTTGATTTTGCAATAATGATTGGACTTTTCTAGAGAGCATTTCGGCTATCCTCATCCTTTAAGATTCATCATACCATCTTTTAGGCTCAAGATATTACAAGCGGATATTTGCCCTGCTACTCTACACACATAATGCTCTCATAGTTGTTGTCATAGGGTTAACAACTCCCCTAGACTGATTTGATTACCCATCCCTCGATTATGGTTGATTCTATAGATGATGTTGTGTTGCAGTTGTCTTCACCCAATGTGTATGGTAAAGATGGTGATGGTGATAGATGGAGCGAGCTTGTTGTTGATCTTTTCCTTGTAAGATGCATGTTTGTCCAAGGCTCTGATGAGTGTTTTCTAGCTTGTCCATTTTATTTTAGAGTTTCTATTGATTAATAGCCAATTGTGAGGAGCATCTACACTATCTGGATCATGATGATTGGCATCCCACCAATAGCGATGGGGTACCCCATCAAATGTGGGATGCATGCAAATAGAAGATGGAGCTTGTAAAAGTATTCAAAGAGGTACTTTTCATTGAGCAGCTTTGGTCTAAGCCAAGCAGGCTGTGGCTCCAATTGGTTGCTAATGTCTGGAGTGATTTGTGCTTGGTGGATACTCATTGAAATTCCAAAGAGGTCCCATCCTCCTCTTGATTGCATGTTTGGGTATTGCCTCTCCAAAGATCACCAATGGGATTATTGGTCATGGGAATCCTATCTGTATCTTGTTGCAACTCCCATGTGAGTGTGCGAATTGGATTATCCAATTCTTGAATCTCATTGATGGAATCATTAATGGTGTCTTCCATTGAAAACTCAAGGGAGATTGGAGGAATATGTGGTCTTGGGGGAGAGGACGAGGTTATAGGAAAAAAGCTTGAGGTTGAACCAAGTAGTGAATTTGAGAAGGTAGAAGTAGGGATGTTGGTGGAAAGTGGAGGGAGAGCAGGGCAAATTGATTTAGCAACTTGATAGTCCTCAAGGGATGGATTATCAAGTGTTGGAAAAAAGCTAGGTGTAACTGGATGATAGGAGTTATATTCTTGGATTAGGCGATAGTGTTGAGAGGCATGGGAAAAGAGGCATGGCAAGAAATATGGGTTAGTGTGGATTTCTGGAAAGGTATGGAGAATAGTACTGGAGTTAGGGAGGGATATGAGTAGATCAGAATAGAGAGTGGCAAGATAGGGGAGATTAGATTGAAGGTAGACCACATATTCCTCTGGCAGATCCTTGTCGCTTCTAGTAGGCATTGACAGCTTTAATGTTGGAGTTTTCTGGGAGCTATATCCCATGGAAGTTACTGGTGATTGTTGCAATAAGGGTAGGAGTCCAGATACTACCCAAAGAGGGGGGCTTCCCATTAAGCATTCATATAGTAGTATGGCATCATCCTTTAATTGTATGAGATTTGCATGCACTGTGAGAGAACACATTATTCTCGTCTTCATCCATATGCTGGCATAGATCTCAGAGAGTCTTTGTACTTAATGGTCTGGTCCAATCAAGACCAGATATTACATGTAACATTTTGATTTGCAAGTGTTTCCATAGTATGCATATTCTTCCTTCAAGGTGACGCTCTTGCTGGAGGATTGCAAAAGCTCTTGGTATAATGTAGTGATGCCTTGTAGCAAAAGATCTTGTGCTAACCCTTCCGCATCGTCCTCAACTTGACCTAGTAGTTGAATTTCCAAATTGGAAATTATTGCCTTTTGATTTCACCACTCCATGCACTTGTCTTTATACTTACCTAGTGTGGAGGTGTATGCAAGCTTTAAATTATTGAACTATTGAGCTGCTTTTGGATGCCCTGGAAATTGATCATTACACATGCAGAGTTGGAGTATCTCTTGCTCTTGAGCATCCAATTCTTATTTGGTGTTCACAATTATCTCTCTTGATGCCATGCATTCTGTCTGTAGTGCTTGAATTTGACATTTACCTTCTTTAAGGTTGTTCTGCAACTCATTGTTTGTGTCTAATGTGGCATGGAGTTGATCCTATTTAAGTAGTAATATTTCATTTAAGTGCACCATTTCCTTCTTGATATTATCACAATTGGCTTGCATTTGGGAGAGGGATAACTCAACCTTTTCCTTTTGGTTCAAGGCATTAGATAGCTGTAGGTGTTTTTCTTGGAGAGAAACCGTGGCTTGTAGGGCATCCTTTCTACTTTCTGGAGCATTTTGTGCAAGGATCTATTGTTGCATTTGTTCTACCATGCTTTCCTTAAGCTTAATAATTTCTGCCTCGACACCTTGCGACTTGGTTTGGAGTGATGGGAGCATTTGTCTTTGCATTTCTCTTTCCTGCTCATATGACGCCATGGTAGCAAACAATTGAGACCATTGTTGTAACTGTTGGTTGTGATGTTGTATGATCTAGAATGTTCTATGGCCATGCTTGTATTGGACATACAATTGACTCCCCTATGCCCATGTGGAATTTTGATCTATTTCTTGAACAGCAGTATGTTGTATGGTGCCACTAGAGACATTTGGGGGTTGTGACTCTAGAGCCGTGGAGTCATCAATGTTGGTGACTTGTGATTCTTGGAGAGGCATGCTATTTGGCTCACTTGCAAAGTCATTATGTGGCATGGTATCCTCTTGGATTTCCACGCTCGAGTCCTTCTATTACGGGAGCAAGACTGAACTGAGTTGCAGTATTCTTTGGCAGAGTTCCACATTGTCATTCTCTGGAATTTGTTCGGATTGTTGCCCATCCATGTTATCCACATTGAGAGTAGGTGGAGGGTCTAATTCCAATTTTGGCGATAATATCAATGTTTCAAAGTCCTCTATATCTTGTGTTGAGAGGGTTGTAGAGTCTTCCTCTTGCCCTATTACAAACCCAATTATTATGGCTAAAAGATGGGCAATGTAGCTTTTGCCATTATGTGTAGTGGATACATAAGTGGTTAGCAGCAAGGATATGTGTTGAGCCCAGTCTTGTAGTTTTGCTCTACAAAGGAGTGTAAGAGTTTTTACTAACATATAATTTTTCCTCACTCCTATATGATTGAAAATATTAGCCAAAACTTAGCTGCCTCTTTGCATATGGGATCCAGAATCATATCATGGTGTATTCCCCCGCTTTGTAACTTTGTGTTAGGTGGGAATAAATCTTGAATCTCATAGAATCTTGCATCCAAATGTTTCTTTGGAAATTCTTCTTGTGCCTCTAGAAATGAGAAAGCCTCTTGCATAGTGGATCTACTGAGGTAGATCTGTAAGGGATTTTCTTTATATGTTACTATGTCGTACTTATCTTTCTCCAACTCTCTGCTTTTATATGATGTTATGAAGTGACAAATGTATTCTTTCATAGCAGGTGTTGATAAAAAGGATTTAGCTTCTCCAAAAGACTTCCTAATCCCTTTGACTGCAAGAAGTTGTAAGCATCATGTGACATGGTGAGCATTGAGACTCATGGCCATACAAGCTATATTGTTTCATATGTGGCTAGCTCTTTGTTGGTCTAGTCATCAAGGTGTTCTGCACCTGCATCCTGCATAGTCAATTGCTCTACCTCGATTTCTCTTGACTCTAGGATCCTTAGGTTCTGTGGCAGCATATCTTCTTGGCATGTTGCATTTATTTGCTCATTATTATCACTATCTAGAACCACTAGCCGTGGTCGTTTTGGTGCTAACCTATCGATTGATAATTTTGGATCGTGTCCTTCAGGTTGGTGATTTGAGGAGGGCTGTTGAGGTTGAGACTTGGGCCATTTGGCATGGTGTCACTTTATCGATGGCATTGTAGGCCTTTTTCCCTTCTTATTGGATTGTCTTCACGTTGGCATTGCACACATGAATCAGGTCCCAGTTTGACAGTGCCAATATAATGCCCTGTGCTAAGAGTGCTTGTTTCTTTTGTAAGTGGCTAATGCATTTTACTCTTTTTGTGCGCTTCAGTCGGCTCCCGTTTATTGTTGTTGTGAACTAGACTCCATCAAATGTTTCTAGTAGCACAGCTCCGATGGGGTTCATTTTTTTGACTCTATAAGGTCCTTGACCTAGAAATTTCAGCTTGCCCCTATGGACTTTGGTATTGTACAACAAAACCAAGTCATCTTCCTTGATGTCTTTGTCTTTGAGGTTTCTATCAAACCATGCCTTTCTTTTTCATTTTTCTATTGTCATGGCATGGTAGGCAACTAATCTGGTCTCTGTATGCTTCTCTGATTATTGGTAGAGTCTTTCTTTCAATGATGCATGATCTCCCATACATTCTTGTATTGCTATGCGTAGACCAGGTATTACAAATTCCACTAGAACCATAGCTTCAAGGCCATACACCAATTGAAAAGGTGTATTTCCTATACTGACCTTGAGTGTGGTTCAGTATGCCCATAAGGCTGCATTTAGTTTCTCTGCCCAATCAAAACGCTTTGGTTCTATTACCTTGGTGAGGAAAATGCATAATATTTTGTTGGTGGATTCGGCTTGTCCATTCCCTTAGGGGTAGTAAGATGTGCTCTTTCTATGGATCACCATAAACCCAGACAAGAGTTCTTGGATGACCTCATTGAGATGTGTGCCTCTATCTAACACAATTTCAATGGGACATCCAAATCGGGTGATCACATTCTTGTACAAGAACCTTGCTGTGCTTCTAGCATCTACCTTTGTGACTGCTTTAGCTTCAGCCCATTTGGTAAAGTAATTAGTGGCCACAATGATGTAGTGTTCCTGTGTTCCCTTTATAGTTAGATGGATGGGACCCACAAAATCAATCCCCCATTTTTTAAAGGGTTTTTGTGCAATGGTTGTTGTTAGGGGATTGAAGTATTTGTGTTGTGGTTTAGTAGTTCATTGGCATACATCACAGCTTTTAACATATTCATAGGCATCTGACCAAAGTGTTGGCCACCAGTATCTTGCAAGAAGGACTTTCTTGCTGTTGCTTCCCCTTGGAAATGTCCATTTGCAATGCGCTTCACTGAGGATTGGCATGATCTCATGTGGCATCACACATCTCCTTAAAACCTAGTCCTTTCCCATCTTGTATAGTTGCCCTGTAATGGATTGATAGGGTGCAACTTTAAAGGGTTTTTGTGCAACGACTATTGTTAGGGCATTGAAGTCCTTGTGTTGTGGTTTAGTAGTTCGTTGGCATACATCATAGCTTTTGACATATCATAGGCATCTAACCAAAGTGTTGGCCACCAGTATCCTGCGAGAAGGATTTTTCTTACTGTTGCTTCCCCTTGGAAATGTCCATTTGCAATGCCTTCATGGGCTTCACTGAGGATTAGCATGATCTCATGTGGCATCACACATCTCCTTAAAATTTGGTCCTTTCCCATCTTGTATAGTTGCCTTATAATGGGTTGATAGGGTGCAAATTTTAGAATTAGTTTCCTAGCATCCACTGCTTTCATTTCAAGGGGTGGTCTTCCTACCATTAAGTACCCAATGATGTCTGCACACACCAATCAGGCACAACATCTATTTAAAATAATGCGGCATCTGGTAGGTCATCTTCTATTCCTTCCGGCTCTTCTCATGCCATGCCCTCAATCGTGACATGTGATCGGCAATGCAATGTTGAGCTCCTTTTCTCACCACGATTTTGAAATTGAATTCTTGTAGCAGTAGAAGCCATCGAGTGATCAGGCCTAGGGTACATGGCCGATTCACAAGATATAATAAGGCTTGATGATCTGTGCAAACGATAAAGTCAGTAGCCAATAGATAGTGTTGAAATTTCTTCATGCTATAGATCATTGCCAAGGCTTCTCTTTTTGTTGTGGTGTATTTCACCTCCACATCATTTAGCTGTCTGCTTGCAAAGTATACTGGGTAGTCTTTGTTGTATTTTCCAGGTTGACATAACACGCTCCCTATTGCATAATTGGAACTATCAGTATGTACATGAAATTCTATGTCCCAATTTGGTGCCGTTAGAACAAGGGCTATGATCAATCTCCACTTGAGGGTTTCGAATGCTTGTTCGCATTCGTCTATCCAGATGAAGTTGACTATAAGTTTATATAGGGGCCTTGTAATCATGGCATACCTTAGTATGAACCTTCTATAGTATCCAGCATCTCCCATGAAGACTTGGACTCTATTGGCATCTAATGGGGGGGGGGGAAGTTCCATGATGATCTTTATTTTGTCCATGTCAATCGCAATCCCATATCGAGAGACTATGTGTCCCAAGACTACTTCATGTGTGACAAGAATTGGCATTTTAGAGGATTCAAAGAGATTCCATACTCCCTGTATTTTTTTAGCTCTTGTTCAAGGCATTTCAAGTGATCCTTTTCCTGAGTGTACACACAAGTTTTCGAGGAGGACTTGTAGGAACTTGTTGAGAAATTCCTTGAAGGCGGAGTACATGATCCTTTGAAAAGTAGATGGGGCATTGCATAAGCCGAATGGCATGACTCTGTATGCAAAAATGCCCCATTCTATGGCAAACACTGTATTTGCCTGATCTTGAGGTGCAATTTGTACTTGGTTGTACCCACCACTGAACCCATCCAAGAAGCTATACACTTTAGATCCAGCTATAATTCTTTCTAAAACTATTTCGGTCAAGGGTAGGGGATAATGATCTCTGATTATTGTTGCATTGACGTTCTTGAGATTCACACATATTTTGAGCTTCTTGTTTTTTCTTAGGAATTAGTGACAATTGGTGACACCCAATTGGTATGCTCGATCTCATAAATGAAACGAGCATCCATTAATTTTTCTAGTTCTTCATAGACATGGGTGCCATACTTGGGATTCGTCCTGTAAGTTCCACATACCTTTGGTTTGGATCCTTCCCTTATTGGTATGGTATGTATTGCAACTTCTTGGGAAATCCATTTCATTTCTTTGTAGGACCAAGCCATGCAATCTCTATATTCCATCAACAATGCTTTCAATTCTTTTTCTTCTTCTAGAGTGAGTTGTTCACTAATGTATAGAGGCTTATCCTCTTCTCTGCCCAAGGCAAGATTTAGTTTCCTTGTCTTGGCTTTGGTCCTTCATAAACTGGGGTATCCTTTTCTGGTTCTGTGAGCTCTGATTCCCTGACTGGCTTAGGCATTGCTATTGTTGCTTCTGTCCTAGTGTAGTTTTTCAAGTAATTAGGAACTTCCCTTAGGCCTTCATGGCACTTTGAGGTGCTTGCTTGGCTGCTAGCTCCACTTAAGATATTTGGTCCAATTCACCTTTGTTCCCTTGTTCTTATTTTTTGTTACTATTCACCATTTCACTCTTCATTCTCACATTGGGTTTGAACTTTCTAAGCTTTTTGCTTTGTAAGACTAGTGATGGATTTTCAATAGGAGTCACACTCCCAAGGAGTGGTTCTTTAGCCATACAAACACCTTTAAGCCCTTTAGGATCTCATTCAAAATTTGGGGACTTAGGTGCTTCTCTCTCTCATAATGTTGGGAGGACCAAATTTTTTTCAAAAATTATATTGATCATTCGGATCGATAGAGTTTTATAAATACATCTTTTGTCCTTTTTATAGTTCATCATTCTGAGCTATAGTTTAAGAGTTATGACCATCATCACATCTCCATGAAATCTTTTGCTAGTGAAAGGGTCCTAAAAAGATGCCAATATTTATTTTTGAGTACATAGTCAGAGACAACACAAAAAGGACAGCACATTATATTTTTACATCTCATTAATCCAAGCTACGGTTAGAGAGTTATAAGCACTTTTGTTAACCATCATCATGATAACTTTCCATGGTTTTTGAAAGGTCACCTCCATTTATCATACCTCCCCTTAATGGAGGGGAAACGATGAGGTGAAGGTCAAAAGGGGGAGTGAAGTTGATACTCCAAAAGATAAGCGACGCAAGTTGCAATGGAGAAAGGCTAGTAATACATAGAGAGTTGATCTTAAATTAAGGTCTTAAAAACATCCGTAGGATCCTTTTGTTGCCCCAAGGGTCTCCTTGACTTTTTCTTTGTTGTATTGAGCCTCACAAAATTAAATCAAGTTTGGTTTAAAAAAATACCATAGGACCATTTGGTTAGCAAAAGGTCCTTTGTGCTTTTTTTTTTGCATTATGCCCCAAATTATTAGAAAGGAAGGACTCTTCCATCGGTAAAAATTTGCTTGGATCATTTTAAGAACTAAATTTATTGACTTCTTTTTTATTCGAATGCAACAAAAAAATGCTCATAGGGCCCTTTCATCCAATCTCTTGGGCTTTTTAAAGACCCAAATTCATTTATTTACTTTCAATTTGAATGCATCCGAAATTTGAAGACTTATTTTTTACTAAAGATCCTAGAAACCTTATGAAATTTTGGTTTATTCACTCTTTGGGCAACAAATCTTTTTGAAAGGATCCAAGGAGATATATTTTCTTAGCCAAGATGTAGTCAAAAGTAGCACACATATGGCCCCAAGATCCTTTTATGGAAATGGCCCCATTCGAGGACATATCCAACAAGTACCATGTGAACCTAAAACTGGAGGCAGAATATGCAAGCACATGCTCTTTGGGATGTAGTGGAACTCCTCAGAGTGTGCTCCATAGTCTTCGATTGCAAGGGAAGAAGTATCTTGACCTTTGGGTGGATGGAAACTTGTATCCTTTAGACCCTGCCACCCAAAAGAGTCCTCCTTTTCATACAGTGCATGATGTTGTTCGGTTTGTTGGCAAGGGACATGCTGGATTGCTTGGTTATTGCAATCAATTAAATCATTCTCAGACATTGGCTATGCAAGCAAGCGAGGTGCAGAGAGCCCAAGCAGAAGAACTTGCACATTTGGGAAATATTAATATTGTGGCAGTGCATAATAGTATGCAGGATCTCCAATTGCAAAACAAAGAACTCAGTGACAAAGCACATGCACTGGACTTGGAGCAACATGAATTGGAAGAATTAATCTAGAAGCTTGCTGAAAGCAAACAAGATTTGGAAAGGTCTATCTATGGCCAAGTTCAATGTGCTGTGGAGAAGGAACGAGAGAAGTTGATAGAACGAGCACAAAAGTTGAAGGGAACACATTTGGGACTGAAGGAGAGGAAAATCTATGGATGCATTGTCAACCAATAGTGGTGCCCGAAAGAGGATAATACGGGCTACAAGGTTAGTTCCCCAAATTTTCAATGAAATTTCTTACCCCAAAATATTTGTGGTGTTGCATTCTTTCCATTAAGACTCATTTGTACTCTACTTTAGGAATTTCATGGAGGATGTGATGGGAACAATGGAAATGGATGATAGTGATCCTTCATATGTTCTAAGAAGTTTAATAAAGCCAAGTGATGTCATGGAAGTGTTGAAAGACCCTAGATAAAAAGGGCTACGTAAACAAGTTGCTAGAGAGGTAATGAAGGATTTCATGGGCCTCGTCCAAGCAAAGGAGGTGCTTGGAGCTTGTGATGCTGCTAGTGTAAGTTGTGAAGCTTATAACTTTGTTTTTAAAATTTTCAAGTCTGCTATGGAGGAAAAGTATAAGATATCTACAATGCCATTGCCAACACCGTGGTCTGTAAGGCTTGCACGTCAAGAAACAAACCAATGTGCTAGAGAAAAGCTTGGAGGATACCATTGTGTAAGTGGCACAATGACTTGGAAGAGTAAAAAGAAATCTGGCATCCAAATGTTTGAGATGAATGCTTTCAATAATGTTTACGTGGATGTAGAGAATTTGCAAAGAGGCATGGTCAAATTCTATGGGATGAGACAAGAAGGTAAGAGAAATTCCCTCTTCACATTCAACTTTATTTCTTCTTATTTCTATATCCTTACTGAATTTCTCTTTCATTGTATAGATGGCAAGCTAGTATTTGTTATAAAAATGGATGAAAAGAGCACAAGCTAGAGAGTGTGAGCATTTTTATTATGAATGACGCTTTGCATTTTGCTCAAGGGGATGAGGAAGTTGAGCAGGGTTTCTGAGTCCAATCTGAGAAGGACATATGGTGGCTTGCAGCCTTTGAGACCCCAAAGGAGTGCCACGAGACATTGAAGTGGGTTTTAGAGAGAACCGGCATCCTGTCGATTATTCGAAGACAAGAGGCAACGCAAACATTAATTGTGGATGGGCATGGAATGTTTCAAGTTGAATGGCATCTAGCTGGTGATTTGAAGACCCTCAAGTGCTTGTATGGTTGTGATACAGGTGCATATGCAAAATGGACATGCTTGTATTACACCCACTCTCAGAAGATGCAAAAGGGAAGCCTACAGTGGGAAAATGGCATCCTTTCTTGCAACCAAAGTGCAGCCCCTGATCATCACACAAAGGATCCTAAGTGGAATCCCATTCTACCAATTTCATTGGAGCGGGTACACCTATGTACTTTGCATGTTGAACTCCATATACTTGATAAGTTACTCTATCTCCATCTAGTTTATGCTTGGAATTTGAGGCCACAACAAGTATCCGCACAATGCATTGCAAAAGCTGAAGAACTACTCTCACTAATGGGGCAATGTGAAGCTTAAGCAAGACAAGAAATAATCAGGAAAGACACAAAATCTTCCTGCTAAAGTGTCCATGGGTGGAGGAAAGGCAAGGAGGTTCTTGTCTAACCACAATGTTGATAAAGAAAAACATACATATGCTCAAAGCACCCTAGGTTGGGAGTACTGGAAAGATTTGTGTGAGTGCACCATAAATCAAGCTTCACATCCGCGAATTGCTACTTTGAGAGCAAAACTTTGGACAAAGCTTGATGCATTTATAAAGTTGCTTAGACAAGGTCAAATAGATGAGCTTTATTATGAGAGATTCAGGACAGCATTGGGAGAATTCATATCATTGATGGTAGAAGCATGGGGGGAGTCACATATTACACATTACATGGTAATCTTCCTTAGGTTGAAATTTTGTGCTTTAAACTTGAGTCAGTTTATGTTTCTAATACAATGTTTTTCTTTACAGCATATTCTTTACGCACATACACCATGGTTTGTGGAGCAATGGGGCCCTCTATCCATTTGGAATACTCAAGGAATGGAGAAATCACACTACAGAGCAAAGGTAGCATACTTCAAGAATACAAGGCATGGGGGTGGTATCGCACAAAGCAATGCACTACACGAAATGTTCGATTGGTTTTATAGATGTCTAGAGGCCAGGACTCTCAAGCGCGATAAGGTAGAGGTCTCAAGTCTCACAAAAGCAGTTCAACATGTCAAGAAGACAAGGAGATGTGCTGCTTGGAAGTCCTCAATAGGGAGCCAAGGGGTTGCGCTTTGGTTGCAACAGAGTCAGACAGGGAAGGTGTTGGGTTCTAAGAGAGCCCCAAATGTAAAATGTTTGATGAATAAAGTTAACACTATTTTGACTCAATTATAGATTCCAAAATTCAAAATTTTGTTTGGAAATTACAGAATTGCATGTGCGACATAGCAGGGCGAAGGGGTGAGTGGGTTGGGAGGGAGGGTGGTAAAGATTAAGTATTACCAAACTAGCGACAAAAGATTGGGGGGAGGAGGTGCACTCAAAAAACCCTAATTTAAAAGAAAAACCCTAAAGTGCTTTAAAAAAGACTATATAAAGCACTTCAAAACCCTAAAATCCCTCATTTCTATGGAACGAGTTAAACAAATTGCTAGACCCACTGGACGCCGTTTAAATGCTACACGTTGTCCTCCTCACAACGCCATGGCCTCCGAACACACTGCAAGCCCCAGTGGCCAAGAGGGCAATGATCACCAAGGATCTAAAAGTGGTTCTCCTCATCAGGAGTCCAAGAAACGCGAGTCCCCACCATCTGGCTCTCATGGGGGATCCCAGGGATCTCAGCACCATGAAGAATCCCAGCATGATGAAGGATCCAAGCACGATGAGGGGTCCTCTCAGTCCTTCCACACAACTAATTGTGGAAGTAGAGAGGTCTCTCGAGAGGGGCAAAATAGTCCACTCAATCCTGATCAACTGCCCCTCCCTCCTCCGTGGGGTCCTGGCGTGGAGCATTTAGACCAACAAGGAGAGCAAGAAAGGCAAAGAGAGGAGATGGAGAGATTACAGGGCCCACAACAAGAGGAAGTATTTGGCAGGCTCACAAATATAATGAACGTTGGCCCCAATCCTCCAACCAAGCAGACCGCAGAGAAGAGCACCATCAACCCTCTGTGCCTAGAGATGATCAGATATGAGGAGCCTCTAGTACAAGCTGAGCAAGAGCCTCAACCTGCTGTCTCACAGCCTCGTTAAAAGGAAAAGAGACCAAGGACAAAGCAAACCCCTAGGTGCCAGAGGCCACCTCGAATGACATAGCAGACACAGGAAGAGGAGTCTAAAGAGGTGGTTGCAAGGGAGGAGAGGCAAAAGAAGTTCAAAGTGGACAAGCGGCCATGGAGCCATGTCCAAAGGCCACTGCAGGGTCCCCCAAAGATTAAGAGGCGCAAAAAATCAAGAGTGAAGGCACTTCAAGAGATCCGCAAGTTCCAAACCACTGTGGACAATCTCATTCCCCATGCACCCTTCTAGCGTGTTGTACCGTGAAATAGCACAACATTACAAGAGTGATGTGCATTTCACTTCAGGTGCTATGGGAGCAATTCAAGAGGCAACGGAGCAGATGACAATAGGTCTTTTTGAAGATGCGAACTTATGTGATATCCATGCCAAAAGAGTAACAGTGATGGACAAGGACCTTGCACTCACCAAGCACATCCACTCCGATCCCTCCCTTAGGCCCTAGATGTTGTTTAGGCTCATTTGGTGTAACCTAAATCATTTTGTAAATCTCTGCCCTTTGAGGCGAATGAATAAAAGATATTTTTATGTTCTATTACTGTTCCCATGTTATTATACATGTTACGTGATGCTTTCCATCAGTTTATGCAAGTTCAATGTGAATTTGAGTGGTCAAATGATGTTTTTTCACCGTGCGACAGAAGGCAAATGTGTTCGGCATCGCGCGGGGAGCCCAAAAATGGCAAAACCTGCTATGGCACGTATGGGGCATGTTTGAACTATGTGGCGGAAAACAAATGTGTTCGGCACCACGCAGGGAGCCCAAAAATGGCAAAACCCACTATGGCGCACATGGGGCCTATTTGACTTGGTCAAACGGGCCCCATACGTGCCATAGTAGGTTCCAAGTCAAACACGCCCCATATGTACCATAGCGGGTTTTGCCATTTTTGGTTTCCTCGCGCAATGCTGAACACATTTGCCTTCTACCACGTGGTGAGATTCTTACTGGATTGCTCAGAAATGACCATTATAGCGCAAATATTTATCAGATCGCATGCTTTTGAACAGAATAGTGAATGAAAATATTAATGCCAACAACAATTAAAGTTACAAAATACAATGACATTATAAAATAAATTTTGTAAAAGAACACAAAATGGGGCACTGTATAAAAAGTATAGCTGTATTCATATAAAATAAAATTTCTATACAATAAGGCTTCAGAGCCTTTCTCTCTTCTCTAAAACACTAAGAACATTGGGCTTTGAATTCCCAAATACACTCCTATCTCTAAACTAGTCGATAGAGAGTCATTGCTATTGTCGTTGCTGGCCAGGGACATGGCTGCTGCCGTCAATGCCATACCTTGAAAATTGGTTCCAAAGGCATTGAGAGCAGCCATGCGGTTCACCAAAATGACCTTGTAAAGTAGCAAGAACAAGAAGAACAAGAACAGGAGCAGGGTGAGTAGGAGCAAGGACAAGGTGAAAAGGAGCAAGAGCAATAGGAAAGGCAGCTCACTGAGTAGCAAGAAGGAGAAAAGAGGTTGGAGATAGGAGTAGCAATGAGGGCACCTCTGAGCCAAAATAGGGCAAACAAGAGGGGAATGGCAATGACACCTCCAAAGGACAATAGGAGAACTCGGAGGGGAACAACCAACAGGGCACCTCCAAAGAGAAGGAAATGGAGGAATGTGAGCAAATAGGGGAACAAGAACCACCAAAGCATCATGCTCGAGTGAGTGATATAGAGCTGTCAAATTTCCATACCAGAGATACCCTTTCTATGAGGGAGGCATTGGACTAACCTGCTATCCCTTGATACTGATGGTGAAGATCCACAATTCATTTATGTTGATCAATGAATGCCCTTGGACCAATTGCATAGTCCATGGCTAGAAATATACCATGAATGTTTTTTACCCCTTAGATATCTAATCTAGATGGTATTTTTTAGCCTTAGCCTTATGGCTTTCTACCTTATGTTAATATCCTAACCCTAGGGTCTTCCCTAAACCTTGGGCTAGCTATTGAAGGCCATGGTTAGCTAGATATGTAACAAATTTCCCCTTTGAGGTATTTACATCCTTATAAATGGAGTGGGGAAAACCTTTCTCTTTGAACTAATAATTCTCTTTACATTGGATCTACCTAACATAGTTACACAAGATAACAAATCTTGACTTCATTACAAAGTCAAACTTTTAGAAGTTAAATTGCATTTCATATTTAGCTCCTAACCAATCCTTATGGCATCTCATACCATGCACATCATTCCTAAGAGGATTCTTAAGCTAGACTAAGCCATGAAATATGTTTTGGTTCAACTCAGTCCTATAGCTGATTAGAACACTTCACATCATGCCACCCTACTCGTAGATTCCCATGAAAAATTAATGCTAGGTCTATCAATTAAAATTTAAATTTTGTACAATGCATGTATTTCTTCTTTTACAAAAGAAGAGAAGTAGATTAATTCTAAGAATAAGATAAAATTGTAATTTATAATTGAGACATGGTCAAAGAGTAAAGTTAGAGCCAATATTATGAGATATAATAGGAGACTTTCCAAATCTCAAATAATATATAGGTGTCCATACAACCTCATATCCATGATTCTTGAAGACCCATTTAAAATGTGTTTGTCAAAATCCATCTAGCTCAACCTTGAGCAATCTCGATAGCCTTTCTTCAATTATGCAAGAGGCCATGCACAATCCACAAGAATCAACATTTTGCATATCATCCCATATCTTGTTAAAAAGGATATGGACTAAATTTTTTGTCTAAGCATTTCTAATCTATGGCCTATAGGCAAGCATGTTTAGTATAATCATGGGCTCCATAATTGGGATGTCTCTCTCGCAATCTAGTGGTCATCTTGAGATATATGTGCTTGACATATACTCTCATAGGATATATCCTTAGTAGTTGCCTAATAATTTAAGGGTGATCAACATTCTCACACCCAAATTTCCCCCCTAATAAACTGCATGTCAAGAAGTTTCCAGTCAACTTCAAGCTTTACTCTTGACTATGTCACAAATCAATCTTTAATGTCCAATTTCAATAGTTGAGTAGTACTATGTTGTGTATCAATTTGATATTTTCCTAGAGAAAGCTTGGACATTTACCTTGGACATATTTCTTACCTTCCCAAGGAAGTCATAGAGAATATAGCAAGTAAGTCAGTCTAAATTATTCCACTCAAAAAGACTATAGACTTGATCAACACTTTTAGCCACTACTAGTCAACATATCATTTTTCCATCTTTATTCAATCTACTTGTAGGTTTGTAGATACCAAGATGATTCGCTAGCATCCAAGAGAATAAGGTATCTCTAATGACTAAATCCATCTTGATCTACTAATCAAAACCTACATTTATGAAACATCAATTCTTACCAACTTTTTCAAAAGTTGTATGCTCTTCATGAAAGGAGCCCCCAACCTTAGATTTCTTGCCATAAATGATTAAGTGTGCTTTCATGTGACCATATCTTGATCTTACATGGCTTGATTTGAGAATGCCATTTTGGTGAGGACTTTACTTTTTTGCATATATTGCCTTTATGCAATTTCCGTTTCACTTTGAATCTCTCATTATAAAATATCAAATTTAGCCTTTTTATCCTTATGACATTTTTTGTTTTTTTAACATAAAATCCTCTTAAGGGTTCCATTTTCCTAGATGACAAAAATACTAGATTCCATGCTATCGCCTCCATATCCTTTGCCATAGTTACTAATTGTCTACAAGGATAGTAATCATGATCTTTATTCCTACCTGCCATAAGAGAAGTACCCAAAATCCATCAAGACATTCCAATCCTATTCCACTACTTTTTATTCAGTGAACACATTGATACCTAGGAGAGGGATTTATTGAGTCTCATATGTACTAATCACAAAACCTCTTTACTATATTTGTAGTAGCAATAATTTCTATTTCCTTTTGGATCATCCTATAGGATAGTTGGTACATAGGTTATGTATCCAAAAATAAAATCTTGTTTGAAATTATATATCTATATAAGGTATACTTTCCTTTAGCAAAAGTAGTCATTCGTATTTCTTTGTTCAAAATAGCAAAATGACATAATATGGTAAAAGAAATATACCAAAATACAACAATCATTGAGTATTGCATCAATTATTGTACTTCCAAATTATCCATTAGCCGTAGACATGTCAACAACAAATTGATTCATACTATCTTGACACAATCCATGATAAAACTAATATTTGGAACAATCATTTTGTCATAAGAGTCATCACTTGTTTCAATTCCTATACACTCAGGTATGGGAAAGGTCTATTTCCTAGTCTATATCAATATCGACCTATCATTATGAAAATTATAGACTACTCCTTATCTTTGTGGTCTACGTAGGGTACCAACAAGACTATAGGCATGTCTTTAACTAGAGACTCAAACACATTCTCCTAAGTAATTTTCCATATACCAGTCTTTGCTCATCATGGGGGTCGATTATAACTTGATAGAAGATTATGCTCATTAAAATTTCCAAGAATAGGTTTCAACCATAAACATGAATGAAACTCACCATAATGGTTTCATTTGTATCTAGAGACTTAAATAGCCCCATGATCAAATTATTGAATATCAAATTGAGTACCTTGTCCACCAAAGATAGGAATGTACAAGTCTATTCTTAGGATCTTACTTAAGGTTAGAATAATTTCAAGTCAACAAAATCTCTATGGTTTCATTTCTAGAAAGACTCTTTGCATAGAAGAAATTCCAAGAAGTTATAAGATTCTTGTTTAGGACCTTACCATATATTCTTTTCATGACTCAAAGGTATAAGATTCTTGTTTAGGACATTACCAGATATTATTTTCATAACCCCAAGGTATAAGAATTGTTTTTTATATGATCACTTTTTATTGAATTTGTTTGTCATATAATTCCTATATGTATGAATCGGTGGATTCATGCATGAATACCTATGGATGAAATCAAAACAACCAAAAATATAGAACGTTTTTTATAATTGCATACAGACAATAATATTTGGGTCATCAGAGTGTCTCAATCAATAGTTCTCATAAAATTTGAGATCTTATATAATCTCTCTACCAATATCCTTGATTGATTCATTAATGTTCTTTAGTTGTCTACACTTTCACTCTATCTATGATGGAAAAAAGTAAGAGCTATTTGATCCTCATACCTATCTTTATCTCATGATGATTAGATAGTTTTGCCCTATTGTTTTACTTGTAGATGTTTGAAGAGTTTGTATTAAAAGTTTATAAATGCTCTCTTGAAGCTACATTGAACTTTGAAATTCACATATCATTGATTGATGCTGCCTCAAGCTCCACAAGGCTATGCTAATGAACTCCAACTCTTCTGATGAACTCTATTCTACTGGTGCATATAGTCTTGCTTATTGGTCAAACTATAGCATATAGGTTAATCTCACTATTTGTTTATTTGTGTAGGAGTATACCCTTGTATGTGCATTCTTAGAGCTTGACCTACTACATTAGCCAATCAATCATTAGTCTCCTATTTTTCCCACCTATGGTTTTGTCGGCACACTGTACTAATGTGTTTTTAAAATCTTTCTATGAACCTCTCTTGTCTATATGCAATGATGGACAGATCTAGTCTCTACCTAGGTCTATATCCCATGATCAAATCAAATCCACACAAATAGTTTGAAATTGGGTGATGTGGTCAAGTAAGCTCTAATTAGCAAGCTTTTTTGACCTCAATCCAAACAAATGTCATTGCAAAGCTTCCCATATAGCCTATTAAGTCTATCTTGAAATACTACATCCCATAGGCTACTCAAAACAAATCGCTTTGAACTAAGGCAAGAAATAGCTACATAGAAACCCTACAGACCGACTCTCTGCTCATCAACCTTAAGGACTAGATGGCAACTCAAATTTGCAATGGGTCCCACACTAAACCTTCTATGACCCAAGTTCGCTCGATTGTGCACATTAGCAAGTGAAATTTTGGTCTAGGCTAGCTAATTTCTAGGTTTGTTGTAGTCTTCACACATGTAGTCATGCTATCTAGATTCTAATGACTGGCCAAACTATACATAGTCTAGTATGTCCCATTTTTTTAATGCAAAATTTTGCTTCCACCTATGAGCCATGCTACCCACAAAAGATTTGATCTCATATGGTAGCGTGACAAATCAAAGGCTTGGCAGAGCCATCTACCCTCTACTTGGTTTTGTTATGCTAGATATTTGTCTACTATGTTTATGGTCATACTTTATAGCCTACCATGAAAATATCCAATAACAAGGCACGGAGCACTGAAATGGTACACCTATCTTCCATGATTGCAAAAATAAGATAAGCTAACTTGAAAGAGAATTCGAGATCATGGGAGAAGCTTTCCACTCCCATCAAAATAGAAATGCAAATCCTTCTTGTTCTTTTTAGAGCACAAAGAACAATCAATAACAATACAAGAAAAACCCGACCACTTAGATTTGATAAAACTTTTTCTACTGTACTTTCACATGGCAAACTCTTGATTTGATACCACTAAGACAACTCCTCCTTCAATTAGCATCCCTAGTCACCTTCACCAATCTATAGAATAGGAAGGAACTACATGAGTCTCACCATTTGAAACTCGACACCCAACCATAGAGCTTATGCAACTCACCCCCAGGCAATGTCTATGGTGTGACATTCGCCCCCATAATAAACATTCATGTCCCATACCATGGATATCCCCTCCCCAAGGGAGGCATCAGACTAGATTGCCAACCTACCATGCCTATGGCCAAGATCCACAATCTAGGTGCCATTCAACAAATGCCCATGGCCCAATTCATCATGCCAATATATAGCCTAGGACATGCCAAGTATATTATGAATGCTTTTTCAGCCCTTAAAATACTAGTCCAAATAGTATCTCTTAACCTTAGCCTAGGCCTTCCACCTTGATAAAGTGGGGAGAGAGAGAGAGAGAGAGAGAGAGAGAGAGAGAGAGAGAGAGAGAGAGAGAGAGAAGAGCACAAGATATAGCTACTTGTACACTATGTTGTATTGAATGTAATCATGAATATATACATGAGAACCCCTTAGGGTTAAGGTTTTCCCCTAATGCCCTATCTAGATGGTGCAATTTACACTATCCTTAACACCCCCTCTTAAATTGCACTTGGTAAGTAGAGGGTGCATGTGCAAGATCTTTTTGTGGATTTCATTTGGTGTACATGATAGCATCCAAAGTTGGAAAGGAAAACTGAAAAAGAATCAGAGTAGTATCCTAGTAGTATGTGCATGTGTGAGCACAATGACTACGTAGTGACAGCCTATACAAAGAGTACAACTTACTAGATCTTGTATATAATGTGCATTTCCCCCTCTTAAGTAGTAGGTCATCCTTTGCCTTTGGGAATAATGCCTAAAACATAAGCTTAAGGGAAGAGGAAGGAAATTAAAAAAGTAAGATGCCTACCTAGATCAAAGAGTAGTTGATCAAAAGATGACTGCGTGAAGAATGGTGTGTATGGGTACATGTCAAACATGTCAAAGCTGAAAATGTCGTGTTATTCAGTTGCTCTGTAGGAGAGGCATCCAAATGTGAGCTAGTCGATGTAGCTATGGAGAAAGAATCGAGTAGGTTGTGGCAAATAAGTGTGTCACCAACCCAAAAAAACTGATAGCAATATGTGAGATATGTTGTAGTAGAGCTGCTATAATCTATGTCAAATGATACAAGTCAAAGAAGAGCACATAGTCGATGTGGACAGAGTGTTCCAAGGGCTGAAAATCTAAGGCCGAAGGTGCAGGGATGATACACTACTCTGCTGATGAAGAGGCCTATAAAAATGACAAGGTATAGGAACCTGTCCAACTTGTATGATCTATTGTCATGAGTTGAAGGTCATGCGATGTATTCATGGCTAAACATCCATCGCCATAGGATGCAGCATCTGTTAAAGACTCAAGGTGGAGCTGACAGTTTAAAGGCCTAGAAGCCTAAAATATCACTGAAAATGCATAAATGTCCCTGAGGTGAATGAGGTGCCGAATGCTACTGTAGGGACTGATCTGATGTATGATAGTAGATGCAGTCAAACTCATTGCATTGCTGATCATTTTTGCTTTTGGACCACTGCAAAATTCCCTCTCAATCAAAAGTTATGGCCATTTGAAATATGTGCCAAACTTTGATCGAGTAAAATGATGAGGTGGCATGTGGTGATGTGGCAGACTGAAGTCACATGCCAAATACCAACGTGTGCCTATGTTGCACTCTATGCTTATGTGGCACTGACGACATGTACATGCTATGTGGTATGCTGACGTGGGCATGCTAAGTGGCACTTGACATGTGGCTAATGATGTGGTACTTGTTGACATGTCAACTAATGGGATGATGACATGGTAATGGGGTTTCCTCGTGGCCAGAATTTGACCATTGGCTAAACCCAAGCTCTACTTGACCTAACCTTGGTGTGTGCTTATCTTCCACGTGGGAAAGGATGGCTTAGAGAGAGAATGCAGAGAGAGAGCTTTGAGGCGACGGTGATTCGTGAAGGCAATGGAGGTGTGATGATGAGGCAATGATAAGAATCTCTAGCAGCATCCCTTGTTTATTCAAAGCCCTTGTCAATCTCCAAGTGCTATCTCTACTCTACTAAGATTTTTGATGCTTTCCTCTATTGGTCGGTTGCTGAAGATGTGATCATTGCAATTTGTACATAGCTTTGCCACTAGCACTAGACACGTTAAGACTCGTAGATTCTTTCCCATGCCGCAGTAACCCCTAGGTATGTTGCAAGACATCTGTTAGGTAGTCAATCATTAGGTCACCACAAGACATCAGTTGGAGTTATCTGTCTAAGTCGTCTCTCCATTGTCATTGCACACTGCGTGTTGCTACTTGGTTGGTGCTAGCTTGCACTTGTGGTTGTTTGTGGTTGATGTGTAAGAAAATAGTACGCAGCGGAAGATAACAACAAAACGCAAGTACACGATGGAAAGCTGGAGAGAATACAAAAAAATTCTGATATACCAAACTGCTGATACAACTGATGGTTGGCTGTCCACCCGTGCGCTCTACAGACAGAGCTTCGATGGTGATCTAGACAGATGCTGGACGGAGGACTATGAGCGTGAAGAACTGGTGATCTGATGATAGGGGGTGGCCACTTATATAGTGTAAGTGGTTGACGGTCGGCCCTGTAATAGGCAGTCGGCCTAATAGACAGTCGGCCTGGAAGACCACCGACCCTTCAGAAAACATGCCGTCGGGTAGATGAAGGATCGCGCATAGGTCATACCGTCGGGCCTGGGGCTACCGGCAGCCCCCGGACCCTGCCGCTGGGGGCTTTGCCCCCAGACCCCCACCGGGGGCCTGCGCCCCCCGGACCCCCTGCTATCGGGGGGGCTATCGCCCCCCCGAACCCCCCCTTTGTGCAGACGGGTATCTACTCTTGGCTCCTAAGCCGTCTCATAACCATCTGGTCTACTCTAAGACCCCTTCCAGTGTCTAAACTGGGGATCCCTCCCAATATCTGATACCCATCATGGCTTCTCCTCATATGGGGGCCTTACAACATTGGGTACACAGAATATTGGTGGGTTACATGAGAGGTGGACATTTGAGCTAACTCTAACATGATGTCTACTATTGCTTGTGTGATGTTGCAGCTCTTTCTTGAGTAGCTCTTGCTTGTGTTGCCAGTAGCCCCAATGGCACCTAGAATATCCATGACTTGCAAGGAGGCTTCTTCGAAGAGGCACCACCAACTCCACAACACGACCCCAGAGATTGAAGCATATTGGCTAGCTTCCATGCAACCTCTTGAACTATAAGCTCAAATGGACCGTGGGGGAATGCATTGTTAGACTATTGCTTTGTTATGTAAGTCGATGAAGCTGAGAGTCATGATTATAGTTGCCTTTCAGTCTGCCTCTACTAGCTTGGTTGAACTGCCCTAGGTTGCTGTGATTGGGGTGTCCTATGAGTGTTGTGGGGCATTGCATGAGATTCGCATAGCTTTAGTTGCTCTCATTGAAGAATTGTAGAGTAGGTTGTCTTTGAGGAAACCACCAAAATTCAAAAGGAACCAAAAAATTAGCCCGAGTAAATTCAAAATGCTTGGAGGAAGAGCAACAACCTTTCTCTCACAGAAAACCTTTGAAATTATCTCTCAAACCTCTCACAAATCATAATCACCATGGTCCATAACTTCAGCTCTAGATATAAGATCTAGAAGCTTTCGAAAGCAAAGTGAAGGGTGAAAGGAGCTCTACAAGTAAAACACTACAAAAGAAGAAGATGTATCAAAGGATAGGGCTTATCTCCTTGACAAAGCAAGGGCTTAAACCTTCACAAGAAATGGCTTATAATCTTTCTCAATGATTGAGCACCATAGGATCTCATACAATGATAAAGTGAGAGAGAGAGAGAGAGAGAGAGAGACCTCATACAATGATAAAGTGGGAGAGAGAGAGAGAGAGAGAGAGAGAAAGAGAGAGAGAGGAGTGCACACGATATAGCTACATGTACACTATGTTGTATTGAACATAATCATGAATATATACATGAGAAACCCTTAGAAGAGGGTTAGGGCTTGCCCCTAATGCCCTATCTAGATTGTGTAATTTACACCATGTTTAATGCACCTAACTTAATAGTTTCATTCATAGGGTCTCCAACCCTTGGACTAGCTACTAGCAAACCCACGGCTACCTAGGGATGTAACGCAAGTGTTGCTACATGATGGTTTGATATATCCAGTAATTAATAAGAGTGCATGATCGAGAGACATCGGTCAATTCCTTAGAGGTAGGACAATGACTAGCTTAAGAGTGCTAGAAGAAATAGCATGTTCAAGAGATAATAAACAAGCCCATAGAATCAATGTTGAAGAGACATTAACATTGTTAGAGGAAACCAATGTTTAGGAGACAATAAATATCGCTAGTGGAAACCAATGTTTAGGAGAAAGTGAACATTGCTAGAGGAAACACATGCTCAACAAGAGGAAAGAGGCATATAATTTTCAAACTCTCCCAAGTGAGATTAAAAATTTTCAAACTCTCATAGGTGAGATTAAAAAATAAGGGCTGAAATGAATCAAGCCTTAAGGTACTCCCAATATCCTCAAGTTTTTACACCTTTTATCTGTCAAAATTGGGAAACAATAATGCCAATGATCCTTCTAAAGGCCTAGAAAAGAGGCAAATCTTAAACAAGCAAAAAATTTTGCCACTTTAGCAAAATTGAGATCCATTTCAACCTCGAAATTCTCCAACAATTGGAAACTGTCATTTATCAAACAACAATCACATTGACAATACGTATGGCAAAAATTAACTCGATCACAACATAAAGTTGAATGGCAACAACTTTGGTACCTAGAAGTCCAAAATGGAGAAACTTTTTTATCTCAAGAAACATTGGCACATTGTTAATGACACAAATTGCATGGCTTGCAATCAATGTTGACAATAAAGCTACAAAAGCTTTATATACAATCTACGTCAACATAAAGGTCATGTAAAGGTTGAAGGAATATCCAAGAGTCCAATAAAATTATTGGAATACTATTGCAAATAGATTTGTTGCCATAATATGTCAAGGGTTCTTATACTTGAGAACAAAATGAGTATTGCAAAGACAGGTTCATTTGAACCAAGTCTCTACTATCGATTGAGACTAAAGGATCCAATAGATGAAATATATATGTGTGTGTGTGTGTGTGTGTTGAGACTAAAGGATCCAATAGATGAAATATGTATGTGTGTGTGTGTGTGTGTGTGTGTGTGTGAGAGAGAGAGAGAGAGAGAGAGAGAGAGGATCATGTTAACCATAGTTATAAAGGCCATTCTCATTTAAATGTTTTCCTTCCCATCACAATACGGCCGTGTCTCTTGTGTTTTCTCCATCCAATTACAATTCTGAATGCGCAGTGCCTTACACCGTGCTTCTGCTGAGGGAGAGTTTTACAGAACTTAATCTCACTCTTTCAGGAAGCAAGGAGCTGATGAGATGAAGCTCAGTTTCCTTGCAAGCAGGAACAACCTCAAAGTACTACTCCAAATATTCATGCCAAAGAAATTGACAGTCTGGTTTGAGCTTTACTTCTTCTTAGCTTGTTTGGGAGGCTTGCTAAGAGGGGAAAGGCACGCTTGCTGGTCACCCCCATTAGGCGACAATAACTGTTTGGAATTTGTAGGTACGCCTTTGTTTTGATTCTCCCAGGATGAATTATTTGCTCCCAATGGTGGCCTGGGACTCTCTTCTCCATCCTTCTGTCAATACATTTTGCACACTGTTTAGAACAAGTGATAGAAGATAGAGGGAAAGAATGATCTTGTTGAACATCCTTGGTCTGCCAGATATCTCTCTGTACTTATACAGGAAAACTTAGTTCTACTCTTGTGTTTGTCAACCTTACATGGTACAAACGCTCTGCTGCATGCATGGGAAGCAGCTGACGAGGCATACAATTTGTTGGCAAAAACTCGGCACGGTTTGGGTTTAACTTGTCCAGTCGATGATCACACGACCTGCAAAACATCAGCGTTGATTTATAAACACTACTTACCAAGCAACTTTCAACTCTCAAAATGGCAACAGAATGTACAAAGACTTACATGCATTTAAATCCAGGAAGACCTCTACCACTAAGCATGGCAGTTTCCGCACGATCAAGCCGCTGCTTTAAGTAAATTTTCATTTTCTGCTCACAACATACAATCACACGATAGCTTCCAGTCTCAGTAGCAAGAACAAATTTGTCAAATGCTGTCTAAACGTCACAGAAACAAGCCAAGCTCTATCATACAAGCAAGCACGTACTTGGAGCTCATCTTTCTCAGCTGTGTTATCTTGTAGGGTACGAATTGTGTCATTGAACTCCTTCATTTTAAGGGTAAGAGGTAAGAAATCTTCAACTAATTTGTTTACGACATCTGCGTCCCCTTTAGGTTTGATCAAGTGCTCTTGCAATGCTTCCTGCAAGAACGAACAGTCTCATATATTGAAGTAAGTGACCACCATTCCTCAATGCTTCTTAGCTTCATGAAATATAAATTCAGCTTGTGAGACTTGAAATGGTGAATAAAACGAGATAATTATCAAGATGATCCACTGCTAATATAAAGCTCCTTCCACCACCCACACATTTGTGTCTTGCTCGCTCAACCGTACACATTTGATTCTGTGCGGATTTTTATATTGTGTCGCAAGCTACATCTGAGCCATGTTCTTGCAGTCTATGGAGGTTATAGCAGGTTCTAAACTAGATATTCTTTTTCTTCCGCAATTCAACTGGCGTGCATATTCAACCTATTATCAACGCACTGGCAGATCTGAAAATCACTTCTATAACAATATTGTCAAAGACACATCAACATACCATTACATTGATTGTTTTGTTACATAGTAGTACAAAACCTGGTTTGGAATGGGTTTATGTATGCAAAAAAGCTTCAATAACAGAAGTTGAGAATGCTGTCTAGCATGCAGAGGAACACAAATTGTAATGTCCTAGAGTTCTGATATGAATGAGTGAGAAGAGTGAACAGTTGATGGAGATGTTAAATTGCAGATCTTACAGATACACTCTGAAAAGGCGCTTTTTTTCAAGAGAGAAGTATTGCATATAGATGCTTTGAAAAGAATAGGCACTGAAGGAGAATCTCAGATGCCTTGCAGCCTATTTCTCTGGGTGCTAGCTCACTGCCAATGGTAATGCAAGAGCAGGTGCCAACAACCTGTGTGATGGTCTATACAACCAACTCCTCTGGAATGTCTGCCTCTATCACCTCAATTTAATGTCCTGTTCCTCTTATGCGTGCGGACGTTTTTGAGAGACTCCTCTGACTACTATGGAAAATAATTCCATGTCCCCAAGGACTAGCTTGCCCACTATCCTATTGTGCTCACCTAATTGCATCCCGTGACCAACCATGTGACATTCAGACCTCTAGGTATCAAAATGAGTGGCTGGCGCTCTATCTCCTCCATGCACCATGGGTTAGCCTGAATAAGGTGAGGTCTCCACAAACCCCCTCCTAGTGAGAGGGGCTTTCAAGTTTGGGCCGGTCAGTTCTCATGAATAAGGGTTCCCCTCAGGATACGCTTCTTCCAGGAGACTCTCCTCTCTTGCTGCCACTGCTTCTACAGGGTGGGACCAAGTGGCCTCTTACATGCTGAGTCGGAGGTTGAGCAGGATGTCCCCAAGGAGGTCATCTCACATTTTTTGCCTCACCTCTGGACTAGTCTGTGGCCACGGAAGATCTCCTATTTCTTCTGGTTGATGGCTCATGGAGGGCTGTCCATTGGTCCTTGGCTAGAGCAGATGCGTGTTGATGGCAGATGCCTTTGTTATGCAGAGGGAGTACTAGAGATGATCCCCCACTGCTTGTGGGGCTACAAGGCTCCATTGAGAATCCAGCTCGTGACATTTCGGATTGTGGCCAACACACAATGGATGTAGAGCGACTTCGCTTGGGGGATGTTAGCATGTGTCACAGAGGGCGGGCATGCTTTTTTCATTGACCTAGTGTCACCAGCTTACAGGATCCATGGCCAGTAGGTCTCCCAGATAGAGGCCTTTGACGCAGCACCACCCACCTATTCACGACCGACATTCTCACCAGAGGATAGTGTCTCGGAGACGGTGGCCAGCATCACTGCCTGGAACATTTGGGTTGCTCGTTGCAGACAGGTGGTGGGAGGAAAGTCGACGACTCGAGTGGCTACCCTAGCGGCCATCTGGCAAGATATCATTTTCACACTGCACGCTACCTAGGAGCATGGCACTCCAGGTTCGAGAGGGACTGCCGTAAGGCGGGACCACTTCTGGCCTGTAGGGATTTTCTACACTCTTTCCGCGGGAGATATCCATTGGATGTTTAGACCACCTCTGTGGCTATTAGCCCTTGTTCCAGAGGCAACCTAGGCAGTGAGCCGATGCACTAGGAATAGGCTAATTGTTTTTCACAATGTTGCCATTGCAATTACCGTTTTTTCAGCTCCTTATGGGGGCTGATTGGAGTTATCTTCAAGCATTAATATAAGTTTCTTTTCTCTCGAAAAAAATAATGGCCTATGGCACATGCTCTAGAAAGGCAAGAGTTATGTGCTGCTCACTTGTGGTATCAACTCCAACCTAGCACGTTATGTATCCTGTCCAGCCGTTCCTCCAAGTGAGAACCTTTCAATGCAGCTGATAGGTAAAGAAAGTTTTGTTATTCAATGAGTCAAAGTGACCAACAAGCAACTTCGGATTTAACATTCTTGCACCTTGAACACTATTTATGTCCTAAAAGTGAAATGCCATCTTTTGACCTACGTTTCCATCTGTCGAGTATGATTCGTGAGCTGATGCACTCTTTGATCTAGAACTATCTCTGGCTCTAATGGAACGTAGGTAGTGTTAAAAGTCACTAACCCACCTGTGAGCACTCAAATGAGGAGACGTGAAAAACCTATTGACTTAATCCAATTGATACTGGCCGTTGAGGTTGAGGCCAAGCAATCTCTCTTCAATGAGCAACTTACCCTCACCATCATCAAACAATAAAAGTGCTGGATGGCGGCAATTATTAGAGCTTGGTGTCAGATTAGAAGAACTAGCACATGGTACCTTCTCAAGTTCGAGAGGAAAGGAAGACAGATCCCATTATGTGGAATGAATCTTTTTAGGATGTCCAAATGGGACAGAGGAATAGCCTCAATATTTGGCACCTAGAGAGTCTTCAAATATCTGCCTTCATTGGAGTGTCACATCATCACTCAAGCTTTCCATACACTCATAGACGTACCTTACGAATTGACACATCCATCCCCCAAGAATACAAAAACGACTAGACAAAGAGTGTATAGATTCACTGGTTTTGCGTCTTTTGGCAAGGTGTTCCAAATCCAACAAGGCAACAAAACTCTCTATGCAATTGAGGAGGGGTGGAGACTGGTCGAAATAACAGAGCAAAGGCTGATCAAGGATGCTATTCTCCACACTATCAAAGTTGTTAGTTTTAGTGATGCACATTGGAACCTAGTGCCTAGTGCTTTTGGCTATATGGTGGTTGTCCTCTTTAGCACCTCCTGTGGGACCTAGGAGAGTGGATATGGATTAATGCAATCCCCATAGGAACTCCCCCTTCTTCAATCACAATGTCAGTAATGCTATGCGATCGAAAATACAAAGTTTCTTGTGGATACCCTACATAGAGAGCACATTGGGAGAGATTTGACATCCTCTCCATGCAAACACACTTTTAGAGGCCATTTTGGAGATCCTACTAGCGGGTGAGGCCAATTTCCATGCTCTTTTGCCTCATGCCTTTGTCTCTTAGTCTCTCTATATTATCTAGCAGGGCATCATTACCCTCGTGGTCAAGAGGGCATTTTCATAGGGACGTGAAACCACACTTTGTTTTTACATATATTGCCATAGACCACTCGTGGCATTCTAGTCTTTGGGTTGGTTGTGGCCACCTCATTCTCTTTAGCATGATTTTTATATGAGGTTCCCAAAGGAGTTTATCTATCTTGTATTTTTGTATTTTGTTCATACCTCATAGAAGTTCTCCCTGTTGAGAAACAAAAAGGATGCATGCTAGATACCCCATCATCAGGAGGAAGTAAATATTTTGTTGCTTTCCTTTACTACTACATAGAAAAGTTTTTAATCTATGTTACGTAAAGGAGGTCCAAGACATTTGAAATGTTTAAAGCCTTCAAAGCAATGATAGAAGTTCAAGTTTGGCATATACCTCCACCAACTGTCCTTTGCCTGTTTGAAATTGTAGTCCATGAACAAAGCTTGAAGGGGCTCTTCTATTCTAGAGAACAGGAATCATCTACCAAGAAACTCTCTCTCTTGTATTCTGTGTACCATATCATCTCGCTCAAAGAAAGTTGGGCACCAATCTAACGAGCTGTCCCATGTAGACTATGGAATCACCACCACAATGTAGACACATACAATGATATGGTGGCATAGGATAGACTAGGACTTAGTCTATTTTAGTGTGTAGTACTTGGGTACTATATATACCAAGTACTTCACACAGAAGTGGTCACACAGAAACTCCAATAGAATGCTCAATGAAAATGAAGTACTACACACAAAAGTGGTCACATAGAAACTCCAATAGAATGCTCAATGAAAATGAAGTACAAGTACTTGGATACTATATATACCAAGTACTTGTACTTCATTTTCATTGAGCATTCTATTGGAGTTTCTGTGTGACCACTTCTTGTTCACTTGTGTTCACAACCTTTCTCCATTTGCTCCTTCATGTGGTATCAAAGCCACGGCCCACACTCACTAGCTCCCCGTTCTTGTCTTGCTTCCTGTCACCAAGCAAGTTCTCCGGTGTCAGTGTGTTGCTCCTTTAACCTCATCTTGCTCGTGGACTTCAGATTACCTTCATGGGCTCTTTGAATCGTCGTACAACTCATGCTCCACTCAACGCGTGCACTTTGCTCCGGCTCGTGCATTCTGTTCCACTCTGTTTGTGTATTGCTCTAACCCATGCACTTTTCTTTGGCGAGGTGCACACATTTGCACTTGAGGTGCATTTTGTTGGTTGATTGCAAAACAGGTTCCACTTTGCAGTGGTTGATGCCATACGTGCAGTGATTGCACAGAGCAGTCAGAGGGCATTTTCCGTTCTGTTGCATTCTTCTTTGCAGGTGCATTTGCAGTTAGGATGTCTCAGAATGACAGCTTTGGCACTATGATGACCGAGGGTGATAAGTTGGAAGGATCCAACTATGCCTTGTGGTCATTCATGCTCAAGAGCATTTTGGTTGGCAACTTATGGGATATTGTGAGTGGTGCTACTAGTACTAGCTCCACTTCTGCTACTCCTGCCACCACTTCTACTACTCCTCTTGCTATGACAACCATTAAGTCATGCAAAGATGCAAAGGATGCGTGGGAAAAGTTGGCAAACATGTATCATGTCAAGAATGAGGCAAGGGTCGTTGCATTGACAAATAAGCTCAAGGAGCAGAAGATGCAAGAAGGTCAGACAGTCACAGAGCACATTACAAAGATCACTAATCTCAGAGATCAATTAGCAAGTGTTGATGAGGAAATAGATGACAAGAAATTAATCTCTATCACTCTCAACAGCTTGGCTCCCTCTTATGGCACATTTGTTACCTCTTTGACTATTATGCTCAGGGCAGCTCCTCTCTCATTCGATGAGCTAGTTGGATTGTTGTTACAGGAAGAGGAGAGGACCTCCAATTTTGCCTATTCTTCTCGTCAAGGTGAGCAAGCACTTGCCACCCAAGGAAAGGGCAAATTTCAGCAAAAGGGAGGTCTTTTTAAAAAAAAGAACAGCCATAAATATCAGCTCAAGAATGAGGGGAATACAAATCAAGGTTCTGAGGTGAAGAAGGGCAGATGCAATTATTGTAAATAGCCAGGTCATTATATTGTAGAGTGCTAGAAAAGGATTGCTAATGAGAAGAAAAGGCAATGCACGAGCATTAATTTTGTTGCACCAACTGAAAATGCAAATGCCCCTCCACAGGTAAACTTTGCACAAGAGGAAAAATATTTTGTTTTTGCTGCAGTTCAGGACAACTTTGATGCCGGGAGGGATTCTACTACACATGCTCGCTTCTTCTGCTGCCATTGATAAATGGTATTTGGATAGTGGTGCTACTAAGCACATGACTCCTAGAAAGGAGTGGTTTGAGGAAATCTCACCTGTTCATGGCAGACAAGTCACATGCGCGAATGATGCATCATTGGACATCTCAGGAGTGGGAGATATTCCCATCCTTTTGGATTCAGGCAAGAAGATGTTTGGTATGTCCCAGATTTGAGAAAGAATCTAATTTCAGTTTCTTCTATTGCGCATGATTAACACATGCTTGTTTGATCAAGGATCCCAAGAAAGGGTATGAAATTGTGGCAACAGGTACTTATGATAAAGGGCTATACAAGCTTGATGCTCAGTCCTATGTACAGCAAGCTTTGGCTATCTCATTTTTCTCCCAATGATTTATGGCATGCCAGGTTTGGCCATGTTCATCATAGGGCATTGGCCTACTTATACAACAATGAAATGGTTCATGGAATGCCAAAATTACAGCAGCCAGATAATGAAGCGTGTGAAGGGTGTGCTCTTGGCAAATTGAATCTCTTCCTTTCAAGAAGGATGGCTCATGTTCAGTGTAAGCCACTAAAGTTTTGCGGATCATACACAGTGATGTATGTGGTCCCATGAATGTGACAACCCATAGAGGAACAAGGTATTTTGTTACCTTTATTGATGACTATTCTAGATTCACATGGCTCTTCCTCATGAAGACTAATTCCGAAGTGTTTTATTGGTTCAAAGAGTTCAAAGCCTTGGCTGAGAACCAAACCAATTCCAAGATACAAACAAAACCGTGCCACACACACTGCAGCACAAACCTATTCCAGAGAGAAAGAATAGGACACTTACGGAAATGACAGGTTGCATGCTAAAATTCAAGAAAGTGTCAAAGGCATTTTGGGGAGAGGCCACTTATGGAAATGACAGGATGCATGCTGAAATGCAAGAAAGTGTCAAAGGCATTTTGGGGAGAGGCCATTACTACAGCCACATACATACAGAATAGATGCCCTACAAAAGCATTGGTTAATGTGACACCTTTTGAGAGGTTTTATGTCTCAAAGCCAAAGGTTCCTCATTTTAGAGTGTTTGGCTCAGTTTCTTATGCTTTATTCCATCTCAGCTTAGATCAAAGCTTGATGACAAAAGCATCAAATGTATTTTTGTTGGATATAGTACAGAAAATAAAGGCTTCAGGCTCTATGATAATCAGCCGAGATGTTGCATTTGCTGAAAATGAATTCGTGCTGTCCACTAGTGTGGATTTGCCACCTTATGATGATATTCCTTTGGATATAATTCAATTTGAGGATGATGATATGGGTTCTCCAGAGGATACTCCTTCCTCCTCTCATACTTCAACGAGTTTGCCACATGTTGAGGGTTATTCTCCCTCAAATGTTCCAGATGAGCAGCCAGCTAGTGAGGGAAAACATTACAACCATTGTGGAATAAATCAACCTCAGAATACAACTCCAAGTGGTACAACCAGCGGTACAACTGAGAAATCCATTTCAAAATGGGCAAGGTTGACCATTCAGGATGCAAAGGATCAGCCTACTCTGGGAAGAACCAGGGCAAGCACAAAAAGTGCTCCCAAACCGTCACTACAGATCACTGAAAAGCAAAAGCCCAAACCAAAAACTGGTATGGGCATGAGCAGCCCAATGGTAGATGAGATGTAATCAACCCTTCTTTCCTGGATAATACAATGCAATTTTCTGATAGCACATGGAGAGAGTCCATAGGATTCTACATGCTAATCTTGCATATAACTTTTTCACAGTTTCAGGTGATTGCATTATGCTAAGCCTATATTTTTAGGTTGTCTCTCGAGTACTTCTTTGCCTTAATTGGGTCCTTTGTATTGCTACAGAATTATTATTTCTTTTTCATTCTGAATATTTTTCTTTTCCATTAAATTTTTATGAAAGAAATAATGCCCAGGATCAATAAGGAAACAACACAAAATAATGCCAACAACAATGACTGAACTATTTCAACTAAGGATCAGCCAAAATTTTAATTCGATCAATGTGCTTATGATTTTGACTGTTTAAAGAAAATACAGGCTTAAGGTTTGTGAAATCCATGCCTCAATATCATGGAATGTATCATGACTGCTATTGGACCTGATCTGTTGAACTTGTGAGCCATTTCCAGTCTGGTCAACAAGCTCGCTCTCCTGCTTCTTTCCATTATGACCAGCCTTGTCACTGTCATCAAGCACTCTAGCTTCTGCCTCTTGGCCTTTCGTTGAAGGCCTGTCAAATGCCAAAGATTGCTTGCTTTCCTGATTAGGTGTCAGAAAACTGATTGCTGAACCCTGTTGATATTCCTTGTCTTTTTTAGCTCCATCTGGAACATTTTGCTGTACTTCTGCAGTGTGTGCATGCCCTGATAACGTGAGGATGCCAGTTCCAAGCAGCTCCATATCTTTAAGAAGCTGAAAGGTGTATGCTGTTACATTAGCAGATTACTAGATAGAATTGAAGAACTATATCCATTTCTTAAATTCTGGAAGCGTCTTTCAAATACTTTGAAAAGAAGACTTGTTTAGACCGACCTAGTCACCAAGGCTGCTAAGTGAGAATAGAAGTACCTTTGATAGCATCATTTCATGTTTTTCAACCTTTTCTGCTGATGACAGCTCGTGACCAGCATTTTCAGTCTGTACTCAGGAAAAGAAGCATAAGTGGTATGTGAGATCATGCAAAGAAGTCATTGGCTGGCAATGCAACATTTTGATTTTGCAGATTAAATTCTTTTGGGTGTCAAACAGTCACCATTGCATTTGAATTCATGAATTTTACACATACACATGCCTCTGTGTGTGTGTGTGTGTGTGTGGAGAGAGAGAATTTTTTCCTTGTACTTATTAATGGGTTTTTACCTCTTTTGGGGTTTCCCACACAGAAATATAAGATTTCACCCCAAAAAAAACAAAAAGTGTGTGGAGAGAGATAGAGGTAGAGAAAGAAAGAAAGAAAGAAATTTTATGAAAGGTCCACGGAAGGCCATACATGGCCTATGGGACACAAAATCATCCGAAAGGAAAATACATCATCAACGATGCGCCAACTAGGTGGCCTCATCGTAATACAGCTAAGATGCCAAAAATGGCTACAAAAATCCTAGATACAAAATGAAATGAAATAGAGTACCAAAAATGCCTAGATACAAAATGTAAAATATGAAATATGAGGAACATCGTCTTCCCTAAGGGGTCTGTGATCCAAAGAAATGATGGAAGTCATGGCCATCGACCATGCCTCCTGCCATGAGTGTGAAGATCTGGGCAAGTGTCAAGTGGGCTGCTTGCGGTGCCAAGTCTCCATGGAGCAATCTCCTCCGAAAATCTGCCATCATCCTCCGTCGTCTAGAGATAAAGCGACGGGTACGGCCTCTGTGTAAGATCATCGTGCGGTGCTGCCAGATCATGTCATATGTACATCCTCGGGGTGGAACCATCGGTGCTCTCTGGCAAGATGGGCTATCTCTGTGCTCATGGTCCTGCGCCTCGTCCTGCTCCTCATGAATAACCAGGTCTCTGGCAGGGATGCGACGGTGCTCTCTGAGGAATCTCTCTCTGTATCTGGTGATCTCCCTGATGAACAACGCTAAGCAATACTGATCCTCATACTCCATAATCCGAGAGAGAGGTCCAAATCCGTGCCCAAATAAACAGTGAAATTTGCCACGGATCTCATAATATAAAGGGCATCTGCAAACAAAGTGCTCCTCAGTCTCCACCTCCCCCATAGTGCAACAAGGGCATATCCTAGTCTCTCGCCTGGGTCTATGTCCGGTAGCTGTACGACGCATCCTACCGGCCTCAACGTCTAATCTGTGGGAAGATACCCTGAGCTGGCCCAAGGCAATCCTGAGTGAGTGCGACATATGAACGCCGATATATCCTGGAGAGAGAGAGAGAGAGAGAGAGAGAGAATGTGCATCCTCTGGTCCAGTTGGAAATTTTTTACTACCTTTTAGTTTTGAGTGGTAGCTGTCTCAATTGGGACAGCTACGAATGTATATTCATTCTAAATGAATGCTGCTTCTTACAAAAAAAGTGTGGAGAGAGAGAGAGAGAGAGAGAGTGAGTGAGGTCGAGCTATGGTGGTTCCCTGCACGAGGCACCTCTAGGGCTGTTCGGGTTGCTGCACGCCCCTCCCCCCCCCCTCTTCGCAGCTGTTCTCCCTACTCATGAGACTCTTTGGCTGGGCTGTCGTGTGGCCTGTTTAGGCCTTAATCTCCTGCTGGGACAACCTGTCCAAGTCCCTTGGGGTTCCTAACTTCTGCGCACTGCTTGCTTTCTCCACCTACATTCGTCTCGCTGGTCTGGCTGTTTCCACTTCCTGTGTCCTCAGCTTCTCTCTCACTGCCCTCTCTTTTGCTGTCTCTTTTGTAACTATGTATATACCGTTCAAAGCCACATATTGTCTGTTTGTAGGAACATAATCAGCACTCTCTCGCGGGTTGTGAAGGTTACTTTGCAGGCATGGTCAAATATTTCAGGAAGTCCTTATTGCTAGAGCATTGCTTCTAGGCAAAAGATCTTAAAAGTAAGAGGAGATCTGCCACTTAATTCTATGCGTATATTTGAAATTAGTGGGATCTCTGTATCTAGCAACATGTTGTACGGTAATAGTCCTTGTAACCAACACGCTTGGAACCGACCTCATGCTTGCAGATTGCAGACACAAGGTAGAAAGAAGTTATTTATTTCTTCCCCATATGTTATCTGCCTATGATATCAGGTGCTAGCCCACAGTGGTCTGGAAGCAGGTAGTGGCACTATACTTTATTGAGGCCATTCTGGATTATCTTATTCCTTCTCCTGATCTTCTGTACAATACTAAACTCTGCTTCATTTTTTGGTGTCTCTTTTGGCCTCGATCTTTAGAGGATAAATTGATTCTTTTTTCTTCACCGTTTTGCTGCCTCAACTGCCAATTTGAATGCAGTTGGTTGTGATAACAGTCTCAAATGTGGGTTGATGAGACTAGGGAATTTTGGGGTTTATTTTTGGGTCAGTGGTATATTGAATTCATAATTATGCATAAAATGAAGAAGACCTTTTAAGAGTGTGGGATCTGACCTGCTTTGACAGCGATGAGGAGTCTAAAGAAGGCAGAGGAGCCTGAAGTGATTGCTCCTTACTTCTCCTCTTTTTGAGCTCTAAGATAGAAGCTCTCAAAGCTTGCAATCCAGAAGCATCAGCTTTGCTAGCCAACAAAGCCTGTATGGTGTAACGTAATGAATTGGTACACATTCAAATGATAAACCTGACAAAGTATCATAGCAAGAGGGGCTTCAGCATGCACCTCCATTTGCAGGAGTGTATCTGCATACTCCATCATACGATCTGCATGCTCATTGATGGCAGTTTTGACATCCTCCAGGCCTTGGCTTGACTCTTGTATAGTTGCAGCAGGTTGTGCAAAGTTTTCCAACCTTTTACTTATCAGCACATTCAAGTCACTCCTTTCTTCCTACACCACCACAACAACAGAAAACCACAAAGAAATTTTTTGAATTAAAGCAGTTCAACTATTGTTTCACTTTAAGAACTACAAATTGTAATACTGAAACGGAGTGAGTTGCTTTATTCTCACCAGTTTCTTCATTTTATCATTAAGGTTGTCAATTTCTAGCAGCAAAGATTTGTACGTTTGCTGAAAATTCTGCTTCAGGACCAAAACGAGTCAGTTGTATCTCTTCTCTTTTTTGAATATAGCAAAGAACAAGATGCAGTATTTGAGTACGAGTCATACAATAGTCAAATAGTCAGTAAACAACAGGAACATGATGTATATGATTAATCAAGACTAACTTTATAGATCCCCCCCCCCCCCCCCTCTCTCTCTCTCTCTCTCTCTCTCTCTCTCTCTCTCTCTCTCTCTCGTTGTACATAGACCCTTTAGTATACCTAAGGATCACATGTAACTCTCTCCGTCCATCCGTCGCTGATCCCCTCTCCGTCCATCACTGATCTCCATCGACCGTCGCTAATAGTCCTTTGCTGATCGTATGCTCATCGCTCATCTCGCTGATCGTCTGTTCTAGCTTGTCAGTTCGTCGTTCGTCCAAGCAGTTACCGTCCCTCAACCCGTCACTAAACAGTCCAGGTCGCCGTCGACCAGTAGCAGCAGCAGCTCGCCACTCAGTTCAACCCAGTTAGGGCTCATGCCGTCACTTTAGTTTAGTTAGGGTTCGTCAGTTAGTCTTCTCCGACCCCACGTAACCGCAGGCCGGCTGAACCCCGGGCCCAGTATGGGGGTTAGCTTCAGCTTTGGGGGTACTCAGATATGGCCAACTCTTTCCTCGAAAGCCCCCTTAACACCATTAACCTCAACCAAGGCACAATATGCGACAGTGACAACCATGATACCCTCTCCTTTTGCACGCAACTACCAACAAGAAGGTTCAAAGCGACCCATCATTGGACAACATGAACAGATTTTTATTTGCAGCAAACAGTCAGAGAGTCAAGGCTGGAGCTGGCAGAAGTAAAGGCTCAACTTCAGGTTATAGAAGGGCCTGGCAAACTGGCAGTGATTGATGAGGTTGTGAAGTCTTGTAAGGCTTCCCCCCTACCCCCCAGTTAGTCTCCACAGTCAAGGATTTAGTTCATAATGAAATATGGACAGCCAAATAGGAGGTCGTTGGGGGACTCCTAGAAGGATGGTACAAGGAGGAGGACTCATTCAGTGATACCTTATCAAATGTCAAAGCAGCCATGCCTGACAACATTGACCAGGATGACAAGTCTGATAATTCTGATGATGATGGTGAAGCTAGAACAGTCTTTATCACCCAGAGTAAAGGTCATGCTGTCCTTAAGTTTAATTCACGAGATTTATGACTCAAGATTTTACGACAATCCTACAATCTGAAAGGTACTAAGCTCTGGATAGCGGAGGAATTCACAAGGGCTCAGCTGAAAGATAAAGCAACGGAATTAGCCAGAGTTAAGGCTGCCAAGAAGGATGGTAAATGGGCAGTGTACCGTGGAGGAATAACAATCATTTAGGAGTTTCAATCAAAACCAAAAGACTCTTAGTCTTAAAATGATGTATGGCCGACTATATGTTTTCCCAAGACATAATCTAGGTACTCTAAATAAGTGGAGTTGCTTTATGCACTCTCACGGAGCTGCCATGAGCTCTCCCTAAGCTGATGTATTGGATGGCTTTTCTATTGTCCCATAGACCTTTGGTCTCCCGTGGACATTAATAGACTCTCTCTCTCTCTCTCTCTCTCCCCATTCTTATCCCAGCTAAGCCCTCTTCCACTCAGCCTTGACCAGCTCCTCTACTGCTTCCGCTTAGCTCAGCCTGCCCCTCTCCTACCTCCAATTAGCCCATGTTCCACTTCTGCTCATCCAAGCCTCTCCAACAAGTCCCTTTTCTAGCCAATCCACAGTGCCCCTCCCTCCCCTTGTTCAGAATCCCCTTTTACCCCAACAATCTAGGGGGAAGTAGTTGACATGTTGGTGGACAATACCTCAAGATGCATAACCCAAGCATCCACATCCAAATTGATGTCGAAGGGACCAAGTTCCAACCCCCAATGACATCCCATACAAGCAGACCGATGATTCAAACAAGTCTTATTCAGCAGTGATGTCAACACCGAGGCTACTCAACACCTTACGGAAGTCGTACAAATGCAATGTGAGTTATCTCACATGCAAGAATGTATATTTTCACTCCAGCAAGAAGTTGCAGACCTCAAATCACATCTGCTACTAATGTGGAGAAGAAATAGCTTCCTCGTAAGTTTCTTCAGGAAGGAGCAAGGGTGAGGCTAATATCCACACCTACTTGACATCCTAGTTATGTGGTTGTATCCATCTGGAGCCCCCCCCATCTTGGTATGTTTGCATCACGAACCCAAAATCCACTGGATTTGTGCTAGAAGATGAGTGCCCCCTACTGCAAGAGAAAAGTCCTCCAAGGCTGCTCTGAAACAACAAAGGTTGTTCTTGAGGGAGGCCTCTAGGAGCATTGCTATGTCGTCTGAAGCTCGCTGTTGTGAAGTTCTTTGTTAGTCCGGATGATCCACTACTCAGAGAAACCCATTCAATGTAGGGTTTTGTTCAAGAAGCTCTAGTAATCTTGTCAAATGCCTTCTCAAAGTCAAGCAAAAGGGTGGTTCAATATCCTTGGCCTTCCTTGGCCCGTTCAATAGGTTGCCAAAATGAGAAGATGATGTTTAAGACGCTCCTGCCCTGCAACAAGTCTGAGCATCATATATGAAGTTAGGAAGAGTGACAAGCCTCCCTAGGGAAATGAGATTCCTATCCCCCTCCCTTGGTTATACGATGAATGACCCCCTCTAAGAGATAGAGAAACATGGTATTGCTGCCATAAATCTCCTAGAAGGCTGAAGTGATGGCATCCCCTATAGAGTTCCAATGGGTGATGAAGAAGGAAGGCGTATGCCATCATCGCTTGGATATTTGCCTCTTGGCAAGGGATGAAGTGTCATGAAAGGGAAATCCAACTAGGTCCGCATATCTACTATGAATATTCTAGGCATGTTCTCCCAAACTTTCTGCTAGGCTTTGCATTTGGGTGGGGTGGAGGCCTTAGCCTATTAGAGAGAAGAGTAAAAATCCATAGCAATCTACATGACTACAAGTGGATCTATATAATAGGACTTTATTTGTCTTGGAACATTGCTTGTCGATGAGCTCGTGCTCTTGGAGAAGGAGGGCGTTGATCGGCCCATGAGTGACCGAGGAGTGAAGCAGGTCTCTGATGACCTGCTTCTTGTGATGGGTAGCGATCCCACCTAAATTGTGGACATTGTAGCTCACAATCCTTATTGGAGAAAAAGGACTGGTGGGAAAGTATTATCTAAGAGGACATGGGCCCATTAGGAGTGTAGAAGGCAGGGCGTTGCTTGACATATATCAAAAGATAGATGGGTACTCCACTAGAGAAATAAACAGCTCTAGTGAGGAGGCTTGATTCTCCCACACAGAAGTTCAAGTAGGTGGCTTCAAGCCCATATTTGGGCTGTGTAGCCTAATTATTGTTGGAATCTTGTAATGGTATCCTTGTCGTGAAGATCATGAAGAGGTGGGTCTCCAACACTCTCAAAGTCTGCTTCGATGTCCTCCACCTCTAGAAGGGCCCCCCACTCTCTGCAAGGACTACAAAGTAATTTCATGGAGATTGGAATAAGAGGGTGGAGGTATTGGGGTGCCATAGGGGAACAAGGTCATTTGCGACCTTGCATTACCCTCCGAACTAGGGCTGATGCCCAAGGAGGTCGAGGAGGTGGTGGAGGCTAGCTAGAAGAAACCTTTGTCAAGTAACTTGATGTCCCTAAGATGGGACACCTGGTCCGAAGAAAGCTCTACGAGGTGCCAATCACAAATATGTCTTCTCAAGAGATGCGAGACGAAGAATCTGTCTTCTTGAGAGATGAGAGCTAAAGACTGTGCTAAACAAATTGTATCCATGCTCCACAATGATGTCCTCCATAAGGACCCTAAGCTTGTCTTCCAAAGATAAGATGGAGCTAGAAGGGGACTAGCTAAATGTAGGAACAAGAATGGAGAAAAGTTGTGAACACAAAAGAACAAGAAGTGAACACAAGTGAACTCCAACTGAAATGTTCAAATGAAACAATACAAGTACTTGGTATATATAGTACCCAAGTACTGGTCAATCATATAGTTGACTTATGGCCTACAACACCATATCATTGTAGATATCTATACAAATCCCCTCTCAATGATATGGTTGAAGTACTCTGGAGTCTATTCCTAATCATAGTTTTTCCATATGTTAGCATACGCATATGTCATACGGGTACGGAAGTATGATTGGAGTATGGTTCAGCCCTCAGGGCTGAATCATACGTGACCGTAATTTTACCCCAAAATTACTAGGAAAAGATACATTGTACACATTCACTTGAGAGAGAACTACAAAACTTTCAACTTCACTTTTATTAATTTTAAAGTCATGAATCATGAATCATCATTCATAGAAGAGTCCAGGGACTGGATTCTGTCATTTGATACATAGTGATAGACACCAAAACATCATGATCAATTATCAAAGGTAGCAGGTAGTAGATACTAGAAAAGTGAAAGAAGCCTGTAGGCTGTAGGTACTACACCAAAAAGTCAAAGGCAAGCTGGAAAACATCATATAACAAACTGAAAAGGCTGCCAGCCTGCAGGCTGAGCCTGCAGGCTGGCCACAGCCAGGAAACAAAACTGAAAATGCATCACAACTGATGAGGCTCAAGCCTCAAGGTGCATCCTCATCATGTGCCTCATCCTCATCATCATCAGCATCAGTGCCATCCTCCTCATCATCCTCATCCTCATCACTGTCAATCTCATCTACCTCGCCATGGGACTCCAAAATACTGGAGCTGCCTTGAAGCTGCAGCAACATTCATCCTTCCTGTAACAAGAGGCGCTGGTCTAGCTGAAATCTCCTCTTCTCCCTCTGTAGTCTCTTGCAAAGCAAGCAGCCTCTCATCATCCTTCTCCTTGTTGATCATTTCCAAGGTCACTTCTATCTTCTCAAATCCCCTTTTCTTGATTTTGGAGATCGGTCGCAAATTAGTATGGCTGTATAATGTCCCATGCGAGAGCACTCGAATAGCCAATGGCTGCAAATTTGGAGTGTGAGCCCCAAATGTCTCCCACGACTTCACCCCTTGGTGCATCCTCTTATCATCCTTTGCAATTGCCCGAGCAAATGTGCGTGACATGGACTTGTAAACATCAAACTCATCAAATAAGATACCCTACCTCTCAACATCATACTTCGTGTATTGGATCTCCAAACGACGCCTTCTAAGGCTCCAATGCCAAAGCTCCACAAGCCAAAGCTCCACGAGCTACAACACTAAGTCAAAGCAACGCACAAACAGTGGCTCGGAACCTGGCAACCTGTAGCGACGATCGACCTCCAGCAACTACTCCAGCACGACGGGCAGCACACGGCAGCCGCCTCTCCATTAAAGACTCTCCAACAAACTAAGGAGCTCCAAGGCTCCAAACGAACGGCTCCCTACAACACAACCCATCAACTATACCTCACCATCGGCGGTGGGAAGGAACTCACCTACGGGATCATCGACCATAGTGGGCTCCAACACTCTAAGCTCCTGTCACAGGCCAACAGCAGCAACTCTAAGGCCAACGCCTTGTCTTCCAGTTCTCCACGGCCAGCTACGATGCTCAGCACCTCCTTATCACCATCTGGATTTTTCTCTCCAAATAGGATGGAGAACAAAAGTTTCTGCATATGTAAAGGAGAGTGCATCATATCCCACCTATTAATACACAAGGCTCTGACATCAGCCAACTTGGAGGAGTCTCTGGCATCTATAATCTGTATCTTCTCCACCATTCGATTAGTGAGCTCATATACAAGTCCCACGGTAGCCCCTTCCCTATCAGCCAAACGAAGGATCTTCAAAATAGCTGCACATATCTTCACTATGACTCTTGCTTCCTGCCAAAACGAGGCACCCAATACAATGGAAGACACCTGTTGTGCTTTCACAGTGCGTGATACTTTCTTCCTGCAGTACTCATTATTCACAACCATACGACGCAAACCATTGTAGACTCTGTCATCCAATAAGTTTGCTAACACGATAAACATGTAAGCAAACTGAGTCTGTACAAGTTTCACTAATTCCTTCTTGTTGAAAGTTCTATATAAAGCTAACACGGTGTGCTTTCGAGTAACAAATGTCACAATCATGTTGGCATGTGCTAACAATGGCTTCACCCAAGCAAGCTGCCCAATGTCCTCAAACAAGAGATCAAGGCAATGACGTGTGCATCTAGTATAGAAAATATGGGGCCACTCCTCCTCTACCAATTCTCTTGCTTGCACACAGTTAGATGCATTATCCATGCAAACCTGCGCCACATTATCTGGACCAACGTCAAGAATGGCATCTTTTAATATTCTAAAAATGTATTCCCTCGATTTATGCTACCCACTAGTATCCACATACTTCAAGAATACTGAGCCAAAAATGCATGAGACCATGATATTAATGATAGGCCTACGCCGAGTGTCAGACCAGCCATCACACACTATGCTACATCATACTTTTTCCATTTCTCTCGAAACAGCAGCAACTCTTGATCTATGCATACCACCTCATTTTTCAGCTCCGAAGTGCGCAAGGCTTTATAAGATGGAGGCTTAAAGCTAGGCCAAGCTTGGCCAATTGCACGGACCATTTCCAAAAAATATGGACTCCTCACCTTCCAATGAGAAACATCCTCTACAAAGAAAAAGCGCCAAAGAGCAATGTAGGCATCCTTCCGTGCCTGGGACTCCCATGCCTTGGCCAAGGCCTTCCTTTGACACCTTTTGTTTCTTCTGTTTTGGTTCATGTGTAGATGCACTTGCACTTGCAGCACCACTCTCCGAGGCATCTCCAAATCGACCACATCTGCATCAAGCTCTTCTGCAAATCTATTTCTACTTGCCTTTGCTTGCAACCTTCTGCAAGTGTCTTTCACATTTTCAGGGGGGGAGGAGCAAAGGTCAACCCCAAGGCCTGTCAGCCCAAGAAAGTGTGCTCTTATGCGGGTAGGTCCTCCATCCTATTTGTGAGGGCAGTACTTGCATTTACAAGTGAATTGGCCCTTTCCCAATGGCTTTAGTGTCTCCACAAATTCCCTTTCTTCTCCTTTCTTTCTTCCATCTGAGAGAGAGAGAGAGAGATAAAAATCTGAAATTTAGACTGAGAAGAAAACTTCAAGACTCAAGACTTAAGTTTCAACTTTCAACAGACATGGGAGAGATAAGAGGGAGTGCCTTGGTCCTCCTTCAAATTTCAATCAATTCCTGAATCCTGAGGTTACACCGTCAGTAGTCACGACTCACAGAGCTGGCTGCTGAACTTTGAGGTCTCTTGAAGGCTTCAAGGTTGGCTAGTTGGCTGTACGGCTGACTGGCTAGCTGGTTGTACGACTGTACAACTGGCTGGTTGTATGGCTGAAGGTTGCAGGGTGAAGTTGCAGGTACATTTGCAGCTTGTGGGTATCCCATTTTGCATCATGTCGACTCTTTCAGACAGTTTTGGCAATTTGTCCGAGGGTGACAAGCTGGATGGACCAAACTATGCCTTGTGGTCATTCATGCTTAAGAACATCTTGGTTGGTAAGGGCATGTGGGATATTGTTAGCGGGGATGAGGTGAGGCTAGCAGGCTCATCTACATCCAGCACGGCTTCTCCGGGTCGACTACATGCAAACAGTCGTCTGCTATAGCCCCTCTTGTTATTCCCATAGCATCGACGGAGGAGCAGAAGAAGTTTGACCGCCGCAATGCCCAAGCGATGTTTTTGATTGCCACAAATGTGAAGAGGCACATTATGACGACTATCAAGTCGTGCAAGGATGCAAATGCAACATGGGGAAGATTGGCAAACACATATCATATTAAGAATGAGGCAAGGGCCATTGCCTTGACAAATCAACTCAAGGATCTCAACATGTAGGAAGGCCAGGCCATCACTGATCATATTGCCAGGATCACTGATCTATGTGATCAGCTCGCAAGTATTGATGAGGAAATAGAAGACAAGAAGCTCATCTCTATTACTCTCAATAGCTTAGCGCCCTCATATGGCACATTTGTCACTTCATTGACCATTGTTCTCAGGGCAGCCCCACTCTCATTTGATGAGTTAGTTGGGCTTTTGTTGCAAGAATAGAGATGCTCAAATTTTGCCCAAGCCTCTCGTTAGGGTGAGCAAGCGCTTGCCATGGGTGGAAAGGGCAAATTTCAGAAAAAGTTTGAGCCAAAACACAGCCATACAACTCAGTGCAAGTAGGGGAATGCAAGCAATTCAAGAAAAATTCAGAAAAAGGACAAATGCAACTATTGCAAGAAGCCAGGACATTACATCACAAAGTGTCAGAAAAGGATTGCCAATGAAAAGAAAAGGCAAAGGGACAGCCCTAGCAGTAATTTTATTGCCCCCACTGAAACTCGTGCTTCAGATGCATTTAAATGCTAAAAATCAATCAAGGGATGCTTCCCTTGTTGCAAGTGATACATGGTATATCGACAGTGGTGCTACTAAGCACATGACTCCTCGCCAGGAGTGGTTTGAGAGCATCACACCTGTTCATGGCAGACAGGTTACATGTGCCAATGATGCTTCTCAAGACATCATTGGAGTTGGGCACATTCCCATTCAGCTTGATAATGGGAAAGTTAAAGTATATCCGAGATGTTTGGTATGTTTCAAGTTTGAGGCAAAATGTGATTTCAGTTTCAAACATTGCCCATGATCAACATATGTTGGTCGAATTTCAGGATAACCAATGCAGGATCAAGGATCCAAAAAAAGGGTATGAGGTTGTAGCAACAGGCACATATGACAGAGGCGGGTATGAGGTTGTAGCAACAAGCACATATGACAGAGGCTTATACAAGCTTGATGCTCAGCCTTATGATCAGAAGGTATTGGCTGTATAGCAAACACTTCCCAGGCTGATTTATGGCATGCCAAGTTTGGACATGTCCATCACAGGGCATTGTCCTACTTGTACAACAATAATATGACTCACGGAATGCCAAAATTGCAGGCAAATGAAGTGTGTGAGGGGTGTGCACTTGGCAAATTGCATCGCTTGCCATTCAGTAAACAAGGCAAGAATTGGGTCAAGGCAACCAGAGTGTTGCAGATAGTGCACAGTGATGTATGTGGCCCCATGACTATTCCCACACATAGAGGAGCAAGGTACTTTGTGACCTTTATAAATGACTTCTCCAGGTTCACATGACTTTTTCTCATGAAGGAAAAATCTGAGGTGTCCTATTGGTTTCAAGAGTTCAAAGCTATGGCTGAGAACCAAACCAATTCTAGAATTGGAACACTCAACTCAGATAGAGGGGGAGAGTACATGTCACATGCATTCCAGGGATTTTGAGCAGCATGGGATTAAACATCACTTGACATGCCCTTACACACCACAGCATAATCCACTCTCTGAGAGGAAGAATCGTACTCTCATGGAGATGACGAAATGTATGCTGAAATTCAAGAGAGTCTCAAAGGCTTTTTAGGGAGAAGCAGTTGCGATAGCCACTTATATTCAGAACAGATGCCCTACCAAAGCTTTATTTAACGTGATTCCATTTGAGGCTTTGTATGGCTTTAACCCAAAGGTTAGTCATTTCAGAGTTTTTAGCTCAGTGGCATATGCTTTGGTTCCAGATGCACATCGGACAAAGCTTGATGACAAGAGTGTCAAATGCATTTTCGTGGGATATAGCACTGAAAGTAGGGGATTTAGGCTTTATAATCCCGCTACCAAGAAGGTAATAATCAGCAGAGATGTTCTCTTTGCTAAGAATGAGTGCATGCAGCCCGCTAGTGCAGACTTGCCACGATGACACCCCTTTGGACATCATCCAGTTTGAGGATGATGAGATGGAGTCTCTTGATGCTTCCCCTTCTATTTCTCATAGTTCAGATGGCTTGCCACATGTTGAGGATGGCTCTCCCTCAAATGTTTCAGATTTTCAGACAATTATTGAGAATAGACAGCCTCATGTTTGGAGGCATTATCAACGTCGTGAGGCCACTAAAGATGTTGATGCAGCCGTGAGTGGTATAGCAAAAAAATCTATTCCACTTTGGGCAAGGTTGACCATTCAAGATGCTAAGGATCAGCCTACTTTGGGGAAAACCAAGGCCAGCACTCAGAAAAATCAGAAAAAGGTCAATTTTGCTTTGATGACCTCAGTGATGGAAGCTGAAAATGAGCCTCAAAGCTTCAAAGATGCTTAGCATAATCCGGCATGGCAGAAAGCTATGGAAGCTGAGATTAAATCCATTGAGAAGAATGCCACATGGGACTTGGTTGATGCGCCCATTGGAAAAAATGTGGTTGGCACGAAATGGATTTATAAGGTGAAATACCATTCAGATGGCACAGTTGAGAGATACAAATCCTGTTTGGTTGCCAAGGGGTATGCACAAGAGGAGGGGATAGATTATGAGGAGACTTTTGCTCCAGTGGCCAAGATGACCACCATTCGTTCTGTCATCTCTCTTGTTGCGTTTTATGGTTGGTCAGTGTACCAGATGGATGTCAAGACCGCTTTCCTCAATGGAGATCTTAAAGAGGAGGTCTATATACATCAGCCCCAAGGTTTTGAGGTGAAGGGACAAGAGCACAAGGTATGCAAGCTCAGGAAGGCTCTATATGGGCTGAAGCAAGCACCTCGTGCGTGGTATCAGAAGATACATCAGTTTTTGCTGTCCTAGGGCTTCGTAAACACTCATACAGAGACAAATCTGTATGTTCGGCAACAACAATCAGAATTGGTCATGTTGGTACTATATGTGGATGACATCATACTCACTGGCAGTGATTTGCAGCAAATTATAGCAGTGCAGTCCTTTTTATGTCACAACTTTGACATGACAGATTTGGGCCTATTGCATTATTGTCTTGGCATTGAGTTTTAGCAGACCCATGATTGGATTTCTATGTCATAGACAAAGTATTCGAAGGGGTTATTGCAGAAATTAAAAATGGAGAACTATAAGCCTGTGGCTACTCCATTTGAAAAGGGACTCTAGCTGAGTAAGCATGATGTTGCTGAAAAGTTTGATGGCACTTTGTACAGGCAATTGGTTGGCAGTTTGATATATCTATGCTCCACACAGCCTGATATTGCCTACGCCACAGGGCCTTTGAGCCAGTTCATGCATTGTCCCACGATCACACATTGAAATGTAGTAAAGAGGATTCTCAAATATGTCCATGGCACTCTCTCTCTTGGCTTGCATTATGCTTCAGATTGTGATCTAGGGCTAAGTGGTTTCACCGACTCAGATTGGTTAGGGGATATTGACGACAGACGGTCCACTACTGGCTATTGCTTCTCATTGGGTTCAGCCTGTATCTCATGGCTCAGTAAGAAGCAAGAGCGAGTCTCTCTTTCCTCCAGTGAAGCAGAGTATAAAGATGCAAATTCAGCCACTACGGAGGTAATGTGGTTAAGGAAGCTTTTGCATGACTTGCATCATACACAGGATGGCGAAGCAAACTCTATCTTTTGTGACAACCAGAGTTGCATTGCCATAGCCAACAATCCTGTCTTTCATGCTTGCATGAAACACATTGAAAATCATTATCATTATGTACGGGATTGTATTTTTGATGCCTTCACTATTGTCCATCTGAGGACAATGTGGCGGATATCTTCACCAAAGCCATGTCAACAGATCTTTTCTTACGACATCAACATGGCTTGGGGATCAGAGACATTCTCACAATGTCAAGGGGGGTTGTGAAGTGATTCACAATGACATTGTTTTCGTATACTCCCATAGGTATTTGTGCAACCATGGTACTTTAGGTACTGTAGGGTACACCTGAGATGTTTCCAGGGTACTTTCAGCCATATCTTGGGGGGATTTGTAAGAGATTACAAAGATATGGTGTTGTAGGCATAAAGTCAACCCTATGGTTGACCAGTAGTACTTGGGTACTATATACCCCAAGTACTTGTATTGTTTCATTTGAACATTTCTATTGGAGCTTTCTTGTGTGTGCACTCTTGCTCACTTGTGTTCACAACCTGTCTCCACTTTGTTCTTACACTTGTTCTTACACTGCACTGCTACAATTTGCTGAGAATTATTGCTAGTGAGTATGATGTCATCAACATAAAGAACCAGCAAGACCAGATCTGATTTCTGTTGCTATACATATAAATTTGGCTCTGTGTGAGTGTTCACAAAGCCCTGGGACAGCAAGAACTGATGTATCTTATGATACCATGCACGAGGCGCTTGCTTCAGCCATACAAGGCTTTCCTGAGCTTGCATACCTTGTGCGCTTGTCCCTAAACAACCAAACCCTGGGGCTGATGCACGTAGACCTCCTCCTTGAGATCCCCGTTGAGGAAGGCGGTCTTGACATCCATCTGGTACATTGACCATCCATAAAACACAGCAAGAGAGATGACAGAGTGAATGGTAGTCATCTTGGCCACCGGAGCAAAAGTCTCCTCATAATCTATCCCCTCTTCTTGTGCATACCCCTTTGCAACCAACCGGTCTTTGTACTTCTCAACTATACCATCAGTGTGGTACTTGATTTTGTAGATCCATTTTGTGCCAACCACATTCTTACCAATGGGCGCATCAACCAAGTCCCATTTAGCATTCTTTTGAATGGATCTAATCTCAGCTTCCATGGCTTTCTACCATGCTGGATTGCCTTGAGCATCCTCAAAGCGTTGAGGCTCAGTTTCAGCTTCCATCACTTGGGTCATGAGAGCAAAATTCACCTCCTTCTTGGCATTCTTAGTGCTAGCCCTGGTTCTCCCCAATATAGGCTGATCTTTAGCATCTACAAGTGTCAACCTAGCCCATCTAGGAACTGAATTCTCAGCTGTTCCGTTGGGAATAGCGTCTAGAAGTGCATCTCGAATAACATTCTTTGCACAGCACTGATAATGCTTCCAAATATTGGGCTGTCCCTCCCCATGAGGTTGTTGCAAATTTGAAACATTCAAGGGAAAATAACCCTCACAGTGCTATACTCCACAAAGATGAATCTAATGCTTTTATCATCAAGCTTAGATCGATTTTCAGCTGGTACCAAAGCATATGCAACAAACCCAAACACTCGTAAATGATTCACCTTGGACTTGTATCCATAAAATGCCTCAAAAGGTGTCCTATCAACCAATGCTTGTGTAGGGCAGTGGTTTGGTTCTCAGTCAATGCTTTGAACTCCTTAAACCAATTGAACACTTCAGATTTGCTTTTCAAGAGAAAGAGCCAAGTGAACCTGGAATAATCATCAATGAATGTGACAAAATACCGATACTCTCTATGGGTTGTGACATTCATTGGTCCACAAACATCGCTATGCACAATAATCTGCAAAACCCTTTGTGCTCTTATTGAACCTGGACCATCCTTTTGGAACGGTAGGCGATGCAACTTTCCAAGAGCACAAGCTTCACACACCTCTTGAGCGGGCTGCTGTAATTTTGGCAATCCTTCAACCATATTATGATTATGCAAATATGCCAAAGCTCTGTGATGTGCATGACCAAACCTGGCATGCCATAAATCACCTGGAGTAGAAGAAGAGACAACCATAGCATGCTGATTATCGGGCTGAGCATCAAGCTTTTAAAGACCCATGCTAGCCTCATAAGAACCGGTAGCCACAATCTCATACCCTTTCTTTGAATCCTTGATCTTGCATTGATCATTTTGGAATTCCACAAGCATGTGCTGATCATGAGCCATGCATGGAATAAAAACAAGCTTTTTTCTCAAGTCAGGAACATATCAGACATTACGGATATACTTTTTCTTTCTTGAATCCAAAAGATGAGAACATCTCCCACTCTTGTGATGTCCTGAGTGGCATCATTGGCACAAGTAACATGTCGGCCATGAATATGTTTGATTTCTTCAAACCACTCTTTCCTATGAGTCATGTGCTTTGATGCACCACTATCTAGATACCAAGTATCTATGGCAGTAAATGAAGAATCCCCAGATGAAGCAAGAGAAGCATCATGTGCAACTAAATCCCCCCTAGCACCAAAGCTATCCTGAAATGCAATAAACACATAATCCTTTCCCTCTTGTGCAAAGTTTGCATGAGACGGTGAAGCATTGGCATTTTCAGATGGTACCACATAATTACTGCTTGTGCCTTGCCTCTTTTTGTCATTGGTAATCCTTTTCTAGCACTCAGTAATGTAATGACCAGGCTTCTTGCAATAATTGCATTTGCCTTTCTTCACCTTTGCACCTTTATTAGCATTCCCTGCATTTGTGTTTGCATTCCCCTCCTTCTCAGGCTGATAAGCATGGCTGGTCTTTTTCTAAAATTTACCCTTTCCATGAGTGGCAAGTGCTTGCTCACTCGAATGGGATGAATTGGAAGTCCGCATTTCTTCCTGTAAGAGCAAGTCACCTAACTCCTCAAAACTAAGTGGAGCAGCCTTGAGCATAATAGTCAAGGAAGTAACAAACATATCATATGAGGGTGCCAGACTATTGAGGGTGATAGAGACAAATTCCTTGTCTTCTATATCCTTATCAATAGCTGCAAGCTCATCCGAATGTGAGTAATCTTTGCAATATGAAGTAAAATAGTTTGACCTTCCTGCATGAACAAGTCATTGAGTCTTTTATTCAAAGCAACGCTTCTTGCTTCATTCTTCACATTCCACATACTTTTCACTCTATCCCAAGCTCCCTTTGAAGTCTTGCAAGACTTGATAGTGGACTTAATGTGTGTCTTCACAAACAATGCAATCAAAGGCAAACGCTTGGACATCCCTGCGATCAAACCTCTTTTGATCTTGCATGGGAGCAGTAGTAGAAGACCGAGTGGTAGTGGTCGAAGTGGATGATGCACTCATGCTAGACCCAGCAAGTCTAGCCTCATCACCATTCACAATGTCCCATAAGCCCTTTCCAACCAAGATATTCTTGAGTGTAAATGACCACAAAGCATAGTTGGGGCCATCCAACTTGTCGGCCTCAGTCATGGTCCCAAAGTTCTATGAAAGAGACATGATACTGGCTCGAGAATACCTCAAATAAATCTGCAAAGAAAGGCAACAAATGGGCACCTGAAATGCAACTAACTGCTATGCAATCGCTTCAGTGGCATATACTGATAGTGGCTGCTCTGAAATAGTAGTAAATTTGTCCCAAAAACTGCTTGCACTAAGCCCAATCCCTACTGAGATAATAAGTGCAAAAATCTGCTCAATCACAATCCCCTTCCGGGATACAAAATGCAATCAAGCACTGTACTTCTGCCCCAAAAAATTGCAGCCAAACAATGGCCCAAATGCAAAGTACTTCTGCCCCAAAAACCGGCCAAGCACTGGCGCAAATTGCAATATTCTGAAGCACTTCACGTGCTAGATTGCAATTTCAACTGCAAGTAGCTGTCAATGAGTCCCAAGGTTTATAAATTCAAGCTCAGTAAGCACCAAAAAGGCTTGTTCCAGCCACAAATCTTGCACCCACCAACACAATGGGAATCCAAATGCAAATCTGGAAGAGATGCAAACAACCTGTAGAAGTTGTACCCACTAAAAACAACTGCCCAAAATAGCCTCAAGCTGTGTAACAGTTCAAATGAACAATGTACCTTGCAATGCACTTGCAATATAGGCAAGAGAAGTTCTCGAAACTATCCTGGAATTGAAAAGAGTCCAGATCTGAGCAAAAATTCCAAAAAATGCTCGGAATCGCCTTCTGACAAGTCGTACGGACTCTTGGCACTGTCACACAGCTATCCGTATAGATTCGTATGGTCGTACGGATGTCCGTACAACTATACGGTTAAAATTTTGCAAAAACCCCCCCCAATCCGAAATGGTGCGGGACAGGTTTGTTTGTTTGCGGGCAGCTCTGAAATTTTGAAAAGACCTCAAAAAGTCAAAAAACAGCCGCTAGGCTGTTTCTGGCGATGAAACGAGGCACCGGACTGAACTAGAGCAAAATGTGGGCTGCCGGGGTCGAATGCGAGCTATGGGAGCTGAAACAGAACAGAATGTGGGCAACCAAGAACAAAACTAGGACACCAAGCTTGCGGGAGTCTTAAAGCAAGCATGGGGATGGACTCTAGTGATGAAACGAGGCACCGGACTGAACTGGAGCAAAATGTGGGCTGCCGGGGTCGAATGCAAGCTATGGGAGCTGAAACGGAATAGAATGTGAGAAGAACAAAACTAGAGCACCAAGCTTGCAGGAGTCTGAAAGCAAGCACGGGAATGGACTCTAGTGACGGATGGTCTGATACCACATGTAGGAACAAGAATGGAGAAGAGTTGCGAACACAAGTGAACTCCAACTGAAATGTTCAAATGAAACAATACAAGTACTTGGTATATATAGTACCTAAGTACTGGTCAACCATATAGTTGACTTATGGCCTACAACACCATATCATTGTAGATATCTCTATACCAAAGTCATACCATTGAGCAATCTCCTCTTGGGGAGCGATAGCAAGCTTTCTCTTCTTGGGCTCTTTCGTTTCAACGAGAAACATGAATCTTCTTGGGCTCTTTGAGTTTAATGACATTTGGTTGATGTTGTTGGCTCTCTGTACAGACCTACAGGCTGCGCATGCATCTTTGGATACTTCATGGGAGATCCTGGTGAGCATATCAGTGTGGCATATTTGGAGGTCCAAATGTACAAAGGTTTTGGATGGTTTCACCCCGCAAATACATTGGCTAGTATCTGGGAAAAAAGCGGTACACACCTTCGTAGCCATTTGAGGGACGATATAGTCTTCATGAGCAGCCTCAACCAGGAGGAAGGTTTTCTTCTTGAGGGAGTGGAGCGCCTCCTCATTCTTCTCAAAATCCCCACTAGCATTTTCACCTATAGGAGTTTGATTTTACCTTGTTTGGGTTTTGTTTTCTCATGCCTTGCATGATATACTTTTCCCTTGAGTTTTACTTGCGGAGTTTCATTCATACTTAATAAAAGTCTCTTTTTTTGGAATAAAAAGAAGTCATACCATGGGGCAAGATCATTTACAAGATCATTGCCGGATCAAAGGTTATTTGCATAATGGTTGCATCCCTCCCAATATGGCTTTGTTCCACATCGCCATATCACAGATAACATTGCCAATGCTTATATTGGGATTGAATATGCCAAATACACACAGCAGGATGTTCTACTCTTGCAGGTAGATATTGCAAAAGCCTTTGACACAGTTCAATGGGATTTCATCTCGCAAACTATGCGAGCTTTGGGGTTTGGACAAAAAATGCAGCAGGTTATTTACTGGCTTTACAGAGATAGCAATGCGGCTCGCATTCTTTCTGGGGATATCTCTGATGAGTGGACTCTTCGTTGTTTGGTCCGCCAGGGATGCCCTCTCAGTGCTTTATTGTATGCCATTGCTACTCATCCTATGCTGTAATATATTGATCATCTTGTTGCTACAGGATCACTTCATGGCTTGGAATTGGATGCTAATCGCAACATGGTTGCTCAAGCTTATGCTGATGATTCTTTCTTTACCCCGAAGAATACGCTCCATGATCTTGGTGCTTTGATGCAAGCCTTCTCTGTTTATGGTTTGGCAGCTGGTCTTCATGTTAATTTTCAGAAGTCTGAGCTGCTCTCTATGCATTCCAAAGACTGGCATAGTCTATTATGGCCCGGGGACATCATTCCACCCACTCAGTTTGTTCGTCATCTTGGTTACCCTTTGGGGTGGGAACTCACTCGCCGACAACAAACTGATTGGGTTTTGGCTAATCTTTGAAAAAAGCTTGAGTATTGGAAATTGGCAACTTGGCCTTTGCACGTTCGTCTTCGAATAGTGCAGTCCATCCTTGTGGCATATATTCAATTTTACTTGCCATTGATCATGTTCACTAAGGCATATCTTACATCTTTCATGTCTGTCTTTATGGAAATATTCTGGCGATCCAAACATGGCAGAAAAAATCTCAAGTTGCTTTCGATGCATCACATTTTTTCTCCCAAGATGCATGGTGGATTGAACATCACGGATATTCATGTGCATATTCTTGCCCACAGGGGTAAAATGTTGCTGCAATTTCTGCAAGGTGATCAGCCTTGGGCTCTTATGATTAGGACTTTGGTCACTCATATCAGTATTTCTGCAGTTGGTCATTGGCAACTCGATCACTAGGATTTCTTTTTTGGCTGAACTGATGGCACTTTGCCTGGCTACCCTTTTGTCTCGTGCTTACTTCTTGACTGGAAGCATGTTCTTTCTCATCTAGAATGGAATGGACGGCAATCTTTGCTTGGGAATTCTTTGAGAGCTAAAAGCATTCACTGGTCGAAAGTCTTTCAGCCTCCCTTGGCTTTACAGAAACCTCGACGTTCCTACTTTGTCTCGTTTAAAGGCATCACCTCGGTTGCTGATGTTATAGAGATGCTAGTACTATGCTTCCCTTTTCTCTAGCAACTATTACATATGGATTGGGCTCTCATTATTGTCCTTTGTGGCGACAAATTACTTCTATGCTTTCACCTTTTGTTCCGATTCCTCCTTTGGAACTCTAGGACCGGCTGGAAGATTGGACTTTGACTTCTCCAATGTCCTCTTCTCGTCCTTTGAGGCTATCTCAGATTATTGTACCTGCATTGTATAAAATCCTTTTGCCTCAACCTTGGGTTTCAGTTTGTTTGGCGAATGCATCGCCCAACCAAGTGGTGGAGGAAAAGATTACAGCAACTTTGGGCCTATAAAGTACCGCTTCGGCAACAGATTTTCTTTTGGCGAGTTCTTTTGGGAGTGTTTCCATCTGGACAGTTATTAGCTCATTGACACATTGCTTCTGCACTGTGCCACATATGTTGTGCTTCTTCGGAGACTGTGCCTCACTTGTTTTGGCATTGTCTGTGCTCTCGTGAGTTTTCTTATCTACTTCGACAGTGCCTGCGAGTGAGATTCCCATTTGTTCCGTTTGGAAAGTTCTTCTGGCCATTTGGGTTTCATCCATCCAAACCGGAGTTTCATCTTTTCTTCGTTTGGGTTCGCTACTGGGCACTATGGACTTTATGGACATATAGGAATTGTAAAGTCTTTGGTGATTCTACTTTCTCTTTGTTTGGCTTTTTTAGGCGTTCTCTGCAGCAATCTTTCTTTGATTGCTTGCAGACCCGCTGCATAGATCATGAGGTCTTTTTGGAATATACTAAAATTTTTAGTTGATGTAATTGTAGCACCTTATTTTGAGGTTGCTACTCATATAATATAATCAATCAAAGATTTCACAAAAAAAAGTGTGTGTGTGTGTGACAAATGTGAGTGTGTCACCAAATGATTAGGTGCTGGACATGCTTAGGAAGAAGTTGGAATACTGGAAGTTGGCCAGCTGGTCATTACATGTGCCATTACATGTCTGCTATCGCATAGTTCACTCGATTATCGTTGCCTATATCCAGTTTTAGATGCCCTTGGTAATGTTTCCCATGTTTTATGCCTGATATCGTGGAGATTTTATGGCAGTTATGCTATCGACGAAAAGCACTCAAGCTGCTTTTAGTGGATCACCTTTGTTGACGTAAAATGCATGGGGATGTCACTCGCTCGCTTTCTACTTGGAGGCACCTACTTTCCCACCTTAAATGGAATGGCATGGATACTCTCGTAGGAAACTTCTTGCATGCCGAGAGCCTTCATTTGTCGAAGGTGTTCACACCTCCATTGGCTTTGTAGGATCCTCGCCATTTTTATTTTCTTTGATCCAAAGGAATTTGCCTTGTGGATGATGTGCTTGATGCTGCAGGTATGGTGATCTCTTTTTCCACGAGCTGTAGTATGCTTTGGGACAACAGTTTTGGGACAACAGTATAGGCCCCCTCCTATGGCATTTATTGTCATGATGCTCCATGACTTTTAGACAATACCTCATCTTGAGATTCTTGGCCACCTCAAAGACTGGGTTCTCCAATCGAATGATCATGTTTGCCATGCACTACCATTGGCTGATATCATGGTTGCATCTTTGTATAAGGTTTTGCTGCCTCCTTGGGTTTCTCTTCATGCCAATCGCATTTTGTCTATGACACCACCCTCTCTTGGTGGTGGCTCTCTTGGTGGTGGCGGAAAAATTTCCTCACATTGCGTTTCAAAACTCCCTCTTCAGCAAAAGTTTTTTTAATGGCAAGTTTGACTGAGGTTCTTCCATCTGAACCGGGCTTGCATCGTCGTCACATTGCTCCTGCCAATTGTAGACAATGTCAGTCCTTACAGGAGTCTATGCCTCATCTGTTTGGCATTTCCTTGAATCTCATGATGTCTTTCTTTTGCTATAGTAATGGCTTTAGGCTCATTTCCCAAATGCTTGCTTTGGCAGATTGGCAGCAATTCTGGTTGTTTGTTTTTCAGCCTGTAAGTAGGGATATGATCTTGTCTTTTATTGGGGTCATTATTGGGCACTATGGACCCTATGGAAGAATTGTAACCATTGGGTCTTTGATGATCCTTCCTTGGCCAAGTATCATTTCTTTTGGGCATCTCCACGGCAATCCTTTTATGATTGTCAACATGTACAGGATCTTGATTATCCTATTTTCTTGTCATATAATGATATATTTTGATGTTTGTAGCCGGATGTTCCCTTCTTGGGGACTAGTTTTTGTTGTATAATGACAAATGAATTCCTCTTTCAAAAAAAAAACAGGTGTGTGTGTGTGTGTGTGTGTAAGTGAGAGAGTAGTGAGTGAGTGAAGAAATGGGAGAGCATTTGTGTTTGTATGCGGTGTGTAAGTTTGAGTGAGTGGAGTGAGTGAGTGAGAGAACTGAGAGAAGAGGTGGGTTGAGAGGAGTGAGAGTCAGAAGGGGCAGCAAAAGTGGGGGGGAAGGGGCTGGGAGGCAGAGTGGAACAATTCAAGGGACGTTGGACGTTGGGTAGGAAAACAAGCAAGGGGAGGGGGGGCGGATTAGGTGAGGAAGAGGAGGCTACTGAGAGGGGCGGCTAGAGGAGGGATGAGCAAGGAGGAAGGGACATAGATGACCTTGATCTTCTAAATTGGATTCCTTCTCCTCTTATACACCTACACCACCAGGTAGGCCTTCTTGAGCTCAAGGTTGTCCTTGGCTGAATCTTTCCGCCTTGTTGATGAAAATCAGCTTCTTCAGGTCCGTTGGGAGGCATCTATGGTATAGGTGAACTGATTTATCATCTTCTCTAGGTTTTCTTTAACCAAGATCTCACATGGCTCTGACGCCATGTGACAGAATTCACCATGCATGCACAATGCACATCAGTGGAAGCAACCTTTTACCAATAACAGTTCACACAAGGGATAGAAAGAAAGAAAGAAAGAAAGTTTATTAAAGTCTTTATAAGACCGATGGGTCTATGAGACTGTGAAAATCCTGATACAACGAGCTGTGGTAGTGGAGCTACTAAACGAGCGTCCATACCAATGCAAAAATGCAAAATGCCAAAAATGAAGAATGGCAGTACTAAGTCCTAAGTACAACATAGTGATGTCGGTGGTCGACTATATATCAATCTCAGCATCATCATCAATATCATCATCATCCCCAGCAACAGCAAGATATCAGGATGGATGAGGCAGTGGAGGCATGAAGTCGGCAATAGAGTGTTGTCGGCCACTCAGAGGTGCGCAGGCTAGCACGTCTCTTGGTCGTAGCTCTACGTCTAACCAGGGCTACTGTGACCCCCGTCGGTCGCGCTCCAACTCTAAACAAGGAGGGGATGTCTCCAAGTGTGATCTGTGTGTCGACCCTCTATCTAAGCTGTTGGGTCACGGGTTCTGGGTCACGGTCATGTCGAGGCCTCGTCTCGTTGGGATCCATGTCGATAGAGATAGAAGAAACCATGTAGATCTGAATAAATGCCTTCCATCAGGCTGAAACTGAAGCTCCACTGCAAGTACAATATTTGGAAAGCGCTATTGACATGAGCTCAAATGGTGTTGATTCTTTGTGTATTTGCAACATTAAATAGGCAATGAAGGCAAAGCCGATGGGAAAGTTGAACATTCGCCCAAAGGATGCTACGTGATTGGGCTGGCAGAATCTTGACGCTTTGAAACTGAAACTCATAGCAGCAAGTATTCTATCAAAAACCTACATCACCATTAGATTATGAGGAGACTTTTGCTCCAGTGGCCAAGATGACCACCATTCGTTCTGTCATCTCTCTTGTTGCGTTTTATGGTTGGTCAGTGTACCAGATGGATGTCAAGACCGCTTTCCTCAATGGAGATCTTAAAGAGGAGGTCTATATACATCAGCCCCAAGGTTTTGAGGTGAAGGGACAAGAGCACAAGGTATGCAAGCTCAGGAAGGCTCTATATGGGCTGAAGCAAGCACCTCGTGCGTGGTATCAGAAGATACATCAGTTTTTGCTGTCCTAGGGCTTCGTAAACACTCATACAGAGACAAATCTGTATGTTCGGCAACAACAATCAGAATTGGTCATGTTGGTACTATATGTGGATGACATCATACTCACTGGCAGTGATTTGCAGCAAATTATAGCAGTGCAGTCCTTTTTATGTCACAACTTTGACATGACAGATTTGGGCCTATTGCATTATTGTCTTGGCATTGAGTTTTAGCAGACCCATGATTGGATTTCTATGTCATAGACAAAGTATTCGAAGGGGTTATTGCAGAAATTAAAAATGGAGAACTATAAGCCTGTGGCTACTCCATTTGAAAAGGGACTCTAGCTGAGTAAGCATGATGTTGCTGAAAAGTTTGATGGCACTTTGTACAGGCAATTGGTTGGCAGTTTGATATATCTATGCTCCACACAGCCTGATATTGCCTACGCCACAGGGCCTTTGAGCCAGTTCATGCATTGTCCCACGATCACACATTGAAATGTAGTAAAGAGGATTCTCAAATATGTCCATGGCACTCTCTCTCTTGGCTTGCATTATGCTTCAGATTGTGATCTAGGGCTAAGTGGTTTCACCGACTCAGATTGGTTAGGGGATATTGACGACAGACGGTCCACTACTGGCTATTGCTTCTCATTGGGTTCAGCCTGTATCTCATGGCTCAGTAAGAAGCAAGAGCGAGTCTCTCTTTCCTCCAGTGAAGCAGAGTATAAAGATGCAAATTCAGCCACTACGGAGGTAATGTGGTTAAGGAAGCTTTTGCATGACTTGCATCATACACAGGATGGCGAAGCAAACTCTATCTTTTGTGACAACCAGAGTTGCATTGCCATAGCCAACAATCCTGTCTTTCATGCTTGCATGAAACACATTGAAAATCATTATCATTATGTACGGGATTGTATTTTTGATGCCTTCACTATTGTCCATCTGAGGACAATGTGGCGGATATCTTCACCAAAGCCATGTCAACAGATCTTTTCTTACGACATCAACATGGCTTGGGGATCAGAGACATTCTCACAATGTCAAGGGGGGTTGTGAAGTGATTCACAATGACATTGTTTTCGTATACTCCCATAGGTATTTGTGCAACCATGGTACTTTAGGTACTGTAGGGTACACCTGAGATGTTTCCAGGGTACTTTCAGCCATATCTTGGGGGGATTTGTAAGAGATTACAAAGATATGGTGTTGTAGGCATAAAGTCAACCCTATGGTTGACCAGTAGTACTTGGGTACTATATACCCCAAGTACTTGTATTGTTTCATTTGAACATTTCTATTGGAGCTTTCTTGTGTGTGCACTCTTGCTCACTTGTGTTCACAACCTGTCTCCACTTTGTTCTTACACTGCACTGCTACAATTTGCTGAGAATTATTGCTAGTGAGTATGATGTCATCAACATAAAGAACCAGCAAGACCAGATCTGATTTCTGTTGCTATACATATAAATTTGGCTCTGTGTGAGTGTTCACAAAGCCCTGGGACAGCAAGAACTGATGTATCTTATGATACCATGCACGAGGCGCTTGCTTCAGCCATACAAGGCTTTCCTGAGCTTGCATACCTTGTGCGCTTGTCCCTAAACAACCAAACCCTGGGGCTGATGCACGTAGACCTCCTCCTTGAGATCCCCGTTGAGGAAGGCGGTCTTGACATCCATCTGGTACATTGACCATCCATAAAACACAGCAAGAGAGATGACAGAGTGAATGGTAGTCATCTTGGCCACCGGAGCAAAAGTCTCCTCATAATCTATCCCCTCTTCTTGTGCATACCCCTTTGCAACCAACCGGTCTTTGTACTTCTCAACTATACCATCAGTGTGGTACTTGATTTTGTAGATCCATTTTGTGCCAACCACATTCTTACCAATGGGCGCATCAACCAAGTCCCATTTAGCATTCTTTTGAATGGATCTAATCTCAGCTTCCATGGCTTTCTACCATGCTGGATTGCCTTGAGCATCCTCAAAGCGTTGAGGCTCAGTTTCAGCTTCCATCACTTGGGTCATGAGAGCAAAATTCACCTCCTTCTTGGCATTCTTAGTGCTAGCCCTGGTTCTCCCCAATATAGGCTGATCTTTAGCATCTACAAGTGTCAACCTAGCCCATCTAGGAACTGAATTCTCAGCTGTTCCGTTGGGAATAGCGTCTAGAAGTGCATCTCGAATAACATTCTTTGCACAGCACTGATAATGCTTCCAAATATTGGGCTGTCCCTCCCCATGAGGTTGTTGCAAATTTGAAACATTCAAGGGAAAATAACCCTCACAGTGCTATACTCCACAAAGATGAATCTAATGCTTTTATCATCAAGCTTAGATCGATTTTCAGCTGGTACCAAAGCATATGCAACAAACCCAAACACTCGTAAATGATTCACCTTGGACTTGTATCCATAAAATGCCTCAAAAGGTGTCCTATCAACCAATGCTTGTGTAGGGCAGTGGTTTGGTTCTCAGTCAATGCTTTGAACTCCTTAAACCAATTGAACACTTCAGATTTGCTTTTCAAGAGAAAGAGCCAAGTGAACCTGGAATAATCATCAATGAATGTGACAAAATACCGATACTCTCTATGGGTTGTGACATTCATTGGTCCACAAACATCGCTATGCACAATCTGCAAAACCCTTTGTGCTCTTATTGAACCTGGACCATCCTTTTGGAACGGTAGGCGATGCAACTTTCCAAGAGCACAAGCTTCACACACCTCTTGAGCGGGCTGCTGTAATTTTGGCAATCCTTCAACCATATTATGATTATGCAAATATGCCAAAGCTCTGTGATGTGCATGACCAAACCTGGCATGCCATAAATCACCTGGAGTAGAAGAAGAGACAACCATAGCATGCTGATTATCGGGCTGAGCATCAAGCTTTTAAAGACCCATGCTAGCCTCATAAGAACCGGTAGCCACAATCTCATACCCTTTCTTTGAATCCTTGATCTTGCATTGATCATTTTGGAATTCCACAAGCATGTGCTGATCATGAGCCATGCATGGAATAAAAACAAGCTTTTTTCTCAAGTCAGGAACATATCAGACATTACGGATATACTTTTTCTTTCTTGAATCCAAAAGATGAGAACATCTCCCACTCTTGTGATGTCCTGAGTGGCATCATTGGCACAAGTAACATGTCGGCCATGAATATGTTTGATTTCTTCAAACCACTCTTTCCTATGAGTCATGTGCTTTGATGCACCACTATCTAGATACCAAGTATCTATGGCAGTAAATGAAGAATCCCCAGATGAAGCAAGAGAAGCATCATGTGCAACTAAATCCCCCCTAGCACCAAAGCTATCCTGAAATGCAATAAACACATAATCCTTTCCCTCTTGTGCAAAGTTTGCATGAGACGGTGAAGCATTGGCATTTTCAGATGGTACCACATAATTACTGCTTGTGCCTTGCCTCTTTTTGTCATTGGTAATCCTTTTCTAGCACTCAGTAATGTAATGACCAGGCTTCTTGCAATAATTGCATTTGCCTTTCTTCACCTTTGCACCTTTATTAGCATTCCCTGCATTTGTGTTTGCATTCCCCTCCTTCTCAGGCTGATAAGCATGGCTGGTCTTTTTCTAAAATTTACCCTTTCCATGAGTGGCAAGTGCTTGCTCACTCGAATGGGATGAATTGGAAGTCCGCATTTCTTCCTGTAAGAGCAAGTCACCTAACTCCTCAAAACTAAGTGGAGCAGCCTTGAGCATAATAGTCAAGGAAGTAACAAACATATCATATGAGGGTGCCAGACTATTGAGGGTGATAGAGACAAATTCCTTGTCTTCTATATCCTTATCAATAGCTGCAAGCTCATCCGAATGTGAGTAATCTTTGCAATATGAAGTAAAATAGTTTGACCTTCCTGCATGAACAAGTCATTGAGTCTTTTATTCAAAGCAACGCTTCTTGCTTCATTCTTCACATTCCACATACTTTTCACTCTATCCCAAGCTCCCTTTGAAGTCTTGCAAGACTTGATAGTGGACTTAATGTGTGTCTTCACAAACAATGCAATCAAAGGCAAACGCTTGGACATCCCTGCGATCAAACCTCTTTTGATCTTGCATGGGAGCAGTAGTAGAAGACCGAGTGGTAGTGGTCGAAGTGGATGATGCACTCATGCTAGACCCAGCAAGTCTAGCCTCATCACCATTCACAATGTCCCATAAGCCCTTTCCAACCAAGATATTCTTGAGTGTAAATGACCACAAAGCATAGTTGGGGCCATCCAACTTGTCGGCCTCAGTCATGGTCCCAAAGTTCTATGAAAGAGACATGATACTGGCTCGAGAATACCTCAAATAAATCTGCAAAGAAAGGCAACAAATGGGCACCTGAAATGCAACTAACTGCTATGCAATCGCTTCAGTGGCATATACTGATAGTGGCTGCTCTGAAATAGTAGTAAATTTGTCCCAAAAACTGCTTGCACTAAGCCCAATCCCTACTGAGATAATAAGTGCAAAAATCTGCTCAATCACAATCCCCTTCCGGGATACAAAATGCAATCAAGCACTGTACTTCTGCCCCAAAAAATTGCAGCCAAACAATGGCCCAAATGCAAAGTACTTCTGCCCCAAAAACCGGCCAAGCACTGGCGCAAATTGCAATATTCTGAAGCACTTCACGTGCTAGATTGCAATTTCAACTGCAAGTAGCTGTCAATGAGTCCCAAGGTTTATAAATTCAAGCTCAGTAAGCACCAAAAAGGCTTGTTCCAGCCACAAATCTTGCACCCACCAACACAATGGGAATCCAAATGCAAATCTGGAAGAGATGCAAACAACCTGTAGAAGTTGTACCCACTAAAAACAACTGCCCAAAATAGCCTCAAGCTGTGTAACAGTTCAAATGAACAATGTACCTTGCAATGCACTTGCAATATAGGCAAGAGAAGTTCTCGAAACTATCCTGGAATTGAAAAGAGTCCAGATCTGAGCAAAAATTCCAAAAAATGCTCGGAATCGCCTTCTGACAAGTCGTACGGACTCTTGGCACTGTCACACAGCTATCCGTATAGATTCGTATGGTCGTACGGATGTCCGTACAACTATACGGTTAAAATTTTGCAAAAACCCCCCCCAATCCGAAATGGTGCGGGACAGGTTTGTTTGTTTGCGGGCAGCTCTGAAATTTTGAAAAGACCTCAAAAAGTCAAAAAACAGCCGCTAGGCTGTTTCTGGCGATGAAACGAGGCACCGGACTGAACTAGAGCAAAATGTGGGCTGCCGGGGTCGAATGCGAGCTATGGGAGCTGAAACAGAACAGAATGTGGGCAACCAAGAACAAAACTAGGACACCAAGCTTGCGGGAGTCTTAAAGCAAGCATGGGGATGGACTCTAGTGATGAAACGAGGCACCGGACTGAACTGGAGCAAAATGTGGGCTGCCGGGGTCGAATGCAAGCTATGGGAGCTGAAACGGAATAGAATGTGAGAAGAACAAAACTAGAGCACCAAGCTTGCAGGAGTCTGAAAGCAAGCACGGGAATGGACTCTAGTGACGGATGGTCTGATACCACATGTAGGAACAAGAATGGAGAAGAGTTGCGAACACAAGTGAACTCCAACTGAAATGTTCAAATGAAACAATACAAGTACTTGGTATATATAGTACCTAAGTACTGGTCAACCATATAGTTGACTTATGGCCTACAACACCATATCATTGTAGATATCTCTATACCAAAGTCATACCATTGAGCAATCTCCTCTTGGGGAGCGATAGCAAGCTTTCTCTTCTTGGGCTCTTTCGTTTCAACGAGAAACATGAATCTTCTTGGGCTCTTTGAGTTTAATGACATTTGGTTGATGTTGTTGGCTCTCTGTACAGACCTACAGGCTGCGCATGCATCTTTGGATACTTCATGGGAGATCCTGGTGAGCATATCAGTGTGGCATATTTGGAGGTCCAAATGTACAAAGGTTTTGGATGGTTTCACCCCGCAAATACATTGGCTAGTATCTGGGAAAAAAGCGGTACACACCTTCGTAGCCATTTGAGGGACGATATAGTCTTCATGAGCAGCCTCAACCAGGAGGAAGGTTTTCTTCTTGAGGGAGTGGAGCGCCTCCTCATTCTTCTCAAAATCCCCACTAGCATTTTCACCTATAGGAGTTTGATTTTACCTTGTTTGGGTTTTGTTTTCTCATGCCTTGCATGATATACTTTTCCCTTGAGTTTTACTTGCGGAGTTTCATTCATACTTAATAAAAGTCTCTTTTTTTGGAATAAAAAGAAGTCATACCATGGGGCAAGATCATTTACAAGATCATTGCCGGATCAAAGGTTATTTGCATAATGGTTGCATCCCTCCCAATATGGCTTTGTTCCACATCGCCATATCACAGATAACATTGCCAATGCTTATATTGGGATTGAATATGCCAAATACACACAGCAGGATGTTCTACTCTTGCAGGTAGATATTGCAAAAGCCTTTGACACAGTTCAATGGGATTTCATCTCGCAAACTATGCGAGCTTTGGGGTTTGGACAAAAAATGCAGCAGGTTATTTACTGGCTTTACAGAGATAGCAATGCGGCTCGCATTCTTTCTGGGGATATCTCTGATGAGTGGACTCTTCGTTGTTTGGTCCGCCAGGGATGCCCTCTCAGTGCTTTATTGTATGCCATTGCTACTCATCCTATGCTGTAATATATTGATCATCTTGTTGCTACAGGATCACTTCATGGCTTGGAATTGGATGCTAATCGCAACATGGTTGCTCAAGCTTATGCTGATGATTCTTTCTTTACCCCGAAGAATACGCTCCATGATCTTGGTGCTTTGATGCAAGCCTTCTCTGTTTATGGTTTGGCAGCTGGTCTTCATGTTAATTTTCAGAAGTCTGAGCTGCTCTCTATGCATTCCAAAGACTGGCATAGTCTATTATGGCCCGGGGACATCATTCCACCCACTCAGTTTGTTCGTCATCTTGGTTACCCTTTGGGGTGGGAACTCACTCGCCGACAACAAACTGATTGGGTTTTGGCTAATCTTTGAAAAAAGCTTGAGTATTGGAAATTGGCAACTTGGCCTTTGCACGTTCGTCTTCGAATAGTGCAGTCCATCCTTGTGGCATATATTCAATTTTACTTGCCATTGATCATGTTCACTAAGGCATATCTTACATCTTTCATGTCTGTCTTTATGGAAATATTCTGGCGATCCAAACATGGCAGAAAAAATCTCAAGTTGCTTTCGATGCATCACATTTTTTCTCCCAAGATGCATGGTGGATTGAACATCACGGATATTCATGTGCATATTCTTGCCCACAGGGGTAAAATGTTGCTGCAATTTCTGCAAGGTGATCAGCCTTGGGCTCTTATGATTAGGACTTTGGTCACTCATATCAGTATTTCTGCAGTTGGTCATTGGCAACTCGATCACTAGGATTTCTTTTTTGGCTGAACTGATGGCACTTTGCCTGGCTACCCTTTTGTCTCGTGCTTACTTCTTGACTGGAAGCATGTTCTTTCTCATCTAGAATGGAATGGACGGCAATCTTTGCTTGGGAATTCTTTGAGAGCTAAAAGCATTCACTGGTCGAAAGTCTTTCAGCCTCCCTTGGCTTTACAGAAACCTCGACGTTCCTACTTTGTCTCGTTTAAAGGCATCACCTCGGTTGCTGATGTTATAGAGATGCTAGTACTATGCTTCCCTTTTCTCTAGCAACTATTACATATGGATTGGGCTCTCATTATTGTCCTTTGTGGCGACAAATTACTTCTATGCTTTCACCTTTTGTTCCGATTCCTCCTTTGGAACTCTAGGACCGGCTGGAAGATTGGACTTTGACTTCTCCAATGTCCTCTTCTCGTCCTTTGAGGCTATCTCAGATTATTGTACCTGCATTGTATAAAATCCTTTTGCCTCAACCTTGGGTTTCAGTTTGTTTGGCGAATGCATCGCCCAACCAAGTGGTGGAGGAAAAGATTACAGCAACTTTGGGCCTATAAAGTACCGCTTCGGCAACAGATTTTCTTTTGGCGAGTTCTTTTGGGAGTGTTTCCATCTGGACAGTTATTAGCTCATTGACACATTGCTTCTGCACTGTGCCACATATGTTGTGCTTCTTCGGAGACTGTGCCTCACTTGTTTTGGCATTGTCTGTGCTCTCGTGAGTTTTCTTATCTACTTCGACAGTGCCTGCGAGTGAGATTCCCATTTGTTCCGTTTGGAAAGTTCTTCTGGCCATTTGGGTTTCATCCATCCAAACCGGAGTTTCATCTTTTCTTCGTTTGGGTTCGCTACTGGGCACTATGGACTTTATGGACATATAGGAATTGTAAAGTCTTTGGTGATTCTACTTTCTCTTTGTTTGGCTTTTTTAGGCGTTCTCTGCAGCAATCTTTCTTTGATTGCTTGCAGACCCGCTGCATAGATCATGAGGTCTTTTTGGAATATACTAAAATTTTTAGTTGATGTAATTGTAGCACCTTATTTTGAGGTTGCTACTCATATAATATAATCAATCAAAGATTTCACAAAAAAAAGTGTGTGTGTGTGTGACAAATGTGAGTGTGTCACCAAATGATTAGGTGCTGGACATGCTTAGGAAGAAGTTGGAATACTGGAAGTTGGCCAGCTGGTCATTACATGTGCCATTACATGTCTGCTATCGCATAGTTCACTCGATTATCGTTGCCTATATCCAGTTTTAGATGCCCTTGGTAATGTTTCCCATGTTTTATGCCTGATATCGTGGAGATTTTATGGCAGTTATGCTATCGACGAAAAGCACTCAAGCTGCTTTTAGTGGATCACCTTTGTTGACGTAAAATGCATGGGGATGTCACTCGCTCGCTTTCTACTTGGAGGCACCTACTTTCCCACCTTAAATGGAATGGCATGGATACTCTCGTAGGAAACTTCTTGCATGCCGAGAGCCTTCATTTGTCGAAGGTGTTCACACCTCCATTGGCTTTGTAGGATCCTCGCCATTTTTATTTTCTTTGATCCAAAGGAATTTGCCTTGTGGATGATGTGCTTGATGCTGCAGGTATGGTGATCTCTTTTTCCACGAGCTGTAGTATGCTTTGGGACAACAGTTTTGGGACAACAGTATAGGCCCCCTCCTATGGCATTTATTGTCATGATGCTCCATGACTTTTAGACAATACCTCATCTTGAGATTCTTGGCCACCTCAAAGACTGGGTTCTCCAATCGAATGATCATGTTTGCCATGCACTACCATTGGCTGATATCATGGTTGCATCTTTGTATAAGGTTTTGCTGCCTCCTTGGGTTTCTCTTCATGCCAATCGCATTTTGTCTATGACACCACCCTCTCTTGGTGGTGGCTCTCTTGGTGGTGGCGGAAAAATTTCCTCACATTGCGTTTCAAAACTCCCTCTTCAGCAAAAGTTTTTTTAATGGCAAGTTTGACTGAGGTTCTTCCATCTGAACCGGGCTTGCATCGTCGTCACATTGCTCCTGCCAATTGTAGACAATGTCAGTCCTTACAGGAGTCTATGCCTCATCTGTTTGGCATTTCCTTGAATCTCATGATGTCTTTCTTTTGCTATAGTAATGGCTTTAGGCTCATTTCCCAAATGCTTGCTTTGGCAGATTGGCAGCAATTCTGGTTGTTTGTTTTTCAGCCTGTAAGTAGGGATATGATCTTGTCTTTTATTGGGGTCATTATTGGGCACTATGGACCCTATGGAAGAATTGTAACCATTGGGTCTTTGATGATCCTTCCTTGGCCAAGTATCATTTCTTTTGGGCATCTCCACGGCAATCCTTTTATGATTGTCAACATGTACAGGATCTTGATTATCCTATTTTCTTGTCATATAATGATATATTTTGATGTTTGTAGCCGGATGTTCCCTTCTTGGGGACTAGTTTTTGTTGTATAATGACAAATGAATTCCTCTTTCAAAAAAAAAACAGGTGTGTGTGTGTGTGTGTGTGTAAGTGAGAGAGTAGTGAGTGAGTGAAGAAATGGGAGAGCATTTGTGTTTGTATGCGGTGTGTAAGTTTGAGTGAGTGGAGTGAGTGAGTGAGAGAACTGAGAGAAGAGGTGGGTTGAGAGGAGTGAGAGTCAGAAGGGGCAGCAAAAGTGGGGGGGAAGGGGCTGGGAGGCAGAGTGGAACAATTCAAGGGACGTTGGACGTTGGGTAGGAAAACAAGCAAGGGGAGGGGGGGCGGATTAGGTGAGGAAGAGGAGGCTACTGAGAGGGGCGGCTAGAGGAGGGATGAGCAAGGAGGAAGGGACATAGATGACCTTGATCTTCTAAATTGGATTCCTTCTCCTCTTATACACCTACACCACCAGGTAGGCCTTCTTGAGCTCAAGGTTGTCCTTGGCTGAATCTTTCCGCCTTGTTGATGAAAATCAGCTTCTTCAGGTCCGTTGGGAGGCATCTATGGTATAGGTGAACTGATTTATCATCTTCTCTAGGTTTTCTTTAACCAAGATCTCACATGGCTCTGACGCCATGTGACAGAATTCACCATGCATGCACAATGCACATCAGTGGAAGCAACCTTTTACCAATAACAGTTCACACAAGGGATAGAAAGAAAGAAAGAAAGAAAGTTTATTAAAGTCTTTATAAGACCGATGGGTCTATGAGACTGTGAAAATCCTGATACAACGAGCTGTGGTAGTGGAGCTACTAAACGAGCGTCCATACCAATGCAAAAATGCAAAATGCCAAAAATGAAGAATGGCAGTACTAAGTCCTAAGTACAACATAGTGATGTCGGTGGTCGACTATATATCAATCTCAGCATCATCATCAATATCATCATCATCCCCAGCAACAGCAAGATATCAGGATGGATGAGGCAGTGGAGGCATGAAGTCGGCAATAGAGTGTTGTCGGCCACTCAGAGGTGCGCAGGCTAGCACGTCTCTTGGTCGTAGCTCTACGTCTAACCAGGGCTACTGTGACCCCCGTCGGTCGCGCTCCAACTCTAAACAAGGAGGGGATGTCTCCAAGTGTGATCTGTGTGTCGACCCTCTATCTAAGCTGTTGGGTCACGGGTTCTGGGTCACGGTCATGTCGAGGCCTCGTCTCGTTGGGATCCATGTCGATAGAGATAGAAGAAACCATGTAGATCTGAATAAATGCCTTCCATCAGGCTGAAACTGAAGCTCCACTGCAAGTACAATATTTGGAAAGCGCTATTGACATGAGCTCAAATGGTGTTGATTCTTTGTGTATTTGCAACATTAAATAGGCAATGAAGGCAAAGCCGATGGGAAAGTTGAACATTCGCCCAAAGGATGCTACGTGATTGGGCTGGCAGAATCTTGACGCTTTGAAACTGAAACTCATAGCAGCAAGTATTCTATCAAAAACCTACATCACCATTAGATTATGAGGAGACTTTTGCTCCAGTGGCCAAGATGACCACCATTCGTTCTGTCATCTCTCTTGTTGCGTTTTATGGTTGGTCAGTGTACCAGATGGATGTCAAGACCGCTTTCCTCAATGGAGATCTTAAAGAGGAGGTCTATATACATCAGCCCCAAGGTTTTGAGGTGAAGGGACAAGAGCACAAGGTATGCAAGCTCAGGAAGGCTCTATATGGGCTGAAGCAAGCACCTCGTGCGTGGTATCAGAAGATACATCAGTTTTTGCTGTCCTAGGGCTTCGTAAACACTCATACAGAGACAAATCTGTATGTTCGGCAACAACAATCAGAATTGGTCATGTTGGTACTATATGTGGATGACATCATACTCACTGGCAGTGATTTGCAGCAAATTATAGCAGTGCAGTCCTTTTTATGTCACAACTTTGACATGACAGATTTGGGCCTATTGCATTATTGTCTTGGCATTGAGTTTTAGCAGACCCATGATTGGATTTCTATGTCATAGACAAAGTATTCGAAGGGGTTATTGCAGAAATTAAAAATGGAGAACTATAAGCCTGTGGCTACTCCATTTGAAAAGGGACTCTAGCTGAGTAAGCATGATGTTGCTGAAAAGTTTGATGGCACTTTGTACAGGCAATTGGTTGGCAGTTTGATATATCTATGCTCCACACAGCCTGATATTGCCTACGCCACAGGGCCTTTGAGCCAGTTCATGCATTGTCCCACGATCACACATTGAAATGTAGTAAAGAGGATTCTCAAATATGTCCATGGCACTCTCTCTCTTGGCTTGCATTATGCTTCAGATTGTGATCTAGGGCTAAGTGGTTTCACCGACTCAGATTGGTTAGGGGATATTGACGACAGACGGTCCACTACTGGCTATTGCTTCTCATTGGGTTCAGCCTGTATCTCATGGCTCAGTAAGAAGCAAGAGCGAGTCTCTCTTTCCTCCAGTGAAGCAGAGTATAAAGATGCAAATTCAGCCACTACGGAGGTAATGTGGTTAAGGAAGCTTTTGCATGACTTGCATCATACACAGGATGGCGAAGCAAACTCTATCTTTTGTGACAACCAGAGTTGCATTGCCATAGCCAACAATCCTGTCTTTCATGCTTGCATGAAACACATTGAAAATCATTATCATTATGTACGGGATTGTATTTTTGATGCCTTCACTATTGTCCATCTGAGGACAATGTGGCGGATATCTTCACCAAAGCCATGTCAACAGATCTTTTCTTACGACATCAACATGGCTTGGGGATCAGAGACATTCTCACAATGTCAAGGGGGGTTGTGAAGTGATTCACAATGACATTGTTTTCGTATACTCCCATAGGTATTTGTGCAACCATGGTACTTTAGGTACTGTAGGGTACACCTGAGATGTTTCCAGGGTACTTTCAGCCATATCTTGGGGGGATTTGTAAGAGATTACAAAGATATGGTGTTGTAGGCATAAAGTCAACCCTATGGTTGACCAGTAGTACTTGGGTACTATATACCCCAAGTACTTGTATTGTTTCATTTGAACATTTCTATTGGAGCTTTCTTGTGTGTGCACTCTTGCTCACTTGTGTTCACAACCTGTCTCCACTTTGTTCTTACACTGCACTGCTACAATTTGCTGAGAATTATTGCTAGTGAGTATGATGTCATCAACATAAAGAACCAGCAAGACCAGATCTGATTTCTGTTGCTATACATATAAATTTGGCTCTGTGTGAGTGTTCACAAAGCCCTGGGACAGCAAGAACTGATGTATCTTATGATACCATGCACGAGGCGCTTGCTTCAGCCATACAAGGCTTTCCTGAGCTTGCATACCTTGTGCGCTTGTCCCTAAACAACCAAACCCTGGGGCTGATGCACGTAGACCTCCTCCTTGAGATCCCCGTTGAGGAAGGCGGTCTTGACATCCATCTGGTACATTGACCATCCATAAAACACAGCAAGAGAGATGACAGAGTGAATGGTAGTCATCTTGGCCACCGGAGCAAAAGTCTCCTCATAATCTATCCCCTCTTCTTGTGCATACCCCTTTGCAACCAACCGGTCTTTGTACTTCTCAACTATACCATCAGTGTGGTACTTGATTTTGTAGATCCATTTTGTGCCAACCACATTCTTACCAATGGGCGCATCAACCAAGTCCCATTTAGCATTCTTTTGAATGGATCTAATCTCAGCTTCCATGGCTTTCTACCATGCTGGATTGCCTTGAGCATCCTCAAAGCGTTGAGGCTCAGTTTCAGCTTCCATCACTTGGGTCATGAGAGCAAAATTCACCTCCTTCTTGGCATTCTTAGTGCTAGCCCTGGTTCTCCCCAATATAGGCTGATCTTTAGCATCTACAAGTGTCAACCTAGCCCATCTAGGAACTGAATTCTCAGCTGTTCCGTTGGGAATAGCGTCTAGAAGTGCATCTCGAATAACATTCTTTGCACAGCACTGATAATGCTTCCAAATATTGGGCTGTCCCTCCCCATGAGGTTGTTGCAAATTTGAAACATTCAAGGGAAAATAACCCTCACAGTGCTATACTCCACAAAGATGAATCTAATGCTTTTATCATCAAGCTTAGATCGATTTTCAGCTGGTACCAAAGCATATGCAACAAACCCAAACACTCGTAAATGATTCACCTTGGACTTGTATCCATAAAATGCCTCAAAAGGTGTCCTATCAACCAATGCTTGTGTAGGGCAGTGGTTTGGTTCTCAGTCAATGCTTTGAACTCCTTAAACCAATTGAACACTTCAGATTTGCTTTTCAAGAGAAAGAGCCAAGTGAACCTGGAATAATCATCAATGAATGTGACAAAATACCGATACTCTCTATGGGTTGTGACATTCATTGGTCCACAAACATCGCTATGCACAATCTGCAAAACCCTTTGTGCTCTTATTGAACCTGGACCATCCTTTTGGAACGGTAGGCGATGCAACTTTCCAAGAGCACAAGCTTCACACACCTCTTGAGCGGGCTGCTGTAATTTTGGCAATCCTTCAACCATATTATGATTATGCAAATATGCCAAAGCTCTGTGATGTGCATGACCAAACCTGGCATGCCATAAATCACCTGGAGTAGAAGAAGAGACAACCATAGCATGCTGATTATCGGGCTGAGCATCAAGCTTTTAAAGACCCATGCTAGCCTCATAAGAACCGGTAGCCACAATCTCATACCCTTTCTTTGAATCCTTGATCTTGCATTGATCATTTTGGAATTCCACAAGCATGTGCTGATCATGAGCCATGCATGGAATAAAAACAAGCTTTTTTCTCAAGTCAGGAACATATCAGACATTACGGATATACTTTTTCTTTCTTGAATCCAAAAGATGAGAACATCTCCCACTCTTGTGATGTCCTGAGTGGCATCATTGGCACAAGTAACATGTCGGCCATGAATATGTTTGATTTCTTCAAACCACTCTTTCCTATGAGTCATGTGCTTTGATGCACCACTATCTAGATACCAAGTATCTATGGCAGTAAATGAAGAATCCCCAGATGAAGCAAGAGAAGCATCATGTGCAACTAAATCCCCCCTAGCACCAAAGCTATCCTGAAATGCAATAAACACATAATCCTTTCCCTCTTGTGCAAAGTTTGCATGAGACGGTGAAGCATTGGCATTTTCAGATGGTACCACATAATTACTGCTTGTGCCTTGCCTCTTTTTGTCATTGGTAATCCTTTTCTAGCACTCAGTAATGTAATGACCAGGCTTCTTGCAATAATTGCATTTGCCTTTCTTCACCTTTGCACCTTTATTAGCATTCCCTGCATTTGTGTTTGCATTCCCCTCCTTCTCAGGCTGATAAGCATGGCTGGTCTTTTTCTAAAATTTACCCTTTCCATGAGTGGCAAGTGCTTGCTCACTCGAATGGGATGAATTGGAAGTCCGCATTTCTTCCTGTAAGAGCAAGTCACCTAACTCCTCAAAACTAAGTGGAGCAGCCTTGAGCATAATAGTCAAGGAAGTAACAAACATATCATATGAGGGTGCCAGACTATTGAGGGTGATAGAGACAAATTCCTTGTCTTCTATATCCTTATCAATAGCTGCAAGCTCATCCGAATGTGAGTAATCTTTGCAATATGAAGTAAAATAGTTTGACCTTCCTGCATGAACAAGTCATTGAGTCTTTTATTCAAAGCAACGCTTCTTGCTTCATTCTTCACATTCCACATACTTTTCACTCTATCCCAAGCTCCCTTTGAAGTCTTGCAAGACTTGATAGTGGACTTAATGTGTGTCTTCACAAACAATGCAATCAAAGGCAAACGCTTGGACATCCCTGCGATCAAACCTCTTTTGATCTTGCATGGGAGCAGTAGTAGAAGACCGAGTGGTAGTGGTCGAAGTGGATGATGCACTCATGCTAGACCCAGCAAGTCTAGCCTCATCACCATTCACAATGTCCCATAAGCCCTTTCCAACCAAGATATTCTTGAGTGTAAATGACCACAAAGCATAGTTGGGGCCATCCAACTTGTCGGCCTCAGTCATGGTCCCAAAGTTCTATGAAAGAGACATGATACTGGCTCGAGAATACCTCAAATAAATCTGCAAAGAAAGGCAACAAATGGGCACCTGAAATGCAACTAACTGCTATGCAATCGCTTCAGTGGCATATACTGATAGTGGCTGCTCTGAAATAGTAGTAAATTTGTCCCAAAAACTGCTTGCACTAAGCCCAATCCCTACTGAGATAATAAGTGCAAAAATCTGCTCAATCACAATCCCCTTCCGGGATACAAAATGCAATCAAGCACTGTACTTCTGCCCCAAAAAATTGCAGCCAAACAATGGCCCAAATGCAAAGTACTTCTGCCCCAAAAACCGGCCAAGCACTGGCGCAAATTGCAATATTCTGAAGCACTTCACGTGCTAGATTGCAATTTCAACTGCAAGTAGCTGTCAATGAGTCCCAAGGTTTATAAATTCAAGCTCAGTAAGCACCAAAAAGGCTTGTTCCAGCCACAAATCTTGCACCCACCAACACAATGGGAATCCAAATGCAAATCTGGAAGAGATGCAAACAACCTGTAGAAGTTGTACCCACTAAAAACAACTGCCCAAAATAGCCTCAAGCTGTGTAACAGTTCAAATGAACAATGTACCTTGCAATGCACTTGCAATATAGGCAAGAGAAGTTCTCGAAACTATCCTGGAATTGAAAAGAGTCCAGATCTGAGCAAAAATTCCAAAAAATGCTCGGAATCGCCTTCTGACAAGTCGTACGGACTCTTGGCACTGTCACACAGCTATCCGTATAGATTCGTATGGTCGTACGGATGTCCGTACAACTATACGGTTAAAATTTTGCAAAAACCCCCCCCAATCCGAAATGGTGCGGGACAGGTTTGTTTGTTTGCGGGCAGCTCTGAAATTTTGAAAAGACCTCAAAAAGTCAAAAAACAGCCGCTAGGCTGTTTCTGGCGATGAAACGAGGCACCGGACTGAACTAGAGCAAAATGTGGGCTGCCGGGGTCGAATGCGAGCTATGGGAGCTGAAACAGAACAGAATGTGGGCAACCAAGAACAAAACTAGGACACCAAGCTTGCGGGAGTCTTAAAGCAAGCATGGGGATGGACTCTAGTGATGAAACGAGGCACCGGACTGAACTGGAGCAAAATGTGGGCTGCCGGGGTCGAATGCAAGCTATGGGAGCTGAAACGGAATAGAATGTGAGAAGAACAAAACTAGAGCACCAAGCTTGCAGGAGTCTGAAAGCAAGCACGGGAATGGACTCTAGTGACGGATGGTCTGATACCACATGTAGGAACAAGAATGGAGAAGAGTTGCGAACACAAGTGAACTCCAACTGAAATGTTCAAATGAAACAATACAAGTACTTGGTATATATAGTACCTAAGTACTGGTCAACCATATAGTTGACTTATGGCCTACAACACCATATCATTGTAGATATCTCTATACCAAAGTCATACCATTGAGCAATCTCCTCTTGGGGAGCGATAGCAAGCTTTCTCTTCTTGGGCTCTTTCGTTTCAACGAGAAACATGAATCTTCTTGGGCTCTTTGAGTTTAATGACATTTGGTTGATGTTGTTGGCTCTCTGTACAGACCTACAGGCTGCGCATGCATCTTTGGATACTTCATGGGAGATCCTGGTGGAGCATATCAGTGTGGCATATTTGGAGGTCCAAATGTACAAAGGTTTTGGATGGTTTCACCCCGCAAATACATTGGCTAGTATCTGGGAAAAAAGCGGTACACACCTTCGTAGCCATTTGAGGGACGATATAGTCTTCATGAGCAGCCTCAACCAGGAGGAAGGTTTTCTTCTTGAGGGAGTGGAGCGCCTCCTCATTCTTCTCAAAATCCCCACTAGCATTTTCACCTATAGGAGTTTGATTTTACCTTGTTTGGGTTTTGTTTTCTCATGCCTTGCATGATATACTTTTCCCTTGAGTTTTACTTGCGGAGTTTCATTCATACTTAATAAAAGTCTCTTTTTTTGGAATAAAAAGAAGTCATACCATGGGGCAAGATCATTTACAAGATCATTGCCGGATCAAAGGTTATTTGCATAATGGTTGCATCCCTCCCAATATGGCTTTGTTCCACATCGCCATATCACAGATAACATTGCCAATGCTTATATTGGGATTGAATATGCCAAATACACACAGCAGGATGTTCTACTCTTGCAGGTAGATATTGCAAAAGCCTTTGACACAGTTCAATGGGATTTCATCTCGCAAACTATGCGAGCTTTGGGGTTTGGACAAAAAATGCAGCAGGTTATTTACTGGCTTTACAGAGATAGCAATGCGGCTCGCATTCTTTCTGGGGATATCTCTGATGAGTGGACTCTTCGTTGTTTGGTCCGCCAGGGATGCCCTCTCAGTGCTTTATTGTATGCCATTGCTACTCATCCTATGCTGTAATATATTGATCATCTTGTTGCTACAGGATCACTTCATGGCTTGGAATTGGATGCTAATCGCAACATGGTTGCTCAAGCTTATGCTGATGATTCTTTCTTTACCCCGAAGAATACGCTCCATGATCTTGGTGCTTTGATGCAAGCCTTCTCTGTTTATGGTTTGGCAGCTGGTCTTCATGTTAATTTTCAGAAGTCTGAGCTGCTCTCTATGCATTCCAAAGACTGGCATAGTCTATTATGGCCCGGGGACATCATTCCACCCACTCAGTTTGTTCGTCATCTTGGTTACCCTTTGGGGTGGGAACTCACTCGCCGACAACAAACTGATTGGGTTTTGGCTAATCTTTGAAAAAAGCTTGAGTATTGGAAATTGGCAACTTGGCCTTTGCACGTTCGTCTTCGAATAGTGCAGTCCATCCTTGTGGCATATATTCAATTTTACTTGCCATTGATCATGTTCACTAAGGCATATCTTACATCTTTCATGTCTGTCTTTATGGAAATATTCTGGCGATCCAAACATGGCAGAAAAAATCTCAAGTTGCTTTCGATGCATCACATTTTTTCTCCCAAGATGCATGGTGGATTGAACATCACGGATATTCATGTGCATATTCTTGCCCACAGGGGTAAAATGTTGCTGCAATTTCTGCAAGGTGATCAGCCTTGGGCTCTTATGATTAGGACTTTGGTCACTCATATCAGTATTTCTGCAGTTGGTCATTGGCAACTCGATCACTAGGATTTCTTTTTTGGCTGAACTGATGGCACTTTGCCTGGCTACCCTTTTGTCTCGTGCTTACTTCTTGACTGGAAGCATGTTCTTTCTCATCTAGAATGGAATGGACGGCAATCTTTGCTTGGGAATTCTTTGAGAGCTAAAAGCATTCACTGGTCGAAAGTCTTTCAGCCTCCCTTGGCTTTACAGAAACCTCGACGTTCCTACTTTGTCTCGTTTAAAGGCATCACCTCGGTTGCTGATGTTATAGAGATGCTAGTACTATGCTTCCCTTTTCTCTAGCAACTATTACATATGGATTGGGCTCTCATTATTGTCCTTTGTGGCGACAAATTACTTCTATGCTTTCACCTTTTGTTCCGATTCCTCCTTTGGAACTCTAGGACCGGCTGGAAGATTGGACTTTGACTTCTCCAATGTCCTCTTCTCGTCCTTTGAGGCTATCTCAGATTATTGTACCTGCATTGTATAAAATCCTTTTGCCTCAACCTTGGGTTTCAGTTTGTTTGGCGAATGCATCGCCCAACCAAGTGGTGGAGGAAAAGATTACAGCAACTTTGGGCCTATAAAGTACCGCTTCGGCAACAGATTTTCTTTTGGCGAGTTCTTTTGGGAGTGTTTCCATCTGGACAGTTATTAGCTCATTGACACATTGCTTCTGCACTGTGCCACATATGTTGTGCTTCTTCGGAGACTGTGCCTCACTTGTTTTGGCATTGTCTGTGCTCTCGTGAGTTTTCTTATCTACTTCGACAGTGCCTGCGAGTGAGATTCCCATTTGTTCCGTTTGGAAAGTTCTTCTGGCCATTTGGGTTTCATCCATCCAAACCGGAGTTTCATCTTTTCTTCGTTTGGGTTCGCTACTGGGCACTATGGACTTTATGGACATATAGGAATTGTAAAGTCTTTGGTGATTCTACTTTCTCTTTGTTTGGCTTTTTTAGGCGTTCTCTGCAGCAATCTTTCTTTGATTGCTTGCAGACCCGCTGCATAGATCATGAGGTCTTTTTGGAATATACTAAAATTTTTAGTTGATGTAATTGTAGCACCTTATTTTGAGGTTGCTACTCATATAATATAATCAATCAAAGATTTCACAAAAAAAAGTGTGTGTGTGTGTGACAAATGTGAGTGTGTCACCAAATGATTAGGTGCTGGACATGCTTAGGAAGAAGTTGGAATACTGGAAGTTGGCCAGCTGGTCATTACATGTGCCATTACATGTCTGCTATCGCATAGTTCACTCGATTATCGTTGCCTATATCCAGTTTTAGATGCCCTTGGTAATGTTTCCCATGTTTTATGCCTGATATCGTGGAGATTTTATGGCAGTTATGCTATCGACGAAAAGCACTCAAGCTGCTTTTAGTGGATCACCTTTGTTGACGTAAAATGCATGGGGATGTCACTCGCTCGCTTTCTACTTGGAGGCACCTACTTTCCCACCTTAAATGGAATGGCATGGATACTCTCGTAGGAAACTTCTTGCATGCCGAGAGCCTTCATTTGTCGAAGGTGTTCACACCTCCATTGGCTTTGTAGGATCCTCGCCATTTTTATTTTCTTTGATCCAAAGGAATTTGCCTTGTGGATGATGTGCTTGATGCTGCAGGTATGGTGATCTCTTTTTCCACGAGCTGTAGTATGCTTTGGGACAACAGTTTTGGGACAACAGTATAGGCCCCCTCCTATGGCATTTATTGTCATGATGCTCCATGACTTTTAGACAATACCTCATCTTGAGATTCTTGGCCACCTCAAAGACTGGGTTCTCCAATCGAATGATCATGTTTGCCATGCACTACCATTGGCTGATATCATGGTTGCATCTTTGTATAAGGTTTTGCTGCCTCCTTGGGTTTCTCTTCATGCCAATCGCATTTTGTCTATGACACCACCCTCTCTTGGTGGTGGCTCTCTTGGTGGTGGCGGAAAAATTTCCTCACATTGCGTTTCAAAACTCCCTCTTCAGCAAAAGTTTTTTTAATGGCAAGTTTGACTGAGGTTCTTCCATCTGAACCGGGCTTGCATCGTCGTCACATTGCTCCTGCCAATTGTAGACAATGTCAGTCCTTACAGGAGTCTATGCCTCATCTGTTTGGCATTTCCTTGAATCTCATGATGTCTTTCTTTTGCTATAGTAATGGCTTTAGGCTCATTTCCCAAATGCTTGCTTTGGCAGATTGGCAGCAATTCTGGTTGTTTGTTTTTCAGCCTGTAAGTAGGGATATGATCTTGTCTTTTATTGGGGTCATTATTGGGCACTATGGACCCTATGGAAGAATTGTAACCATTGGGTCTTTGATGATCCTTCCTTGGCCAAGTATCATTTCTTTTGGGCATCTCCACGGCAATCCTTTTATGATTGTCAACATGTACAGGATCTTGATTATCCTATTTTCTTGTCATATAATGATATATTTTGATGTTTGTAGCCGGATGTTCCCTTCTTGGGGACTAGTTTTTGTTGTATAATGACAAATGAATTCCTCTTTCAAAAAAAAAACAGGTGTGTGTGTGTGTGTGTGTGTAAGTGAGAGAGTAGTGAGTGAGTGAAGAAATGGGAGAGCATTTGTGTTTGTATGCGGTGTGTAAGTTTGAGTGAGTGGAGTGAGTGAGTGAGAGAACTGAGAGAAGAGGTGGGTTGAGAGGAGTGAGAGTCAGAAGGGGCAGCAAAAGTGGGGGGGAAGGGGCTGGGAGGCAGAGTGGAACAATTCAAGGGACGTTGGACGTTGGGTAGGAAAACAAGCAAGGGGAGGGGGGGCGGATTAGGTGAGGAAGAGGAGGCTACTGAGAGGGGCGGCTAGAGGAGGGATGAGCAAGGAGGAAGGGACATAGATGACCTTGATCTTCTAAATTGGATTCCTTCTCCTCTTATACACCTACACCACCAGGTAGGCCTTCTTGAGCTCAAGGTTGTCCTTGGCTGAATCTTTCCGCCTTGTTGATGAAAATCAGCTTCTTCAGGTCCGTTGGGAGGCATCTATGGTATAGGTGAACTGATTTATCATCTTCTCTAGGTTTTCTTTAACCAAGATCTCACATGGCTCTGACGCCATGTGACAGAATTCACCATGCATGCACAATGCACATCAGTGGAAGCAACCTTTTACCAATAACAGTTCACACAAGGGATAGAAAGAAAGAAAGAAAGAAAGTTTATTAAAGTCTTTATAAGACCGATGGGTCTATGAGACTGTGAAAATCCTGATACAACGAGCTGTGGTAGTGGAGCTACTAAACGAGCGTCCATACCAATGCAAAAATGCAAAATGCCAAAAATGAAGAATGGCAGTACTAAGTCCTAAGTACAACATAGTGATGTCGGTGGTCGACTATATATCAATCTCAGCATCATCATCAATATCATCATCATCCCCAGCAACAGCAAGATATCAGGATGGATGAGGCAGTGGAGGCATGAAGTCGGCAATAGAGTGTTGTCGGCCACTCAGAGGTGCGCAGGCTAGCACGTCTCTTGGTCGTAGCTCTACGTCTAACCAGGGCTACTGTGACCCCCGTCGGTCGCGCTCCAACTCTAAACAAGGAGGGGATGTCTCCAAGTGTGATCTGTGTGTCGACCCTCTATCTGAGCTGTTGGGTCACGGGTTCTGGGTCACGGTCATGTCGAGGCCTCGTCTCGTTGGGATCCATGTCGATAGAGATAGAAGAAACCATGTAGATCTGAATAAATGCCTTCCATCAGGCTGAAACTGAAGCTCCACTGCAAGTACAATATTTGGAAAGCGCTATTGACATGAGCTCAAATGGTGTTGATTCTTTGTGTATTTGCAACATTAAATAGGCAATGAAGGCAAAGCCGATGGGAAAGTTGAACATTCGCCCAAAGGATGCTACGTGATTGGGCTGGCAGAATCTTGACGCTTTGAAACTGAAACTCATAGCAGCAAGTATTCTATCAAAAACCTACATCACCATTAGAGCCCCCCCCCCCCCCCCCCCCCTTCCCCTCTTCCCCCCTCTCTCTATTTCTCCCTCTACTTCATGCACACATGCTGATGTCTACATGTACACTCAGACAAATAGATCTGTACTCAATCTTTTTGTGGCAAGTTGGTTACAAAATTATGAATGAAGAAGAAAGAAAATGAAAATTACTCATCATAGCTTTATCTCACAATGTGTGGCTAAGTGCCATCACTAGTTGTATGGGAATATTTTCAAGCAAATTCCCTCTTTTACACATGCCATTTCACAAATTTTAAAATGAAGTACCTCATTATGAAAGCCTTCGACTGGTACATGAGGGTTCTCAGCTCTCTGCTACAGAGGACAAAAAAACTCCATGTATGAGTCCTCGATGATTTCTTACCTACCATTTTAAAGTCTTACTCGGATGATATATATAGTCTTAATCCACTTCTTCTAGAGAACATACGAACACTTTGCAGAAATTCATTTAAGATGCTTCATAAAACCTGACGGTGAATAGTGTCATGCAGCTGAAGCAGCTCATCCCGATCAGCCTTCTTAGATATCAATTCCTGTTGCAAATATATGGCTTAGGTTAATCCGGTAGGTTCTTTCTCTAGTTATTTTACGGATAGGCTGAAGAGGGCTCCATCTGAAGTTTGTGAGTTTCCTTGAAAAGTAATTGACAAGGAACAGTTAAAATTTATAACATTGTTTTAACAGTTAAAATCTCTACATAAAAGACAAAGCCATCTATCTCAAATTTTTATCTAGGACGTTTTTCACAACATTGATTTTTAACGACAATTGATTCATCATAATGTACCATTTATATGTTGAAATACATAATGTAAATAGTGCTCCATAAGAAAAGAAATGGAGGATTATATCACAAAAAACTAAAACCTAATGAATTTTAATTGTGAGGGTTCTAAGAGGTGCTTGGAATGGCGGAGGCAGGGGTTATAAGACTGAACAATAAACGTTGGGGATACTGCAAAAACAGGGGGCATGGAGGCAAAGGGGAGGGTAGAAAGTACGAAAATGAGAAAAGGGACTATGCAAGTGCTTTGGGTTGGAACTAGGCGAAAAATCGTAGAGATTAGTGTTTTGTCCTGGCACATAAAGAATTGACAGTAGATTTATGGCAAGTCTTGGTACATAAAGAACATCACAAATGCATTTGATTTTACCGTTTGGAAGCTAAACTTGTATGTCACCAATTCCTTTGACTATAAGTGGATGATTGTCTCTTGGAGCTCCCCTGACTGCATGAGGCTTCGTGAGCTAGTCATGTCTACAACACGTGTTGTGATGCACCTAAGTCCACTGTCCACACATCTCGGTTAGGTTTCTTTGATGCAGCCAAGCTGTGCATAATTTGATTTCCTTGAGATGTCCAAGGTCTTTGCATGACCTATTTGTCACAATTGACATTCTTGCACCTCTTTTTGACCCTTCATAAGCATACTCTACTTCTCCCACATGTGCCTTGAACTATTTCTTGCCATTCTTTGACTTGTTAAGACAATCTCTGGTAATGGGCCCAAGTTTACCACAATCATAACACTTTAGTTTCTCTTTGCAGCTAGCTTCTGCTTGGCATAAGACCGTTGTCTTTGTTGACCTTGATTGTTCTTTTTTTGTCTAGGCTTGGGCCAAAGAACTTCCAGCATATTGTGTATTCTTCTGAGACATCTTGCCTTTGATCCGCATATGGTGCGTCTTTGCTACCAATGCCCTAGTCCTTTTCTCCAATCCTCCTCTTGGATCAATAGGCGTATCAGTTCATCAAACTTGATAAGTGTGCCTATGGCAATCATTGCCACCGTGAGGCTCTCAAAGGATGGGGGTAGACTCTAGACTAACCGTTTAACAAACTCTAGGTCTTCCTTTTCAAAGCCATTCTTAGTCAATCTGTTTGTAAGCATCTTGATCTTATTAAAATTTCACTGCATCCCCATCTCTCATTCTGAGATTTGACAACCGTGTCTTTAGATTGAGAGTTTAACCAATGTCTTACCGTCGTAAATGAACATCAAGTGACAATTGTCTTCTCTCCTGCTCGCTGCTCGTTGGCCCCTCACCCCTTGCCTCAGCCTCCTCCTTTTGCCTCTCCTCTCCCTTGGTTCCCCCTCCTCCTCCCTCGCCATTGGTGCACCCCCCTTGATGTTGGCACGCCTTTGCTCCTACCCCCTTGTTTGCCTTACTCCTCGAAGTACCTAGTTGGCCCGTGCAGCCTTCTGCCTCCTGGTCAATGGCCAGGAGAGCTCTAGCCGCCTCTCGGGCTCCATGGGCAACCAGTTGAAGCCCGGGCTCCCCAGGAGCTGTTATTGCGCTCCCCCTAGGCCACTTTCGGTGGCTTTCTTACATCTGGTGGCTCCTCTATTGGCCGACCACCTTGGCAGTTGGCCACTTCCCTGGCATCCAGGGGTGGCTAGTGCCTTTGCTATAGGTCCCTTTCTTGGGAGGCCTGTTGTAAAAGCTGCCTTTCAGCCCTCTATTGTGTGCTCCCTTTTGGAAAGTTTCGAGGACGTCAAGGGCCCTTTTTCGAGCTATTTGTACTTTGCAACCGGGAGAAGCCCCATAGTCAATCCTTCCTTGGTTGGCTGTGGGCTCTTTTTTTGAGGTTTTTGGCAGATGTATTTGAGGGTCTTCTGAATCTTCTTACCTTTGCTGAGAGCTCCCTTTCTGCTGGTTTTTTTTACAGCAAGCCTTAGGGGCCTGTTGAGAGGGCCTCAGTCTTCACCTAGTCTCCTCTTTTTTTCCTTTTCTTTCTCCTTCTGGCAGCGTAGCGCCAATGCTTATTTCTTTTAAAGATCGAATGTTGGTGGTGACCAGTGGTCTGGCTAGAGGGGCTCACATGGCAACACCCTTGACTCCCCAAGACGTTAAGATTCTTCTCTCTCCAGAAGACAAGCACTAGGTTAAGAAAGCAGTTCAGTCACTTTAGGATAGAGTAGCGGTGGGCAAGATACTTGGTCTCACGCCAACAAAGAGGCAGGTGCACGATTGGATTTAGGCGAGCTTAGCTCTGGAGGGTGACCACATCCAAGAGGTTACCATCCATGGGAGAGGGGTCTTCCTCCTCCATTTGTGGAGTGAATGCCTCTCCTCTTGGGCCTCATCGTGTTTATCTCATTCCCAAGTACCATGGGTTCAATGTTGATGACATGGATTTGACACACCATGTGCCTCCCTGTCCGTGACCCTTCGCTTTCTGCGGCTCCCGGCCCAACCTTCACTCCATTGGGGCAGATTTTGGCACCGTGATAGAGTTGCCATATCAGAAGGCAGCGATAGTGGTAGTAGATGACGGAGTCCCTCGACTCAGGCTGATAGTCGAGTGCGCAGAGATTCTTCCAAAGGAGATCTTTCTTGAGACACTTGATGGCAGCCAGTTCAGGCAACACATTGAGATCTCGGAGCTGCAAGGACAATGCTTACGATGCAGGCAGAGGGGACACTTTGCTCGTGCTGCCGGGGGGTCTATGCAAGAACCTCCCACAGTCCTGCCCAGAGCAGAGGGCTGCTCACCCACAGAGAGCGCAAAGCAGGCCAAGGCAACGGATGGAGTCCCAGACACCTTGGGTAAGGCCTTCCAGAGCGGCGTGACCAGGGTGAAACACAAGAAGCCTAGCAAGCAGGCTCTGAAGAACTGCAGGGGATGCGCCATACTTCATTAGCCTTGTGAAAGTCAACTTTGAGAAAGCAGATGTCTTGTCTTTGTCTTGCATATTCACATCCCTTGCAGATGTTGACAATACCTTCCAACAAATTTCTACCCTTTATAAACCTTTCTGCTCTTGTAAAATCGATCTGCCCATTCTTCTTTGGATTCTTGGAGCTAAGGAATTGGAAAATATCTTGTAGCTGCAGGTCAACATGGTGAGTAGTTTTCAGTTTTTCTGCCTCGTTGCCATCTTTTGGAATAAGCTTGCTTATGCCCCCGTTGACATGCCCAAGTAGTTATAGGTTAAGGACAATCTCTTGCCACAACGTCAAAAGATAGGGCCCTATAAGCTCCCAAAAACTTTACAAAACTCCCTAGGGGCTTTTCCATCAACCATACAATGAAAAGACTCTTTCAGCTCCTTTTCAAGATAGAAGCTGTCAAAGTTTTGTAGGGAATTTTTTTCTAGCCTGCTGTCATTTCTCTCTTGCACTCATTATTTCAACACTTACTTGAACTGAAGTAGACAGCAGATTTGGAAAATGTTAGAAGTGGTCTGGGTTGAGTCACTTTTTACTAAAAAAGGCACCTCCCTATTAGTTGTCTTTCTTCTGATGAGTCTGAAAGTTTCTCTGGTTGGTCTGTCAATCTTACCACCCACTAGTCCCTGAAGTAGACTTTAGACACATTAAGCTTGAGTTGCTTCTGAATTGTAATATTCCTTTTGACTTTTCAGAACAACTCCTATGCCCTGCCTTGCGACATTCTCCAACTCTTCATTAGATTGTCTAATGCTTTCCATTGTCTTGGCTCTAATTTTATCCTTAAATGTTAAGACTGATTTTCTATTTAACTGATGCTTGCAACTCGTTCTCTTTTACTTTTAGACTTGCATGATGTGTGTGGACGCGTATACACGTGTTTTTCACAATCTCTATAGACCTCAGAGGTATTTATAATACTTCGCTAACTTCTCCACCGGCTTTGAGAGTCATTCTGCATGTCATTCTTGTTCACTTAATTAAAGGAGGGCTATTTTTCCTGCAAGTCAGGTTTAAAAACAAGGAAACATGCTATAGGAATAAAAACGTTGAAGGGAATAACAGCTCTTAATGTTTGAAATTTTGAATTTTGATAAGATTGGGACCTTGTTACACTTGAATGTATTTCCATATGTCAAGTAGGTACTTTCCAAATTGTCCCATCACATCCAACCAAATGTGTATTGATTGTCCACATTGCGACATTCTTGAGGTAAGAAAACACAGTTTAAAGTACATGCTGCATCGTGTAATGCATGCATGCATTGGAATTATAAGCTTATGTATGCCGACAGAACACCAGTGGACAAATTTTCTTCATATAGATGCATCTAAATAATGGAGGGAAACCAGCTTTCTGGGAATTGGAGAAGGGGAATCTATAGGGCTTACTAAAAAGTATCATATAGTTTAAAAACTTAAAAGCATAAGTGGAGCTGAATTTTTGTAGCTAACCTGAAGCTTCTGAAGTGCCATTTGAAGTGCAATATTGCTAGATTTCATTTTCTGAAACTCATTAGCTGAGTCAGAGCCAGGGTTTTGTTGTTCCCCTTGTAGAAGTTGGTGACGGATTATTAAATGGTCCTCTTGTTGATGCTGCTGTCTTTCTGGTTGCTGGTCATCCTCTTCTTTACTCTGTTTTTTGTCCTCTTTGTTCTCCTCTCCCTTACTCGGTTTTATATCCTCTTTGTTCTCCTCATGGATCTCCTGACCAGATGAAGTTTCCATGAGTACTCCATCTGGGTTATAGGCTACCATGGACAAGAAATTGGTTGGCTGTCCCTGACCAAGTAGGGTCATCTGTATTTGCAATCCCTCAAGGTCCCCACGATCTGCTTTACCTGCCAGTTGAGTTGCCTGGAAAATGTTAAAAATTGTAACGTGGTCAAGCTCTTGCATCAGACCGTTTACACTGATCAAAGTTCAAATTTAAAAATCAAGTACTTTTTTCTGTAAATATTTTTCATAATCTTTAAATGATATACGATATACTTACTAGAGTGATTATTTCTCCCTCTAGATTTTTGAAGCGACCATCAATTGACTTTTCATCCACAGATCCGATATCCTGTCATGAAAACATTAACAGGCCAGATCACAATAAATTACTTCGAAAGTGGGGATTCATAAGATGGATTGTCGTGAAAGGTACTATCTTTGCAATATGGCAGAAATAGACATATAGAATAGATGCCAATGAGTTAATTTCAGGGTTTAATTTTTGGCATATTGTATAGCCTATGGTTGAGTTATGCAAGAATGTATACTATAAGAATTTTGTCGGGAGCATCATTTACACCACCCTTGGCCTTGTTTAGGCAGAGGCAGAGTCATTGTGTTGTGTTCATCAGCTCAACAAGTGTACACCTCCATGCCCTTGCCTTTTATATATCCTTCTTAGATTGGTTTTAAAAATAATGGAGAATAAACTTGTATTGAAAGGCTTTTTAGTAGTTACTTGTTTTCCCCCCATTTTTGTATCAAAATCATGGAATATCACCTTCACACAGGAAGTATTAACCAAAATGGAAACCCTGCACTCAGCTGTCCTCCAATGGGATCCTCCAAGCAAATGAATAGCCTACGCAAAGATGGAGAGAGAGGCTTATGATTGAGTGTGCCTGATCTGGAGCTGGAATCCTATCATCTCAAACTACTACCCATCTTTAACCCGAAGGTGCATGAGTAAAAGGAGGATCCTGCTGATCCTACTGATCTGTAGAGAAAAAAACTCTTAGTATTTTCCTTTTAGGATGCCGCCTTCTTCAAGAAATTGTTGGCAAAATGCCCAAAAATTCTACAGACGCCTGGGGTCCTACAATCTCAATCTTCTACCTGAAAAAGGAGCCATTTGGAGACTGAAGCATAATATGGTCCTCACTAATTTATGGTCAGAGACATCCATCCTGTGCCTTTGCTGCTGAAGTAGACAGTGTAGGAAGTAGGGGCCTCAGTGACCACTCCAAAAGTGGCTCCAATGGTGGGAAGAAACCGGTAAAATCCCAAAGTGGAAGGACAGAGAAAAACATTTTTTGAGCTGACGGCTAGCTGCCAAAACAGCATGTGGTACCAGATAATATTCTTGAAGATGGTTACAGCACCATTTTTATGATGCTTTTGGACCACGGATCAATGTGATGCCTTGAAGGTGTGATTTGGGAATGGCCATGGCTATCCATGAAGGAAAGGGGGCCGGGGCTTGTCTTGGACTGGCAGTAGCAGATGCAAGTATTATTTTTTTGGCTGAAACATGGATCATGATTCTTGCAAAACACCAATTAATGACGAATATGTTGTACCTTCAGGCTGGATGCCAAAGAAGATTTAGTAAGTGAAACAAGGAAGGTTTTCTTGTCTCATTCACAAATCCCTGGTAACAATGTGCAGGTGGTGAAGACAGATGTCTCAAAATGATATATCTGGTTCAGAATATCTACAATATTTTCCTTGATGATTTTACATCTGCATTATGATTCACTGTAATAGGTATCATGACCCCTTCTGTGACCTAGGGACTGATACCGCTGCTTTGAAGATGGAGGGAGAAATTATTATTGTGGCGGAGAGGGTGACCTGTCATGGATGCATGAACACATTGCCTAAGGGTGGGATAGGACAGATTCTCTATGGATGAGATGGAGAGATTGAAAAAAACATTGCAAAACTTCAATACAAATGTGCTGTAACAACAGGATGTCTAAATGGAGGGGCACTGAATAGTTCACATGCCGAACAAACAGAAGCGGTAATATGGTCAGCTAATTTACTACTTCAAAAATAGGGCAACTCAAGCTCCTTAATTCCTCACTGGCAGACGGTCCCTAGAGTCGTGGGTACAGGCCCAATTTCTCATGTGACATATCCAGCATGATAGGGGTGGTCATTAAAAACATTCAAGCTTTTCACTCTGGGAGAAACTAAACTATCATTACGATTTCTCTAGGGTGGTGAAGATGAGTTGGTTGATGGTAGAGCATCTCTTATGTTATTTGGCTCTTTTAGAACCCTCGATATCCAATCGTACTTCTGGATTTTTGTGGGGACGAAGGCAAACAAGGAAGAGCCATGTCGCAAGGCATCTCCAAGGAGAGAACCTAGCATTAAAGAGATTTACCTTTGCCACCAGCTTGTTTTAGGCTGGATGATTTTGCCAGCCTTCTCTGCTGCATCAGCTGATCATCATCATCCTGGACATTTTTGGAGCAGATATGCCCTACTTGAATAGGCCAAGATAGTGTCCATTTCGTGTCACTTAAAATTGCACACCAACCTGCATCTTTGTTATGAAAATCATTCCAAAATGAGGAGAAGGTAAAGGCTCTCCAACACGGAAAAATAAGATGAGTGAGAGAGACCAAGGAGCTACTGCTTTAGAAAAGGTCGAGGTCTTTTGGACACTAATCAGAGTTTGCAACCATATGGAAAGAAGCTATCAATTTTAAATAAACTTTTGTGAACATACAGCCTCTAAACTGTCAAGGTCTAGACTTTTTCTCTTCTCACTGTATATGTGAAAAGGGGAAAAAAAGGTCACAAATCCCTGTCGCTCCACTCATGCATTGACAAAATATTGCAGCTTCAAAGAAGAGAGGACCAATTTGGTAGAGGCAAAAGTCTTGCAAGTAGTGCTAGTGATCTAATGGTAGAGGTAGAGGTACTGGTAAGTAGCGGTTGTTATCATGGCAGTCATAATCATGATAGTAGTAGGAATATGAGCAACATGGAAAAGTGAACTGTAGTAATAGCAGCAGCAATTACTTTTTTTCCTGACAGTGAACTGATAGAATTTCTCCATGGATCTGATGTTGTCTCGATCTGGGCACTTTGGATATTTGCTGATGAGGTTCTCCTTGAATTTCCAGGCACGAACGATCTCACTTGCTGCTTGAGTTCGTCAAAAGCTGATTTCATCCTATCAATACCCTGCACAGACATCAGGACAATCAGATAGTGAAGAATTTAATACAGGAAAATTTACAGGGAACTATTAGTTATCATCTCTCTCTCTCTCTCTCTCTCTCTCTCTCTCTCTCTCTCTCTCTCTCTCTCTCTCTCTTTCTCTCTCTCTCTCTCTATTGTGGGTGGAATTTATTCCCATGAAGTTTATGTAAATACTTGTGAGTTTAGAATGGTGGCATATAATATGAAAGGTTGGTTGAAGAGGCAGTTTTCTTGATTGATAATTATCCAAGTTAACAATACCTCTTTAGCTTGAGCTGTGGTCCGCATCAGCTGTTCGACGGTGTCCTGATCAGCTTTTCTTTGTAAACGGCTCTGAAGCTCTGTCAGAACTGCTCCCAATTCTGAGTCCATGACTGCAGGCTCATGTAAATTTTCATGTGGTGGTGCAGACATATCTAAAATGGGTATCATTTCTATATCTGAGCGTAGATTCTGCAATACCATAAGCAGATAAGAGCATCAAGTTTGTGCATTGTCGTTTTCCTTATAAGTGACTGCAAACTATTAAAGAATCTTGACTGTATAATCATAACTTTTGTACTTAAGTGCGCCGCATTGCCAGGGAGCATGTATTTCTTGCATATTTACCCTATGTTCAGGACAAAACATCGTTATTAGCCCATTACCCTGCAAATTTTTTGGAGGGATTCAATATCTGAAGAATGAGCTTTTGCTGTCTCTTGCATTGACACCTTGAGGTCCCTGATCTGCAGCTCACAAAGTTAGGTGTATAGTTGGAAGTCTTCATATCTATTTGGAATTTTCACAGACTTTACAAACTCTCCTGTACTCTAAAAGAATGACTTCCCATAACAAAAGCCTCCTAAGTGGAAGTGCAGGTCTGCACAGACTTCCAATGGAATTCCAGAGCACGATGTCATTGTTCTATGAATGAATGCCCTTTTCACAAATTTCTCTCTAGTATTTGATGGACAAACAACTGGTATCACCTGGTCTTCCAGTTGGTCGATCTTGTCACTCTGGTCCGCAAAATCTGCTTGCAGGGTGTCCATTCGTTCCTTGCTAGGTTGCTGATCTGAACCATTCTCTTGCCCTTTCTGTAGACCTGATGTCTCTTCTACTGCTGCCAGTCGAGATGGAAGGGATTGCAGAATTGAAAGGTCGACACCTTGCAATCCTTCTACCATTTTGCTGTACTGATTGGCAAAATCATCCAGTCTGCACATATGAAAGTAAGGATAATGTCCAGTTGAATCTGTTACTCGTTACACTCTAAGAGTTACTCGTTACACCTAAGATCTAGCCAAGAATGACTTCCTGTGAAAAACTTCCATTTGTTTGGAGTTTCTAAACGATCAAACCCAACTTTGACAGGCTGTTTGAGGGAACCTTATTGTAAGACAAAGCCCTATTACAAGAAAAGAAGCACAAATTCAAATTCATGGAAATATTGGTTTCTTAAATCTTGCAGAGTGCAGGAAAATGGGAGGGATATACCCTTTAAGCCTATCCTCGATCAACTTGGACCAGTTCTTTTGCTCACTTTCCTTATCAGTCTCCTCCATAGCCTTCTTACTGCATTTTCGTGATGGAACAACTAAATTCTTGGACCAAAAGACAGAAGGTTGGCCAACAAAGAGACAGACTTTTCAATCCAGCTGGATCCAGTGGTTGCTATACTTCATAAAAGATCTTAAGTTTGGTCATCAAGTCCCTCAATAGGATGCTGATAGAGTGTGGTCATCAAAGAAAATATGATTTCAAGTGGTTAATACAAGGATGGGACAAGAACTTTACACCTCTGCCTTTGCAATAACTGAGATTAGTTCGGTGTTGATTGAAGGAAGCACCTGCTTCACCTCATCCCAGGATGAGAAAGTAGACACTAGTGTGGTAAAGAACAAGGTATGCCCTGGTTGTATTTTTGCAGTAAAACTTGTGTTTGCGTGGGGGGGAGAGAGAGAGAGAGAGAGAGAGAGGTTTCTTCCACAATGCATCCTATCCAAACTTTTGAGTTCAATTTAAGTCACTTGTCGAGCTTGTCGGTAGGTGTTGCATGGATATTAATAAGCTTTCAACATTAATGCTTTTTTTAACGTGCACTGCTGGCATGACTGACCCTCTTCATTCTATCTTCCTTTCCTGTTGCATATTCTGTACCTTAGGGACCATAAGCTCTCGTGTTTGGTTTTGTCGCGTTGCAAGTTACCATTGAACTATTGTACACTGGGTCACGAAGTGTAATGGAGAGAGAGCTCGAGTAGTCAACAAAGATGATATCAATCACCCCTGCCGCGTACCTGAGTTGATCAAACTCATCTTTGAGTAGAGCCGCACTTTTTCCTTGCTCCTCTGCTTTCTCGATTCTAGAGGCCTGGAACAAGCCATGCAGATGGAGTGTTGAAACCACATGCTAGGAAATCATTCCAAACGATGACACTCGTCGCCTGTATACCGCGAACGGAAACCAATAGTAAAAGTCAATTCCAAACGATAGTCAGGATTGGATGAAGTGGAAGACAGTGATGACCCCGAGGTGAGCTTATTTTCCAAATTTGATTGGAGTGCGTGGCAAGACGCGAGCCCATGAAAGGCTGGCTGTTGTTTGGTACCCTTTTCATTCATAAGGTTTCAAGGTAAGTGGTATAGATTGAATTTGCGTGCATTCTTGTTGGGGGCTTCCTTCGACACAGCTCATCATACAGCCAGCTGAGGCAGGAACCTGGACAGCCCAGAGCGCGCATTGTCTAACGAAGACGTAAAAGGACGAGATGAGTGGCTGTAGTGCAAGGTGGATGCAAAGAACAAAGACGGGGAGGGAGGGAGGAGAGAGAGGGACCTGGATGGCGAGGCGTGAACAGATAGAGCGAAGCAGGAATTGGAGTTTAGGCATAACGGGGACTTGCTGGGTGGAGAGGAGTTCCTGGATGATATCTTCGTCTGCGTCGTCACAAGCGACGGCCTGCTGGGCAGATGCCAACACCTCCACTGCAGCAGCCATGGCTACGCAAGAGAGAGAGAGAGAGAGAGATGGATTCAAATCAACATACGTTCATGGCCACCTTTAAGAGACGCGACCCCCCCTATCAATTAACCTTTTAACCTATAATTTTGCTACGTTTTCCCTCACCATATGAAAGCCCCCCTCTTCTCCTCTCGTACTCGCATAAAATCCATAATATAGTTTTATCCTTTTCTCATACATGAATCCATTCTCTCTCTCTCTCTCTCTCTCTCTCTCTCGTCCATGTTGTGTACGTTTGTTTGATCCTTGATCCACTTTTAATAAGTCTTTTCACCTCCTAGTCCCTACCTCAATGTTCTCCACATATAAGCCCACAACATTGGTTAAATTATAGGTATTAGTGAAATATATGAATAGATGCCCACAACATTGGAAAATAAGGTATCAGTGAATAGCAGCGGGGAGGTTGTATGAATAGGTGCCCACAACATTGGAAAAATAGGTATTAGTGAATAGGAGCAGGGAGGTTGTCACATTTGCGAAGGATTAACGTAGGTTATTCTTTAAAAATTAGGGCACAGTTCGAATTCTCAAAGGTTAGAATTGAGGATGATTTCTAGAACCTTCCTCATTCTGGAAGCTTTCACTACCTCAGGGCTCCTATATATGTGAAGGGTAAGGGGAAGTTGAGCAAGGGGTCAGCGGAGGAAGAGAGGTGGAGTGGAGAAGGTGAGTGGATTGGGGACATGACGGGGAGATGGCAAGGCAAAGGGAAGTCGTGTGGGAGGAGATGGTGGCAAGGGCGCGCTGAGAGAATGCCGACGGGAGGAGGGTGCTGGGGGGAGGCACGGAGTATTCATTACGGGCTCTGACTTTAGTTAATGTGGCAATAGGGAGAGGCGACCACACTCTTCCCCACTAGAGCTTTCCCTCACACACTAGAGCTTCTAACCACACTCCTCCCCACTTCTAAACCCTCTCACATTACATTATTGATGAGCACATGTGGAGGGATGCTTTGTAGATCTACATGAAAGATCAACCTCTCATATGAGAAAGGAATTATTTTCATCCATGCATAGTAATAGGTCCCTATATTGAAAATTCAGGTATGTGTGTCCCTTGTGAAGCTTGCATGCTCTAATGAGGCACATCCCACACATTTGCTTGGTAATAATATGTATAGCATGGACCAACGTGTTGAAGTCTTTAAAAGACGAAGCTATGAGATATGTTGGCATTACAACACTCTTATAAATAATCAAACCTAGATATAAGGAAAAAAGTCAAAGATTACAACATTAAAAAGACAAGGCATTCCAACTTTGAATGTCATATGCTTAACCAAAATGAAGATGAAACGGAGATCCTAGTGGAAGAGGTCCAACTATAATCAATCACAAGGTTGTAGTACCAAGAATTGATCACCATCTTAACATGTGAAGATCATCTAGATGCTAGAGTGCTAGTGTTGTGAAACTGCTACAACTTAAGATTTTGAACTTGGTATGTCGAAACAAAGTCGGGGGGAGCTAACTCTTAGATATATATGCCAAGAGTTGATAGAAGGTCGAAAGAGTATAATTCCTAAAAGTTCAAGAAAATGCCTTCACAATAGATCATTTCTGATGGGTAGCCCAGGGCCCTCCCTTCAGAACAGTCAGTGGATTGATACCATTTATTTAATGGCATTTTTCCCTTTAAATCTCACCATCCCAACTCATCAAGAGAAGTAGGTGTTTGAGGAACATTTTGCTTATCTCACCTCAAACTTACCACATGTCCAACACAATCCCCTAGTATCCATCTCCGCATCCACCTCCATCATCAGATCTTTCTAGGATAGCTAACGAATATTCACTTTCATATTTTTTTGCCCATACTTATTGCCATTTGCAAGTCATTCACAATTTGTTGATATTTTTATAACCAACATTCCCTTTCTTTAGTGCCAACACACATTAAATGAGCTATATTGTTCCTCTAATCATACCATAAGTAGCTAGAAAAGTAGTTCTTTCCTATATCAACTAAGGGAATCCGATGAGGATAATCCAATCTGGACACCTACGAAACATGCCTCAAAGGAGGTATCCCGACATCTCATGCCAACCAATCCAATTCAAAAAAATTGGTAGGGATACCCAAATGAAGGGTTGAGAGGAGGATGGAACTTAAAGTTTATACCACAGAGTTATATAATTGAAATAAATGATGGCCTTATTTTGAAGCTAGAATGGATGAAATTTAAGAAGTTGCACAAGAGAACTACTTTGAAGGAATACATAATGGCGCCACCTAATCATAGGAAGCACCCCAAATATGATGCAGTACAAGCCAAAGTCCACGCATGATCCAAAGGCAAAAGTCAATTGGCCAAAAATTGGAAGATACTCCAAGGTTAATGGTCAATATTAAAACTCTAATTGGGACACCGAGGATACATGCATTGTAATGTACAAGCCATCTAAACGTAGTTCAAAAGATAGTGCAATCTACAATGAGACATTGACCACAATTCTTGAAGTTTTAATCGCCATTGATGAGCTTGGCTTAAAGTTAAGTTTTCAACACAACATGCAAGAACCACTACCAAATCTTCGAGTCAGTTCAGTACTCTTGAAGTGTGTGCTAGGTGACAAATTTTGGGCACCAAGTCAAATGAAAAAGTACTTCATACATCATCTTTGCAAAAGTGTGAGAGTAGTAGTAGATCTCTACTTGTAATAAAATAAGAATAAGAGATATTATATGAAGAAAAGGCAAGATTATACACTCTCTAGACAAAGATTTCCAAAATCATATTCTAGACAGAGAAGCCTAGGTTTAGTGAGAAAGATGCTCACTATGGGCTAATGAAAAAATGATGAGTCTCTCTAATTGGGACTCAGTTTTCATTTCTATTTGATGGAGCACACATTTTACATCAAGATCTTGGACTCAAACACAATGAATTTTGAAGTTAGAGAGAGAGAGAAATGAGAGACTATAGTTAGAGTTTGTGAGTGACTATTCCAACTCCTTCAAACATATCAAATGGGATCCAAATTGAGTTTTTTTTCTTCAAGTATGATGTATGACATCAAAGGCATAGTGTGATACACTCAAAACTATAGAAATAAGATGGTCCTAGAGAGAGACTACCGAGGCTCATGTATAAATACACATCAATATTGAGGACTCGTCATTGTATACTTATACTCTCCCAGGTGTCCACGGTACCTTGCACTCTCAACCATACACTATCATGCCCTCAACCTAAAACCTCCTCCTCCTCCTCTTCTCTTTCTCCCATCTCTTCCTACCCTTATCCCCTTAAACTTGAAATCTTAAATTAGAATTTCTAAATCCTTTGCATCCTCAAGAGATGCAGAAACATTTATTTGCTCTTACCCTTTCTAAAATTTACCCTTTTCATTCACACTATTGTTGCTTTGCCCTCTTCGTGACTTGTTTCTTCATCCCCTCTTTGACTCCTCAACAAGTCACGAATAATGGCTACACATTCAACCGGTCCTTCTTCCACCTCACTAGCCATGAAAACGTGTTTATTTCCAATAGATAAGTTATAGTAGTTACAAAGGATGTGGAATAAGGAAATTTCTCTTGCATTCATGGATTTCAGCCTTCAAGAAGTTAGGCTTGGGATTGGATGCTCTGTGCCTTACCTCTTAGCCTCTCTAGGCATTTATATGATGTAAGACTCTTCAGTGAGTGAGTGTGTAACAAACTAGTTCAAACTTTATGTACGAAAACGTGGATATGCTAGTGAGTGTGCAAATGTGAATATGCCACTGAGTGCACGTGGAACAATCTGGTTCTAACTAGGGGGATTTGGGATTTCCAAATCTTTGATTTTGTCTATGTTGGTAGCAATTCCATGTTGAGAGACGATGTGTCCCAAAACAACTCCATGGAGACAATGTGTCCGAAAAAAACTCTATAAGTGACCATGAACTGGCATTTTGTTGAATTTAGGGAGATGCCATACTCCCTGCATTTGATGAGAACTGCTTCAAGGCACTGTAGGTGGGCTTGCTTGTTGGAATGGATGCACAAGTCATCCAAGAAAACTTGTAGAGACTTATTGAGCAAAGATTTGAAAGCGGTGAGCATGACTCTTTGGAATGTGGCTGGGGCATTGCATAATCCAAATGGCATGACTTCGTAGTAAAGATTCCCCATTCTATTGCAAATGTAGTTTTAGATTGATCTTTAGGATCTATTTACACTTGATTGTAACCGCTAAGCCCATCTAAGAAGCTCAATATTTTCAATCCTGCCACTTTTTCTAATATTGTTTCTGTTAGGGGCAAGGGATAGTGATCCCTGATGGTAACAACATTCACTGGGAGGTGTGGGGAACCCATTTTGGCTGCCAGGGTCTAGAGGCCATGGTCCAGGATGGGAGAAAAAGTGGCTACTCCCATTCTAAATCCATCCTAGACCACTTGGTGTAGGATGGGAGTAATGATGACAAAAAGATTCCCATCCCAAACCCATGCTAGCCCCATCCATGTGCTAAGGCCCTTAGTAGGGCCAAGTAAGTCCTTGTGTACCGGGGGCCATGGGAGGGGATACTTCGCTTTCATTTTAGGTGAATTCGAAAATTTGAAAGTTACCTGACTCTTGGAAGACAGTGACGTGGTGCAGGGGCGGCCATGTATATCATGGTGGACAACATCAAAGCTGCAAAAACGTGTGTTGTATGGGTGCCACGTGGGAGGCGATAGTATAGACAACGAGATGAGCAAGAGCCAATGCTCGATCCACCACCTGCTGCTTTATCCTGCGACCCTTTGCATTGGATACACTCTTTCTTCCGTTTCCAAAGCTTTGCAGGAGCTTTAACTACCACTGAATCTGTTTCTGCGCATCCTTGGAGGCGCCCATTTCGGCAAACGCATCGGGCTCCCACCTATCCAGTTTTTCGCTCTCCTTCTTCATTGACCGTCACGGTTGGCATTGGTTTTACTGGCGCTGATGTCCGCCTGAGAGGAAAGTGAGGAGAGGACCTGCAATGCGATAGCAGAAAGGCCGCGATGGAGGGTGCGTGCAATATTGAGAAAGATGAGGACAAGGATCCGAGAGAAGACATGGAGCTCGTGGATCGAATGGACTCTAAAAAAGGGCATGCAATGTCTTTGGATCAGTCACCTGTATCAAGTGGATATAGTTTACTGCCTGGTGTTGGGACCGCTTCACCTCTGGTCGTTCAAGGAAATCGATCATCTGAATTTAAAATCGAAGAAGAGGGCTTTCCTTCTAAAGTGGGAATGAAAGATGATGTTCTCAGCGATATTGAAGATGGAATCACGTCAGGAACCATGCCAGCTGAGGCACTCTTCTATGCACTCCCGTATATGAGTCTCGAGGAACTTCTAACTATGGAGAGAGTGTGTAGACATTTGAGAGATTGGTCCAGGAATGATGTTTTACTGTGGCAGCAATTGCATGTTGAACCTCCCTTAAGTCAAAGATTTACAGATGAAGCTCTCATTAATCTTGCATCCAGGTCAAACGGACAGCTTCAGTGTCTGAGTTTGGTGGATTGTCTGAGGGTGACTGAAAGTGCCGTAGAACAAGTGGTCGGCTTGAATCCAAGGCTTACTAAGGTTAGCATTTTCCATATTTTGTAGTTTGGCGTTTCTGTATGGCATCCATTTGTCTATTTTATTTGGACGATAGATGTTGGTGAGTTAATAGGCAACCGTTTCCTTATTGGTGAATACAGACCTCTGTATTTCGGGCAGAGGAGTTGGGTTTGTTGATTGTATGGTAGAAGTTGTCATTAGAAAACCAATGCTTCTAGCTGCAGTTGCAAGGTGCTGCTATAGAATCCCCCTTACTCAAAGTATTTAGAGGAGTCAGTCTTAAAAGTATTTGTGATCATAAAAAAGACTATCCCCTCGAACTCCTTTTGATCTTACTTTATGCCCTCTTCTATTTGCATGTATCCTTACTACATCATGAGGTCCAAACTTGAGCTTTCATATTGCATATGGCTTCATTACAAACCTCCACCTCTACAGTGCCCAATAACGATAACCTTGTACCGCATGCACTTGCTTTTGTCAAGTCCCTACTTTTGCTTTTGAGAGCAATTGAAAGAAAAATGGCCCTTACTCATATACCTAAAACATAACTTGATTTGCTTTAGGCGCTTACAGCTGAAGTATGTATAATGCTTTATGGTAATGAATTCCATATTTGCTTGAGCTTCTTTTTAGCAAAGAAAATAAAGCTGCAACTGTTCACAATTATGTAGTGTTGTTGGCAAAGATTTTGGATACCATGAGATGTGTTGTAGACGTGGAAATCCAAGACCATCATGCTTGAAAAAGAGAGCAGAGGGGGTCCTTTTATCGGAGCTGAACTACTCCAGGACTGGCCAAACTAGCCATTCTCTGAATTGTCCTAACTTGCCAACCTGCCAGTCTGCCAATTGGGCCCAAGTTCTGACCCTACAAGATTAAAGACTGCCGACTCCAGCCCTTAACCTGGGCATACAGTCGACCGATTGGAGCCCAGATCTGACTGCTAACTCCAGCCCTCTTGCCAGCCCTTAACCTGGGCGTACAGTCTGCCAATGATGTTGAGAAGGGGGCCACCCTTACAAGATTAAAGAATTGCAACTCCAGCCCTTAACCTGGGCATACAGTCAACTGATTGGACCCCAGATCTGACTGCTAACTCCAGCCATTTTGCCAGCCCTTAGCCTGGGCGTACAGTCTGCACTATGTTGAAACTGCACTATGTTGTGTTTTTAGAGGATGAGTTTGGGAATGTTCCTGGATTCATCTAGGTATATGGGCGTACAGTCTGCCAATGATGTTGACAAGGGGGCCCAGTCTGCCCTAAAATATATCCAAGGACGAATTGCTGCCCATGTGGCAGCCAGTTTGCTGCCCACATGGCAATTCCTTCTGGCCCTCCCTTTCCCATCCCCACATGTGAGCTCCAGGGGCTCAGAATTGGGATGCTGACCGCATGATTGCTCACCATGTGGGGGACAAGTTGGAAGCTGACTGCATGATTCCAACAGGATCAGCTCAAGGGTAAAGAAAATACATTCATATGGGAAAAAGCCTAAATAATAAGACTTAAAAGACTAACAAGTGGCTAAATCTGTAGCTTGTCTTAAAAGTAGTGAACCATTGGTGATTGAGGTAGATAGTCATAACTGTGCAATAGGTGTAGTGCTTTTACAAAGTGGATCAATTGCTTTGAGAGCAAGAAATCTACTTGCATATGAGGAGCTATGTGCTATAGTCTATGCTTTGAAAAAGTTGAGGCATTATTCATACGGTGAAATTCTATTGGGTCAAGAAAGAATCAAATGGATGTGTAATGAGGTAGAGCTTAAGAAAAGCCTGATGGGCTATGTTAATGTGAGAATTTGATTTCCATCGGAAGAAATTTAAAGTCGTCCTAGATTGGCTTTGTTGGATGCCAATGACTAAGGAATTGAGTTTGGCTCAATTCGAACTTAGTAGATTTCTTAAAAGGAAAATATGAGCATGATGCCTTTCACTAACAAAGGAATGGAAGCCGCAATACCATGCAATGTAACTGATCCATCCTTGTGGACAAAGCTGAGTGTTAAGGCATTGAAATCCATGCTGATTTTGCCCAGTGATTGCAACCAATCACAGCCCAGGACAACATCTGTTGGGCCCATGTCAAGTGCCAAGAGATCACCTGCAAATGTATAGTCATCAGAGAATTTAATCCTTGCATCTTGGCAACAAGATCAACTGATCATATGCTGTCCATTGGCCACTTCTACTCTCAACCCATGGTCTATCTCAGTAGCAATCAGTCCCACCCTGTGTAAGGTCTTGCAGTTAACAAAACTGTGGGTGCTACTGCTGTCCACCAACACATGCACAATCCTGCCATTAATCATCCCTGTTAATCTGATAGTATTAGCACTTTTGGCACCCATCAGGGCATGCATGGAAATAGTATAAAGTGTTGGCTGGGCATCCCAATAAACCTCCTCCCCGTTCACAGGAGCATTACCACCTGCATCTTCACGTGCATAAAAAGGTATCGCATCGCGATGCTCCACAGAAAAGAGTGTGGGCCTACGGCCTCTCATGCGGCCAATGGGCAGAATCTCATACAAATGCGAAGTGTGAGTGTCATGCACAGTAGCACCACCAGGATCAAAAGGAAAGTCAGTGCCCTTCGTGGCTCTAGTGTCAGGAGCCTCATCTGCATCATGTCTATTTGCCATCTCATCTTGAGACGCATCTAAAGAACCTGGGGCATCAAACAATTCGTCTTCATCTGAGAGGTCAATGATCATGCTGAGCTTGGCGGTACCACTGTTGCGCATCTTGCACACATTCCTGTGCTCAGGAGTCCATTTCTCGCCACATTTAAAACATAAGTTGGCCTTCTTTCTGCTGTCCATTATTGCCCGCGTATGCTGTTTTATCTCAGCCTGCTCATTTCCAGCAGTAGGCTTGCCTCCAGGCTTGGCATTAGGATACCTGTAAGGCTTGGCATATGGCATCTTACTACCCGAGACAGTAGGAAAGCGAGAAAATGGTGCTGCTGCAGATTTCTTGTCAGTCCACATAGCAAACTTAGGCTTCGACTCAGCGTCATACCCCGTAGCATGCGAGCTGCCCATGGCATTTCTGTGCTTGCCAGCATATTTAGGCTCGAATACTTCTGTAAGCTGTGTGAGAGATTGCGGAGAGAGAGAGAGCTTGAGAGCTGAAAGCTTGAGAGCTGAGTTGCAATAGAAGAGTGTAAAGAGTACAACTCAAAGAGTGAGAGATAAGGTTTTGTCCTAGTGACAAATCCTTAGTAGTCACTAACCATAGTTAGTGAACTAACTGCGGTTAGGGGGAAAAACCTCTTAAAGAGGGAAAAGTGCCCCTAACTAGCTTATTAAATTACATTGGTCACTGCTGAATTATATCTATAATTCTAACACCCCCCCTGCAGTGCCAATGTCATGTACAAGGCTGATCAATCACCAAACGGATATAAGTTCAGGGCACTGCGAAATGCCTCAAACTTTTCACGTGGTAGTGCTTTGGTGAAAATATCTGCAACGTTGTCATGTGTGGACACAAAGATCATACTGATCTCTCCTGCATGCAACTTCTCTCTGACGTAGTGATAGTGAACCTCAATGTGCTTCGTGCGAGCATAAAACACTGGATTCTTTGCCATTGCAATGGCACTCTGACTATTAGCGAGAATTGGAGAAGGACCCTCCAAAGACAGATGAAGATCAGCAAATAGATGTCGCAGCCAGACACATTCAACTGTTGCTGTGAAAGCTGCCGTGTACTCAGCTTCACATGATGAGGTAGCCACTGTAGATTGTTTCTTGCTCAACCAGGAAATGCAAGATTTACCCAAAAAGAAACAATTGCCACTAGTGGACTGCCTAGTGTCATAATCACCAGCCCAATTTGAATCACTGTAGGCATGCCTCTGCAAGTCACCCCCCCTGGGAAATAGCCAGCCAAAAGACTTCGTGCCCTGCAAATAACGGAAGATGCGCTTTACTGCCTGCCAATGCATAGTTTTTGGGCTGTGCATGTCCCTGCTCACATGAGATATTGCAAACTGAATATCAAGTCTAGTGTTGCAGAGATATATGAGGCATCCAATAGCCTGACTGTAAAGTGTAGCATCAACTAATTCTCCTGCATCATGCATTGTGAGTTTCAGCCCCGGCTCCATGGGAGTGGCTATGGGCTTACAATCATGCATGTTAAATCTGTCCAAGAGTTCCTGCACATACTTGGACTGAGACATAACAGTGCCACGTGTCTCATGAGAGAACTGGATCCCCAATTAAAAGTGAAGCAGCCCCAAATCTGACATGTCAAAGTTGGTCTGCAAATCAGCTTTGAAATCTGCAATTTTGTATTTATTGGACCCTGTGAGCAGTAAGTCATCGACATAAAGAAGGATGACTAAAAGTTCCCCCCCATCCATCTTGATGTAGAGGGTGCTCTCAGTAGGACTATTGTGCAGCCCCTTGCTGGTCAAAAAGGCATGAATCTTGGCTAACCATGCACGAGGGGCCTCTTTCAGCCCATACAAAGCTTTGTTTAGCTTGCATACTTGAAGTGCATTTGCTGTAATTTCAAAGCGTGGAGGTTGTTTGACATACACCTCTTCCAGCAAGTCTCCATTTAAGAAGGCTGTTTTTATGTCCAACTGATGAACATTCCACTCAAAATGTGCAGCCATTGCAATAACTGATTGGATGGTGGCCATCCGGGATGTAGGAGCGAATGTCTCCTCATAATCTATGCCCTTTTTTTGAGCATAGCCTTTAGCAACCAGCCTTGCCTTGTATCTGTCAATGGAGCCATTTGGCTTCCATTTGACCTTGAAAACCCATCGTGTGTCAATGGCATGTTTACCTGGTGGCAAGTCTACAACATCCCAAGTCTGATTTTTTTCAATGGACTGCAACTCATCGTGCATGGCATTCATCCAATGCACATTGTCCTTTGCCTCTTCGAATGTGGCAGGCTCCTCATCAAGAAAAGTACCTGCATATGCTGATTCCACTGAATTAGCACCTTCCATGTGCCTTGCTGCACTGCGAGTCCTGCCAGGTAACGGAGCATCAATTTTACTCTCCCTGAGAGTCTGTAACAGCCAGTTTGGGATTGTTTTTGCTGCATGTATGTCTGCAATTTCTTGCTGCACCACCTGTTCCACTACCTGTGGAGGTGGCAAGACATCCTGTGGCGGAACTAAAGCATCAGGAGGTGGCTGTAAATTCTGATTTGCATCAGAAATATCAACAAGGGAACCCAAGGCAATGGGTAGCAACCCCTCAAAAACATCCTCTGAAGAAGAAGGCATTTGAAATTCAGCTTGAGTGCGAGCTGAATTTTCAGCAAATATCACATCTCTATTGACAATGATCTTGCGTGTAGCAGGATTGTAGAGACGGTACCCCTTGCTTTCTGCACTGTACCCAACAAATATGCACTTAATGGCCTTGAAGGGGAATCTATGCATCTTGCCTAAAATGCACCCTTCACAGGCATGTGGAGGAGGTATCTGAAGAGGTGGCAATGTATCAACCATGGAATGCTTTTGAAGTGTCATCAAGCTATTGTAATGCATGTGGCCATATCGGGCATGCCATAATTCTGCATTCTGCATGGCAGCAGTAGGGGTAGAAATTGCAAGAGCATGGGCTGCTCTTTTCTGAAAAAGATCAAGCTGAAAAAGCCCACGCAGCAGAGTACTTGATAATTTTAAGGCATAATCATCTTCCCTGTCTCGGACAGCACATTTGTCATCCTCAAAGATGACCTGAAATCCAGCTCTGTTAAGAGTGGACACTGAAAGAAGATTTTTGGTGATACCAGGCACATATAAGACATTTGAAAGTCTGAAAATTGAGCCATCAATGGCAGTAAGCTCAACATCTCCTGTGCCACGTACTGAATATGATGAGTTATTGGCACAAGTGACTTTCTTACCAACGGGAGGTGGATGCAAGGAAGTTAAAAGACACTTCCTAGAAGTGATGTGCTTGGATGCACCGCTGTCAAAATACCAAGTGTTCAGTGTTTCATTGACACTGAAAGCAGATGCATCCGTAGAAGAGTCATAATTGCAAGTCAAAAATGCATATGTATCATCATTACAAGTGGCTGTACTATCCCGAGCATCTGGAGCAGCCAGCCTAGAATCTGAAATGCAAGATAAAAAGGCATAATCCTGTCCAACAAAGTTGGTTGCAGCATCCCCACTGTCAGATGCATGAGGAGCTGAATCTGAAACAGCGATACCGGAGCTGTTTTTCTTCTCTTTTGCAAGCCTTTTCCTGCATTCTGCAATGTGATGACCTGGCTTTTTGTAGTAGTGACAAAAGCCCTTCTTCTTGGGCTTACTTGCATCATTTTTAGCCTTTTGTGAAGGCTGTCTTGACCCACTGGAAGGCTGATTTACTGATGTCTTTGCCTGTCCCTTTGTTTTTGATTTAAACTTTGAGAGCATAGCTTGACCTACACATGAAGCCAAGTTTTTCCTGGTCTGCTCTTCCTGAAGCAGAAGTCCTATCAACTCATGAAAAGTGAGAGGATTTGCACCCCCCCTCAATGATAAGTTCAGCGAGGTATGAAAGCTGAGATAAGACTCAGGAAGAGAATTCAGAGTGGTTGTAATCATCTCTGAATCAGGAATAATCTCATCTATGTTCAATAATTGCTCTCTGAGATCCTGTAGCTTTGTGAGGTGGACTGACATGGAGTCACCCTCTTCCATTGTGTATTACTTAACTCTCTTTTCAAGAAAGATACCCTTGCATCATTCCGGGCTGCATACATGCTTTGTAAAATATCCCACGTTGCCTTCAAGGTCTTACACGACCGGATATGCGGAATGATAAATCTTTTCACTGAAAGAGAGATACATGACAAAGTTAAGGCATCCCGTGAATCCCATCTCTTCTGCTCTGGAGTAGTGGCTATAGCTGCACCAACAACTTGTTCTGCATTTGCACCCTGTGCACTACCTCTTCCACCTCCTTGCTGAGGAGGGGTATTAGGTGCCATACCTGCTGGTCGGATCTCACCCTTATTCACATAATCCCATAAATTGCGAGAAATCAGAATATTGCGTATCATAAAACTCCAGAGGGAGTAGTTGGTACCATCCAACTTGTCTTCCTGTGAAAGACCACCGAACTGGAAGTCATTTTGATTTTGCTGGGCCATATCTGAGAAAGAGATTTAAGCAGATACAAAACTGAATTCCCTTACTGGGAATGAAATGCACAACTCCCAAAAAACACAGCCAAGCACTGGCTGTAAATGCAACTCAGATTTCTGTACTTGCATTGTCAGAAATCTGTCCAAGCGTCAAAAACTCTCTAGAATCTGCCAAAAGTGCTTCAAAACACTTCAAAAAAGGCACTATGAATTGAAATCTCTAGAAATTGCTCTCCCAACACAAAAGCCCCAAAATAGGCCCGAAATTGCAACCAGAGAAGGGCAAATTGATCAAAAGCCCCAAATGTTGCAAGAATTACCCTCTGTATGCAAAAGCATCAAATTTTACTGCAAAATTGCAGTGTAATCACAAAATGCCCAAATTTCTTCAAGAAATTGTACTGCAAAACTGAAAGCCCCGAATTTCGAGCTTGAAATTGCAATCAGGAAGGGGCAAATTCACTAAAAGCCCCAAATTTGCAATTTCTGAACAAAAGCCCCAAATTTCAGACCAAATCTGCAGATCTGTCCGCAATGTTTGCTTCGCAAGTAACTGTGAACCTGAAAATACCCAAATGACAGCAAAGAACTGCAAGTGTCTGTTGGTACATTGAGTACAGTCGACCAAGTACGAATGTACGACTGAGTACAGATTGTACGGACAGTTACACAGAACCGTACGGTGATGACGCATGCTGTACGGAATCAGAACCTATACGGAAGCAGAGCTTGTATGGAAGCAGTACGGAAGTTGGGTTTGTACGGAAGCAATACGGAAGTAGGGACAATGACTTGCTGTACGGCTTGTACGCGCAGGTACGGATGGTGACCGCGAACCGTACAGACGGTGACAACGAACCGTACGCATAGGTACGGAACTGTACGGCGAACCGTACAGTCTGGCAACGGACTGTACGGCTGAAGGTTTGTTGTACGGAATGGAGATGCAGAATGTACGTTGCTTCGCTTGTACGGACGATGTAGGAGCAGTATGGCGGGGTACGGTAAGGCAGGTAGCAGGTACGGGTCAAACTTAGAGTAGGTACGGACGGCAGGATGAAGCAGCAGGTGCACGAACTGTACGGGCACAAGGAGCTTGGGCTGGAGGCAAGAGCTCAACGAGGAAGGAGTAGGGAGTAGGATCAGCCTGCTCTGATACCAAATGTGAGAGATTGCGGAGAGAGAGAGAGCAAGAGAGTGAGAGCTTGAGAGCTGGAAGCTTGAGAGCTGAGTTGCAATAGAAGAGTGTAAAGAGTACAACTCAAAGAGTGAGAGATAAGGTTTTGTCCTAGTGACAAAACCTTAGTAGTCACTAACCATAGTTAGTGAACTAATTGCGGTTAGGGGGAAAAACCTCTTAAAGAGGGAAAAGTGCCCCTAACTAGCTTATTAAATTACATTGGTCAGTGCTGAATTATATCTATAATTCTAACAAGCTGAGCTGCCCTCTCAATTGTTTGAGGGCTATGTGCCTTCACATCTGCAGCGAGAGAAGAACTTAACCAATGAATGAAACGCAGCAGCTTTCCCTTTTCAGATACGTTCGGCACAAACAGGGAAAGCCTCCAAAAGCGTTGCAAGTACTCTTGGACGGTACCAGTCTGTGACAAGGCATAAAATTCAGCCAAGTATTGATCCAATACAAGTAGAGATACAAATGTAGTGACCATCAATTCTTTGAAACCCCTCCAAGTGGTTGGTCTGTGAGGCGAATCCCTCATGTATCGCCACCATGTGTGGGCATAGTCCTGCATATGCATACTTGCAAAAATGATGCGCTCCCTCTCAGACTTGGGATAGAAGTGGAAATAGTCTTCTAGCTTCGTGAGCCACTCCTCCAACTCATTTGGAGTGCGAGTGTCCCCTTTAAACTTATGCACTGTGAGTTTGTCCTTGATATCCTTGGCTGCATAATTCTTGTGTGTGTAACCTCCAGAAGTGCGGGCATCATCACACTTGAGGTTCTCATAATCGGAGAAGGGTATCTCAAGTTTGATGGCCTCAGGTAGCCTTGCATGAACGCAAAGAATCTGCCAACATGCCATCAAAGGTGGCTTGCTGCCCACCACCAACCCCCTGCTGCGTAGAAGCTACTGCCATCTGATGCATTGGATGTGTCTGAGTATATGTGCTCGCTAGCGAAGCGATAGGTGCATGAACCCTGGGCTGGGTCTCTCTGCCAAATGCATCTCTCCGAAACGATGGCATACCAAAGGGCTGAGAAGAGGACTGACCTCTCTCCCAGGGGTGTGGGCTGCCATATAAACCCAAGCCAACTCCAGGCATACTCGCTGGTGCGGTGAAAGGAGCACTAGCCGGATGCACACCAACGGGTCAGCCCAAAAGAGACGGCTCAGCTTGCATAGATGCGGAAAGCTGAGAGCCAAAAGTTGGCCTGACATCCTGCAAGAAGTTGCTCTGGGGCACATAAAATGCATCATCTATGTTCAGATAATCCCCAAGTTGGGGTACATGCAATGGTCCAGAAGATTGATGCTCATAGGCACGATGGGCATCTGCCATAAAACCCCTGCATGGAGCAAACAAAACATCTTGACTGTCTGAATGGTCCCTGTGCTAGGGTGTGGGCTGCTTACCCTTATCCTGCATAACAATAGCAGATGTGATCTGCTGACCAATTCGTTGTCCCATCTGGACAAGAGCCGTATCCTGCATAGCCATGGTTGTGGTTAGCTGTTGGCTAAACTCCTGTCCTATTTGGCGGAAAACATCCTAGAGCATAGAGGAAAGGGCATCCAGAAACTGCGTTTGCGCTGCCTGCACTTCCCGGGATGTGGAAGAGAGAGGCTGAGTGGAAGGAACCTCTGCACCACCAGTGGATGCAACCACTATGGCAAGCACTTGCTCATATTGAGCAGCCTCATCAGTGTCATGCAATATATCACGAGGAACACGCTTTGGTGCCATGGTGACTGGCCACGGAGAGGGGAGCTCGAATGTAGGCAAGGAGAAATGGATAACAAAACCCTGCGTAATGAGCACTTGAGATAGTGCATGGAAACACGAAAATGTCTATGGAGAGGCTCCGAAGAAGGGTCGTTGAAGAAGCTTCGAAATGGAGCCAAAATGGCTCGAAACGGCCTGTGAAAGGCTCCTGAAAAGAGGCTGAAAAGTGAACTGTTTACAACCCCTCCCTTTTTTTTTTTTTGGGGTCCCTAAGTCACTAGGATAGTTAGGACTCCTAACCTAAGACTGGTAAGATAGTTAGGACACTGACTTAGTCCAACTTAACCCTAGTTAGAAGTAACCTAACCTAGCTCCAACTAACTAAACTTACACCTAACCCACTAACTAAACCCAACCAAACTAACCCTAGCTAACTTAACCTAGGAAATAGGTGAGGACTAAGGTTCTTTTGGGAAAGTTGGACGGGCTGCGGCGGCGTGACGAGGACGGGCTGCGGCGGTGTCATGGTGACGCACAGCAAGGGTGAGTAGGTCGCGTCATGGACGATGTCCTAGGAGAGGTCAGCTGCAGGGGTTGACGATTGATGAGCAGCTTGCGGGTGAAGGCCTCACGTATGACCTGGGATCCTTGACGAGCAGCTTGTGGGTCAATCTGTCGAACCAGATAGCCATTTCATGGTTTGTGATTGGTTGTTGCTGATTCGAAAGTAGATGCAGGAGGACTTGCTATCGTTTAGGCGTTGCTTGGAGCGTCAGCACGGATACCATGATTTGAAAGTAGATGCAAGAGGGCTTGCTGTCGTTTAGGTCTTGCTTGGAGGGTCAGAACTGATCGTCAGGCTTGGATGAAAGCTTGTGGCTGTGCCTTCAATTTTCATTGTTGGACAGCAGCTCAATAACTAAAGGGTGAAAGGGAAGCGCAAAGGTGCCAGAAAAGGGAGCTCTGATACCAATCTAGAGAAGGGGGAAGGGGCAGAGTTGGAGATGGGGACATAATAGTAGAAGGTAGGGAGGAGAAGAGAGGAGAAGGGGAAGGAGAAAGAAAAGAAAAGAAAGAAATTTTATTAGAGTCTTTGGAAGACCGATGGGTCTATGAGACTGAAAGAAAACCTGATACAAATCACAGTAAGGGTGGAGCTACTAAATCGAGCATCATCACCCATGTTGAATCATAAGTTTGATCATACATAATCAAATCAAATACATCTGGATGTAACAATGAAAAGAACAGGACTGGAGCGGAGCGGAATCCTTCGTATGTCACGTCGCCCTAGTTGGTGCATAGCCGGTGATGGGACGTTGGTGCCCGTCAAGGGGTGTTGTACATTTCGGTCTCCTGGACGAGGCTCGACGCAAGACTAGGGCCACCGTGACTCCTGTGGGACGTATCCCGGGTCTAAACAATGGCGGGAGGTCTCCCAGAGTGATCTGTGTCCCCTCGATGTCTCGTGTGTCGTGCTGCGGTCGTCGGGTCAGGGTCTTTATCACGTCTGCAGTTAGAGACAGGACGATCTATGTCACTCGATGGGAAGAACTCTGTGATCTTGCTCTGAGAGGTGTCTGATGATGTGGCCAAGCTCGGTTACCCGAGTAAGTACTCTCTGCGTCGGACCCCCTCATGAATGAAGGCCGCGAGGCATCTCTGATCTGGGTCGGCGAGGAATCTGGAAAGGAGCCCGGAGCTGTCTCTAAAGAGGCAGTGGTAGCGACCTCGGATCTCGTAGTACATTGGGCATCTGAAAATAAAATGCTCCTCTGACTCGATCTGTTGACAGTCGCACAATGTGCATAAGTGATGCTCCCTAGGAATCCCCTCTGCTCTGCCGCTCTCTATGCGGAGGCGGTGTGATGATACCCGAAACTGTTCGATGGAGATCCGTAGTGAGTGAGGCATATGAAGCTCAGTGTAGCTCGGTGGTGTGATGAATCCCTCCTCCGAAATACAAAGACAGTAATCTATGTAGAAACTCAGCTTCACTAGAAGCTCCCTCGGCTCCAACCAGGTCCTAAAGGTGTGTAGCTGCATGAGATCCTCACGAATGACCTGGTTGGTGTGTGGCTCGATCGGGATGGTGGATGGGAGTACCGGAGGGGCATCTAAACTGTACTGAAAAGGACGTATCCTATCGATGTGGAACCCTAGTCTCACAAACCATGTGTGAGTCCATGCATACCAGCATCGCTCTTCTCCCTCTGCTGCCAACCTCATGGAGGAATCGAGAGCCAACCGTGGCAACCTTTGTCTCCCTGATGTGCAGTCCCCATATGATCTAACCGGTGTAGATATATAATGGTCTGAAAGGTTGCATCTAGCTGGAGTGGAGAAGCACCAAACTCGGCCTGAATGATGTGATGTGGTATAGACGGTTTCCCCCAGATCATTCGTGAGAGCATAAGGATCTGCAAGCGCTCCACCCGTGTCCACTCTATCTCCACCTCCTCAATGACACTCCTGAGTGTGAGTATGTGATCCATAGTCCCATGGTCTCGCTTGAAACCGGCTTGACCCTCTGCTCTGAGCCCTCTCATCTCTGCGAACAGGTTGAGCGACGCATCCAATACAGCTGCATAGATCTTGGACATCACATGTCGAATCATGATAGTCCTGTAGTTACTCGGGTCCATGGGATCCCGTGCCTTGTGGATGGGGGTGATGGTGTTGAGTGTCCACGTGCAGGGGAAGCCAAGGCAAACAGTGTCATTGAATAGCTTTGCTAGGATCGGGGCTAACATGTCGATCCCATATGCGATCAACTCAGTGCATAGCCCCTCGTGATCCTTAGCTCGGCCATTGTGCAGTTTCAATGTCGCGTCCTTGACTCCCCCTCTGGTGAACAACGTGCAAGTGGTGGGGTGATGTGTGTGTATGAGATCTGGAGTGGGCTCGTGTGGGACATCATAAAGATGGTGTGCATACATGTGCTAGACTCTCGTGTCGATGAGGAGTGATGGAGACCTACGCTCAAGGAATCTTCACAAAAAATCCTTAGAGTTGTTGCTGTACAAGATGTGCAGCAGCTCCTCTTGATTTTGACGAAGAAATGGTTGCTTCTTCCGACGTACGAGACGGTGGTACTTGCGTACCGTGTCTGGTGTGTTTGGGAGGTGACATTTGGTTTCAAGTCGGAGTTGTCGGCGATAAGCCTTGCACTCCGCAATCGTACGAATTGTTGCAGGGTACAGAACCAAGAGGTTCTGCTCTATGTTCAACCGCTAGAGCCATGTTGGTCCTTCTAATTAATAACATCTTCAACATTAGGCGTCTAGAGTAGGCCGGTGAGAGGCTGTGATCAAAGTGTATGTCGTGGTAGGTGTTGTGCTTCCTATGTGGTGTGGCTAAGCATGGGGTGGCGATAGTGAAGAATAGGTATGTGTGATTAGCTCTTGGAGCGAGTGGTGCTACGGTGAAGTTGGTGATACATGAAGTGAAGGTAGGGGATCCCATGATGTAATCTACTACACTAGTGCCCCCCTCGTGTGGGAAGCAAGTAAAGCCACCTGAGGAGGGCCATAGGTCAAGCCCGTTGTAGATGATGAGATTATGCATCCTGCCCAAATCAAGGAGCGCGTGTCCATATGGTGTAATAGGCCCGTGTCGATCCGATGAGGTCCTGGTCATACCTGCTCCGTCTAGGTCCATGTCTGGTAGCATGATAGAGTCGTCTCGGGAAAGGAGTGGTGCTTGGCGCGTGCTTGTCCTGGCGTTGAAGTCCCCAACAAGGAGAACTTCCCCGCGGGCTGAAATGTCTGGGATATCCTGATGTAAGGGTGCATATGGCGATGTCTCACCCTCCTCTCGTGCCACTCTGGCGAAGTGGGATGTGTCTAGCAGAAAGTAGCATATTGCTATGAAAAGGTCACGGGTGTCTGTGCGTCGGATCCGGATCCACATGAATCGGGAGTGTGCGTCCTTTCTCTCAATGGAGATGGCTCCAGCGAGGGAAGACCTGGACAATACTGCGACCCCGCCTGATCCTCGGACTCCTCCTGTATCCCTCGGCTCATCCCTGAAGGCTGACTCCCATGTGTAGCCACTGACTATCGGTAGTGGACGCTCTGGGCTCTGGTGTGTCTCCATGTAAAAGACTATGTCTCGTCCTGTATAAGACTCCAAGAAGTTCCCTGGGTGTGACCATAAGGTACCAGTATAGTTCCAAATGGTGCAATCTAGGGTCTCGGAAACTTGAGTCTTATAGGTCCCATCTCCCTAGGGGGTACGGTTGGGAGCTGGACGGGTGCCAGTCAACAACCTACCATCTCAGACCACGGCCTATTTTTCCTCCTTGCGGGCAACATCCCGTTGCTGCAGAAGAACTTGTCGCTCCTCAATCTGTAGTGGTGTCAAATCTTCGTCCATGGACAGGGTGGGATGCTCTTGTAGAGCGGATCGGCGTCGGAGTGACGCTAGTCGAGCATGTGAATCTCTGAAGCGAATGACTAGGGGCTGCTCTTGGTTGGGATCTCTCCCAACACGCCATGCTCTCTCTATGCCATGGTTGGGGACCCCCATGGTAGTGGTCACAAAGGTGATCGCCTTCTCCATGGGCGTCGTAGTGGTGTTGGTGCTGTCTAGCGTGATCCCTCGTATCCGGATGTTGAGGGCCCTCTGTGTTATGCTCTAGCCGAGATAGCATGACCTCGGAAAGATCGGTCGGCATTTTCTCTTAGATGACCGACTTTTGTAATATTTTATGTGCGTAAATAAAATGGTCAAGGGAAGTAACTGCCAAGGTCCTAGGTGAGGGTGTATTGGCATCGACTAGGCGGTTCTGAGTGCTCAGGCCTAGGTGCACCTAAATGTGTAATAATGCCAAGGGGCAAATGTTTTAATTGTGCCCCAAGAGAGGGGTAAATGGTGTACCAAGCTAAAGGTCTAGAATGATGACATGTGGCAGAGGGAACCATCTAGGGAGTTGTGGGCTTGTGGATAGGCATGAAAGAATAGAATTACGTATCTTTTGTGAGCATGCCATCCACGAGATAGGTTGGGTGGATATTCGGGATGCTAGCGCTTGTGATTTTGGATTAGCTAGTGATTCAACGAAAAGCTGAAGGATTAGAAAGTGTTCGTGTCACTCTGCTGCTGCTCCTGAATGGCGGCTGAAACGATTGCCTTTGCGGGCTCCCATTTCGCCACGTCCACCCATCTAGTCGTCTGTGCTATAGCCGACTGTATCGTGGCTATCTGTGCTTCCATCTCTGTGAGTGGGGTCCCTCCAGGCACTGCTCTGAGGGTCCCAAGCTCCTCTTGAAGCTATGTGATGTCGTGCCTGAGTCCGTGGATAAGGATGCCTTGCTCGTGTATAATGCGGGCTTGCTCCTGGGTGTATCGGGCCTGCTCTTGGGTGTAATGTGTTAGCTCTGCTTGACGGGCCGGGATGTTGTGTATCTCAGCCGATAGGGAGTCCCAAGCATCTGGTGGGGGCCTAAGATGTCCTGGTTCAGGTGGGAACTGGATCTCGAGAGGGGTTGGAATGAAGGTGGGCTGCTGAGGTTGTAGTGAGGGTGGGGACAGCATGATATGGGCGGGAGAGTGGTATGTAGGAGTAGCAAGGCCGGATGAGGTGATGAAGGGTGGCTGACTTAGAGGTAGAGGTGATAGGAGGAGAAAGTACTGTGGAGCCGTGGCCGGTGGGGCTAATGGTGAGGCTACTGAAGAGGAGACCTGTGATGATGATGCAGGAGAGGGGGAGGAGAGAGGTGGCGTAGATGATGAGGCGGACGATGGTGGTGAAATAGTGGTGGTAACCATAGAGGTCGAGGATGTGGTGAGCAGAATGGGCTTTGGGTGGGCCCCTTTCTTCTGGGCCGCGGTGCTGTCTACTGTCAAACCGCTCCGGTTGCTGCGTTTGTTGAAGTCCTCCAAATTGAGTTGCTTTTGTGTTTTCGCCTTGTCACCATTCCCCTTCCCCATCTCCACGCGTATGCAAATTTGGAGGATTGCAGTAGGTCGGAGCTGTTGGAGAACCCCCACTCGCAGCTCCGACCTTTAAAAAAAAAGGGGGTGGGGCTGAGTGAGGGGTAGCGAGGGGGTAGTTGGGGGGGAGGTAGCGGGGGAGGGAGAGGGGTAGTGAGGGGGTAGCAAGGGGGTAGTGGGGGAGAGAGAGGGGTAGTGAGGGGGGTACGGAGGGGGTAGCGAGGGGGTAGCAGAGATAGCAGGGGGTAGTGGGAGAGAGAGAGCAGGGGGTAGCGAGGGGGTACGGAGGGGTAGCGGAGGGGGTAGCGAGGGGGTGCGGAGGGGTAGTGGGAGAGAGAGAGCAGGGGGTAGCGCAAGGGTAGCGTAGGGAGAGAGCAGGGGATAGGTGAGAGAGAGAGAGAGAGAAAGAGGGAGAAGGATAAGGGGATAGAGAGATAGAGAGAGGGAGGAGAGAGAGAGAGAGAGCAGGAAGCAAGAGGGAGAAGGGAGAGTAGATAGGATTAGATGTCACATCAAAAAGGTACATAATATGGGGTGGATGGAGAGACTTATATAGTCCCTCCACATTTTCCACCTAAAGGGCCTCTAACTTGGCCTCTTTTTCCCCTTCATTACAAGATACCATGCTAAACCGTATCCTGAGTGATGGGTGTGTGAGTATGTATGAGTGGCTGTGAGGAGAGTTCACTGTGAAGGTGCTGGAAAAAAAAAGGGGATTGTGGACCAATTCTAATATTTAAAGAGAATTAGAGAATGAACTTACAAGTTGGCTGTAGCTCAAGGATGTAGAGTTTCTGTAAATTTAATTGTACAGCTAGTGGAAGCTATTGTAGTTTCTTGGATCTTAGCATTACTCAATCTTCTTTAGGTTTAGAAGTTGGTATCTATGATAAACAATAACAGCCTGAGTATGCTGAGTTGAATATCATACGATTGTCTGGCATTGACTCAAACACCTCTGATATGGCTAAATGTGGAATGATTACTTTCCAATTCTATAGGTTCCTTTGTCTTTGCACAAGTAAGACTGATTACTTCCCAATTCTAAACAAGTAAGAGTGCATTTATCTCCCAATTTAGCAATTTAATCCTATTTCTTCTATCATACAAGAAAAGTAATGAAGAAACCCCTAGTGTCAAGTGGCACACCACTACGAGATGCTCCTACCTTACTCACCCCCCCACAAGGTTTACCCTGGGAAAATGATATTGCCAACATGATCAGTAAGCATCTACACAAATAATAAATAAACGAGAAAGGTATAACTGGATATGTATAGTTCTTTTCTGAATGGAGGAACCGCACAACTCCTCATTGAGCTCAATGAAAAATGATGATACTCCAATGAGTACTTCCGTCAAAAACCCAATTACGAATAAATGCCACTTCTATGCATCCAGCGTCGCTGAATTTCTGAGGTGTTGAAAACGCAACAAAATGAGTCATATATCCCCATATATGGAGAAGTATATTGGCAGAAACTTCTTCAGCTCTTAAGTTTTGAACCTGACTATGTTGTCTCAGTTACAACCATATGATCTACTGATTTTTTTTGTCCCTTATTTTTCTGAAACAGACAATCTAGGAATTTATGCGCACCATCATACTTGATGAACAAGCCCTCCTTCTGATACTTCTGCAAAGTTTCCTCATCTAAGCACTTTCGTGGTGGAGCTGAAGTGTTCGTCCCACTACCTCCTCCTTGATTAGGATCTGGTTTATTCATACTTTGGGCTAAAATGATCGAGACCTAGGAATTTATCTGTCTTCTTGAAGTCAAGTCTATCATGTCCTAAATCAAATCTGCCATCATTATTTCTGTGAACCTCAATTGATTTGCAAATGCAAGCATTTTCCTTGGATCTGTCACATCACACTCTTAGACAACTCACTGAACTTTTGGGACTGCTCACTCAGTTAAAGAGAGGAAAGTCTGAACTTTTAAAACGATAGCCCAAAATCAATCTCCATATTTCCTCAAAGGTTCACACATCCTATGCTTGAATCTATCCCACCCTACAGAGTTGTCATTTTAGATCACGGGAGAAAAATTGCTCTCTAATTTACTTCTTGAACCCATCCCACATTTTCGACAGTGAGAGCTTGATGCCACAACGCTGCTGCCGTCAGGTAGGAGAGTCACAAAAGTCAGGTTCGCTCGTTTTGTGGGCTTCTCTCATGTGAGGTAAGTACCCAAGCTCTGAATCCATCCTTGGCTTGCGGTCACCATTATACTTCATCTTTACATGCTTCTCTCCAAGCTTGATCCAGTTCATTAGTCTCCTTGAACAGTCATCATGGTCCGATGAAGAGTTGGAATCATGTGATGGCATCAACCTCTTGGAGGCTCTATGCTTCTACCTAGCTGGACCTCCATGCAGTGGAAGAGTAGAGCACCAATGGAAGAACTTTGAACTAAAGGTGAACACTGACGTAGATCCAACTTCAATTGACAGTGTGCACAAGAATAAACTCGCAAACACTCAAATCTGGAATGATGAACAGCAGTAGATTAGCCAAAATAACTCTCAGATTATTGCTCAAAACATATGCCAAAATAGGCCATGTTTGTGCTCCAATAGAGATCCCGTCACCTGCACCAAAGGGCTCCTTATGGATGCTCAGCTGAGGACTCCTTTGCTGCCGCTAATTCTGCCTAACCTGCTTCTGGCTGCGTGTTCCTTCAGTTAGCTTCAGTGGACTTCATAAGCGTCTTTAGGGTTGATCTGCCCGTCCCTTTCAAATCTGGACTACTTGGCCATATCTCACAGACTATTCAGTCTGGAAAATGGTTTACCAGCTCTGTGGGATTGAGACCCACAGATTGCTAAAGATGGACGACTGCTGCTTGTCTATTTATGTCTCAACTACTCCAGTACTGGGCCCCTTTGCTGGGCTCACACATAGCCCCAGCCATAGCTTGGAATGGCCAATCAAAGCCCATAAAGCAAATAGGTGCACCTTGAGGGGCTGCCATGTGGCAGTGACCCTTGTGTATATTATCCCACATACAATTTGGGCTTATGAAGAGGTAGGCATATAAGGCCTGCTCCATGTAATGAGGCTTTAACCCAGTACCGTTTTGGGGTTTGAGAGTCAATTGGGCGGCTAGGCAGCATATGGGTTGAGAGCTCTCTTGGTTGTCTTGGTGGCATGTGGGGTGGATACCACATGCCCACAAGCCACGACGTGAGGCCTCAAATGATTGGCCCAATCCAAAAGTCCTGACACACATGCTTCATGTCCCTATGCTCTCCTTATTCGGTGGCTTACAAGTGGGACAATGAACAATCTACTCCAACACAGCCTGTGCTTTCTTCCATGTTTTTCACACTCTTACACCTCTTTTCTCTCATATCTTCCTCACCTTAATCTGTGAGCTCACCTTACTCCTGAAGCCTACAAAGACGCCCATGGCAGAAGAGGAGTCCATTTCAGAGGTTGCAACAATCTGAGCCAGGTCTGGTACCCTACATCAGTGGTTGTTTACTGAAGGTGTTGGTACAATTGTTGGCAGTTTTTGTACTTGGTCTCTATGATTTTATATATTCCGTTTGGGTTGTATATCTGACTTCTCTTTCAGATCTGTATTGTTCTCTTTACTGTTAAGTAAGCACACGAAGTTGAGTTGTGTCTTCTTAAAGTTGTTGTCATCTCGGAGTAAATCTTCTGCTGTGAGGGAGTTGGCCTATAGCAAGCAACAACCCTATGAGTTCCAACAAAAACGAGTAGCAACTTTTATTTAGGTGATAGTGCGTTGTTCCGAGGCAAACAAGCAAACAGTGAAGGAAATGGCCCTAGGACGGGTGAGTTATGACCAATTTTGAATATCAGCTTGAAGGGATGTATGCCCTATCTCCTGAGTGGAAGGTTCCATGTCTCTAGGAGGATGATGGGAAAGAGGGTTTGTGTTCTTTCTTTGAGGGAACTTGTCAAAAACATTTGTGGACATGATGCAGTTCATTCCACTTGGCCATTGATATGCTCCATTCCCACACTTCAACATTCAAGCAATTTGGGAATAAGTAATTGTCAAAAAGATCATATTAAGCACTCTTCTAGGCCTCCAATCTAGGTGTAATATGTCGGTGGGGTGTGTGTGTGTGTGTGTGTGTGTGTGTGTGTGTGAGAGAGAGAGAGAGAGAGAGAGAGAGAGATTAACGGCCGCAGGAGGCCTCGTGGGCCTATGGGACAAAGTGCACAAAAGGAAGAGGGCGCACTAGGGCTTTTGATGACTAATCTAATCTATGCTGCTTGACTGAGCTCATAGCAAAATCACAAACAATTAGATACAAACTGAGTCAAATCAATCTCGTAGCTAGGACTCAGAAATCGAAGCCCGGAACAGTGATGGCTCTCTGGTGAGTTGTGAAGGTATCTTGGATCTGCGTCTATCGAGCTATCTCACGCTGTGGCGGGGGATGTGGCCTCCCCGATCTTTGAACCTCTGAGCTATGTCCAGAGTGATCCCTCGTCTCTATTGGCCCCCCTTGAGGAAACTTGTGATAAGTCGGACCTCAATAGAGTGTGCTCTGGGTGCTCTCTGTCTCGCGTGTGGGCTCTGCGTCCCTCTCTCAGTGATACTGTGTCGGCTCTCTTTGCTGATCCGGGCTGCCCTCATATCAGCTAACTCCTCCTCTACTCTGCTGTGTCTTGGAGCTGACTCAAATGTATAAAAATCCGTGACGTGTCACTATTGGTCAGCCTCTATAGCCTATGGTCTAGCCGCCTCCTGCTGCTCTCTGATCTATCGTAGGAGTGTCTCCTTGTGTTGGCGCATCTCCATTAGATAGAGCCCAATGCAGACTTGGTCATGGAAATGGATTAGTCTTGAGAGTGGACTGAAGCCACTCCCCTCTAGGTAGAGACAGTGGTAGCGTCCCTGGATCTCATAGTAGGTTAGGCAAGCACAAAGAAAGTGCTCCTCTATCTTAACCACTCCCAATGTGCATAGCATGCAGTTCCGCTGCTCTCTGGGTATACCTGCGGCTCTCACTGCCTCAATCCTCAGCTGATGGGATGAAACCCGTATGTGTCCAGTGGCAATCCTCAGTGCGTGTGAGACTCCTTTGTCTGAGAGAGAGAGAAAGAAAGAAAGAAAGATATATTAACGTCTACAAGAAGCCTCACGGGCGTATGAGACAAAGTACAAATCCAAGAAGTACCTCATACAAGCCACTAAGGGCTGAAGCAAAGGGTTCACTAAGACCCTTGCTAAGAACTAAAGCTGAAATATTGACTGAAAACAAAAGCTAAAACACTAACATGCTCAGCTAGTGAACAAAATAGTAGAGTAGCAAAGTAACAGGAGCGTGTCAGGCGCTCAGGGCTAGCACTCCTAGTATGTGCCCAGGTGCCATATATCCAGGTAACCTGGTGGCACTCTGATGAGATGTGAGAAGCTCTCGTATCTGTGTTTGTCGAGCTGTCTCGCGACGTGGGGGAGGGCATGGTCTCCTCGATCTTTGGATCCGGTGTGCTACGTCAAGGGTGATGCCTCCTCTCTGGCGGTCACCTCTGAGAAGGGATGAGATAGACCGGACCTCAATTGTGTGTACTCTGGGCTCTCTCCACGTCGCATGTGGAGTGTGTGATCCTCGTGTGCCCCTATTGCTGATCCATGATGCTCTCATCTCATCAAGCTCCTCTCCCCCGGCTATGCTGGCAGCTGATTGAGATGCATAGAAATCTGTGACACAAGTCTGTGATCTGTCGATGGCGAATTGTGGCATCGGCCCATGCTGCTCTTTGGCCTGTCGCATCAGTGTGTCTCTCTGTCGGCGCATCTCAAGCAAGTAGAGCCCAACACAGACCTGATCGTGAAAATGTATCAATCGTGTGAATGGGCCAAAGCCCCGTCCCTCCTGAAAGAGGCAATGGTATCGTCCTCGAATCTCATAGTAGACTGGGCAAACACATAGAAAGTGTTCCTCTGTCTCGATCTCCGCCATCTGGCATAGTGTGCAAGTCCTCTGCTCTCTGGGTATGCCTGCAGCTCTCCCTACCTCGATCTGTAGCTGAGAGACGATATGAGAGTCCGCTTGAGAATCTTCAGAATATATGGGACTGGCCATCACTATTAACTAATAGTGATCCCCTGACAATGAGTAAAAGAAAAATATTACAAACTTGCTATGTTGTGAGTACTTGTTGGGCTATCTTGTGCGCTACTTCTAATACCTTGTTGTGGTGTTCCAAAACTTCTTTTAAATAGCTTCCTATCATTTTGGTTGGCTGCTCCATTAGATTTTTCAAATTGTTTCTGCTGTCCGCATAGCCTTCTTTGATACGTGCGTAGGCTCTACATCTTAGGAGTACATGCTGCTCATTTTCCGCCTCCCCTATGGGCTAGATTTTGCAGGTCTTTTCTTCTCTAGGGCTCTCCACCTCTATATCATGTGAATTGGTTTTATTTTTTGCAGATAAGACTCCTTTTGCACATTGATATGTTTTCTGCAAGGTATTTCTACACTCCATTATAGCTTTTCATTGAGCTAATTTAGAACTGCATTTTTGTCCCCGGGTTTCGCCATAGTTTCTGTAGCATTTTCTGCATCAGTATCTCTTTAATTTCACTTGTATCTTTTGAGGTATCAGCTGCTGTTATACTCCATGATTCTATCCATTTCATTCCCTCTCTGTGCCATCCCGTGACTTGCGTAGATTCCATTGCCTTGTGTGGTATCCTACTGACGTTCATTTTTACAACTAGGTGTATCATACCTGTCTCAACCATTAGAATGGGGTAGGTTGTCTAGTTATACCCTGGTTGAGGTAACATGACCTTGGAAGGGTAGGCCGACATTTTCCTTTAGAGGTTCCCTAGAGGACTGGATTTATATTGTATGTCGCTGTGCTTTACGTAAATGGTCAAAGGAATGAGGGTGACATGGCACGAACTAGGTGAATCGAAGGCTGAGGACCTAGGTGCACCTAAATGTGTTAATTGCCAAGGGGCAAATGGAATTAATGTTTATCCCAAGAGAGGGCTTAAAGGGTGTTTGATGGGGGCCTCTAGGTTTTGACATGTGGCATCATCTAGGGAGATGAGGGTTTTGGAGAAAACATGCTGGGAAAAAAATCATGTACTGGATTTTACTAGCTGTTCTTTCTAGAGGTTGGCTGGGTGGATTGAAAAAGTCGCCCGTGATTGTGACGTGATTTGTATTTCGCTCATTTCATTTGGTATCAGAGCCAGACACAATGTAGAGCTGTAGGGCGGTCGCTGTCATCGTGTACTTCATGTATAGCGTATGGAAATCAAGGTTACACGGCTGTGATGTGCGCTTCGTGATACACAATTGAAGACATTACATGGGTCCGATTGTCGATGTGGTCTTGTAGCACATCCTTGGGAAGCTTGGTCATTTCGCATATGCGGTCAGTTGCATGACGAAGGAGAGGGCCACCTCTGGTAAGCACAATTGCGTGATGTGAAGCAGCATGGTCATGGGGGGGCGCCTGAATCGCGGAGGCTGGGGCATCCATGGACGTGGCTGTAGCCCTTTGTAAAGGGTTGTTGTGGTAATGACATGGTTATTCGATGGTCAGTAATTTGAGGTTGACACACCATGTAAACTGATGCATTGAAGAGATGGAGGTCGTATACGATATCTCATCAAGGACTGCTGTTCGTGGACTGTGTCCCCATTGGAGAGGGGCTGCTTAGCCCAAGTGTCTTGTTTGCTGTAGTGGAGGAGGCAGAGAGTCCAAGGTGGGGGTTCGGGATCCTTCTCTTTGCAGTCCCGCATGCTGGATGGTCCCAAGGCCTTTGCCTTGGGCCACACATGGTGTTTTGGAAGCGCCATATACATACGATGGTCTGAATGGGGATACAGGCTCCATCATTTCAATTCTCTTGCCATCTACACAGTGCACTTAGAAGAAGGCCAGTGCGAGAGTGCTAGAGGTCGATCAAGACAAAATTTTGATCGGAACAGAAGCAAATAGAAGTGACCAGGAAGCTTCCTTATTTTGGTTGTGTAATGAAATTTCTGGGTCTTCTGATTGCAGCAATAGATTTTTCCAGCTATTTGGTGGTGCAGGAATTTCCCTTGCATAGGGAAAAGTGTGTGGTCATTTTCAGTTGCATATTTTATAGTATATGTCTGTATAGCTGCTGTCTGGTGCCTTTGGAGTTTAGAGTTTGTAGTTGGAGGCTTCCAGTGTTTCAGATTATATTTGTATAGTGGTAGTTTGTAGTCAAAGTTACAAGTTGGTGTATACATATTGGAGGTTGGGATTTCTAGTTTTAAATATAGTTTCGGCAGTTTAAAAGAAAAGCACAACCAACCAACCCAAGCTGGGTTCCTTTTTTAGACTTACACTTTTATGGATAAAGGCAAAGCTATAGCAATGAGGTCGAAGAAGAAGCCTCATGGGTGGATCCCATAGAATCAGGAGTCTGGCCGACACAACAGGTGTCGCGTCCAACGGCCCACACATTTTCAGGTAGGATTGCTTTGTTAGAGGATACCTTACAACAAATCTTGGCTCAATGAACAGCTTTTACTCATATTTTGCATTTGTTGGCCATTGTGGGTGAATACTACATGATGAACGTGGGTGTCACATAATGGTACAATGGAATCTTCACGGTACACTTTCAAAAAGAAAGATAGCATATTTTGTGTAAACGGAAAGGCAAACTACTCTCAAACATTGTCGAAAGCTATCTTGATCCAGATTTGTATTTCTTAAAACATCAAAAAAAGCTATCTGGATCCAAATTTGTATTTATTAAAACATCGAGAAGGTCAATAAAGTTTATCTACCTTGTAGATTACATAAGAATTAGATGCATTGAGAAGACACCGGTACATGGAATCATGGTTAACCTCATAAAGGCATTTAACACATAGAGCTGATAAATTAACAGTAATATATGAACTTAGACAAATGGTTCATAGCATGTTTGCAAGACCATCCAAGGAGGACTAAAGAAAAGCTCCAATGGAGCATGAAACCAGCGTCCATGTCAAGCCTAGGAGGGCTAAGATACCTAATATTGCATTATAGGCTAGAAAAGTATTATGGTTGAATGATTGACCGTAGGGGTTACACAAATGGGAAGAAGCTTTTGCCATTTCTGAAATCAGGAATGACATGAAGAAAATCCGTGAGGCCACACATATGTTTAATGAGGCAACGGATAGGTGGTGGATTAAACAACAAAGGGATGGTGTGGCATCCACTACTTGGGAGGGGTTCAAGAAAGAATGTAGAAAACACTTCTTACCTCCTGACAAAGCATCTCAAGCTTGGGATCGGTATAGGAACCTCTGTCAGAGAAATTTGTCAGTGGCTGAATACATATATAAATTTAGAGAATGTGTAATGAAGGTTTATGGACCTCTTCCTCAGTGGTGCAAGTAAAGGAATTTATTTTCGGATTGAATGATAGAATCAAGATGAAAGTTCGGGCTAAATATGCGAATACTCTAGATGAAGCTATAGCCATAGCTTAAACTATGAGGATGCCAAAGGTAACAAGCCAAGTTGGTTTGTGCAGACTAGGACTCGGTATGAGTACCTGATAAAGAGTGGGTTTAAGAAGAAGTGGGTTAGTAAAGGTAGTGTGTCATAGCCTAGTGGCCAAGCCAAACAGGCAAAGCCAACAAAGGCTCCTTCAAAACCAAGTACCATCATAAGGGTGAAAAGAAAATTAACTCCAATGGCAGCCTGGGCTTGGTCAAAATTTTCTTTGATCCTAGAATAAAGAGAGAAAGCAAGGAGAGAAGGTTTGTGCTTTGGATGCCTTCAACCTCATTATTAGTGGAAAGATTGTCCACGGAACAATGATCGTCGGATGACGGAGATGGTGATCTCAGAGTGCGACGTGGAGATGGAGAGAAGTTCAGAGCCGATCAGATGCAGATTCAGCTAGTGGGATCTTCTCAGAGGACAGAACCTGTGTTATTGTGTGTGTCTGTTGCTAAGTTAGTGAACAGTGCACTTGGGGCACTAAGGACTGAGTTGGAAATGAGTAGTGGGGATCATCCTGAAACAGATGGTCAAACAGAGATAGTCAACTAGATTTTAGAGGATATGCTTAGAGCATATGTTTCATTAAGGTTACATACGTGGGACAAGTGGTTACCATTTTTGGAAATTAGAATTTGTCTACAATGATGAAAAACATTCCTCTACATGATTGAGTTTGTTCGAGGTGAACTATGATCATAGACCAGCAAATCCAACAAGGTTGGGATACCTCAAAAAGTGCCTAGTGCCGCGAACTATGTTGTCCATTTTTGGAAATTGGAATTTGTCTACAATGATGGAAAACATTCCTCTACAAGACTGAGTCTGTTCGAGGTGAACTATGATCATAGACCAGCAAATCCAACAAGGTTGGGATACCTCAAATAGTTCCTAGTGCCGTGAACTATGTCGTCCAGATGTGGGAGATGCTAGCACTTGTGAGAGCTAACATTCGCCGAGCTATAGATAGAGCTAAGGCATATGCAGATGAAAATAGATCTTTTAGAGAAGTTAAGGAAGGATAACATTTTTTTCTCAGAATTTCTTCACACTTGTCTCTCAATGTAGGAGAGTGTGCCAAATTATCACCCCGATATTGTGGGCCATGGCTAATACTTAAAAGAAGAGGCAAGGTGGTCTATAAATTGGAATTACCACAGGGGTGTAAGGTGCACCTGGTGTTTCATGTTTCTCATTCAAAGAAGTTTTTGCACTTAGGTTACTTACTAATTGAGGGTGTTGTTTTATCTCAGGAGATAGAGGATAATGCAAGGCGCAAATCAACAAGAATCTTGGATCCAGGAACAATGCAAGTACATAATTGGAAGATATGCATGTTGAGAGGTTGCATGGCATGGTTTACCTCTAAGGTTACCTGGGCCTTCAAGCTCCCAGGAGAATCCACACATGCATTCCATTCACATCTCTGTAAATTCCACTCTTAAAGGGCATCCTTTCAAAGGTGACATCAATCTATCTATTAGGGGTCCCAATCACCATCACTTTTGTCTTGTTAATATTGACCTGCATTCTTGAGTGTCTGTAGAAGTCTCTCAGTGCATCCGAACGTGCATGCAAGTTCTATTTCGTCTTTGCAAAGAATACCACATCATCTGCGTAGATAAGCAGTGCCAAAGCATAACTTGCAATTAGCGCATGTTCCTTGTCTATCCTCATCCACTCTTCCAAATATATATATATATATATATAGATAGATAGAGAGAGAGAGAGAGAGAGAGAGAGAGAGAGAGAGAGAAATTTCTTTGGGACCTCACAGGCCTATGTAACAAAGTACAATCAAAGAGTAACTAATACAAGCCGCAGTGGGCCGAGGCAAAGGGCTCGCTAGGATTCTTGCTGAGTGCTATGCTAATTAGCTCAAAAACTCAAAACTCAACACTAGTATCAGTACTCAAAATACATAACTAGGTGCCATGGTGGCTCTCCATGGGTTGCGAAGATGTCTTGTATCTGTGTCTGTCGAGTCGACTCTTGTTGTGGCAGGGGGCGTGGTCTCCGTGATCTTTGTATCTAGTGAGCCATTCAAAAATGACACCTTGGCTCGGACAGTCCCTTTTGAGGAGAGCTGAGATAGGTTGGACCTCCATCGTGCATGCCCTAGTCATCCTCTGCATCGTGTGGTCATTGTTCCGCGTTGTCTCTTCCTGTTCGTGCACTCTGCTCTCATGTTAGCTATTTCCTCCTCTATTCCACACTGCCATGGGGCTGACTCAAATGCATAGATATCGGTGACATGTTGCTGTGCTCGATCTGTCTCTGCCCTCGTGGCACTACCACCTACTGTTGTTCGGTCTGTTTCAGTAAGGTCTCTCAGTGTCGCAGCTCGCTGCATCTCAATCGGATAGAGGCACACACTGATGTGGTCATGAACGTGGATTAGTCGAGAGTGTGGCCCAAAACCAAGCCCCTCTTGAGAGAGACAATGGTATGGTCCATGGATCTCAAGTGCTCCTTTGTCTCCAACTTCTCAAGAGTGCATAACCTGTAGATCTTCTGCTCTCGAGGTTGGCCTGTGACTCTCGCTATCTCTATCCTCAGCTGATGTGCTTGATCTGTTTGTCTCCTGTGGCCCAGTCCCCTCCTGCCGTCTGATATGGGCCAATGCAGACCGGGTCATGGAAATGGATCAGCCAGGAGAGTGGTGAGAAACTGTGCTTGTCTTGAAAGAGACGGTGATACCATCCTTGGATCTCATAGTAGACGGGGCAACTACATAGAAAGTGCTCCTTTGTCTGCAACTCCTCCAGCCTGCATAATCTGCAGACCATGCTACTCTCTAGGTGTGCCTGTGGCTCTCCCTGCCTCGATCCTCAGCTGATTTGGTGAGACCCGCATCTGTTCGATGGAAATCCTCAATTCATGTGAGACCCATCTGTCCTCCAGATACTGGGTTCTGATAATGATTCCATCCTCTGATACTCTCAAGAAGTGGGCATCGTAAAACTGGATCTTGGTAGGGAATTCCTGGCTTCCCCCCCAAGTCCGTGATGTATAGAGCTGGAGCAGATCCAACCGATGATATGGTTGATCTCATCTTGCGGGATCTGGAGGGACGGAGCATCCAACCTGTACTGGAAGGTGGGTGGTGAGCTAGTTGATCATTGCCTGATGTATTCTGGTTTAACAGTTTTTTTTGTAATCAGCTCTGTTTAGAGAGAGAGAGAGAGAGAGAGAGAGAGTGCTGATCATTGTTTCTTACTTCTGAGTTTTTTTTGTGTTCAGCTCTTTGTCCCAGGTTGCAGCAGGATAAGTGCTGAGGCTGTCATACGAATGGTAAAGACACATACAAGTTGCCGAGTCCCTGGAATGCCTGGTTTGAAGCAATTAAGAATTCGAAATATCTATGGTTTGACAAGAGAGCATCTAGATAGTTTGCTGATCATGCTTTGTAATGGGGAACTACCACGTTTTGACTCGTGGAAGCCTCAATTTTATCACAATGGGCATCAATTACTCTTTTGTGATGATGAACGACCGATTGATGTGGAAGAATGCCCTAAATGTGCCAATGTGAGGTTAGTGTATGATTGCACTAGGGAAAGGTGTCAGCAAAGACGGGAGAGTAAATTCCAAGAGTGCCGGGCGTGTATATTCTGCATTGTCCGATGTGAAGAGTGTGGAGGATGCATTAATGATAATGACTACGAAGAGACTTTCTGTCTAGATTTGTTATGCTCTTCTTGCTGGCTTAGGTTACCCAAATGTTCAGCATGCAACAGGCCTGGCTGTGGCAGGCATGCGGATCACTTTATTCGGACTGCAGAGGCAACATTTCTCTGTGGTGATTGCTGTGGTTCTCCTGATGCTATTGGCCCAGAATTTCATGCCTATGCTTGACCCGACATCTGAAGCTAAATCTCAACCAGAGCTAGGTGTGTTTTTTTTGTCTTTCAAAACTTGATTGTCGGAACACGATTCAAACAATTTTTTGTACATGTGAACAAGTTTAAATAATAATAATAGGAGGTTAGTTAAAGCAAGCTGAAAAATGTCGTACAAGGGCCACAGTTTGGTTTTCTGCCAGTGAGAATGTTAAAGAACTGGGGCCTTCCACAAATTCAAGATGTACGAGTCCTGATGAATATGAATATCAAGGGGTCTTGTATTTTTCCTATTAGGAGAAGGGAGGACATGGCCTTGAGATGATCAAATGTTTTCTATCATAGTAAAGCAAATGAAATGGGGTCATGTGAGATATATTTCAATAAATTACTGGATGCTTGGAATTGACAACTTGTTTAGATTGCAGTCCATGCAATAGGTGTGATTCTCTTGGTGCTTCATTTCACAGCTTGTTCATTTCTCTCTCTTTCTTTGACCTCATAATGACCTCTATATCTAGGACACTTAGTCCTAGCTATTGCTTTTTTGGAGAAGAGCAATCGTCAATCGATCCACAATTACCCACTGTCTCCTTTGTGTCCTAGGTAATCCCACAATAAAATCCATGGAGATACGTTTCCTTTTGGTAGATGGAATCTCCATTTGTTTTAGGAGAGCCTACGTTAAGGCGTTCATTTGTATTGACCTAGCATTTTTGTCATAATACATAATCTTGGACGTCCTTATCTGTTCCAAGCCAAAAGAATTGCCTTTTCAAAAGTCCATGTCTTCTGAATTCTCGGGTGTCCAGTACTCAGACTATCATGATACTTGAAAAGAATTTTGTGCCTAATGTCATTATTATCCGAGACACACACACTACCTTTGTAGAACATGTAGCCATCGTCAAAAGTATACTTTTTCCATTTGAGTTCTTTATCACCAACCTGTGGTGTGTCACCTTTTCCATGTGACTCCTTAGTGAAAGTTCCTCGATTAGTTAGATTTCTCTTCTTAATTTCTTTCCATATTTCAAAAAATTGAGGATCAAAGGCACATTTTCATTTTAAGGACTAAATGAAATCATTTTGAAATTGAGTAAAACTCAATTCATTAACAATTGGCATTTGGCTTAGGGTGTCTGCTACCACATTAAACTTGCCTTTCCAATATGTCAATTGGATATCAAACTCTTGTATTATTTCAGTCCATCTAGCTTTTTCTACCTTTAAGCTCTGGCTGATTGGAAATCCACTTAATGCTTTTGTTATATAAAATGATCGTGAATTTGGCACCATACAAATAGTTCCTCCATTTCAGCAAAGCATAGGCTATAGTCAGTTTCTTCTCATATGCCAAGTGATTTTGTTGAGCACGGTCTAACTTTTTGCTTTCAAAAGTCACTAGGCAATCCTTTTGTAATAGTATTGACTCAACAGCAAAATTACTGGCATCTGTTTCAACCATGAATGGTTCATTGATGTCTTAGGGACATCCTCTTCTCTAATTTGCACTTGGTGATATCTTGATCTTAAGTTGATTTTAGTAAAATATTATCCCTTGTAGTTGAAATGCGAGGCATGGGACACTTATTCTTTATTGTGATTTTATTTAGACTTTGTAATCTATGCATGAACACATAGTGCCGTCTTTTTTCTTTACTAGTGAAATTAGTGATGGCCATGGTGAATTACTATGTTAAATTTAGGTATTCCACTAATTGTCTTTTGACCTCACATTCTTTCGTTTAACTAAGTCTATACGGTGGTTTATAGACAAGGGTAGATCTAGGAATTATGTTTATTTTATGATCAACATCTCGCTCAGGAGGTAAACCATCAGGTAAGACACTCGGGAAAAAATCTTTTAATTAAATATTAAATCCTTAAACAATGATACATACTTCCACATTGCCGATGATAGGTAGCACATGTAGGTGTTGTCCTCATCATGAACCTTTACCGCAGTGTATTTTTTAGTACCATTAAGTAGCCACACCTACACTGCATGTACTTGTTTTGTGGAGGTTTATTTGGGGCTTTAGCTCCCACTTGTTTATTTTTAGGGAAGTTCAAAGCAGCATGGTCTTTGCCCAAACATTTGAAGCAAAGGTTTTCTTGCTTTGCCCTTTCATAATCTTTTTGTTCAGAAGAGGATATTTTTGTGTTTGAGGTTTCTTAGGTGGTGCTTGAGAAACCTCCTTCTTGAAGTGTCCCTTCTTTTTGAATTGGGAAATTTGTTGAACTTAGGAACAAAACCTTTTTGTTCCGAATTTTCAGCTTTGGATTTCCTCGTTATATGTCGTATATTTGGGCATATTTAATTGCTTCTTCAAAGGTCGTACAAGAATTTCTTCTCACCTCAACCTTATAGGTGTCTTTCAAACCTCTCACAAAACCCCTTATCTTTTGGAACTCATCGATCCCTTTCAACTTAAGGACTACCTCCCAATAGTTTGCTATGTACTGGACTAAAGTGTTCTTACCCATGCTACAATTGTCCCAAGCCTCTCATGCTCTTTCTAGCTCATTTTCAGGTAAAAACTCATTTAAAAAGGCTTGTTCAAATTCATCCCAATACCTAGGGATCCTATCATTTTCTCTGAGGCTCATCCACCATTTATAAGTCTTATTTCCAAGGGAAATAGTTGCTGTGATGCCAGTGTTATACCGTTCTACCAACATAGAGAGCTCCTGCATATTTTTACCACCCAGCCACAAGACTGCTAGAGAGTTGCATGAATTTGAGTATCCCTCGAGCTCCCTCCACCATCTCTCTCTCAAATGGACCTGTCTCTCTTTAGAGCCTTCCCCCATGCCTAGCACTTCCATTTGGCCTTCTCCTTTAGTGTCATGTGTCTCACAGGACACCTTACCATAAGGGACCTCACTTGGGCTCCTGTTGCACCTCCTCAATATTGCCTAAGCCTAGGTGTGACCGTAGACCCAAGCCCTCTAGGCAATGCTAATGCAAGTGCAGTTGAGCCCTCTGGTTTCCTGCCTCGCCATAACCAAACCATGGGCTTCCATGATTATGGCTAACATAACATGCCTAGGTATGATGCAAATCTTAAGGTAGGTTCTTCATGGGATTGCCTAAAACATTTGTGCTGTAGAGCCCTTGTGTCAATTTGTTGACATTGTTCTTTTATGTTGTTTTGGTGTTAATCTTTTGTGAGACTATTTTCCTTGCATCTTTTGCGTGCAAAGATGAGAGGTATGAGCACTTTGTCGGTGGGGTAAATTTTGTTCTTTGTGAGTGATTGTAAATAAGCTTTATCCATGACTATTGAGCATTGAAATAGATAGTTATTGCCTCAATAGCTCAAAGAAGCATAGCATTAGCCTTTAATTGATCAAAGCTATGGGAAAATAACCATGTAATGGGAGGTCATAGAGTTGCTATTGGTCCTATAATAATTAAGTTATTATTCCATCAATAAGTGATTATTACAAGGCCCAAAAATTAGACTCCCATTTCTTGAAAAAAAAAAAACATCACCTACCTATGTGATGGGTGAGCTAGCTTTTGTGATGGAGCTATCATGTGCCTCTTTTCTAAGACACAAGATCTCATTGCTATAGTTCTTTAGGACTCCTAGACAAGAACATAGCTTAATTCATGGATTTAATATAATCCACTGAAAATTTTTAGCTCTTCTCATTGGCTCTTAGATTTTAGATGTCTTTTGAGCCACGACATGCACAACAATAATGTTACATCATTCTCTAGCCTTCTCATAAACTATGTCACTAAAATCCTATTAAACATGTGACATCATTAACATGTCCGCTGTTTACTTGCCCAATGAAAAGACTCATGAACCGAAAAATGCCTTTAAAATGCTATTTTCATCTACTTAGATGCTCGAGCATTGCCTTTTCTTACTAGTTGTAGGAGTCATTTCACTACTCTTCTCTATGTGCACGCTTTGATAAGTCTACACTCTTCCTTCAAAGGACTTGACCTGTTGTAAAATCTAGGAAACGATATAGAGATAGGTAACAAAGTATGACACAAATTAACATTAGAAGATTGCTATAGTTGCAAGCTCTTCGCTAGCATGCTTATGGCATCACAAAACGTTGATGCATAGTGTTGATTGTGTGGTGTGAAAAGATGATGATGGCGATACAGACTCTCATTGCCTTTTTATTTTGCTAAAGCCTTGACAAGGGTTGGTGTGAAGTTTCTTGCATGTAATAAAAAAACAACCCTTACTTTTGGAATAGGTTAAAAACGTGTTAAACGTTCAAGGATGGGTAAAGTAGATATCACTCTTTTTTAAATGGATAATTTTTTTTTCCATTGATGCAACCCTCACTTATCATCTTTACCTTCTCATAGTAGCTAGAACTTCCTCAAGAAAAACTAAATCATGTCATTAGGAAAAAGCGGAGCTCATTTTGGGGCCCTATAAGAAATTCATGAGTTTCTTATTTTCTTGGCTCAAAATTAAAAAGTTCGAGAGTGAGATGCACAACTTGATACGATCAAGCATTCAATTAGAGACATAAATTATGAAACAGATAAACAAACATTTTGAAGTTCCCGCTCGAGCATTTTTTAGTGTGTCATAAATGCTATGTCCAAGAACCCAAATCGATTTATACTATTTTGGTATGGAATTTGGTGGTTTGGACATCACCATTGTGTCCAAAGCAGTTGAAAACCCCCAAAATGACTTTTGAATAACTAAATTCAGTCTCGCAGAGGGGTCAAAACGACCAAAATAGGCCCTTGATAGGAGCATGCTTAAGAATGCAATTTGGGCGCCAAGAAGCACACTCCTGTCAACTTGGCGCCCAGATCGCTTTCTAAAGAACACTCCTATCAAGCGCCTATTTTGGTCGTTTTAACCCTCCGATAGGTCGAATTTAGTGATTCAAAAGTCGTTTTGGGGGTTTTTGCCTGCGCAAGACACAATGGTGATGCCAAAATCACCAAATTTAGGACCAAAATAGTAGAAAACCATTTGTGCTTAAGAAATCAATTTGGGCACTTGCCCCCAGGCCAAGTGCCCAAATCACTTTCTTAAGCACATTCTTATCAGGTGCCTATCTCGGTCGTTCTTATTTAAAAATAGTGGAGCGGGAACCTCAAGATGTTGTTTACCTATTTCACGATTTGGTGTAGCATTTAGGAAACACTAGAAAACAAGAGCGGGAACTTCAAAAGATCAGCATGTTAAGCATCTCTCTCTCGAGAAAGTCTTTTTTTTTTTAATAAAAGAAAAGCATTTCTTATGTAATGTTGGCCTCTTTCTCATTGGAGGATCTCTATTTTTTGTCTAACCTAAAAGGCCCCAAAATGAGCTCTGTCTTTTCCTAATGTTCCTTGGAGCCAAAGGAGGCGCGTTGCATATTATGTAAGCCCACAAGTTTGGTATGCTTCGTGATCAAACCTTGAAGTGCTTGCCTACTTTTATTGCTTCCATTGACTGCTCAAACTATGTGTGCGCATGCTCATGTGTTTGTATGCACGTCTGCACATGTGTGTGTAGTAGCCAGGTCAATTGTGCTATTCTCCTCCCCATATCAGATTATAGATCACTGGTTATCCATTGCTCATAAGGACACCTTTCCCATTTATGCACCAAGTTGGTTGGTGTGTCATGTATTATGTTCTTTGCCTTCTTGTAGGAGCCAACCATTTGGTTTCTTTCTCCCACACATATTATCAAATTTTAAAAATAAGCTGGCTGATCTAAGCCACCTAGTTTGTCATCTTCTCTAATGCCAGCAACTTGCAAATTTGTAATTCTTAATTCATGATCACCTTTGTGTAGTAAGCAAGTGCGTAATCATAAACATTTTTTTCTCCTACTTCAACTCAACAAGATGGTGAGTCTACCATACTTTTCATTTCTCTTCATTTGTGCAACAAGCTAGCTAGTACCATGTTTGTACCCTTTACCTACGTAGAGGTAGCAAGTTCCTTTTGCTAATATTTTCCTCCTTTTCTAGGACTAGTTAGCTTGTTTAAATCACTTCAATAATTGATATATTTTCGCCATCTAGTGAGAAAGTGGTACTTATTCGTTGCAAAAAGCAACTAGCTGGTCACCATCATTATTCTCTCCTACCCCAAAGTAACAAGATGGCTAATCTATCATATTTTTCACTTATCTTCCTTTATGCAACTAGTTGATCATGTTTTGTGGTCTTTGCATACCTAAAGGCAACAAGTCCTTACTTCCAACCCAAAATCTCTAATCTTTAATCTAGGTAGTCTCATGTTTTTTTGTCTCTTTTTAACCCCAATAGCCGGTTCGTTACAATTACTTCAATCACTTAGAATATCCTTCTACCATGTGGTGAGCAAGGGGGGGTGCTTATTTCCATCAACAATCAACTAGATAAGTATAATGATTATTCTCCCTTGCTTGAATGTAATAAGATGGTTGGTCTATTACATGTTGCACTTGAATTTAATTATGCAACAAGCAAGCTATTTTCATGTTTGTATGTTCTTTGTCTCACTCAAATCTACATGGCTAGTTCTTACTTAGAATCCATAACAATCAAGCTAGCTATTATCATATTTCACTTCTTTTCCTATTGACTACTTCTAATAGCAACCAAAAAACCATATTAGTTATTTTGGGAAAATCCCAATTCCCACTTTTTCTAGACTAGCAAGCGTTGAGAAAATTACAGGCTTTTTCCATGAAAGAACAACAGAAAGAGGTAAATTAGACTACATTCTCATTCACAAAAGTATGAAATATGAACTACGTTCTCAATCAATAAATAGAAAACGACACTACCATTCACAAAATAACTCCCAAATTCATGTGAGTGAGAATCATGTCATGAGCCATAGTGGTGTTCATAAACACCTTTTAATGGCTTTCAAATTCCCATTACTATTGAGACTCGCTTTGTTATTTTCATTTCCATTAATATTGAGACTTACTCATGTGACTTGCCATCATGTCATGACCCTTGGTGGTGTAACTGTGTTCATATGGTTCTCATAAATAGGTCCATCTAAAAAAGGTCACAAGTGCAATTGATAAATTGAATCACAAACATTCATTTTATACTGACAAATCTTAAGACTAAATTGAATAGGCTTCATTGTAAAAGCGTGTTTCATGGATTGCTTATTACAAATACATAGAAATAACTTTTTTTTTTAAAACTAAAAAATTGATTGATGCGAACATGTAAAATCTAAAATCTAACCTCATTCTTGAACTTTATAGGCCCCTTGGGGAGAATGGCACTAGTGACATTCCACTATAATCCCATGGGGAGAATGGCACCAGAGCCATTGAAGCTCTATTAGGAGCCTTTCTTCCCAAGTGTCTATGAAAAATGCATCACGATTTTCCATATTGTTCATAGATTATCCACAACATACACAACAATTAAGCACCAAAGCACATAATAAGCTAGAATGTAATGGATGTATAAAGAAGTACAATGTCTTTAATTAAGACTCATAGTTTGCAAATATCCTATGGTGTACGTATATGATCCATGGTTTCAATACAAATTCTTCCATATTTTGCAATTATATCTACTTCCTCTTGGGGATAGACCAAGGAGGTGAATCAAGGGAAAGTACATAACAATTATCTTTCATTAAGCGAGACTCATCTTGTGAGAATAGTGGTTTTTACAAACACCTTAACAACAGTTACATCATTGAGACTTGCATACTAAAAACTCTGGATTGGGTGGTCTTAATAGTGTTATAAACATCGTAATAGATTTTACATTGGTAAGACTTGCATTTCCACATCTCCAAAGCTAAATAGAATCTCTCATACCTAATCAGGATCTACCATCATGTCATAACCCTTAGTGGTGTTCATAAAAACCATTAAAAAAACTCAAAAGTACAATTGGTAACCATGAATTCACATTCATATTGTATCGAATCCTAAACTTGACCAAGTAAGGAAAAACATCATACATGAAAAATCTATAGGACAAACATTTATCATGCACCTCCAATCTTTAGACTAATAGTCTTCATTGTAAAGGATAAATTTACATGTTATGTGGATTTCTCATTCCAAAGACAACAAATATGTATTTCTTACAAACTTAACAATTTTTTGATGCACAATTGAAATCTATGAAATCAAACATGATTGTAGAGAAATTTTGAATTCTACTAGTGCAATTTCTCCATAATCTATTGGGGAAAGAATGGTAACAGAGCCATCGAAGATCTATTATGATCCATTCTTCCCAAGTGGTTATGGAAAATGTAAACATTTCCTTGACCATATTCACATGTTATGCAACATAATACAACCACCAAACTACGCAATTGGTAAGAAAGTAATAATTTTGATTAGTAATGAATGTATAATGAAATACGATGTCTTTAATCAAAAATCATAGTTGCAAATAGCTTCTCTCTTGCACGTATATCTCTATAGATTCAACACAAATGTGCCCATATTTTGTAATGTCTATTTTCATCATGAAGTCGAATCAAGGTAGAATATCAGGGAAAAATATATAACAAACATTTGGCTTTGCATTTGTATTTCTATTGTTATTGATAAACCCTACCACATTGCCATACCAAACATCACAAAAAATGTGCACCATATCCTTAGATGGAATACTTTTGTAGCCTTGGATGAAATCTACATAATTCTTTCCAATCTCTATATGAGTTATTGCCTCCATAATGAAGAAGAGTAGTCCCTCTCTTGAGGGAATCATACACAAATAATCCTAGTGCACCTATAGTGGTTGACTCATGCACCTTGAAAGCCCGAAACACTTCATTGATAGGGTAGGAAACTTTGGTGTTCCAAGCAGACCACGTTTTGCTTTGTATCTCTCAAGCAAGATTTGAATGTATATGTCTCCATATGATAAAAGAGAAGTCCAATTAGCACTAGAAACCATTATAGTAACTTGAGATAAAAACAAAGAAAATTTTGACATTTGTAGCTTCATGGAAAATATGCATTTTGTGTGTAGTTGGGCTATGTAGGCCTTAGCAATGTGCTTCTTGATATACAACCTTTGTACCCTAGTTCTATAGCCAATTGAGAAGCTTGCATGGAATTCATTCTAGAGATAAATGGACCACACCTTAAAAGTCATAGTTGTGATGTATTGAGTTTAATCATGTAACCACCACCACCATGGCTTGGGATAGGGCATGCACCCTCCAATTCTATCTTTGTTACCTATAGCCCTCTCTATTAGCAAGCTTGCAAGAGGAAGCTTTCATGTTTTGTACTCCATTCTTCACCATTGCTAATTTCCCTCACTTTGTTCATCAAGGACATCTTAGACGGGGTTGAAATCTTTATGTCCCTCCATCATAGGCAATTGTCCATATTGATTATTCTCAATCATATTACACACATCATTAGCGTCATTGAGTTATAGCAAGTAAGGTATCAACTCTTCTAGTAGAATGGTATCCTCCTTGTCTTTTACATTGAATGTAGAAGGAAGTCTGCAAATTAATGGAGGACTGATGCAAGCCTTGTTATGGAGAGTCATCAATAAGGATTGTCATCAATAAGGATGCCTTTGTTTTGCTAATGGTTTACATTGCCACAACACTAACCTTGTCGGGCTTATTTATCCTCCTCTTGTTATAAGTGTAGCATCCCTGGTGAGCCCATCTCACAAAGAAAGGGAGGATCTCCTCTGCATAGTTTTTCAGCTTTCCTACCATCTCAAGGACATTATGCTCCATTGGAATTGACCAAATGCGTATATTAAACCATTCTAAATATATTTTTAGGAATTCAATGCACTCACGATGAATAACCATATAACTATTGTGGTCATCCAAAAATATATGGGTGTATTGATGAGTGGAACAAGCAATGACTCAATAGCAAGCCATTCAAGTCCAATCTCATAGTTATCCTTGGTGTATCCAAATGTGTTAGAGGTGGATGTAGATCCAGATTGGCCTCAAATTTTCTAGCTCTTGACTCCTTAAAGGTTCTAGGTGCTAGAATTTTTATACATGTTGCAACGACAATAATATTATTTATTCTTTTTTTCCTATGTCATGTCATTATGTGCATCCTCTGAAATTCTACATGCCATGATCTCTTCCAAAAATATAGGATTAGCGAGGTTCCTTGCAATTGTCCCAATTTTTGGTCCTATGTAAAGATCAACAATTGTTGTCTCCATCTCATCATTGGTTGTCCCCACTTTTGATGGTATGTTTTCGTCTATACTTGTTATCTCCATCTCCTTCCATGCATCTTTGACTGTTGTGAAGTTGCAGATAACAAAATTAGTGCCATTTTTAAAGAATCTCTTCAACATAGTGGAATCATCGAAGCAAACAAAGTCAAGGACAAAAAAGTACTACGGCACTAGTGCTATTCCCCAAAAAATTCCTATGAGGTTATGGAGAATGGCACTAGTGAATTTGGGATTTGTAGAGGAGGAATAGCACTAGTTCCATTCACCCCTTGAAAATTTAGGCTTTGCAATAGGAGATTGGTAGAGGAGGAATAGTACTAGGGCCATTTTCCCTTTACAATGCTATGAATTTCGAATTTGCAGAAGAGGTATTGCACTAGTGCTATTCTCCCCTTGCAAAGTCAATATTTAGGCTTTGCAATAGGAGGTTGGAACTAGTGCCACATGTCTCCATTTTAAGGGGGAATGGCACCAATTCCATCCTCCACAATCTCATTAGAGGTTGTGGGGAGAATGGTACTAGTGCCGTTCGCTATAACCTCATTGGAGGTTGTAAGTAATGGCACTAGATCCATTCTACACTTGCAGGGAGGAGAATGACACTAGTGCCATTCTCACTTACAAAGCCAATATTTTGGCTTTGCAATAGGAGAATGACATATTGCCATTATTCATTTGCAATGGAGAGAATGGAACTAGTGCCATTCTCCACTTGTAATAGGGAGAATGACACCAGTGCCATTCTAACCATTGCAATAAGGAGAATGGCACTAGTGCCATTTTGGCCATTGCAATGAAGATAATGGCACTAGTGCCATTCTCCACAACCTCAAAGACTGAGGCTAATAGCACTGATGCCATTCCCTACAAGCTCATTAGAGTTTGTGAGGAAGTGCCATTCTACACTTGCAACTCTACACTTGCAAGTGGGACAATGGACTAGTGCCATTCTCCCCTTGCAAAGCTAAGATTTTGGATTTGCAAAGGAGGAAGGGCACTAATGCCATCCAAAATCTTGTCTTTATATGAGGAGAATGGCACTAGTGCCATCATCCACTTGCAATGGGGAGAATGTTTTGGCAACTACAATGGGGAGAATGGCATTAGTTCTATTTTGACCACTGTAATGAGGAGAATGTACGTACCATTGCCATTCTCCAAAAACTCAAATGAATGGCACCAATACCAATGAAACTAGTACCATTCTACACTTGCAAGCACTTGCAAGTAGGAGAATGGCACTAGTGTCATTCTCCACTTGCAAAGACAAGATTTTGCATTTGCAAAGGAGGAATCCATTCTCAATTGTGAAGAAAATATTGTGGTAGAAGAATGGCACTCTCGCCATTGCAAATGGTGAGAATATGACTCTCTCCATTGCAATGGGGAGAATAGCACTAGTGCCATTATCCACTTGCAATGGGGTTTATGGCACTAGTTCCATTTTGGTCACCATTGCAATGAGGAGCTCCACAACCTCATGGGATGGGGAGAATGGCACTAATACCATTCTCTACATACTCATTGGAGTTTGTGAGGAAGGGCACTACACTTGCAAAGGGGAGAATGGCACTACATTCTCCCCTTGCAAAGCCAAGAGTTTGGTTCTTTTGCTCACTAATCAACTTTTTATTTTCTCATTTGTTTAAGGCGTTCATTTTGGTTTGCTGTAACTTTCTGTCTAAAAAGATGTTTTTCTCGTTTGTTCTTCACTGATGCACTCTCTACTCTAGAGGCCGTGAATAAATATGGCCCTGAGAAACAAGAGGGCAGAACAATACTATGAAAGCCTCTACCATGGCTTAGTGAGGTTCATGAAGTTTCTTTTGAGGATGGGAACACTTACCTAGGCAATGCTGTCCTTCTGGGAGATTAGGGATCTGCTCTCATAGCATATCACATCCTCACGTGCGAAGGTGAGGGGATGGTCACCCTCACAAAGAGAAAGCAGGTAGCAATTCAAGAAATTCATGTGAATTACTTATCTTTAAAGGATTATCGCTTTGCGTCATTGGCCCTCCTACCATCCCAATGTAGTTGACACATTTATTTTGCTCTCATTCCCAACAAAATCCCTGTGGCAACACTGATTTTTATTGGTATTCTCAGAGCCATGCCACTAAAGGCTAAACCTTTGGTGGCTGCTCCGCCTTCGAGCATCAAAAACTCTCTTGGTGTAGAGGAGAAGTAACATTGCTGCCACGTAACCCCTCTCCTTGAGAAGGGGTGCACTAGGAGATTTCTTTGCAAGAATTGTGTGGCCCGCACATTTACCCTGAAGAAAGCAAAGAGGATCATGGGAGAGGACATCTGCCATCGTGGGTTCGGTTGGATACATGAATGCAAGTGGTAAGAAAATGTGCTTTCAACAGGATATGGTAGTGGATACATTCAGGGTGGTGTGGAGAGGCAAGTTGGTCTTGGCAGGTAATGCATGACATCTTTCTTCATGTCAATTAACAATGCGGGGAATGTGCATGCTAATATAAATGTTGTGTTTATTGTTGTCATGCAGGTTTTTGTTAGATGCATTCACAAAGAAAGAAGATGTAGTCATCGATGCCTTGGCTAGGACTGGAAATATGTGGGGTGCATGTGCAGGATTTGGAGAGACATTGTGTCTCGCTTGAGAGGGATGACACTCTGCTTGACGCATTTCGATGACCCATGTCTATGGCAATTGTAAGAAACGAGGGTGAGGGAGAGGAGTAGGCTGTGAATTTTAGCTTTTTACATCTTGAACTTACCCCAGACATGTTTTTATGTGGTCCATGATGGCGAACTAGCATCCATGAATGACACTTTGATGTGAAAGAGTTATGCAATCCAGTGATGATTTCGTTTTTCTAAAAGTATTATGCCCTCAAGCAATGCAATGTTCATCCTGCATTTTATTACTTTCTAAAAGTATTATGCCCACAAGCTAAGGGATAAAAAAGAAGGGGTGCATTTTTTTGAAGTAAAGGATATATCTCAAAGGTAGTGGTAGGAATTTTAGATGATGTTGTTCGCAATACATTATTTTCATAATTGGGTGACAACGATACAATACTTTTTGTAGGGTTATTGGCCGTTTCCCACCTATGCAACATTGATACAAATGATATTAATGAATGATAGCACCCATGGGAGATAAATGTGTACATGTATGTGTTGTTATTGATCCAAAAGAAACATCTGCATAAAGAGTTCAGAAAATGTCTGCTCATGCAAATGTGAGAAATGAATCAAAATGCTCGCCTAAGGCACTGTGATAAATCTAGAAAAAGCTTGCCTAATTTGATTTTCTTGAAAAAAGCTCGCCTAGTCAAAAAAATCTCGCCTCCCAAAACTTGCGTAAATTTTCTATCCGTACAAGAAGGGGAAGGAAAATCTTAATTTGACCTATAAATGTATAAAAAGGTCTTTTTCCCTTCATTCATTCTTATCTCAATCAATTGGAGCAAAAGACAAAGAAGGAGCAAGGAGCATGGAGAATCTACATCCTATCTACAAAACTTTCAGCCACGTATGAAAAATTTAAGTTTATGTTTACTTTTTGTAAAAAGCTAAGAGAGAGAAATTGAGAGAGAAGAGAGAGAGAGAGGGGCAGAGAAAAGGAAGGTGGGGGGAGAGGGAGAAAGAGAGAGGAAGGGAAGAAGAGCGGGAGAGGAAGAAAGAGAGAGGGAGGGAAGAAAGCGGTCGCGACGAGAGGGAGGGAAGCAAGTAGCTGCGGGCACGGAGAAACAATGAGGGAAGGAAAGAAAGCAACCGTGGGCGTTAAGAGAGGCAAAGGGCCTCAATCTTGGCCATTGACCTTGGATCTAGATCAAGGGTGCACATGAAAAGGCACCTTTTCCCTCTTAATGAGGCCTCCACAAAGTCAAAGCTTGCCCTCCCCTTGTCAGATCTTGCCACTTGGAGCCCACCAAAGCCATCCTAGGCCTTTGATCCACCACCCATCTCCATCCAAAGGCCAAGGTTGATCAATTTCAAACCATTTCAGTTGAGTATATGCTAAGGGGCCCTTAGCCCATGGGTTACCATAGTGGTTCACTTGTAATTAACTTAATCCATTTCTTAATCAATTTCTTATGAGGCCCTTTTGAGACCCCAATTCTCCCCTAATGAAATAGATATACACTGTCCTTGCTACCCTCACAAGGTTGCACAAAGAAAATTTGCCAAATTGATTTATGATGAGTGCTCCAAATCCACAATCAAATATGGATCATCATCCTTCCGCAAGTTGCACCTTTCCAAAAGCTTCTTATTGCTTCCTCCATCTCATGGGAAAGCCTGTATAGCCCACCACCCTCATCTATAGGCCAATCTCCATTCATATTCTCGTGATGATGCCGCATTCCTCTTTTCTATGGATTGGCAAACTGGGTCATCTAAATGTAATCGTGCTACTAAAATTGTCACATCTATGTTCCATATAAGGAATGTAGCTATACCTACCTCCCCGTAGCCTTTAATGGCATGGTCAACAAAATGCGCAAGCTCACAATCGACGGTAAGTACAAATCTACACGTGTCGCAAAACAAGTTCAATAGTGAGCCAAAGCGACGAGCAATAATTGAAAGACGTAGATTGAACAAAAGTGGAGTCCATAGAAAAAAGCAGGGACGATGCATGTGGAGTCAAGCTCTGCTCAAGAGGAGCGAAGCCCGGCACCATTGAGCAAAGGAGAGGAGGGAGGGAAGGGAGAGGCAAGTTGGAAAAGAATGGTGGAAGCAAAAAAGCATGGTGGGATGAACTTACCCAAAAGGGGAGTTCACTCACCCAAAAATACAACTTTTGAATTTCAAAAATTCAAAAAACACCTACGCCCTTACTCGATCCGTAAGCACTGTCTCTAGGAGAGCCATTGCTAACAAACAATATAAACATTCCTTAAGCACTATCTCTAGAAGAGCCATTGCTAACAAACAATATAAACATTGCTAATAAACAATATAAACATTCCCAATAAATAAACTTCATAGTAAAATGTTTATAAGGTCTCTCTCTCTCCGCGGCTTATTGTTTGTATCCTTATCAGTTATGATCATGTGCACTACCTGATACTAGGCTTTCCTTCTGCGCCTCGTGGACCTCTTAGCATTTGTAAATGCGGAATTGTGTCTTACCGGCGATGGAAAAACGTATCTCATTTATAGAAATTTGGCAACCACCCTCGTAGCCCAAAACATGGAAAAGAAATGGCCTAAGATTTACTAGAACGGCTTGTCGTAGTAGGCTGTTGGCATTTGCTCTGTCAGTTGGGTACTTCTACAATGGCCTTGTGCTGATTCTTTTGCTCACTAATCAACTTTTTATTTTCTCATTTGTTTAGGCCGTTCATTTTGGTTTGCTGTAACTTTTTGTCTAAAAAGACGTTCTTCTCGTATGTTCTTCTCTTATGCACTCTCTACTCTGGAGGCCGTTAAACCAAATATGACATTGACGAACAAGAGGGCAAAATAATACTGTGAAAGCCTCTACCATGGCTGAGTGAGGTTCACGAAGTTTCTTTTGAGGATGGGAACGCTTACCTACGCAATGCTATCATTATTGGAGAATAGGGATCTGCTCTCATAGCATATCACATCCTCACGTGCGAAGGTGTCACCCTCGAAAAGCGAAAGCAGGTAGCAATTCAAAAAATTCATGTGAATTACTTATCTCTATTCTCTACCTTTACAATAATTTCTGAAGTTTGAGGCGCATACAAAAGATGACCTTGCACTCCTAAGGGTAGAAGTTGCAATCTCAAACGATTGATGCTTTTCATCATTGGCCCTCCTACCTTCCCGATGTAGTTGACACAGTTATTTTGCTCTCATTCCCAACAAAATCCCTATAGCAATGCTAATTTTTATTGGTATTCTCACAGCCATGCCACTAAAGGCTAAGCCTTTGGTGGCTTCTTTTCCGCCTTCGAGCACTAGGAACACTTTGCGTGCAGAGGAGAAGTAACATTGCTGCCACGTAACCCCTCTCCTTGAGAAGGGGTGCACCAGGAGAGCGCCTCATCCCCCAAAGGAGGCGTAGCAACCAAAGGCTCAACTGGAGTGGGTTGGTCCACCAACGCGTGGATGGGGGGGAATATCCATTCCACCATGGTTCATCAGTGCATAGGACTCCCTCTAAAGGTGAAGAGAATAAGAAAATCTTTGTCATTACTAGACCAAATGGCTTCTACTGGGGTACTACAACCAACACACTAGCCAAACCCCTTGTTTGCTTAGTCATCTAAAAATTCTACAAGAATTTAGCTTGTTAATTCACAAATAACATCCTAGATGGATGTTCTCATGTATATATTTTCTTCCAAAAGCACCTACAAGTTAGAAATGTGATGATGGTTGGTGAGTAGTCTAGTTTTTCCCAAGTAATAACAGCATTTCCAAGCCTATGAACTGCTTTTGTTGTGTGCTTTTCATTATTGATTTCAATGAACTTGGATTTCAAGAGATAAAATGACTTGCAGTTATTATAGGGTTGGCTTCCTAAACTTATTTCCAAGTACCACATCCTTGCCAGCTAATCTTCCGACTCCTTGTCTTTTCATTTTTGCATAGGTAGTTAGCTCCATGTATGAAACTCTTGCTCTTCTTATTTGAAAAGATAAACTCTTTTCCCACTTATTCTCCTGTTAGCTTAGTACATTTCTTCTCAGTTACACGTAATACAATTATTGTGCCCTTCGTATTTGTAAATATAAACTATTTTCCTCTGTTAACTTACTATGCTATACTTCATAGCTAGACGCAATAAAATTATTGAGCTCTGCTATGGGAAAGTTGCTAAGTTACACGTTTCATTTTTAAAGATCTGTCTCTGAGCTTCATGCTCATACGAAACCAGAAAGGACCATCTCCCGTACGACTAGCACCATAGTATCATGAAACCATTGTATATGCAACAAAACCATGTGATAAACCTCGTAAAAGGACCACAAAGATAACTTTAATCACTCGGCATTTCTTTGAAGAACAAGATACTCTTAAGATTCCAGTGTTTACAACAATTAGATGCCAAGAAATGCTTGAGCGCTTTTGTTGATGAAACAGAGGAAGAAACATGCAATATCTACTCTTGTTGACAGAATTGATAGCAATAATTGAAGAGCCTGGCCAATGTCTTATTTGCATCGAAATCTGCAAATATGGCTCCCAAACTCTGATATTAGGTCCACAAGACCACCGTAACCACCTACCAGTGTCACCTGCAGCAAAATTATATCTGACATTAGCTAAGCAGAACACACTTGAAGATGTGCTAAAGTCTTCTAACGAGCACAACTGATGCACTGCAGTCCTTAGCAACTCAATCTAGATATGCTCTACAACCTTTATTGGACCTTTTGAGCTGCATGTGCACCCTTCACCCTTCACAAAAAGAATGCACTCTATAACAAGGATTGTGCTTATGAGTTGTACTGCAAGACACAATCTTTATAACATTACACTTCTGCTGCTGGTGATATTTTATTCATAAGAAAACAGATATGAAGTCAAATCTTCTGCCCAGAGTAAATGAAATGTTTATGCAGATGCCTTACTGAGATGTTCACGTCCTAAGAAGTATCCTCATACAAACAGGTGCATCTTTCACACATGGTACGAGTGGACGAGGGTAGACAACTAATCCCCTCCTGTGGGACAAAGGGCTTAATTTTGAAGCAAGCAGTTGTCCAGAATTTTGCATGGTACTGTCATTTGTTCAAAAAATGCTACTCCCGGCAGTATATCCTCGGAGGAAGAGCCCTACAACTTGAGTTACTTAGTTCAATGATGCTTGCTAAGAAACATCTATGACCCCTAACAGGACTCTCCAGTGAGCCCAGTTACGGGAGGACCTCAGAGGCCCAGTGGTTGCCCCCATCTTTTCGTCATTGAAAATTTCTACAAATGTTAACATAAAACAATGGGGGAGATATTGGATAGATGCCCCAAAATATGTACAAAGTAGTTTTGATATAATTGTCAATTCACAAATATTTGCAAACTGGTGTTATGCTAGATGCCATGTGACAGTGTCTCCCTCCAGGCAACCATAGAGGAACACTCTTACAATCTAGACACTTTCAGTTCACCAGCTTGCAGAAGAACACTCCAGACACAAGTTAAAAGATGTTTGGAACACACACAGATTCTCCAAAGACAACTACCAGTCTTGTTTGGACAGGTTATTGAACAAATAAGACGATAGGAAAGTCTCACCATTAAATTCATGAGGAAAGAACCTTCCATCATTCATTCTTCCTGCCAAAGTCTACTTGCAAGAGACTGAGTAACATATGGCTCTCCAAACGGGAGACATTAACGAGACAAAGGACGAGGGGTTCAACATTAAGGCTGCACTGAAGTCTGAAAGGAGACATTCTCTTAAAATCCCTGAAATATAAAAAAGAATGATGGGTATCCTAGAGACTTTTTGGATTTATTGTGCAAGAGACAGAATTATGGAACCTTTATTAATATCTTTCGAACACCTCAATGCTTCATCTGACACAAAATCTGGTATGTGTGTCTTTAAAAACACGCAGCCCCAGGAAAATGCCCCCCCCCCCCCAAACCACTTTCAGAAAATAATAAAAATAAAAATAAAATACTCGTATGTTTCATGAGACAAGTGTTTGCAAACGTGTAGAATTGACCTAAGACCTACATTTGGGTCCTGTTTCATTTTAGCTGCTTCTTATCACCAAAACATGCTGCCCTGTTGCACTTCGGAGCTTCAAAAACGTAGTATTAGCTTCAGAATCTCAAGACTTGGTCATTCTTTGTACACTGTAGGCTGTAGCCTACAAGCTGTAAGAATAACGAATCATGAATATAGATCATCAGTTTGAATTTTTATACATCTGCATTTTAAAATATGTTATTTGAAAGTGGTGTTTTTGCTTTGCTGGGAGGGCTAGCAAGGGGCTTAGGGTTAGGCCAAGTATGTTCTGGACTACGGTATTTTGGCTTGTGACACGCAAACGTATCATGCTTTAAATTCTCCAAACTTTTGATTGGAACTATGGAAAACGCTTGCTTTATGGTTATGTATTTGCATAAAGCAGATACATTCAAATAGGGGCATTGGACACCTTAGCACATGTCTTTGAAGTATGTCTATAGTTTGTCTTTGAAAAGCCATAGGCTCCTGAATCTTGTCCACAAAGACTTGGGCGCCTGGCCGTCATCACCCTTGGACAACCAGGTGGACTACTATGAGGATCCACTCAAGTAAATCTCAGCAACCTGTATGGTGGACGAAGTGGTTCCAACCCTTGCCTATCTAGAGTAAGGCTTTAAGAGGCATTCTCCGTAAGTGGTCATGTCCTCGTCAAAACAAGGATGTAATCAGCCTCTTAAAGTAGGGCCTTGCAGGTGTGCACTGCATGACTACATCAAATGGAATCCCACTCTCCTCATCTTAATCATAGACAAGGCTTATTGTCTATTTTTTGAGTACCCAATGGGTTGTGGCAAGGTCCTGAAACCCTCTCATAGCAGGCAATAAAAGCTGAAACCCTCTCATAGCAGGCAATAAAAGCTGAATATTTCGACCTCTTGTAGGTATCGCACCGAGCACAGCCTTCCCTCTCTTCTTATCCTGCCTCCCATGTGGCATGAGATGTGTATCTGTATGCAGCCTGGGCTATCCTGCATGGTAAAGATGACCATGGGCCAGCTCAAAACCTCATCCCACAGATTCTAGATTGAGGCCAGACGTGAGATTGCAGCCACACAGCTCATAGAGACTTGGGAGACTTTGCACTCTTTGCGACACGTGAAAGGTAGAGACTGAGGAGCATGGCCTGATGCCATGTCCCAGGTATTATGAGATCCCGGGGAGATATTACTGTTCTTTCACTCAAGGACATGAGCATATGGCGGAGTCATTAACTATCCCAATCACAGATGCGCTGCGTTATTTTGTACACGAGATCACCCAATTCAGATCTAGGGTCATGAGGCCCGCTGCATGACACAGTCCCCAACAACAAGAGATCATTGTCTTCTTCATAGGGGCCTGTAAACCTAAACCTGCCATAGGTCATCCCATCTCAAAGAGAGTGAGTGGGCTCTCTTGTAGGATTCAAGGGAAGAGATGCACTCCACATGACGTTATCTTGGCCAAGTTTGCAGTGGTGGCGAGGCTCCTTCACACGGATACCTCATTCCAGATCACCACTACTCAGACCAAGTCAGACAAGCATAACAAACATGGGCAGACAAATACCACCTTGGAGAGCTCCCTCATCATCTAGGCAGCTTGCAATGAGCAGTGTTGGTACGCATGAGCCACCCTATGGTTCCAGTCATACAGCATGCCAATATATCATTTACCTCCATATAAGTACTTGCTAGATGTCCCCTCTTCTTGCGTCTGACACAGCAAAAGATGCATTAGCTTACCTCTACGATTAAACGTCCCTTGCATATATAGCAGCTAGTCAGACTAGAGAGTTGAAAAGGAGACTTTGTTTTTACATGGTGGAGGTGTGCTTGGAAGCACTACCTCTCTAGTCTTGACAATGAGGCATGAATCCTGGTCAAGTGTGCCTATGTTGCCGGTTTCATAGTAAACTTGGGACATGCGAAAATGCATCCCAAGTATACATAGGATTGGAGTATCTCAACTGGTTCTCGCCTGAGGGTGAAGGGATCATGAGTCGCGCTGAAACTGAGTCTCATTGGTATTGAAAATCATCACCTTGGTTTTACCTAGGTTGACCTTCATGTCCCAACTCTCACCAACAGTCTATAGAGCTGCCAAATGCATGTATAGTGCCTCTATCATGCTGGAGATCAACACCACGCCATCAAAGTAGAGTTAAAGAGGTATGAGAGTTTGTGCCAGGGTCGATCTGACTGCATCCACACAAAGAAGCCATCTCATCAATGTAGAGAGATTAGGGACACCCCTCTTTCAACCCAATGGTGCTGTACACTTTCTATGACGCCCCCCTAGGTGGTGTGCGCTCAGCCGGTTACTCTCTCATACATCGCCATGGGTGCTCAAATAATGTGCAAAGGCCTTAGAAGAGGCTATTAAGAAGCTTCCCCCCTCCCCCTCCCCACTGGACCTATTGGCTCTTCTCATTGTAACCCCATAATTCTCTCTTGGACGATTTTTAGTCCCATCAATAATATCCCACAAGTTTCCAGCTTCTAGAATATTCTCAAGCTTAGATGCAATAGTTGATTCCATCCAACCTAACGCTTTCTAGAAGAGGACATTCATTGGTCTGACTCATTGTGCCTTAACAAACAGATCAATCAAATGAAAGTAATGACACCTAGGCAAGCGGTTAATACTTTATAATTGAAGCACAATTGAACTAGATACCAAATAGAAACAAGGCTTAATCCCTTACCTTTATTAGAGGTCGATCAAGAATGATAATGATGCTCCCCCTCGAATCCAGACAGCTAGTGCTTGTCTCTCAGTGAAAGAGGATCTTATCGTAAGCCCTTCTTTTAGTGTGAGAGGATAATACGGTATGAGATGATTACATAAGGGCAGCACTTGATGCCGAGGATCAAGTGGGTATAATAGGGCCCACGTAATACAACTGGCAATGTGTATTGCCCTTCTCTATAAGAATAGAGGATCAACTAATTGATGAACTTTGGTATACAAATGTAAGGATGGTTCTTGATGATGACGCAACTACACACAAACAATGTGTCTTCACAAGCTCTCAATGCGTGGTGCTTGTGGATATGACAGAGCGCAAAAGACACCTCTGAACGGTGTGGCTCAAGAAAAAGATACAATGAGTATGGCCTTATAGCAAATCAAAACAAATGGTGTGCCTTCAGTGAGGTTTGTGGTGACCTCAGATGCTGAAATTTGTTGAAAAGATAAGACTGTACAAACTTGTGAGAGGTTTTTGTCTGGTTTCATCTATGGAGAAAACACATTTGCATTGTCCGTTATGTCTGTATCGAAGAGAGTGGTGGGCAGAGTCCTTACTTCACAAGGGATGTTAGAGGAGGTGATTAGTAGCATTGGTGTGATGTAGGGGTGCCTTCAATTTTGCACCCCCCTCCCTTCCCTTTTGGGATATACATCAATGAGTAGGCTTCCTTTGTGGGCACCCTTGGAGGACGGGTCTTAGCTCTAGCAGAGACTCTCATCTCTAGTTTACTTTGTGTCTCCCGAATGGTTGGTATGATGAGGATGCAAGAATGCAAAGCGATTAGGTAACATTGGGACTTCTAGCACATCAGCAATCTAGTAGTCATCATTGACTCCACATCAGCATTGACAAAGTCAAGGTGCCACGTAGGCCCTATCTGACACATCAGCACAGGTTGCCACCTCACCAAAGCCCTTCTTTCTCTCTTCTTTGGAGCTTATTTTCCCGTTTATCCTCTTCCTTAGCTGCCATACAAGCATGGACTAACAGAGATAAAGAGACTGGGATGGACACATCTATGATGGGCGTAAATTGGACACACAAACCAGAAGGACAAACCTACGACAAACCGGACAGACCATATGGACAAACATGCAAAATAGATGACTGCTAACCAAACCTATGACATTGCCTCGAGATCTATGCTTGAGTCCTAAGAGAGCATGCCAAAAGCAGTAGGGAAAGTTCCTCCTGCACCCTGCACTGGTCCAAAACAGCTCTGGAAGCCACCATGCAGCTAAAAACACGTGCAGAAAGGTCCAGAACAGGAAAAGACAACCCCGGGCACCTGCTGGAGGCAACCAACGCTTAGTATCCATCGTTTATGGCTAGGACTACTGGGGTATCTAATCCCATTCGCTCCCCTAGCTTTCGTCTCTCAGTGTCAGTGTCGGCCCAACAGAGTGCCTTCGCCTTCAGTGTTCTTTCCGATCTCTACGTATTTCACCGCTCAACTGGAAATTCCCTCTGCCCCTATCATACTCCAGCTCAATAGTTTCCACCACCTGTCCAAGGTTGAGCCCTGGGATTTGACAGCGGACTTAAAAAGCCACCTACAGACGCTTTATGCCCAATCATTACGGATAACGCTTGCATCCTCTGTCTTACCACTGTTGCTGGCACAGAGTTAGCTGATGCTTATTCCTCAGATACCGTCATTGCTTCTTGACGCATTTCGAGTAGCTGTAATGGTACTTGACCTGTTGAACCCTTGGCTCTTCTGTACACGTCCGTATGGATTTTGTACAAACGTATGGACGTCCACACATTCTGTACAAAAATTCTTAGAAAGTTGAAAAATGACCTCTAGCACTTCCTAGCCGTGCGTACTAGCCTTGGAACAGCTGGAAACAGGCTTAAAATGGCTGGAAACAGGTTTGAAAGAACTCCAAAACTGCACAACATCCTGCACCTCTAGGAGAGTGAGGGGAGAGAGATGGAAGGTGGGGGAAGGGCATGCATACACATGCATGACAAATGACACCTCCTTCTTGTCATTTTCCCCTTCATCAAAATCCTAACCCCCATACCAAGGACAACGTTGGTTGTCCTTGGGCCCAACTTTTAGACCCCTCTTTTAAAGCCTTTTCCTTGCCCCTAGGACCTAGTGGTACACCAAGACTTTGTCCCTAGGAACTTCTAGGAAGTGTGCACTTCCTCTAGCCAGTCCCTCACGGCCAAACCATTACAACACTTAACCATGATTAATCTCGGGTTAAGCGTAGGTTGAGTTACGAAGATACTTTACATCACTTTTCACGTCCCTGTGACACAGCCTTTGAGGATGACAAGGCTGGCTGCTTCTTGCTGCTCGACGAGAAACACTCCTGGACCAAGGGTACACTTACTCTCTGCTGTCAAACTTCTTCTGATTGGATCACCTTCCCAGTCAGAATTGCTCATAATTTGGGGGTTTAGTCCCACTCCACAATCTCGAGAATGCCACAAGTCACTAAGATGAGTATCCATCAGAGAAGAGAGTGTTAGAATATGAAGTCAAAGTGAGTAGTGTGTATTGGTCCCTACGACTTATTTTATAGTCTAGTGAGTCCTAGACAGTGCCACATGTCATATGAAAGATTATCCCATATGCATTGTGACTTTCTAGAGTCTAGAGGCTCACACTATATAGTGTTGTACTTGTCTTGAGTCTTTTCATATCGGTCAACATCAAGCTATCTACATGTGAGTATTTTGGTTCATTACTATTGCCTACTTCCATTTGAGTTCATTTCCATTATGCTTGCAATCTTTCCTTTCCTTTCCTAGAGATAGCTTACCACATGTTCCTTCATGTGGTATCAGAGCCATGTTCCTAGCCCTGCTCTCTCTTTCCCTTTTCCTTCCAAGAGGATGAGGTGAGGGAGGCCAATGATGCTACTCTCCCTTCTCCTTGGAAGGCACTCATTTCTCCTCCTTCCTTTCTAGTTTCCCCTCCCTTAGCCTCATCATTGTTTGGAGCTTTTTGAGGAGGTGATCTACATCGACCACCGCCTCTCTTCACCATGCCATGATCTGCCATCTCTCTTCTCCTTCCTTCAGCTACAAAGACGTCCTGGAGTGGTGCTGTTTTTGTTGCTCTTTCTGTGACCTATGGACAATGTGACGCTTCTATCCGGATTTGAAAGCAGAATCACGACTTTGTGTCTTCAGCAAAGTTGTAGAGGACCTTGAGTACTATAAATTTCGTTTTTACATCATTGCAATTCGAGTTTTGTGTGAAAAGTTATAGCTCCTGCAAGGAGTGACGAACTTTATTTCTGCGCGCGGATTTTGTTCTTGAGCTCAATGATTTGACAGCCCAAGCATGATGCAGCCAGCACAACACGGAGCTGTCCATCCTCTTCATCGTTGACCTCTGCTCCAGCCTGCCATTTGCTCCTTTTGTCCGCAAGTTGGTGCCCGTCATTCTCTTAGAGCTGCTGCTGATTTTACAGTTTCTGTCTTTCTACTTCTGTCTGCCATGAAGAAGTTCCAAACCTGCTCCAGGTCATGAAGAACTTACCAAGGTGATCTTTCCATAGTTACACTCTCATTTCTACTCTTTTCCAACCATGGAGTCTTCCAAATCAACTACCGTTTCGTTCGAGAAGTTTTATGGTAAGAACTTCCTTACATGGCAAACAAAGATGTGTCTTGTACTTATGAAAGATGGAGTGTGGCATGTTGTTAGTGGCAAGGAGAAAAAACCACAATCAGATGAAAAGAAAATTGCACACTGGGAAAATTTGAATGACAAAGCTATTTCTCTCATTGGTTTGGGGTTGGGTAATGAAGTTATTCATCATTTTGATTTTGACTCCACTGCTCACGACTTATGGGCTAAGTTTGAAGACTTATTCGGCAACAAAATCATCAATTCAAAGGTATTCCTCAGACAGGAATTCTTCAAGCTGCAAATGAAGCATAAAGACTCTCTTCTTGCTCACTTGAATCATATGGAATCCCTTGTCACTCAGCTTGCTAGTCTGAAGACCCCAGGGAAGATGATCAAGAGTGTAAGGCTTTACGTCGTCAGCTCAGATTCGAAACCAAAAACAGTCTTCCGAGCACACCACATACGCTACGCGAGTACCGTAGACTGGTACAGAGGAAGAAACTAGACTTTGTTTGTGGGAACAAGGAGGAGCTACTGAACATTTTGTTTAGTAACAACTCTAAGGACTTCTGGCGGAGATTTCTAGAAGGACGGTCCCCTTTGCTACTCATTGACACTCAGATTTGGTTTGATTATGCACGCACACTCTATGACATTCCAAATCAGCCAGTCCCTAATCTCTCACACATGCCTTGCCCCACATCCTCTACCCTCTTCACTAGAGGAGGGGTAAAGGATGCCGTAATGAAACTTCATAATGGCCGAGCGAAGGATCATGAGGGGTTATGCACTGAGTTCGTTGCATATGGGATTAACCTCCTAGCCCAATCTTAGCAAAGCTTTTTAATGAAGCTGTTTGTTTGGGGTTTCCACACACTTGGACCATTAACACTATCTCACCCATCCACAAGGTAGGGGATCCCATGAGCTCGGAGAACTACATGACCATTATGATTGGACATGTCATGTCCAAGATTTATGCATCAGTACTTGACTCCGAGGTTAGCAGACTTGCAGAGTGTCGAGGACTTAGAGCAGCACGACAGGCCGGATTCCGGTGTGATCATGGAACCATGGACCACATTCTCACGCTCAGATGTATCATTGAGGAGGCGAGGGCACGGAAACAAAGAGTTTATTATTGCTTTGTGGATTTCCACAAGGCATTTGACATGGTTTTGAGAGCCCGCCTCATACGGCACGTACAGGACTTGGGTTATGGCCAGGAGATCATTTGCGCTGTCATGGCACTTTACGAGAGAGTTTCAGGCGGAGTTCAGGCAGGATCCGGGTGGACAGACGAGATCATGAGCACCATCAAGGTCAAACAAGGATGCCCTTTGTCGCCTACCTTGTTTGGCCTCTACATTGACGAGCTTGAGACAATGATGCAAACACAGGGGGGTGTAGGTTGCTCTCTTGCGGGCATGTTGATCCAGATATTCCTCTACGCAAATGACGTGGCTCTCTTTTCTTCCTCGGTAGAGGGGCTCCAGAGACATCTAGACGCACTACAGTCCTTTTGTGAGTCTCATGATTTGAAGGTCAACCTAGGTAAAACCAAGGTCATGATCTTCAATACATCTCGAGCCATCATGCGTCAAGAGCAGTTCACATTTGATAGGTCACCTCTTGAGATAGTTTCATCATACACTTATCTTGGGGTTATCTTCTAATGTAGGCACGCTTGAGTAGAGGGTATGCTTCATTGGCCAGACTAGAGAGACAGTGCTTCCGCTCGCACTTTCAGGATCCACGCACCAAGGGGTTGCTTGTTGACTCCTTGGTTCGCCCATCGGGGATGTACGGCAGCCCTTGTTGGGGGCCAAACTTGTCGGATATAGAGTGGGCTCGTGTGGAGCGGCTACAGGTTCCCATGTTATCATGGATGATTCGTGGTAAGCCATCCGTACCTCACCAGATCATTCAGGCTGGGTTTGGGTCACCCCCTTTACAGCTAGATGCTACATTTCAGGTCATCACGTATCTGTACCGAGTTACGGAATATGGGGATTACACCTCAGGGCGTAGCAGGCTACCATGGATAGCTCTATCCTCTTCTATGGCACTTGCAGCAGGAGGGGACCAGAGGTGCTAGTATGCACGTACAGAGAAATGGTTTGAGCGACTGGGGCTCCACATGGATAGACTACCTCCCTTCCAGTACAACATGGATGCTTCGTTTTCTCCCCTCCTATCACACGAGGTCAACCAGGTTATCCTTGAGGAATCAGGATCTACTACAGCTACACACATTTCACACTTGGTTGGGACCGAGTGAACTCCCAGTGAAGCTTAGCTTCTACAGAGATCACTTCTTACATATCACAGCAGAGGGTTTCATTGACCCACCAGGATACACGCAGATTCACCTACCCCACTCATTGAGAATCTCTCTTGGGCAGTTCCGGGTCTCTTCACACAGACTTCGCATCGAGAGCGGCAGAGCAGAGCGACTACCCAGGGAGAGGCGCATATGCACACTATGTGACATGCAGGAGGTTGAGACAGAGGAGCATTTCATCTTCAGGTGTCCTGTTTACTATGAGATCCGAGGGTGTTTCCACTGCCACTTCATGGATAGTTATGGAATTTCGGCCCGTTTCCTCTCCTATCCAGACCAGCGGTGTTTGGCACGTTTCATTCATGAGTCACTTAGAAATACTCCGAGCACGAAGACACGAGCAGACTTCTTCCTCGGTTGATCCCTCTCAGAGCTCTACCACGGAGTTCTTCAGCTAGATCACATGGACCCCCACGAGACAAGGCCTCGACATAACCGTGACCCAGAGCCTGTGACCCGACAGCTCAGACAAAGGGTCGACACACATATCACACTTGGGGACATCCCCTCCTTGTTTAGAGTCGGAGCTCGACCGACGGGGGTCACAGTAGCCCTGGTCAGAGGCAGAGCTACAACCAGGAGACGTGCCAGGAGAGCACCTCTGAGCGGCCGACAACACTCTATTGCCGACGTCATGCCTCCAATGCCTCATCCATCCTTGTATCTTGCTGCTGCTGCTGATGATGATGATGATGTTGATGATGATGTTGAGATTGATATATAGTTGACCATCGACATGACAATGTTGTACTTAAGACTTAGTACTGCCATTCTGCATTTTTTTAATTTTCACAGTCTCATAGACCCATCGGTCTTCCGAAGACTTTAATAAACTTTCTTTATTCCTTTTTTCTTGAGCATTGAGGAAAATTTTAAGTACCGGGAGATCATACCAGCATTGGTGTGACACAAATGGGTTATCATGATATGGTTGCTATGCTCATTGATCATGAAAAACGGTATGCAGACACTCCGGACCCCAGTGCACTGTACTCCAAGGGCAAAGGCAAATTCAAGCCTTTCAAATGCAATCACTGTGGGAAGCTTGGTCACACCGAGGATCCCCAAGCAACAACACAAGGATCATGCCAACTTGGTTGGGGCTGCAACAAGTGAAGACAAAGAAGAAGATGGTGCTTTGACACCGACCCATGCTCTTACTGCCAACATCAGAGATCTCTCTCTTCATTTAGAGGTCTATCTACCTGATGATCGGGACTTTTGTTTCTGATCTATTCTATGTGTGCTTGGGTACTCTGCCCTGGGTAGTCCCCCAAAAATGCTTGTAATAATGAGTCTTGTGTCCTTGAGTCAATAAAGGTTCTCAGCCTTGGAAAGTCCTCCTCAAATGATGTTGTATTTCCTTTACAAGTGGTGTGTGGCTTCCTAGCAGATCCTACTATGAAGCCAAGGGGGGATGTATTGTGGAAGTCTTTCTATTGGCTTTGATGGGCCTCTCTATCACGCTTGGCTGAGTTCCAGGATGTTGGTGCATTTCCCAAGACCGATTTGTTGGGTCAAGTAGCCATGCTTCATTTGAGCCTCTGAGCTACTTGGGGTGCACAGAGCAATAGACTCCATGATTGTCATGTTCTGTTCTTGACTTCATTCCAGTAGTCCCTCACCTTTCCTTCATGGGGGGATGTTAGAATATGAAGTCAAAGTGAGTGTATTTGTGTGTCCTAGGTCCCTACGACTTATTTTATAGTCTAGTGAGTCCTAGACACTGACACGTGTCATATGGAAGATTATCCCATATGCATTGTGACTTTCTAGAGTCTAGAGGCTCACACTATATAGTGTTGTACTTGTCTTGAGTCTTTTCATATCAATCAACATCAAGCTATCTACATGTGAGTATTTTGGTTCATTGCTATTGCCTACTTCCATTTGAGTTCATTTTCATTAAGCTTGCCATCTTTCCTTTCCTTTCCTAGAAATAGCTTACCACATGTTCCTTCAGAGAGCATAGGGAGTCTATAGATCCCATCATCAAATGCTCCTTCCCAAACTACCCGGCCTATAACCTTGTCCCTCATGGCCATTCACTCTTCCTTGTAAACCTTGTCCCTAATAGCCATTGACCTTCAACTGGTATATAATGGAATTATCACCAATGCATACCTCGCTTGACCGCCATCCAAGGCCTTTGAACTACTCTCGCAAATATGTAATGTGCTGGGAAGCACCGCTGTCCACAATCCACTCTCAAGTCTCACCACCGTGTGAGCTGCCACATCTGAACTTGAAGAAGATGGACTCCTACGTCCATGATCTCCAGATGTATGAATGTTGGGGTTGTCGCACTGCTGCTACTGCTGACGAACCAATACCCTATTCATGGTTTCACAAAGGGCACTTTCTCTAATAGTGACTCTTTGCAACCCGATTCGCCTTCAAGGCCTCGCAGTCTGCATCAGACTTTTTTTCAAAAGGCTTTTCTTTTTCCTTGTCGTTGTTGCTCCACCCTTTTACTTGGGGGGCAGCCAAGGCTTCCGATCCTCCACCATGTAGGGGTTGTCGAACCTGCTCCTCCTGGTCCAACACTATCGGCACCAACTCTTCCCAAGTGGGTGTTCAGGCTCCCACTCATGATCATGGATGAGTAGAATGCAGAGTAACTAACCAGAAAGATGGGACAGCCGAGTAATGGCTATGTCCTTCGAAGAGATCTCCTTTTGTGCTTGAAGGACTCCTGTTGAAGACCCTACGACTCCCGCATATGACTTTGCGGGATTCAAGACTCGCACCTAGACTTCCAAGGAGACACACGTCATTGGGGAGACCCTGTTGTGTAGAGACACCAAATGCTGCCAAATACTTCTGGCCAGTGTCATGCGCTTCACACGGTTTCTCACCTGAAGATAAAGGAACGGACTTGGGCGTTGGCCCGATCCCACAACTGGGCCAAAATCTCCCGCTCTATGATGCTAGGATCCTCCTCCTCCGGAATTTGGTCCAACAACTCTAACAAGAATACAATCAGCCAAGTCACATGATTGCGAACAATGACTCAATCATCACTCTCCACACTCCATAATTATTTCCGTCCAAGTGACCGTCTATTGGGAATGTGGGTAAAACGGGGATCCGCACTGGCTTCTCAGCCATCTCACGTAGACTTGCCATCTCAGGGAGGAAAGCTTGCTCTTGTGAAAGGCAGGATGGGTGGGAAAGAAGAGAAGGGAGGGTGGCCGGGAACGAAGAGAGAAAGAATAGGCTGCTTAAGTGATGCCTTCTTCTCCAGGATCTCCTTCTCCAAAGCTCTCCACGCTTGTAGCACTCCATCACCTTCTACAGCAAGTCGATTTCTTCCCAAACTATCCACACCTTCAGAACACTTTCGTGAATGGTTCACCTTCTTCCCATGCTATCCACACCTTCATAAATCAATAGCAACTTTCACCTGCCACTAGTGCTCTCCTAGATCAGACTTTACATGAGCTTAGGCTTTTATCAGTCACCATATCATTGTAAGATCAAGACACAGGCAATGGTTTCATCAATGTGTGATGCAGTTAGGGTGGGCTGGGACACAGGTGGTGACAATATCTCAGAGTCAGCCTGACGCTCTGATACCATATCAAAGTAGAGAGAGAATTGCGGGGGGGGGGAGAGAGAGAGAGAGAGAGAGAGAACCTCCAATGAATGATAACAGCTGATCTGCACCACAGGTGGACTGGAGACCGAGGCTGAACTGCACCTCCAAGTTCCTCCAGGAGTAGAGTGAACTGCGCCTATCAACTGTGAACAATTAGTGGTTGAACTGCCCCACCAATTAGAATACAAGAGGGCAAAATACCCCATTTTATAAGGGGCAAAGGAAAAACCCCGCTAAGCTAACCGACTAGCCTGCTGACATGGCAGACTGACCCGACCAGGTCTGGTTGGCTGACCTGACGCTGGTCAGGGTCACTTCTGGCCCAAACCAGCCTGGTTACTGGCCCAAACTGTGGGCTCTTACCAGGCCTAAATCGGCACTAAACCCAGCCACAACCAGGCCCAGCTGCTCAGCCTCTAACCCTGGCATTGTGCCCTGGCTAAGCCTCCACCTAACCTGCGAAATGTACTAAGAAAGGACACAAATACTACTACTCTCTCTAGGTGGGCACATCCACATAGAAGTCCTCTCTCCCTAACTGACAGATAGGAGATGACTAACTCTAACAACCCCTTGGGTGACTTACCATGTTTTTGATTGTGTAAGGGAATAAGTTGTTAGAAGACGTCACTGACCAAATTGTGAGCCCTCATATGAGGAGTTCAGTAGACCTGGGTAGAAGTAGGCAGTAGAAGATGGCATAGGCCCATGAAGGGCTGCACCAGGCTAGGGAGTAGCTGCGGACAGCAGCAGACATGTGGCACTGCTGCAGGAGTGCAGCACAGTGCCAATGGCAGGGGTAGGGCCATTTATAGCCTGGCAACTGGTCAGCATCCAGGAATACGTGACCATCTGCAACAGACCAGTTGGGTCTGTACTTCATCTAGCTACCATGGACTAAGGAAATTTATGAAAGCTATCCATAAACATTGTGGTGAATACTCAATCATGAAGCTCCACATAATTGGTGATGAATGTGGGCTGCTTGCCTAAAGTTGTGCTTCTTTTTAACTTCCATGTAGCAGTAGGGGAACTACAACTTTGAAGGCTGCCTAAGACTACCATTCCGTGCACTACAATATGCCCAGTACTGCATGCTCAAGGCTGAGTTAGGTAGACTAAAATAGAAGTAGACTAGAGTAGACTACTTGACACACTAGAGCCTTGCAAGAAAGCTTCAGGAACCTGTTAACTAAGCGAGTCTTTCAGAGCTCATCTTCATTTCTTCCTTGATCTTATATTCAGGACTTGCCGCATCTCTCCAGGAGATTAAATGGTAGGCCCTAAATATACATTATTAATCATGTCTCAACAACAAAAAACGACTGGGAAAGCAAAAGCTTGACCCAAACCCTAGATTACAACATGAAGTAAGGGAGAACCCTATTCCCAACTCCAAGATATAAAAGAAGCTTCAGTAGGTCTCAATCCTAAACGATATCGAAAAAGACCAAACAAGGAGGTGAATCATGCGAAGTCCTGCCATACTCCGTCAATCGCGAAAACCCAACAATCCCCCACTCTAAGGAATGTGTCTGTCCTGAGTCTGGCTGTCCCTAAACAGTCTCCCATTGCCTCCTCAAGCGTGGGTGACCTCTGACCAATCCATTATCCGAGACAAGATCGCTTTATCGTCTCATAATTGCCTCCAATGGCCTGTGTGCGACATGCACACCAAATCCTCCAAGACGAGATCCTGGAGAAGGATTCCATCTGCTCAGGATACTGCAGAGTCACTTAGTAGAATTTGTGGGTCAATGAAGTGACTAAAGAGATAACAGTCTCACATTTGTATCGACTGAAACTGCATCAAATGTGCACCACCATTGATCGTGTAAATACGTAAGGTTTCAAATATTAAATATCACAATTGGCTGCTCAATACTGCCACCCTTGACTGCTCCAATTCCTCAAATTCATGCAACCGGTCCTTCATAAAAGACCTTCCATCATGACAATTCATGAAAGATCACATGTTAATGGTTAAACTGCAAGGCTTGTATGCTCAAACTTACACCAGAAGATCAAACAGATTAGAAACACCAAAGCAACTCCTCCTTATGAAAGCATAAACTAGAAATTTCTGAAAGTACATTATCCTTCACACCGTGGCATACAAGGACAATATTTGCCAATTTCGGATGCAACGATTACTACTGAGCAAAGAGAAAGGGCTGCTTAGAATACCCCAGAATGATGACCAGACACAGAATATGCAGATAAGGGTGCAATAGCGATTTGTGAAACAATATCTCCACCATAATTGAAGCAGGACAGGTGTGGCTGCGCTCCAACCATCATTATCTGTCCGGAAAACCAGTGTGTAGATTTAGTGTCCTCATGTTATGGCAGGTATGGATTTGTTCTTGCACATGGTTGCATAACATTGGTAATCCCAGCTCACAACATAATACCACATGATAAATTAGAATCAGTATTTCATTATATTCCTTGACTATTCATTTAAGACGATTTGTCTGAGTTATAGATCTCATTACTGTATTTGAGGATCAGAACAGGTTTTTGAAAACTTCAAAAACAAGTTCAATTGCAATAATTCGCTGCTGCAAGAAAATTATTCTGTTTAGCTCCTACATTGATATGCCTTGAGTGCATTGCACAGCAATGCCTGAAATCCCATTGACTATGTCCAAAAGATACTATGCATTCTATTGGTGACAAGTTTCTCTCATAACTATTAGGTGAAATGTATAGCTTTTTGAAGATAGGAGACCTGGTCATTTGCTATAGTAATAGCCTGAGGAGAAGATAATGTTGCAATCCTTGTAACTGCATCAAGACCGGGAAGACTCCACAAAGTTACACAGCGTCCACCTGTCCCACATACCTACATATTAAGGACTCAAACTAAAAAAGGGTTAGAAAAATTTGTCTTGCTCTGTGCCTCAAAAACACAAACCATCCTATATATCAAGACTATTGCATCATACTTTTGAAAACCACCGCATTGTTCAATACCGTGATCTGATTTCAAGAAAGAGGAGTGATGAAAGCTATTAAGGACAATCCTTACCAGCCACTTTTCACTTAAATCAACTGCAGCGCAGCTAACCCATGGAGATTTATTCTGTGAACCCTTTGAAATCTTACTCGCTCTCCAAGGGTCTAAGATGGCAATACAATGTGCACTTCTGCAATCTGATATCCGTTTCTATCATTACTCAGACTTCTTCTTTTGAAGGATTCAACCAAATCCTTGAACTCTAGTCAGCAACATATAAGGATCATAAAGGTGAAAGGTCCAGTAATTTACCCCAGATTCGAGTAGTTCCATCTTCAGATCCAGTAATGACCTGCAAGAAGATTTCGTTCATCACTGGGATCTTCGAATCCAGGGCAGAATATCAAACAGAATTGCATACATTAAGCAGTCATAGATGAAGGCGAAGATACAGCAGAATCGAAGCACAATAATTTCCCAAATAAGCAATTACCTGTTTATGAGATGGTCTTGAACAAATGCAATGTAAATAATCCGAATGACCTTTAAAGACCATGCTAATCTTTTCTGTCTCCTAAAAAATTCAATATACCAACTCATGAATTCCACAAGATGAATTCCACCCTGAAATCAAGCTTGGAAAAAAAATATAAGAGAAGCCCATAAAATGTACTCACTAAATCCCAGCAATAAGCAAGCCCATTCCCTGCAGCTGAGAAAATGCATCCTTCCTGCCTCCCAAACAAAAGCCACAAATAACTTCACTATTCCCATAAAATGTCACAGAATGATAAAAATTGTTATGATGAACCTCATGGTCACACAAATGCTTATCATGTGAATATTTTGATAGCCTAATTTTTGAAGAACCTGAGGGATTGACCTAATTAAGAGCATAAATGCTTTCTGAATTTGGGCACCAAGGCCTCAACATTGATCAATTTCGGAATTGGATAGGGGACTGATGCAAGTGCCAAGTTGGCATTACATGCAACCCAAATTAGGGTATGGAGTCCATAATGGAGTACCACATTTTGGCTAACCATTGAGCCACGGTTTGATTGTCATATGGACAGCAAGCAAGCTCCCATATGGGCAGCATATCTGGCTACGCCATGGGCAGATATGGCCCAGCCAAAGGGGCTCAAAGGCCTACCTTATTCAGGCATACAGGAAGCTAACTAGGGCCTCAAATAGCTGCCTACATGTCAATGCAACAAGGGGTCAGCCCTTCCAGCTTGGCCACTCACCCTACAAAACCAGGTCAGTCTGTTCCAGGGGCCTGGTTGAGAAGATCTTTGGGTTTTACTCTCAAGTCCAGAACTCTATTGAAGCCTCTAGAAGGCATGCAAACAAGGAGAGTGACAGCAGTTGAGGAGCATTGTGACCACCTGAGTCGTGCACAGTTTGGTGCAGCCTAGGGCTGTAGGTAGGGTAGCACTAGGCTGCCTATGTGGAGTACTTACTGTGACAGTTTCGTTCCTTGATCAGTCCCCAATTGAGAAATATGCTGCCTACTTTGCTATATATTCTTCCAAATCTGAGTGAGATGGATGTGTGTGTGCGTGCGTGCGTGTGTGTGTGTTCAGAGACTGTCCTTCATCTACTTTGGCAATGTCAGTCTACTCGGAACCTCCTGGGGAAAATTTCAGATCATCTTCGCCTCTGTTTCCCGAGTCACATATTTGGGAAACTTTTTTGGTTATTTGGCAGATTTAAGACGTCTTTATCTCAATACTCACTCTTTTTCTCATGGGTGAGATATTGGGCTCTTTGGACAATTTGGGAAGAACATAATTTGGCATATTTGGGCCGTCAGTTTCAAAAGTCATATGAATCCTTTAGAGCCTCATTGCGGCAATCTTTATATGATGCCTGCCATGAGGGTGATATACATGCATCTTGCATTGAGCTTTTCTTTTTATGCTTCTGATCTGTGGAATACTCTCCATCTTGGAGACTTTCCCTCTTGTAAAGTTTTGATATTATAAATATATAGCACTGGATTTACTAAAAAAAAAACGTGTGTTCACCCACCTAGACAAGATTTTGATTTGTTTTTTCTTTGGGTTAGATATTGGGCACTTTGGACTCTATGGAAAGACAGAAATCATAGAATTTTTGGTGATCCAATTTTCTCGCCTTACTCTTTCTTCAGGAACTCTTTGTAGCAATCTTTTATGATTGCTTGCAAACAGGGTCTATAGATCAAGATGTATAACTGTCCTATATTGAGATCTTCTCTTGATGTATTTGAGCACATCCTGCTTTGGGATGCTGACTCTGTAATATAAAGGCAAAAATTCTCACCCAAAAAAATTTAAAAAAATATGTGTGTGTGTGTGAGGTTTGTCTTTGACATGATTACAGAGGCAAGAGGATCTGCCTCAGTCACCTACTTCAACCACTAACAGAAGGAGGCCCTTTGCATGAAGGAAGGGGACTATAGCATCAGTGAAGTGTGCCAATTCCAGGAAGACAAATTGGACCAAATCAATTACAATTTGTGGAAGGTGAAGATACAAATCCATGACGGTCTCTAATGGTATCCCAATCCTTTCATTCGACATATTGCATTTGCACATACATAGGACTGATGACATGGCATCCGCTATCTACATATCACTAGGCTTTATATTTATTCAGTTCATTCTAAAAAGATGGCATCCTATGTATTGATTATATTCCAGCATTTTACACTTGCAAATATTCAGTTCATACAATTCTCTGCAAAACATTCAGTTCATACAATTCTCTGCAAAACATTCAGTTCATACAATTCTCTGCAAAACATGTTATTTATTTATTTATTGCAAAGAAAGGAACCTTCTATTAATGCTTGAAAAACTTCATACAAAACAGCAGCCTAGAAGGTGATGAGTATGACAAAAACCGGATCAAGGTTGAAAGAAGAAAAACCAGCCTGTTCCAAAGAAACCCAGCTCATTGCCTAGGGAATCTCTGGTACAGGGGCTAAAAGCCAAGTGCGGGGACTATACAGCCAGTGAATCCCTCGCAGAGTAGAAGTGTAGATAACTCTTGTAGGCCAAGCCTTGCAGAAACGTGCGCGCCTGGCGACAATCGCCCTAGAGCCCGGGGTCCCACGCTCCCAGGTGGAGCACAGGGTGTAGATGATATCCTGCTAGATGGCCACCAAGGTAGCCGAGGGTGAAACCGGATGCTCATCCATCACCAAACTAAAGCGAGCGACCCGAATGTTCCATGCCGTGATACTGGCTACTACCTCCCACACGCTATCCACTAGAGGGGGGTGAGGATCCGGGCTATCAAGAGGGACCGTCTTATGGAGCTTTATCCTCTGAATGCTCTGACCCTGTATCCAGTAAGCTGGAGAGACCTCATCAATCTCAAACGTGTGACCTCCCTCGGTCAACCAAGCCACCATCCCCTAGGTGTAGTCCCTTTGAAGGCTCTGCATGCGGGTCATAATCCTAAGGGATTTCTTGCTCCGCTACGACATCTCCAAAGACAGTAAGGGATCGTCTCCATAAATCCAGCAGAGCAACAGTGACACTGCCCCTCCCCCCACATCTACTCCAACCACAGGCCAATGGGAAAGCCTTCGTGGGCGGCTAACCAGAAGAAGTAGGAGATCCTCCTCGGCCGCAAACTGGACCATAAACGCTTCCAAAACCTAAAACGGACCTCCTGGGGCACTCTCTAGGCCACCCAGTGCCTCTCCCTCAAAGGGGTCCAAATCAAAGAGTCCATCTGAAGCCTGTTGCCAATCCGTGTGGTGTAGGAAAAAAAGGGCACCTTGTCCACTCGCTCGGCGAGGCCGATCCCTAAGGGCCAAAACCACTCTCCCGGATTCCACTGGACCTCTCTCAATGGCCTACCCTCCCACAACTAGAGGTGCCATCTGGGGGCATCCTGCTCTGGGATGCTGGGAGGATCATTGTGCCACTCCTTCCCCAATCGGCCCACCACTCTAATCATCTGCCAATGAATCCCATCCATCTTTGTGTCTCTCTCAGTGAGTGTCTGAGGTAGACCTCTATGTCCTACACAGAAAAAACCACGTTGCGTGCTACCTTGCTGCATCATCATCCTCAAGGGGACCCCAATCCAAGAAAAGTAACCCAACCATCTCCTGTCCTTCCACATCCGAAGTCCCTCCCACCAAGACTCAGGGATGGCTAGGTCAATCTCCCTCATTTGCTGCCCTGCCCCTTGCAAATGCGCTAAGGCTCCAAGCCTCGCATCTGCCTCTATGAATAATCTGCTCCATCTGCCAAAAGAGCACGTCGGGCCATGCGCCCAACCAATGTGAGTCTACTGCCCGAGCATATGCCCATCTTGATCCCTGGTCTCTACGCTAACGCTCGAACTCCTCTCTGCAACCGGGCTGAGCACGGATGAGGCCCCTTGCTAATCTTCGCCAGACTCTATGGAGGCTTCTCATCAAGGGGGAACCCTTCCCCGTAAGGGAGACCTCTGAGAAGATCCATCTGTGTGAATGTTGTCACTGCCCCCCCAGTCTGGGGTGTTCCTGAGAAGCCCTTGCTATAAGAGGAGCTTCCAAGGCTCTGCGCCCGAGGTGAGGCCGCGCACAACCAGCTTGCCCAAGAGGGCTTTGCTCTACATCTCCGGATCAATGATACCCAAGCCTCCCAAAGCCTATGGCGGCATGATCACAGTCTTTCAAGCGACCCAAGCTCTAGTGTTCCTCGTGCCGTCCGATCCTGCCCAAAGGAAGTTCCGAACCAACTGTCTGAGCTGCCCAATGCACCCTTTGTGAAAGCACCACCACGAGGCAACATACTAGACCGTGGCAAGAAGGACCTGGTTTGCCACTAGGACAGGGCCCGCTAGGGAGAGTTTGGTTGAGCTCTAGTAGAGAAGCTTGTGCCGAACACTCTCAAGTACCAGGGTGATCTACTGCTCTGTTGTAATATCAATATCCACCTAGCATTCGAGGTATCTCGCTGTCTGGCCCCACGAAATCCAGCGGAAGCCAAAGTCGCTCCCCCACTCTCAAATCTCCTATGTCTTCCAGAGCCTGTGAAGAAACAGTTGATCAGCGCACCCGAAGCCTTATAGTAGATAGCCATGGCTACCCTGACTCTCTCAAAGCTCGTTGTGGTGCCCTCTACGTACAAGGCCATGTCATTTGCAAACTCAGAGTCTAGCAGCTCCTCCTCTTGTCTGATTGGGAAATTCAACCCTGTGAGGCCCGTCACCTGCGATCTCAAGTAGTAGCCCAAAGCCTCCGCCACAAACAAGAAGAGAAAGGGAGTGAGGGGACAGCCCTAATGGATTGAACAAGAGAAAGGAAAGGCCTCGCCTGTGTGTCCCACTAGCAAGCATCTCACTAGAGCTCCCTGCATAAAGTGCATAAATTCCTCTAATCCATCTGTCTGAGAAACCCAACCTCTGCATAATACCCACTAGGAAAGACCACTCCACACTCTCGTAAGCCTTCTCAAAATCCAAGAGAAGGATGGCCCAAGGCTGTGACTCCTCCCTCGCCTAATCCACTCCCTCCCAAAATGTGAAGATATTGTCCGCGATGCTGCGCTCCTGAACAAACCCGATCTATGTGTCGTGGATGATGTTGGTGAGATGAGGCCGTAATCGCAAACTCAAGACCTTGGCGAGGATCTTGTATGCTATATCAAACAAGGTGGCCGGTCTCCACTGCCGAATGTCTAACCTATCTCCCCCTTTCAAGATCAAACAAATCCACCCCCTGCTCGAGGAAGGGAGCCAATGTCGAAGATCTCCTAGCAGGCTAGGAGGAAAGGGGTGGAAACGATCTCCCAAAAGTTTCGGAAGAAGCCAGAGTCAAACCATCCTCGCCAGGACACTTCTAGGTCGGGAGGACCTTGAGAACTTCCCAGAGCTCCTCATCCGTGAAAGGCTCCTCCAGACTCCTACACAACTCCGGCGAGACTACCGTCAAAACGTGGTCCCAAACTAGCTCACGGGCCACAAGGCAAGCTGGAGTCTTCCTCTCCGTCTGAAAGAGCTGACTGTAGAAAACCATGGTCAGCTCTAGAATCTCATGTGGATCAGTGTGCATAATGCTTTGCGGATCCCGTAAACGCTGCAACTGCGTGCCTGCCGATCTAGGTCCAGTGGTATGAAAGAATTGCTTCGTCATCTTGTCCCCCCACCGGGCCCGAGAGGAGTGATAGGAGAACTCAGCCCGCCGAACCATCGTGTCCTGAAGCTCAAGGCATACGCTCTCAAATCTGTCACTAAGTCACTGGGATCTTGGGTCCTGCTCCCTGAGCCTCTCTATGGAGGCGAGGTCTCTCCGCAGTGTACGCTCACGCTCCTGAAGAGCCCACCTCCATCTAAGGGCGTGAGATTGCAACTCCTCACTGCTCCTCTAGACCGCATCGGCCACCCACGAAGCCAAGCCCTCGCAAGGTGTTGACTCTGATTGCTACCAAATCATAACTTGCTGAATCTCCCCATCCTGCAGGAGGTCCTCTAGAATACAGACCCCCTTTTGGGAAAGACCTCGGCGGGGTTTCTCTAGGTGGAGTACTGCTGGAGAGTGATCTGACATGGTGATACCTACCAGAATCTCGATAGAGCCGCCTCTGTGTAGTGCCTAGCCCCCAATGTAGAAACGGTCCAGCCTCTCAAGCAATCCATCATGTCTCCTCTAGCCAAAAGAGAAGAGGAGGCTTCCAGGTATCATTCTGAACTCTAGCTCTTGCCATGGGTCTCTGCCACTAATCATGAAGATGAACTACTCCCAGGTGCTCCGCTCTACTGGTGGCATCTCAGAGAGTGAGGCACCATCCTACTTGTCCTCCCCAAACTCCAGGTTGTTGAAGTCTCCTCCAACAATCCAGGAGTCTAACATTTGGAAGACACTCTGTCAACCTCCTCCAAAAGGCCAGATGGTGCCGTTTGCACTCCGGGGCATACACGTTCAAGATCCCAATCCCAAACTCTCCCATCCTGACTCCCATCCAAACTACCTGTCTTGGGATAAGCTCACCCTGATCATAGACCTCTAAGGCCATTGTCTGTGAGACCGAGATGCATACCCCTCCGCTCCGTCCTATGGCACAGGACCACACCTCTGGGCCTCTCCCCAAAAGGAGATGGTGTTGCCGTCTGGTGTTTGCTCCTTTATCAAAAGGATGGCCACTGCCCACCCTACCACTGCCCTCTACAACTTCTATGGAAGGATCACGTATTGCAGTTGACTACGAGCATGGTCATGGAGGCCGCGCACGTTCCAACTCACTATGGTCCAGCTCATGAGGACGGGGAAGTAGAAAACAAGGCTCTCCTATGAGTGGGTGCTTCTTCCAAAAAGACTACCTTTTGTGACTTTGCCAAGGGTTTGGAGGGCCACTAGTTTGTGTCCGTAGGTCGGCGTACTAGGGTGGACACTGGCTCAATGCCAACTTCCGTGCCCACTTCATCATGAAGGAAACTTCCACCCCGAACAAATCAGCACACTTCTAGAGTGGCCAACAGCATGCCTGATCGATCTTTGCCTCAGGCAGCAATCTGATAACCCCTATTGCCAAACCACACATCGGACCTGAAAATTCACTTGAGCACCATGGGCATGCCAAAGGTCCAGTCCGTGTGGGCCCATCCACTCGTCCATCATGCGTGAAATCTGATCTCCCAACATAGCATCAAATACCACTGGGGACCACTTCTCCAACCTTGTGGAGGTGAACTGGAATCTCCAAACTGGGTGTGTCTGAGAGCCCACTACGTTGTTCGAACCCACTTTTTGGGACTGCAAGATCACAAGCATCACCTCCAAGGGTTGAGGGTAAGAGTCCGGAATCTCTAGATAGTTCCACGGCCCCAATCTCCAAAAGTCCCGCGGTAGAGGACACCCAGGCTGAAGTTTGGGAGCTGCTTTCCTCTTCCCTCTGGCTCCCCTCCTGAATTGAGGGAGGGGACGGGATACTACGACGAGGAAGCGAAAGGGGACGTTATCTTATCCTTGCCCGATGGCAAGGGAGTCGAGGGGCGGGAAGGCTGAAAAACCTACTACGAAGGGGGAGGGGGGCAAAGGGGGGGGGGGGAGGGGGACGGGTGGTGAGAATGACCATAGCAGGAGGGGCAAGGGGGGGAGGAGGGGGCGGGGGGAGCTCGGGAGGAAGAGGAGGGAGTGGAGAGGGAGAGGGATCCGAGGCGTGAGGGAGTAGGGACGACCATAGGCCCACCCTGCTGATCAAGCTCGCTGGGGCTCTGGATCCACTCCTCAACCGTTGGCGGGCTAACCTTCGTAACTTTCGCCATCGCTCATGGGGCTCGTTGCTGATACAAGGCTGACTGCAGACACTGGACCTTCATCACGGGAGGATCAACTCGTTGAATAGTGGCCCTTGCCGCAAGGGGGGAGGTCTCCAAATATAGGCTCCTGCAGTTACTCCTGCAGCTGTGCCTCTTGAACTACTCTCTCTCTCTCTCCCCCTGCGTCTAGCCCGCTGCCTGCGGCGCTTTCAAGTCAGTTTGCTTGGTTTCTTTTTCTTTTTAACCTATGTCCAAACCCCTTCTGAAGGTGTCAGCCAAGGAGTCTGAGACTCCTATTGCTCCTGCCTAGGAGGGTTGCTGGGCCCTGGCCTGCTGACTCTACCTGCCTTGCGGGGGTAGGGGGGGAGGAGCCTGGCCTTGGCCGCGAGGGCAATCTCTGGCTAAATGACCCATCTTCCTGCAACGAAGGCACTCTCGCCTTGTAGCCCAGAAATCTCCACCTGTTCCTTCTCATGGTTACTGCGGAATTGAATGGGTTGAATTCTCTTTGCACGGGAATGAACTGCCATCCATCGCTTCCCCGCGCTTGAGATCCACAAACAAGGAATCTTATCAGGAATCTAACCAACTTTTTAAGCCCATGGCTCAGCTACAGAGATTTGGGAGCTGCAGTCAGTATGTGTGGTTTTACTAGTGGCTAAGCTTTGTAACTATTTGTGGGCTGAAGCCTTACGCACGTTTGCCGCTTGAGTGCATCTGTAGCATTGTGTCATGGCTGTATGTTCTTTTCTATTTGTAGTCTTAGAAGGCAATTATTGCTTGCAATAAAGAGAAGAATAATAGGAAGGGCAAGCCTGGGACAGGCTAAGCCAAAGACCCTATTGAAATCATCTGCAGAGAAGAGATGCTCATTGACACATTGTCACCAACTTCACGTATTTGTTATAAGCTATTTATTGCAATAAAAGCAACAACGATAGAACCAGGAGACATGTAGACAAAGACTGATACAAAAAAAATACAGCCTAAGCCTAGATTGACATTAAAGAACAAGATCTAGAATTGCAAGCAAACCATCAGATTCAATTATAAAAAAGAAGCCAAGGCTTTGAATGTAGGCCAAGGTTGACATGAGCTGAAACCGGCTGCTGGCATGAAGGCTTCTGAGCTCAAGAAATGCATATGGCAAGTGGCACGCAATCAGCACTGAAGTGGGATATCTGGAAGGGAGCAGAGGATGCACAAGTGCCGCCCTGTTTTGAGCTAAAACAGTGTTTTTCCTCTTCCTAATACAAACTTTAGATAGGTTGGTATTGGACCGAGTTTCCTTGACAAGGGTCAATTGAACAACAAACCAAGATTGAAGCTGACTGAAGGCACAGCTAGACCTCTAAAGCTTGCATACTGAGACCTAGAGTATGACTGGACATGCAAGACATAGATGATTGGACAAGCAATTTTTGCATGTCCTTTATTTTGCATGGTCACCCAGGCCGTAAAATATTTTTCTTGTATGTTGGTTGCTGCAACCAGTTGTGTGTGCATGCCAGCCTTACGCAAATTTTCTTGTATGGTTTACGACTGTGGCAAGCATGATGTTCCATGCTGCCATTTGTCTAACATGAACTTTGCATGTGCTCTGTCAAGGCACCAGCAACCTATGTATGGCATCTACATGCAGTCTTTCATGCAATACAGTGACTAACAGTTTGCCCTGAGCTCTCCCCCTGTAAATTTGTACATTTACATACACAATCCATGCATATAAAACCAGAAAAACAAGGACCAAGTGTACTTTTCAGTATTAAAGTTGAGTGAAGAGGATTGACCATTCAGAAAATAAAGGAAACATAGAAAGGTCTTGCTGAAATAATTGTGCAGCCTTCCATCTTACCTACAATCCATCTATAGGAAATTGCAAGCCCAGGCCAAGTGTATTCTGACCCCTTGTCTTTTCAAAGCTTCGCCTCCCCATAAAAAATAATACATGTTTTGCACAAGCATAAAACTATAATTCCATTAACAAGTCATATGCACATGCACAGACACTCACTTCAAGATTGCATGCAAGCACACACACCGGCAAGCATTTACAAAATGGTATTCATATTAGTTTATGTTTAAGTCCAGAAATGAGGGGAAATTTGGTCATGATGAAGGCTTGCACTTTGAAGGTGAACCGATTAGCATTATCAGGCATTGAAGTCCGTAAGTGCGACATTCTAAAAGTTTAAACCAAAAGAAGGGTACTTTTTGTTTTTCCCAAAGGACGAAGGACAAGAAAATATAAACACATCATTCACTTGATATGTAGGATGAGCATGCTAGCAAGGGTAATTCGTAGAATTCACAACCGATTATTAAATATACACATTTCATTCTGCTTTGAACCAAATGACTACCTGTGAGTTTGTGGCAAGACCATTATTCTCTGGCATAGGGGCTAAGGCCCCCCGTGGGCCCCTGCAATGGAACAACTATGTCAAGGTTCCACCTTAACAAGCAGTCAGGCATAATCATGCAAAAATACAATTGCAAACTTGTTCTTCTCTTCAGAGGAACATACACTACCTCAGTCCTCTGCACTTGTGCAAGAGGACAAAGGATAACCAAAGTCACATAGCTATCGTTTCGGATACCATCCCTATAAATTACCCCTGAACACTTTGTGCAAGTTCCAAATAGCAGGGAAAAATGAAGTGCCTTTCTCACAGAATGTCGAACTAAAGCAGTATTCATTTTATGTACATCCAAAATTTAATACAGCACCCATACGCCATAACATCATATGAGGCCTTTTTGTCATGCAACGCTAGCTGTAAACAGTTCAGCATGCAGCCCCTTCCCACAATTTATCAATGACTTTATGAAAAGACGCCTCTTATTTCATAGATTTACAATGACTTCATTCTCTGTTCGCATACAAGCTTAACATCTATAGAGGAATCCAATGATTGGTATGTTACAAACTTCTGCTGAGGGTTTCTCAAAACAAAAGCTGGTTCCCACCGCTTTCCTGCAATCAAATTCACCAAAAATAAAAACAAGAGAAGAAAGAAAATCGACTATTCAGAATAAGTTGCATCCGTGACTATGTGCTATCTAGGGATGTCAATGCCAAAAACCATCAAATTTCTTCTAAAAGTCCTATTTGATACACCATGCATTTGAACAGCCTTTTAATATTGCTTGTGATAGATGAACAATCTTGGGGCTCCTAGTACAGGATACTTCAAAAGGCTGGAAATAAAATGGGCTCAAGAAAGTCTAGAACTAGCCAAGATATGCCCTTTTTACTTACCAACATCATTTCCAGAAGCTACTCCATGTGCAATATCTTGCCAACGCCATCCCTGAATTCTTCCATCATCCCCACAGCTGCAACGAACATCAATCAGGGCAGAATCTCAAAACGGTCAGGTATTTAATAGCTTATGCAAGATCACTACTAAAATATGTATCTACCATGAATTACTAATAAGCTAACTGGAGTGGCACAGATATACCCCTAGCGTTGAAGCTCACTCACCCAGTGTTACATCCCAATCAAATGTGGCATGACATTGGATGGATCGCTGGATAGAGGTCCTTAAAGAGATTATTTAGCAGCTTGTCATAATTGGAGTGTGTAGAAAGTTGTAATCAGTGTTCCGACTATGTAAATATTGTTGTGGTGTGAATATAGTTGGTTACGGACTTTGTCACTTAAACTAAATGATCAAGGCCTAAGCATGTCAATGGGTGGTTCTCCGTGCGCAGATTCTAAAGGGCTATAGGGTGTCGGATTGCCAAAAGGCAATCCATACACATAGCCCTTCATTTAACCTTAGAGAAGGATGAATGAGAGTGACCCAAGGAGGGGGTGTGACATCAACTAGCAAAGAGGGCTATGCGCAAGTCTTCCACCCAGCCATGGGTCCTAGAAAGCTCCCGTCTCAGTTTTCTCACGTGAACTCTCCACGAGTTCCTTCTGTGTTCTACTTCATTGGAGCTTTCTCCAAAACCCTCCCCTATGCCCAATGCTCACCATGTAGAATCTTCTTCCTAGAGCCTAGCCTTATTTATTTATTTATTTATTTTTTCAAAGAAAGGAACCTTCTATTAATGCTTGAAAGATTTCATACAAGACAACAGCCCGGAAGGTGCCGAGTATGAAAAAACCAGAAAAGGCTGAAAGAAAAACCGGCCTGTTCTAGAGAAGCCCAGCTCCCCGCGGTAAGGGATGCCCAGGCTGGAAGTTGGGAGTTGCTGGCCGGGAAGACGAGCCTCGTTCCTCAGGATCCCTCTTTGAGTGGACCTGCTGCTACAATGAGGAAGCAAAAGGGAGCGTCATCGTTCCCTTGCCTGATGGCAGGGGTGTCGAAGCAGAAGAGGCTGCTACTTAAGCGGAGAGGGGGGCGGCGGGAGAGTGAGAGGTAGGGACGCGGGAGACAAAGGATGGTGGGCGGGTAATGAGGGTGACCATAGAAGGGGGCTGAGGGGGGGGCAGGGGGCGGGGGGAACGCGGGGGAGGGAGGGGGAAGTGAAGAGGAGGAGGGGGAGGGGTCAGGGGGAGGGAGGGGAGGGGGAGGAGGAGGGCAAAAGGGCCACCACAAGCCCCCCCTGCTGATCAGGCTCACCGGAGGTCTGGATCGGCTCCTTCATGGCCCTCGTCGGGCTAGTGTCTACGGCTTCCACCATTGCTGCATCTGGAGCTCCTGGGGCTCTCTACTGCTGCAAGGGTGGGTGCGGAGGCTGAACTTCCGAAGTTGGAGGATTGACTAGATGGACAATGGCCTCTGCTACTGGGGGAGGTGACTCCAGCTGTTCCTCTTTCAAGGCCTCTCGGTCAACCCTGACCCTCTCCCTGAGGTTGGCCCTCTGTCTACGACGTTACGTATCTACTTGCTTGGTTTCTTTTTCTTTTTAACGTGTGTCTAGTTCCCTTCTGAGGGGGTAACCCATGGGCTCTGGGACTCCTGCTGCTCCTACCTGGAAGGGCGCTGAACTCGGGCCTACTGACTCTACCTACTCTGTGGAGGAGAAGGGGGAAGCGCACGAGGGTGGCCACTAGGGCAATCTCTGGCGAGAAGACCCATCTGTTTGCAACGAAGACACTGGCCTGATAGCCCCGAGATCTCCACCCTCTGGCGAAGTGTGCTCCCTTCCAGGGTCTCGAAAAGGATTAGCTCTAGGAGGGACTCCGGACTCTCCACCACCAGTCTGATCCTGGGGACTCCATCATCTGCTAGGACAGAGGCGGCCGTCTCTGGCAGGGACTCGAGCATTGTGCCAAATGCCCGGCCAATGGAAGGGAGGATGGCTCGATACTCCTTGGGGAGCCCTGGGAAGTGGAGTGTAACCGAAAACCGTGGAACATGGTGTGTCGTATCCATGTCCTCCACTGTGAACCCATGATACCAAGGAAAGAGGTAGACAAGGTGCCGGCCAAGGAGAATGGGGCTCTACTCCACAAGGGTCGAGGCGGTGTCAGGGAAGCTCAACTAGATGAGGAAAACACCTCGTCCATAGATGGTGACCTCCTGGATGTGCTCGCCCTCTAATGTTAAGCTCGCCTAGATCCACTCTCGCACCTGTCTCCATGTAGGCGTGAGGCCCGCAATCCTGTCCACAAGCGCCTTCTCCTGGAGGGACTGGACTGCCTGTTGTACCTATTGCTTGTCAACTGTAGAAAGAAGAACCTTAACGGCTGTGGGAGTCGAGGGTGCTGCCATAGAGCCCCTCTGGCCAAACCAAAGGTCACGACCAAGATTTCCTTTCAACGTAACAAACACGAGTGCTCCCGTTGCAGGGAGGCAAATGATAAAGGCACGAAGCAGAGAGGTGAAGGAGAGAGAAGGAGAGGGCAAGGGAGGAAGAAGGGAGCAAGGGGAGGAGGAGGAGAAAGGAATGAAGAAATGGAAGGAGGTGGGAGAGGGGGGAGAAGGGGAGAAGAAGGTGAGAGGCGGCGGAATGGCGGGGGGGGGGGGGGGGGGCGCACTGGCGGGAGGGTAGAAAGGCAGGAAGAGGTTCGAGGCGGCAAGGAGGGGAGGCGAGGAGGCGGAAGGAGGGAGGGAGGGGGGGCGGGAAGCAACAAGGGGGAGGCGGAGCAAGGAAGGCAGCCGGGGGGGGAGCGGAGGTGGAGCGGGGGAGAAAGCAAGGTGGGGGGCGGAGGTGGAACAGGGGAGATGGCGGAGGTGGAGAGTGAGGAGGAGCGGGGGAGGCAAGGCGGAGCAGGGGCCGGAGGTGGAGCGGGGGGGGTAGAGCGGGGCGGGCCGAGCAGAAGTGAAGCGGGGGGAGATAGAGCGAGGGGCGGAGGTGGGCAGAGGTGGAGCAGGGGAGGCAGGGCGAAGCGGCGAGGGAGGAGGGGAGAGGCAGGGCCAGCAACGGGAGAGCAAACAGGCCGCTGCAGGCAGAGGGGGGGACCTCACCGAGCAGCTCCTCCATCGATTGCTGAGATTTCCAGAGCCTAGCCTTATAATCCACATTTGCAAGCATGGTCAAGCCCTTTGGTTTCCTGCCTCACCATAACCAAGCCTTAGGCTTCCGTGATTATGGCCAACATCATATTCCCTTCCCCTTAAGAATGTTTTATGTCCTTGAGTGCAAAATAGGGAAACCTCCTCTAAAGATTGCTTACCCTTTCCCACGTTGAACTCTCTTGAGTCTATCTTTTCCCTTAACCAGACATTCCTTATATATTATGCCTTGTTCTTTTTTCTTGTCTATCTAAATTCTTTCTAGTTCATGTGTTAAAGAAGCAGGTTCAATGAGTGCAACAATGAGTGCAACTAGGACTTCATTTCCAATGACATTGTTATCATCTCCTAACTTCCTTTTCAGCCTAGATGTACTCTACATCTTTTTGGTAAAGCTAATTTGTAAGCAAGTTCTCCAATTTTCTATCCACAGTACCTAGGAGACACAACTGTGTACATTTACCGGTCTTTAGGGGTTCTGAAGATTCGAGCACTCTAAGGTAGACTTTCTCACTTAATTCGAACTCCAACCTTCTACGTGTGGGATTGCATAAATCTTCTTCTATCTTGAGCCTTTCTAATGCTATCTTTTGCTAATGTAAACATTTGATTCTATCCTCAAGAAAGCCTTTGGCTGCTTGGATCTTCTTCTTTTTTGAGTCCACCACAATTGTGGCTCTAGGTTGAAATCCATATATCATCATGAATGGAGTCAAACCTGTAGTTGAATGCTTGGCACTATTATATGCAAATTCTAATATGGAAAAATACCGTTCCCAATAAGCTTGCTGTTCACTTACACATGCTCAGAGCATATTCTCAATGACTTGATTGACCCTTTTAGTTTGACCATCATTCTGTGGATGTATCTCAAGTGTTCATATTTAAAGTAGTTTCCAACCTCATAAACACAGCCTTCCAAAAATGGTTGTTAAATTTGCTATCCCGGTCACTAATAATACCGGATGGTAGATAGTTATGCCCCACAAATAGCTTTACTAATTCAGGAGTTTTAACTCTTTATTGGTTGGAATAAATTGAGCCATCTTGGTCAACTGATCCACAATCACCCACACAAAATCATGTCGCCTCTGTGTCCGAGGTAATCCAACAATAAAATCCATGGACATACTTCTCATTTGCCAGATGGAATCTCCAAGGAATATAGCAGACCTCCTACCTTAAGACGTTCAACCTGTGGACCTGGCATTATTTGGCACTTTAATACATAATCTTGGGCGTCGTTATCTATTCCAAGCCAAAAGAATTGCCTTTTCAAAACCACGCATGTCTTCTGAATTTCTAGGTATACCGCACTTAGACTACCATGACACTCAAAAGAATTTGGTGCCTAATGTCATTATTATCGTAGACCATACTACCCTTGTAGAGAAAGTAGCCATCTTCAATACTATATTTTTACCACTTGAGTCATCTATCACCAACCCATGGTGTGTCACCATTTCCACGTGACTCCTCAATGAAATCTCCTTAATTTGTTAGATCCCTCATGATTGCTTTCCATATTTCAAAAAAGTGACGATCAAACTCACATTTGTCTTTCAAGGAATGAAACCGGCCTCTAATCACTCAGAGGGTAGTGGAACTTAACCTTTAATCACTTCAGCACTTATTTACAGCTCACAAAGCATATATCACAACCATTAACCATTGCATGATCACCATTTGGCATTTACCCATTTATTCACAAACAAAACCACTGAAAAAGGGATGGAGGCTAGAATTGTAAGAAAGAGGAGAGTAAGAGAGCAAGAGAGCTGAACGTCAGTTTGCAATAGATAAAGTAATTGAATACAAGAAGAGGGAAAGGTTTGTCTAAGTGACGATACCTTATCCTTCACTAACCATAGTTTGTGAACTAAATGTGGTTAGGGGAAAAAACCTCTAATGAGGGAAAAGTGCCCCTAACTTACTTATTACATTACATTGGTCACTGCTAGAATATAATAATAATTCTAACACCCCCCTGCAGTGCCAATGTCATGTACAAGGAAATGATCAATCACCAAAAGGAGATAAGTTCAGGACACTACGAAATGCCTCAAACTTTTCACGTGGAAGTGCTTTGGTGAAGATGTCTGCAACATTGTCATGTGTTGACACATAGATCATACTGATCTCCCATGCATGCAACTTCTCTCTGACATAGTGATAGTGACCTCAATGTGCTTCGTGCGAGCATGAAACACAGGATTCTTTGCCACTGCTATAGCACTCTGACTATCAGTGAGAATCGGAGAAGGACCCTCCAATGAAAGATGAAGATCAGCAAACAAACGATGCAGCCAAACACATTCAACTGTCGCTGTGAAAGCTGCCTGTACTCAGCTTCACATGAGGAGGTAGCCACTATAGATTGTTTCTTGCTCAGCCAAGAAATGCAAGCATGTCCTAGAAAGAAACAATTCCCACTGATGGACTGCCTAGTATCATAGTCTCCAGCCCAATCTAAGTCACTGTAAGCAAGCATCTCAGGTCACCCCCCCTCGAAAACATCAAAAAAGACTTTGTACCTTGCAAGTAATGCCAATGCATAATCTTTGGGCTGTGCATATATCTGCTCACCTGAGAAACTAAAAATTGAATATCAGGTCGTGTATTGTAGAGATAAATGAGGCATCCAACAGCCTGGCTATAGTGTGACATCAATTGATTCACTTGCATCATGCATTGTAAGCTTCAGCCCCAGCTCCATGGGAGTGGACAAGCTTGCAATCATGCATGTTGAATCTCTCCAAGAGTTCTTGAACATACTTAAGCTGAGACATAACAATGCCACATTTCTCTTGAATAAACTGGATCCCCAAAAAGAAGTGTAGCAAGCCCAAGTCTGACATATCAAATGTACCTTTCAATTGGACTTTGAAATCTGCAATTACTTCCTCATTTGATCCGATGAGCAACATGTCATCTACATAAAGAATGATGACCAAAATATCCCCCCCATCCTTCTTGATGTAGAGGGTGCTCTCAGTTGGACTATTGTACAGCCCGTTGCTGGTTAGAAAGGCATCAATTTTGGCATACCATGCACGTGGGGCTTGTTTCAGCCCATACAAAGCTTTATTCAGCTTGCATACCTGATGTGCATTTCTTGAAATATCAAAGCCCGGAGGTTGTTTGACATAAACCTCTTCCAACAAGTCTCCATTAAGGAAGGTTGTTGTTATGCTCTAGCCGAGATAGCATGACCTCGGATAGATCGGTGGGCATTTTCTCTTAGATGACCAACTTTTGTAATAGTTAATGTGTGTAATTAAATGGTCAAGAGAAGTAACTGCCAAGGTCCTAGGTGAGGGCGTAATGGCATTGACTAGGTAGTTCTAATAGGGCTAGGGCCTAGGTGCATCTAAATGTGCAAATTGCCAAGGGGCAATTGTTTTTTAAAGGAACTCCAAGAGAGGGGTGAAAAAGGATGCATCTAAGTAAGGGCCTAAAATGAAGACATGTGGCCAGGAACTATCTAGGGAATTGTGGGTCTCAGGGATAAGGATGAAGGAATTAACGTTGAAAAAAACGAATGATCGTGCATCAAGTCCCTGGGAATTGGCTGGGTGGAATTTTGGAGTGCCATCGCCCGTGACTGTACTAACGCAAGAGAAGAACTGTGAAGGGTGTGATATTTTGGTATCAGAGCCGGGTTACGAAGGGAAAAGGCGTGGAGCTGAAGATTAAAAAACAAATTGATATCCAAGTACGGAAGCGCTTTCACGTAGGTTTTGTGCTGTCGAATCCGATGAGCAGATTGCGCTGGTGAAAGAGAAGTTGGACAGGTTGCGGATGTTTTAACCCGAGCATGGGAGAAATAACAGGGTAAAAATAAGGCAAGCCTTTCAACGGATGTGGAACGCGGGATTGAAACCGCTAGAAAACCCACGGTTGGTGACGTCGTGACGCCGTTTGGAAAACTGTCCTATCAGCGCAGCGTGGGAAAGGAATCGTGGGAGACCTGAGTATACAACGCTGAGCGGTTGCAGGATCGTGAGCCTGTGAGAAACCAGTGACGTCAAGATGAAATAGTCGACTACGTTAAACGGGGTTGAAACGAGAAGATAGCCACGTAAGGAGTCTATTACGTTCGTCCGTTGGGAAGATAGTCGCAGGTGCGTTGATTGATGACAAATATGATTCCAGCATGACGTGTCAAGGCTCGTGACGGAGGGGGTCTTCTGGTTGAAATCAGAACAGGAACGCAAGTCTGCACAATGGGATTGGAACTAGAGAATCCAGGAAGCATTTTTTTTTCCTTTTTCGAAAAAAATCCTGAGTTGTAGTTAATTCGTTCAATACAGCAGGGATTGTCGTTTATCTTGTCTGTGTATAAGAAATAGGGGGAAATCCATTATTTAAAAAAAAAAAAAAAACCCCCCAACAAAGGAAGAAAAAAAAAAAAACCCCATCTTCCACTGTGAATCTATGGAAGCAGAAGGACAGAATTCAAGAGTGAATCCTAGTGAGTCTAGAGTACAGTCTACACAGCAGATGTCACATCAGGCAACACCTACTTTGATTGGTAGGATTTCGATATTAGAGGATGCTTTACAGCAGATTATGAACCAGCAGCTTCAGGTGAATGCTGGTCAAAATGAGATTAGGGAGATGGTGCAAGCCTTGTCGGCTAGACCGTCTAGGATTGATAAGGGCAAAGCTCCAGCAGAGCCAGAGCCCAGTGTACATTCCTTAGAGCGCGCAAGGGTCAAAGTGCCTAATATCGCTAATTATAGACCGGAGAAGTACGCTGGTCGGATGACCGAGCGCAGCTCTGATGTGATCGAGGTTTGGTTGCACAAGTGGGAAGAAGCCTTCGCCATTTGTGAGATTAGATCCGATCTAAAGAAAATCCGCGAGGCCACACATCTGTTTATTGAGGCAGCGGACAGATGGTGGATAAAGCAACAGAGGGATCAAGTTGCTCCAACCACCTGGGAAGGGTTCAAAGCTGAATTCAAGAAACACTTTCTCCCACCTGATGAAGAATCCCGAGCTTGGGATGCTTATAGAAATCTTCGTCAGAGGAGTTTGTCAGTGGCAGAGTACACTGACAAATTCAGGGAATGTGTTATGAAAATAACAGACCCTCTCCCTATGTCGGTTCAGTTAAAAGACTATATCTATGGACTGAATGACAAGATCAAAATGGAAGTTCGGGCTAAATATGTGACTACACTAGATGAATCTATAGCAGTAGCCCTGAACTATGAGGATGCCAGAGGCAGATCTGGTGGATTTGTGCAGGCAGGGACTCAGTATGAGCACCCGAGAAAAGGGGGATTTCAGAGGAAATGGGTTTCGAAGACAAGTGTCTCGCAGCCAAGTGGCCAAACCAAGCAGGTGAAGCCGGTTGAGGGACCAGTAAAAACAAGTACCACCGTTGGGGTGAAAAGGAAAATAACTCCAATGGCAGCCCGGGCTTGGTCAAAGTCCTCGTTGACCCCTGAACAAAAAGAGAAAGCTAGAAAAGAAGGATTGTGCTTCGGCTGCCTTCAGCGACATCAGTGGAAGGATTGTCCACTGAATAAAGATCGTCGCACGGCTAATATGATAATATCTGAATGCGACGTAGAAATGCAGGGAGAGTCCCAGTGCGGAACATATGCAGATGCAACTGGCAGGACCTTCTCAGAGGTTAGTACCTTGTTTGTTATGTGTATCTGTTGCTAAGTTAGTGACGAGTGCACCTGATAACATCCTATCTAAGCCCGCAGCAACGGGGTATACAGCCTTCAACGATACGGAGTTAATCAAAATGAAAGGGCAAGTGGCCAGTCATGATGTCATTGTGTTGTTTGACTCGGCGTCAACTCACAATGTGATTAACTCCAAGCTCGTGAAGAGGCTGAAACTAAAGACAAGTCCATCTGACTATGCGTATACAGTCAGGATGGCAGATGGAAGTTCAACTTAAGTATGGGACCAAAGGGTTACCCAGTTGGAGCTTCGTATTCAGGACTATGCTGAGAAGCTTGATTTTGAAATGACCAAGCTTGCTCACGCGGATATAGCCCTGGGAATGGCGTGGCATTCTAGGAAGAATCCAGCCATTGATTGGAAAAAGCACGTATATCAATTCAAGATGAATGATGTGCTTTATGTCTTGCGAGGTGAAAAAGATATACCTCAGGGACCGTTGGTTTCCGTGATGGAAATCAGAAAGGCTCAAGTAGAGTTTTTATACCTTTGCACAGCATCGGTAGAGTCGGTGGATGATTCTTCGACTAGCACTGATGTTACGCAAAGTGGTGAGATGGTCAAGCTGGCTAATCTTATAACAGAGGAGTTCTCTGAATGTTTTAGGGATGAACTACCTTATGGGTTACCTCCAGAGCGGAAAGTTCAGCATAAGATTGAACTGATCCCGGGGGCAGAACCTGTAAATAGACCTCCCTATAGGATGAGTTTTGCTGAAGAAGCGGAGGTGCGTAGGCAACTGGAAGAATACCTCAAGTTGGGACAGATTCAACCAAGTTTCTCACCTTTTGCTTCACCAGTGATATTAAAGAGGAAAAAGGATGATACGTTTCGCCTCTGTATAGATTACAAAGCATTAAATAATATCACTGTTAAGCACAGGTATCCGATGGCTCGGATTGATGATTTGCTAGATGCATTACATGGAGCCGTGATTTTCAGTAAGATAGATCTTAAGTGTGGCTACCATCAGATCCGGATTAGAGCCGAGGATGTGCATAAAACCGCTTTTAGAAGCAGGTTTGGTCATTATGAGTTTTTGGTAATGCCCTTCGGACTTACCAATGCTCCAGCGACTTTCGTCATGCTTATGAATGATTTACTACGTCCGTATATCGGAAAGTTCGTAGTACATTTTATTGACGATATCTTGATATTCAGTAAAAGTGTTACTGAGCATTGTGAACACTTAAGGATAGTGTTCAGTACTTTGAGGAAAGCCAGTCTTTATGTGAATAAAAAGAAAACTATACTGTGTATGGTCAGGCTTGAGTATTTGGGGTTCATAATTACTCCACAGGGGGTAGAAATGGATCGAAGAAAGTGGCTGCGATACTAACTTGGCCAATCCCTCAGAGTCTGACCGCGTTGCGATCATTCTTGGGATTTGTCCAGTTTTATAGAAGGCATATCAAAGGATATTCCGAAATAGTATCGCCATTGACTGATCTGACCTCAGATAAAGTACCTTTTATTTGGGGACAGAATCAACAGGAAAGTTTTAACACCATAAAACAAGCTGTGGTCTCAGGACCGGTGTTAAAAATAGTTGATCCCCAGAAACCGTTGTTCCTAGAAACCGATGCAAGTGGCATTGCGGTAGGAGCAGTCCTCCTTCAAGAGGGAAGGCCAGTAGCCTTTGAAAGCAAGAAGCTTTCTCCCTCTCAAAGGAATTGGCCAACTCATGAATTGGAGTTGTATGCTGTTATCCATGCTTTGAAAACATGGAGACATTATCTGTATGGTTCAGAGTTTTATGTGGATGTAGATCATGATACTCTGAAACATTTCTGTAAACAGCCTGACTTGAGGGGCCGCCAAGCTAGGTGGGCAGAGCTCATGCAGGAGTTTAATCTAACGATTCGGTACCGAAGAGGAAAAGACAATAAGATAGCTGATGCGTTGTCTCGCATTATGCACAACCTGAGTTTCACGGTATTAGAGAGTGCTCTAATGACCGAGACCAAAGAAACTCAGAAGGTGGACGAGTTTGTCCAGAGCTTATGGCCTAAGGCTCATGTGTTAAAACCCGGGGAAAATGAAAAGGATGACACTCATTCCCAACTCAGTCCTTAGTGTCTCAAATACCGCTGTCCAAAAATGACCGGTAAATCTGACATCTCGGTCTGACACTATGGATCTAGGCAGTCCATGCAGACGAAATATATGTCTAATAAACAAATCCGCCACTTGCGGGGCACTAATAGACTCTCTAGTCGGAATGAAGTGAGCCATCTTGGTTAGACGATCAACCACCACAAGGATAGAATTATACCCTCCTTGTGTTGCAGGTAGCCCCACAATAAAATCCATGGAAATGCTCTCCCACTTACTTAGTGGTATTTCCAAGGGCTGTAAAAGTCCGGGTGGCTTCACCCGCTCGGCCTTACTTACCTGACACGAGAAACACCGTGTCACATATTCATGAATATGCTTTTTCATCTTTGGCCAAAAGAAATCTCGCTTCACGAGATCATATGTCTTCTCGACTCCTGGATGTCCCGCACACGGGCTATCATGGCACTGTCGAATGACTCTCTGCCTGAGATCATTCTGACCAGGTACTACAACCTTGCCGTTTCTAACTAGCATACCATCACTTATGGTATATCTTGCATAAGTTTGGCCTTTTCTGGATGCTTGAGAAAAACTTGCTATTTATAGGGTACAACTCCTTAATTAGCATAAACGGCTCCATCACTTTGTTGGCTTCCTCAAACATCCGCTATCTATCTCGTATCTGTCGGCTTCCTCAAACATTTGCCTCCGTTCGCTGTTCACGCTAGGACCACTCATTGCCATTCGTGCCTAGGTCGCTCCCGTCCATTGTGCCAGCCTCTCTCTCTCTCTCTCTCTCTCTCTCTCTCTCTCTCTCTCTCTCTCTCTCTCCCCCTCCATCTCCCCTTCTCTCTCTCTGTGAGAACAAGTGTACAAAAGAATGTGATATGGAGGATTGGGAAATTTCCAACCCTCCATATCACTTTCTTTTATACACTCTGTAGTGTGCACAGAGAGAGAGAGAGGAGAGATGTCGAATTATAAGCTAGGTAGGACAAAGGAACAGGTGTACAAAAGAATGCGATATCCAACCCTCCATATCGCTATTTTTTGTACACTCTCTGGTGTGCACAGAGAGAGAGAGAGAGAGAGAGACAGAGAGAGAGAGAGAGAGAGAGAGAGAGAGAGAGATGTCAAATTATAAGCTAGAGAGCACAAAGGAACATGTGTATAAAAGAAAGCGATATGGAGGGTTGGGAATTTTTCAACCCTCCATATCACTTTCTTTTATACACTCTCTAATGTGCACAGAGAGAGAGAGAGAGAGAGAGAGAGAGAGAGAGAGTAGGCTATACAAGATATTTGATTGTAGCCATAGTAGCAGTTAGGAGAATGAGCATTTCTTGAGACTTATAGTGATTCGAAGTAGGAGCGAGATAGTGGGGATCATCCTGAGACGGATGGTCAGACGGAGAGAGTCAACCAGACTTTAGAGGATATGCTGAGGGCATATGTGTCATTGAGGCAACATACGTGGGACAAGTGGTTGCCATTGTTGGAGTTTGCCTACAATGATAGGAAACATTCATCTACTGGGTTCAGTCCGTTTGAGCTGAACTATGGTTATAGACCAGCCAATCCAACTATAGTTGGAGTACCTCAGAAAGTGCCTAGTGCCACGAACTTTGTAGTTCAGATGCGGGAGATGCTAGCACTTGCGAGAGCTAATATCCGCCAGGCTATGGATAGAGCCAAGGTGTATGCGGATGAAAATCGGTCTATAAGAGTATTTGAAGAAGGAGAAAAAGTTTTTCTCAGAATTCCTTCGCACTCGAAGTCGTTGACTTCAGGAGAGTGTGCTAAGTTATCACCTCGATACTGTGGGCCGTGGTTAATTCTAAAGAGAATAGGCAGTGTAGCCTATAAATTAGAATTGCCACAGGGGTGTAAGGTGCACCCGGTTTTTCATGTTTCGCGCTTAAAGAAATTTTTGCATACAGGTGACTCACTAATCGAAGGTGTGGTTTTGTTTCAGGAGATAGAGGATATTGCAAGACGCAAACCAACAAGGATCCTGGACCGAGGAACAATGCAGATACGAAATCGGAAGATACCCACGGTGTTGGTTGCATGGCATGGTCAGCCTCTATCGGAAGCTACCTGGGAATCCGTATACCAGTTACGGAGGGCATTCCCAAATTTCATCATCGAGGACGCTGATGCTTGAAGAGGGAAGGAATGTTATGCTCTAGCCGAGATAGCATGACCTCGAATAGATCGGTGGGCATTTTCTCTTAGATGACCAACTTTTGTAATAGTTAATGTGTGTAATTAAATGGTCAAGAGAAGTAACTGCCAAGGTCCTAGGTGAGCGCGTAATGGCATTGACTAGGTAGTTCTAATAGGGCTAGGGCCTAGGTGCATCTAAATGTGCAAATTGCCAAGGGGCAATTGTTTTTTAAAGGAACTCCAAGAGAGGGGTGAAAAAGGATGCATCTAAGTAAGGGCCTAAAATGAAGACATGTGGCCAGGAACTATCTAGGGAATTGTGGGTCTCAGGGATAAGGATGAAGGAATTAACGTTGAAAAAAACGAATGATCATGCATCAAGTCCCTGGGAATTGGCTGGGTGGAATTTTGGAGTGCCATCGCCCGTGACTGTACTAACGCAAGAGAAGAACTGTGAAGGGTGTGATAGTTGTTTTAATGTCCAACTGATCAACATTCCATTCAAAATTTGGAGCCATTGCTATAACTGACCTGATGGTGGTCATCCTGGATGTAGCAGCAAAAGTCTCCTCATAATCTATGCCCTTTTTCTGAGCATATCCTTTTGCAACCAGCCTTGCCTTGTACCGATCAATGGACCCATCTGGCTTTCTTTTGACTTTGAAAACCCAACATGTACCTATGGCATTCTTACCTCGTGGCAAATCCACGGCCTCCCAAGTCTGATTTTTATGAATGGACTGCAATTCATCGTGCATGGCATTCATCCAATGCACATTATCCTTTCCTTCTTCAAATGTCTCAGGCTCCTCCTCGTCAAGAAGAGTACCTGCATAAGCTGATTCAACTGAAAGAGCCCCCCCCCATGTGCCTTACTGCACTACGAGTCCTGCCAGGCAACGAAACCTCAAGCTTACTCTCCCTGAGAGTCTAAAGCAACCAATGCGGGACTGTTTTTGCTGCATGTATCTCTTGAATTTCTTGCCGGACAACTTCATCCACACCCTGAGGTTATACTAATTCAGCTGGGGGCTGAATCTGTACATGTGAATCTGGCGTAGATTGATGTAAATTGCGAGTTTCAACGGGGGAACCAAATGCTATAGGAAGCATCCCCTCAAACATATCATCTGAAGAGGCTGAAATCTGAAATTCAGCATGTGTATGTGCAGAATTTTCAGAGAATATAACATCTCTACTAACAAAAATCTTGCATGTAGCAGGATTGTAGAGACAATAGCCTTTGCTTTGTGAACTATATCCCACAAAAATGCATTTGAGTGCGTTATCTGACAACTTGTGTCTAAACTCCATAGGCACATGTGCATATGCAACACAACCAAAAACTCTGAAATGGTCCACTGAAGGCTTTCTCCCATGCCATGCCTCATAGGAAGTGATTGTCTTCAAAGGCTTTGTAGGAGCCCGATTTAAAATATAGTTGGCACACATGAGGGCTTCTAGCCAAAATCTATGAGGCAACTTCTTACTTGTGAGCATGCATCTATCCATTTCCATCGTAGTGTGATTCTTCCGCTCAGGTTTGCCATTCTGTTGAGGTGTAAGCCTCACTGTAAGCTGATGCATGATGCCAAATGTCTCAAATTCATGAGACATATACTCCCCCCCTCAATCTGTTCGAAGTGTCTGCACCTTGAGTCCTGTCTCATTCTCAATCATAGTCACAAAGTGTTTGAAATGCATAAACACTTCTGATTTTGCCTTGAGACCATAGACCCAAGTGTAGTTGGTAAAGTCATCTATGAATGTAACAAAATAGAGATAACCCCCAAAAGCAGGTGTCCTCATGGGACCGCAGATATCACTGTGAATAAGCTGTAATTTTCGTGTAGCTTTCACTGCACCATCCTTTTTGAAGGGAAGTCTATGCATTTTGCCAAGAATGCAGCCTTCAGATGCATGAGGAGGAGGCGACTCCAAAGAAGGCAATGCATCAACCATATCGTGCCTCTGAAGTGTCATTAAGCTGCCATAGCTCATGTGCCCATACCTAACATGCCATAACTCCGCATTCTACATCGCAGCAGTGGGAGTGCTAACTGATAATGCAAGATGGGATCTTTTTTCATATATAGATCAAGCTGAAAAAGACCCCGATACAAAGTGCCAGACAACATCAAAGCATCATTTTCTTTGTCTCTGCTGACTGCACAGTTGTCATCATAAAAAACTACCTGAAATCCTCCTCTATTGAGTGAGGACACTGAAAGCAATTTCTTCTTTATCCCTGGCACATAGAGTACATCTAAAATTCTGAAATCTGTGCCATCAGTGGATGTGAGAATAATGTCTCCCACTCCACACACTGAATAAGAAGAATTATTCGCACAAGTTACCTTCTTCTTGGTGGGTGATGAATGTAGAGTTACAAACAGACTCTTCTTGGAAGTGATGTGCTTTGAAGCACCACTGTCAAAATACCAAGTATGAAGTGTTTCATCAACACTAAAGGAGGATTCATCCTTTGAAGGATCGTAACTACAAGTCAAGAAAGCATATGGGTCATCATCTTTAGTGGCTGTAATATCAAAACTACCCATTGAAAAATCTGAAGTGCAAGACAGAAAGGCATAGTGCTCTTCAACCAAGTTGGCTGCAACATCTCCTCCATCATGAGAATGTGGAACTGATGCATCTGACACAGCCATACCACAATCCCTTCTCTTTGGCTATGCACTTCTTGCACTCTCCAATATAATGACCTGGCTTCTTGCAATAATAACAGATGCCCTTCTTTTTCTGCTTATTTGTATCACCCTTTGCCTGATAAGAACGCTGTCCAGAATCAGCTTTATGCTCATGTGTGGACTGATTGCCATGTGGCTTTTGCTGCCCTTTACCCTTGGGCTTGAATTTGGAGAGCATAGCATGCTCGGCAGTCCGGGTTGCCATATTTCTGCGAGTTTGTTCCTCCTGCAACAGAAGTCCTACCAACTCGTGAAAGGAGAGAGGATTGCTGCCCCCCCTCAATGACAAATTCAGCAAGGTGTGGAAACAGAGATAGGACTCAGGAAGAGAGTTCAGAGTGGTGGTGATCATCTCTGAATCCGGAATGACTTCATCAATATTCAGCAATTGTTCCCTGAGGTCCTGCAGCTTTGTGAGGTGAGAATTCATGGAATCTCCCTCCTCCATATATGTATGGGAAAGTTCTCACTTCAGAAAGGAAACCCTGGCATCATTTCTTGCTGCAAACATACTCTCTAGTATCTCCCAAGCTGCCATAGATGTCTTGCATGACTGAATATGAGGTATAATGAACCTCTTGACTGAAAGAGAAACTACTGAAAGAGCTTGTGCATCTCTAAAGTCCCATCTTTTCTGCTTTGCTGTGGGAGCTCCTGGAGCAGCTGCTCCAACTACCTATGCTGCATTTGTACCTCTACCCCTGCCTCCAGCTGTAGGAGTGACAGGTGTAGTCGCTGTATCTGGTCTTGCTTCATCTCCATTGACATAATCCCAAAGATGTCTGCCAACCAAGATATTGCGAACCATGAAACTCCACAAGGAGTAGTTGGTGCCATCCAACTTATCCTCCTGTGTGAGAACCCCGAACACCTCATTGGAGTTGTTCTGAGCCATTTTTACAAGAAAAAATAAAAAAAATTTCAGCAGACTGACCAAGTGAAATCCCTTCCTGGGATATAAAATGCACAAGTAAAATCTGCCCACACTGAGAAATACTTTCACAGCCTGTCAAAGGCTCAGAATGCACTTCAATTATCCTGCAAATGCTCTCCAAAACTGCCAAAAAACACTGCAAAATTTGCCAATGTCTGCAATGTCACTCAAAATGAGTCCAAAATTGCCTGCAATAGTCCCAAAATGCTTGTACACTACGAAATTGCAACAGAATGCCAAAAGCCCCAATTTGCATCCAAAAGAGGGCAAATTACCTGAAAGACCCAAAGATGCAAGAAATTGCAGTGCAAAACTAAAAGCCCCAAATTCTGAGGTGAAATTGAGCCAAATTTCACCTAAATAGTATCTCTTGCAAAAGCCCCAAATTCTTGGACAATCTTTGCAATTTGCTTGCAAAGTGTGCCAAAAAATGGATAGAAGCCCCAAGCTTCAAAATGAAATTCAGCACAACTTGGGGCAGTTTGACAAAAGCCCCAAATTTAACAAAATGCCCAACTTTTTTCTCAAATCAGCCTGCCCAAATTGAAATGCACAGTTGCCTGCAAAAAGTCTGCAAAGAGAATCTGCTCTGAAACAAAATCTGCTAGAACAAAATTGTAGGAATCAACGAAAACAGATGTATCCTGTACAGATAGCAACGACATGACTGACAGTCCGTACAATCGTACGGCAAATGATTGTATGGGCTGCTGCTGTACGGAAGTACAGCTGGTGCTGAATGGATGTACGGCTGGCTGACGCAAGACTGTACGGCTCTGTACGGCTGGCTGACGCAGGACAGTACACACAATCAGCACAGGTACTGTACGGAAGGCAGGTACGGACTGCACGTGTGGCTGTACAGCGAATGTACAGACAACAAACTCGAAATCCGTACACCATACAGACGTTGTACGACTGCTTGTGGGCACATGTACACCTACAAGTACGGATGGTGCACAACTAGTATTGCATAGGAACTGCAGTACGGCGCAGGGCAGCTAGGTGTGGTACAGACGTACGAAACATCCCACAAAAGTTGTACAGGCCTGTTCACAGGCTGATGTACGATAGGTTGTATGGCTGGAGCTTCATCTCGCTAGTACGGGCGTACGGACAGCAGCGTGGGCTGCTATATGGCTGTACAGAATCAATCTGTACAGATTGTATAGACAGGAGCTGCAAGCAGGGTGCTTAGAGCAGGAAGAGCTTGCGGGCAAGGAGCACGGAGCTGGGCAGGACGCTAGGAGCAGGGTCTTGCTGCTCTGATACCAAATGTAAGAAAGAGGAGAGTAAGAAAGCAAGAGAGCTGAACATCAGTTTGCAATAGATGAAGTAATTGAATACAAGAAGAGGGAAAGGTTTTGTCTAAGTGACGATACCTTATCCTTCCCTAACCATAGTTAGTAAACTAACTAATGTTAGGGGGAAAAACCTCTAATCAGGGAAAAGTGCCCCTAACCTACTTATTACATTACATTGGTCACTACTAGAATATAATAATAATTCTAACAAGAATGCCGCTGCTCAACAAACATAGACAAGTGCACCCGATTGGCCCCAAACACCATGGCGCCCCTTTCGGTATTTCTTTATATTTCACAGTGAAATGATTACAAGTTGCATCTGGGAGACCTTCCTTGCAACTGAGCACGCAGCCCCAATTCACTAAGCCTTCACAAGGCTTTCAAGCATAGAACACCATCACATAAGTGCACTAAAGCCATAGGCTCAATCCAAAGGCATTCTCTTTTCCGAGTGCAATTCCATTGGCTGTCCAGATGCAATCACACTGCACTCCAACTGCACTCTCTTTGAGTGGTTTCCAGATGGCATTCACAAAGCTTTCCAAAGCTCCAAAATCAAATCAGCAAAGTACCCAACCAAAGAATGACTCATGTAGCACTGCTTGGGCGCCTGTGAACCAAGAAAGAGGCGGCACACGAGGCCAACGAATAGCTTGTGGCAAAAAGAAATTGCAGCAGCAAAATCACAACTCACCAAGTCCTGAAAACTCGAACCAAGTCCTCAATTGCCAGAAGGACATAGTAGCCAATGCCCAATTGCATTCTCAGCCAAAGAGGAGTACAAAGGCACGAAGAAAGAGCATTTACAAGAGCCGACCAGCAAGAATTCCACTGAAAAATGCGAAAAGAAGCACTTATGTCATGAAGTGGGAGTTCTTGGGCTCAAAAGAAGCGTGCTTCAAAGGGGAATGCATTGAGAAGGTTTTGGAGAAGTTTCATCGCCGGAAAGTCCTCCAATACTGAGAAAAACCAGTCGACCAGTGCGTGGGACCACTCGAAATTCAACAGAAAGCTGTAGCTTTGCAAGAGGAGAGGCCCATGAGGCTGTAGAAGCAAAAAGGTCCAAAAAAAGCCACTTTTGCAAATTCGACCGGCAAAAGAAGTGCTCATCTCTACCGTTCTACCAAACGCACAGAGGGAAAAGCATATCACTGCTAAGGGGAGACAGAGGGGAAGCCATCCAGCCAAACGGATGTCGAGGAATCCAAACCGGTGAGGAGTTATGAAGAAAAACGGAATGCAGCTGAAGGAGCCTGAAAAACCAGTCCAAAATCTTAACAAAGGGAGAAGATGAGAGAGAAAACCACACATGTGAAGTTTAGAAGGCCCAGGACGATCTAGGAATAGCAAAGGAGCATGTAGAAGGCACTAGAGCCACCTGGAACTCTAGGAGGGCCAGTGAAGGTACATGGCCCTCTAGGGGGCCCATTAAAAATGCCACATCATCATCTCCCAACAACCACTCTTTTAATTCCTTGGAATGCCTTTGGGCCTAGGGATTAATTACGCTTATGTGGTAGGCACCATGCCGCATTTAATTACACATTATTAAGCCCACGCTTGGACTTTTAAAACCAAAGTTGTCACAGTCTTGTAGTACATTAAAGTACTTAGAATTTCACGCCCCCATGACATACCCCTCTCTTGAATCAATAAACCACAGTTTGCTGCCCCAAAACACAGGAATGAGCATGAAATATACCATGAAAGAGTATACAAGAAAGCCGCAGCTATAGTATACAGAGACAGTGAAAATATGGCTAGGAGAGGCATGCATCCATCCATATACACTGCTCAAAATCTATGTGATCCTCAGCAATCAATAGTCAAGATGCATCAATATCATGAAGTCTCACAGCAGAAATATTGTCAGCTCAGTATCTCGGATGAAACATACAGTGTCATCAAGCGACCTCATGAAACCACGGTGAGCCCGTCTATACTGAGGGAGTGGAGGTGCTACCCCCCTCTCGAACACCAGGTAATGCTCCAGACGCTCGCTCTACTGAACTACCTGTAGGAGCCCAGACCGCACTCGGATCTAACTGGAAAGCATCAAGGTAAAGCTGCAATATCCTAGGTGAATCTGCCAGTTCACCTTCCTCCATCCATTTCGCATCAAGTGATGGGTAATTTTGAAATTTTACCAAGTAGCGACGGATAACTTTACCCTTGAACTTTACCCAGGGGCTGATCACACATACCTTTTCTTTCGCATCTCCACCTCCCTTCGCACAGCACCTTCCACGCCACTCACGGCTTACTCCACCTACCATGATATACACTTTGATCGGGATCACTCACCTTCTTACTCTGGCCGTCTGTACATACTTCTCGCTTATATTGACTTCATACCCCTTTTAGAGGATCGTGCTACCCTTGTCACCCGCTCACTACACGAGGCTGCCATTCACGCCTTTCCCCACACCACCCGCTCCACCCGCCCACCACCCCCTGGAACCATACCCTGTAATAGTTGGTACGATGATGAGTGTAAGGCCTTACGCCGTCAACTCAGATTCGAAACCAAAAACAGTCTTCCGAGCACACCACATACGCTACGTGAATACCGTAGACTGGTACGAAGGAAGAAACTAGACTTCGTTCGTCGAAACGAGGAGGAGCTACTGAACATTTTGTTTAGAACAACTCTAAGGACTTCTGGCCGAGATTTCTAGAAGGACGGTCCCCTCCGCCACTCACTGACACCCAGATCTGGTTTGATTATGCACGCACACTTTATGACATCCCAAATCAGCCAGTCCCTAGCCTCTCACACATGCCTCATCCCACATCCTGCACCCTCTTCACTAGAGGAGGGGTAAAGGATGCTGTAATGAAACTTCATAATGGCCGAGCGAAGAATCATGAGGGACTATGTACTAAGTTCATTGCATTTGGGATTAACCTCCTAGCCCCGATCTTAGCAAAGCTTTTTAATGAAGCAATTTGTTTGGGATTTCCACACACTTGGACCATTAATACTATCTCACCCATCCACAAGACAGGGGATCCCATGAGCTCGAAGAACTACAGGACCATTATGATTGGACATGTCATGTCCAAGATTTATGCATCAGTACTTGACTCCGAGGTTAGCAGACTTGCAGAGTGTCGAGGACTCAGAGCAGCAGGACAGGCCGGATTCCGGCGTGATCATGGAACCATGGACCACATTCTGACGCTCAGATGTATCATCGAGGAGGCGAGATCACGGAAGTAGAGGGTTTATTGTTGCTTTGTGGATTTTCGCGAGGCATTTGACACAATCCCGACAGCCCACCTCATATGGTGCCTACAGGACTTGGGTTATGACCAGGAGATCATTTGGGCTGTCATGGCACTTTACGAGAGAGTTTTTGGCAGAGTTCGGGTAGGATCCGGGTGGACAGACGAGATCATGAGTACCATCGGGGTCAAACAAGGGTGTCCTTTGTCGCCTTCCTTGTTTGGCCTCTACATTGACGAGCTTGAGACAGTGATGCAGACACACGGGGTTGTAGGTTGCTCTCTTGTAGGCACGCTGATCCAGATTTTACTCTATGCAGATGATGTGGCTCTCTTATCTTCCTCAGCAGAGGGGCTTCAGAGACACCTAGACGCACTACAGTCCTTTTGTGAGTCTCATGATTTGAAGGTCAACCTGGGTAAAACCAAGGTCATGATCTTTAATACATCTCGAGCCATCATGCGTCAGGAGCAGTTCACATTTGCGGGGTCATCTGTTGAGATAGTTTCATCATACACTTATCTTGGGGTTATCTTCTCCAGACCGAGCTTCACTATGAGACCTGCGATGCACGCACGCTTGAGTAGAGGGTATGCCTCATTGGCCAGGCTAGAGAGGCAGTGCTTCCGCTCACACTTTCAGGATCCACGCACCAAGGGGTTGCTTTTTAACTCCTTGGCTCGCCCAGCAGGGATGTACGGCAGTCCTTGTTGGGGGCCAGACTTGTCGGATACAGAGTGGGCCCGTGTGGAGTGGCTACAGGTTCTCATGCTATCACGGATGATTCGTGGTAAGTCATCCGTTCCTCACCAGATCATTCAGGCTCAGTTTGGGTCACCCCCTTTACAGCTAGATGCTGCATTTCACGTCATCACATATCTGTACCGAGTTAGGGAATATGGGGATTATACCTCGGAGCGTAGCACGCTACCATGGATAGCTTTATCCTCTTCTATGGCACTTGCAGCAAGAGGAGATCAGATGTGTTGGTATGCACGTACAGAGAGATGGTTTGAGCGACTGGGGCTCCACATGGATACACTACCTCCCTTCCAGTATAGCATGGATGCTCCGTTCTCTCCCCTCTTATCACAGGAGATCAACCAGGTTATCCGTGAGGATCTACTACAGCTACACACTTTACAGCTAGATGCTGCATTTCAGGTCATCACATATCTGTACCGAGTTAGGGAATGTGGGGATTATACCTCGGGCTGTAGCACGCTACCATGGATAGCTTTATCCTCTTCTATGGCACTTGCAATAGGAGGAGATTAGAGGTGCTGGTATGCACATACAGAGAGATGGTTTGAGTGACTGGGGCTCCACGTGGATAGACTACCTCCCTTTCAGTATAGCATGGATGCTCTGTTCTCTCCCCTCTTATCACACGAGGTCAACCAGGTTATCCGTGAGGATCTACTACAGCTACACACTTTTCGGACCTGGTTGGAACCGAGTGAACTCCCAGTGAAGCTTAGCTTCTACAGAGATCACTTCTTACATATCACAGCGGAGGGTTTCATTGACCCACCACGATACACACAGATTCACCTACCCCACTCGATGAGGATCTCTCTTGGGCAGTTCCGGGTCTCTTCACACAGACTTCGCATCAAGAGCGGCACAGCAGAGCGACTACCCAGGGAGCGGCGCATATGCACACTATGTGACATACAGGAGGTTGAGACAGAGGAGCATTTCATCTTCAGGTGTCCTGTGTACTATGAGATCCAAGGATGTTTCCACTGCCTCTTCAGAGATAGTTATGGGATTTTAGCCCATTCCTCTCCTACCCAGACCAGCGGTGTTTGACAGGTTTCATTCATGAGGCACTTAGACACCGCGAGAGGATACTCCGAGCACGGAGACAGGAGCAGACTTCTTCCTCGCTTGATCCCTCTTAGAAATCTATCACGGAGTTCTTTCAGCTAGATCACATGGACCCCAACAAGACGAGGCCTCGACATGACCGTGACCCGAAACCCGTGACCCGACAGCTCAGACAGAGGGTCGACACACAGATCACACTTGGAGACATCCCCTCCTTGTTTAGAGTTGGAGCCCGACCAACGGGGGTCACAGTAGCCTTGGTTAGACGTAGAGCTACGACCAAGAGACGTGCCAGGACCGCACCTCTGAGTGGCCGACAACACTCTATTGCCGACTTCATGCCTCCACTGCCTCATCCATCCTGATATCTTGCTATTGCTGGGGATGATGATGATATTGATGATGATGCTGAGATTGATATATAGTCAACCACCGACATCACTATGTTGTACTTAGGACTTAGTACTGCCATTCTGCATTTTTGGCATTTTGCATTTTGCATTGGTATGGACGCTCGTATAGTAGCTCCACTACCACAGCTCGTTGTATCAGGATTTTCACAGTCTCATAGACCCATCGGTCTTCCGAAGACTTTAATAAACTTTCTTTCTTTCTTTCTTTCTCGGACCAGAAGTTCATCCTGTTCTTCCACTTTAGGCTGTACCTCATCAGGTAAATCCTCGGGAACATCTCCATGATATTGCTTTAACAAGCTCACATGAAAGGCATTATGTATCTTCCAATGCGGAGGCAACTTCAGCATGTAAGCTATCTCGTTTATATTTTCAGAAACCTGGAAAGGACCATAGTAACGCATGTTCAGCTTTGTGTACAACCTTTCCTTGCCTTTCTTATTTTTCAGCCTTGCATTCTGAAAACGCAACAAAACCCAATCACCTTCTGTGAATACCAATTCCCTGCAGTGCTTCTGCTGCTCTTTTCTGCTTGTCCCGACTTCTTTGCAAGGCATATTTGATCTTCTTGTAAGCCTCTTCAAGGCTTTCCACAAAACGATCAGCTTTGAAGATTTTCTCTTTTATATGCAAAATGGGAGGTATCTTCTTGGCACCTTCCACTATTTCAAAAGGTGCTTTACCTATGGATGTGTGCACCGTATTATTGTAAGCATATTCCAACAAAGGCAAATAATGCTCCCATTTGCTTTTGTGGTTTAAGACATAGCACTTAAACATATCAAGGATGGTAGAGTTTTCCTGCTCCGATTGTCCATCAGACTGAGGGTGAAAAGATGACAAAAAATTCAGCGTAGTGCCCATATATTCAAATAGCCCTCTCCAAAAGAGGCTGGTCATCCTCAGATCTCTATCACTGATTATGGATTCAGGCATCCCATGATACTTGAAGACATGCTGCAGAAACAATTTGGCCATTTGATCTGCTGTAATTTTCTTTCTTACTAGCACAAAGCGGGCTTGTTTGCTAAACCTGCAAATTATTATCCACAATCCATCATGTCCAGTAGGAGTACGTGGAAGATCAAACACAAAATCTATAGCTATGCTTTGCCATGGTCTATCCGGAATTGGCAAAGGGTGTAACAACTCAGGTGCCTTCTGCCTATCAAACTTTGCTTTCTGACAAACCATGCATGTTCTCACATATTCTTCCACATCTTTCCTCAAAGATGGCCAATAAAAGTATTGCTCCACTGCTGTAATTGTTGCTATAATTCCCCTATGTCCTGCATATGGAGAAGCATGACTTTCGATTATGACCTTCTGTCGCATCTGATCATTGACACAGAGTCGTCCATGCATCAAAATGAAACCCTCTTTCAACATATAGTGATCATGCCTTTGACCATTAGAAAGCTGATCATAAATAGTTGAAAATTCAGCATCATTAACATACTGATCTTTCATCACATCTAACACATTGTTGTAAGCAATGCTCACTGCTGAAACACTGGGTTTCTTGGAGACTGCTTCAGACTGTGGTTTCCTGGAAAGTGCATCAGCCACGACATTTTTGTTAACCAGCACTTGTACAATTTGAAAATGAAACGTTGAGAGGAAGTTAGCCCATCTCATGTGCTTTTCAGCTGATTTTCTCTGCGTGAGAAAATATCTAAGTGACTGATGATCTGTCTGCACATAAAAATCAGCTCCAAGAAGGTAATGTTTCCATGTGGTCAAAGCATGTATCACTGCTAACATTTCCTCCTCGTATGTCTACAAGTACAATTCAGCATCTTTGAGAACTCTACTCTCATGTGCAACCAATCTGCTATCCTGCATCAAAGTGTCTCCTATGATGTTCCCACATGCATCACAAGTTACAGCAAAGGGTTTTGCAAGATCTGGCAAGATAATAGGTTCAGAACACAACTTTTGCTTCAGCTCTTCAAAAGCTGCATTTTCCTTTGGTCCCCACCGAAACAGTACACTTATGTAAAGCATGCAAGGGAGAAGCAATATCTGCAAAGTACTTTATAAACCTCCAATAGTATGAACACAACCCAAGGAAGCTTTTGACTTCATGCAGATTTTTCAGTATGAACACAACCCAAGGAAGCTTCAGACTTCATGCAGATTTTTCAAAATTGGCCAACTCCTTATGGCCTCAACTTTTGTAGGATCCGTCTTGACTCCATCCTTTGACACTATATGACCGAGAAAACGAATCTCATGCATAAAGAACTCACTTTTCTTGGCGTTTATTAACAGCTTGTGTCTTTCAACTCTTGAAACACAATAGTGAGGTGTTTCATGTGCTCCTGCTCATTTTTAGAAAACACAATGATGTCATCGAAGAAAGTGCCCACAAACTTTCTGTGTGCTCTGAAAATTCTATCCATCATTCTACTGAAAGTGGCAGGTGCATCAGTCAAACCAAAAGGCATCACAAGGAACTCATATAAGCCAAATGAAGTGCGGAAGGCAGTCTTGTAGACATCTTCAAGCCGTATCCTTATCTGATGGTATCCACTTTTAAGGTCAATACGATTAAACACTGAGGAACCTTCCAACCGATCCAATATATCATCAATGCGTGGAATTAGAAAACGGTTCTTAAGTGTGACTTTATTCAAAGCCCTATAATCAATACACATTCTCCAACTGTCATCCTTCTTTTGCACAAGCAACACAAGGGAACAGGAAGGAGAATTACTTGGCTGTATTAATCCCTTTTTCAAGAGTTCCTTCACTTGTGACATTATCTCTTCCTGTTGTGCCTTACTGACACGATAGGGAGGTATATTACGCGGTGCGCTTCCTGGAATTATATCAATTTGATGATCCTCAGGCCTCTTGGGAGATAATTCTTGAGGAAGTGCATCTTAGAAACAATCTTGAAAATCTGAAATAAAAGCACCTCTTTCTCTATCTAAAGCAGAAAGAGTAGAGCCTTCCTGAACTGGTTGGCTGTCCTCTTTGACAAAAATCAAGTACGCTGAAATATGACGCTTTATTACATTGGAAATACAAGAAGCTGAAACTACAGGGATGGACTCCCCTTTCAACTTTACATCAAGTACATGATTTTTGCTTCTATGAGTTAAAGAAATCTTCTTGTTTCTCATCTGTACATCAGTCCCTACCCTGTACATCCAAGGCATCCCAAGCAAAGCATCACTCTGGCAAAGGCATAATGTAGAAGTCCTCTGCATCCTGATATCCCTGGATATGCATCCTCAACTTGCCAATGATAGGAGTGACAGGTGTGTTGAGTTCAGGGTTGGCCATATCACATATGCCGGATGGCCCCATTTCCTCAAGCTTGATGCCAAGCCTTCCTGCCATATCAGGAGTTATGAAATTTGCCTTTGCCCCAGAATCAAAGAAAAACAAACAATTCTGATTTCTGATTTTTCCCCATGCTCTGCACATCTCAGTCTTTTTCATTTCCTCTTCATCATGTGCATGTGGCAAACTCCCAATCACATCTACAAGAAGTCTTGCAGAAGGTTTAGGCCTTTTGCCCTTCCGATCAGCCTGATTATCATCATTCTTATCATCATCTGACCTGTCTCTTTTCTTGGATGGGCAATCATAAGAGTGGTGTCCCTCTCCTTTGCATATAAAACATTTGTTTCGCTCCATGAGTGACTTTTTCTCTTCATCAGATAACTTGGTACAGGGCTGTTTATTAGGCTGTCCACGCCTTTGACCAGCTTTGAATTGGGCTTTTCCTCCCTTTTGAAACATTCGTTTACCCATAATTTTTGTTTTCACATTTGATGTCCTTCTTATCCTGGTGTTTGGCAGCCCATTTGTTGTCTTCTTTCTTGCTGTCCATAAAGCCCAAATTCCTCTCCTTATGCTGTCTTTGCATTCTCAATTAATTGAGTCATAGAACCCACCTTGGTTTTGATGGCAATAATCACGTAGCTCACTAGGCAATCCACAACAGTACCTCTCTATTTGCTCTTTCAAAGAAAGCTGCATGTAAGAGCTTAATGGCAGCAAAACATCCCAAAACCTCTGGGTGTGATCATCAAGATTCTTGCTAAGTTTGTATGACAAGTCATGCCAGTGTGAAAGTACTTCAACTTCAAAAGTTGGAGTAAGCCAAGTAGAAGAGAACACTTGCTTAAATTCTAGCCAAGTAGCAAGTGCATCTCCATGAAGCATAAGGTTGGTGTCCCACTTAAGTGCATTGCCTTTCAAAAATGTGGCAACCTTCCTCATCTTGGATGCTTCTGTAAACAAATCCCCAAGAAATGCAGCATCAAATTGTTGAAGGAATGTGAGGGCTTTGTACCTGTTTTGTACTGCATTATATGTCTCAAACTTGACATGAGAACCACCATCCTTAAATTCTTTATATACATTTGATGTTGGCTGTCCCAAAGATGGTTGTATTTTTGCAGCATTCCCTTCACTAGGGAGAGCCATGCTTGGCTGAACATTAGGAATGGGAGCATGTGATGTGGCTAGCATGCCTGGCCACATTCCCACATTGTCATACATGGCTTGCTTTCTATGCCCAATTGGCCGTCAAATCAACATAGCATCAAAGATAGAATCTGTATCCCTTTTGTAAAAGTACCACCCCAACAAAAAAATCATTAGCGTCTGTTTCAACCATAAATGATTCATTGGGATCCACCCCCCCTGATCGTCCAGTGTCTAGCCGCAGACGTGACAGAGACCCAAACCCGACGACCGCAACACGACACACGAGACATCGAGGGGACGCACAGATCACTCTGGGAGACCTCCCGTCATTGTTTAGACCCGGGATATGCCCCACAGGAGTCACAGTAGCTCTGGTCTTACGTCGAGCCTCCTCCAAGAGACCGAGATGCACGGGACCCCTTGACGGACGCCAGCATCCTATTATCAGCTATGCACCAGCTAGGGTGACATGACATACGGAAGATTCCGCTCCGCTCTAGTCTTTTTTCTTTTCATTGTCATACCCAGATGTATTTGATTATGTATGATCAGACTTAGGATTCAACACGGGTGATGATGCTCATTTTAGTAGCTCCACCCTTACTGTGATTTCCTCTCTCTCAGATGATTCATTTCCAAGACCACGTCTACGTTGGTCTCTATCTGATGGAGATGTGACAACATAGAGAGACCTTAACAGTGTTGCATCAGAGAGCAAGAGGAGGCATTGGCACCTGCGACTGAGGTGAATCGAGCATAGCGACATGTTACAAATTGTTACACTTTTGAGTCTGCCTATGGACATAGTGGAGTTGATGATAAAGAGATAGATGACATGAGGATTGTGGGCCAGCGGGATGAAACGGCGACATGGAGAGACACAGCCAGAGGTGCAGAGATGGACTAGGGCACGCACGATGGACATCCAGCCCATCACAACTATATTCAAGGGGAATCACCCAACCAAAGAGATCACTATTGACATGGTGTTGGATATAGAGATCATGGAGACCACGCCCCCCACTGCCGAGAGAGACAACTCGGCAGATACAGATATAAGATATTTTTGCAGCTCATAGGAAAGCCACCTGGGCATCGCGTTATGTGTTTTGATTTTGAGTGGCGTTTGGGGCTATGAAATTATCTTGCTATTCCAGACTCCTATTCCAAACTCCTATCCCATGTCTCTCCAGCTGACAGTTCTAATTCTGCAGCCCCGTAAAGGGGGATCTTTTAGTGTGCTCAGACCACGCACCCATCCCTTTTGGGGTATAGAGTTTGCCTTCACAGGAGAGGAGAAGTGGATGCTAGAGGTGTTTGATGACATGATAAAGGAGCAGCTGTCTTGCATGATGGACAAGTGGATGGGGCTGTATGGGCTAGATCTGTGGCTCGCCTACGCCTCGTCGGCTTTCTTCCAGCTTGGTTTCACTCCAAAGAGACCGGCAGTAGGAGTGATACGGCTGCCACCTGAAGTGAAGATTCATCCGACACAGCAGCACTGAACGCTACATCAATGTGCAGAGGCGTTTGGGGTAGACTTTTCCTTCATGATGCAATGGGCACGGAAGGTGGGTGTCGAGCCAATCGCTATTCTGGTCTATAGGCGCAAAAGACTACTCTCCGTCCAAGCCCCCATCAAAATCATAGAAGTCTCGTTTTCTAGAACAAGCTCCCACTCATAGGCGAGCTTTGTTCTCTTCGACATCTTCCTCATGAGTTGGATAGTGGTGAGTTGCGACAACTTCACGATCATGCACGTAGTCAGCCTCAGTATATGATTCTTTGCCACGAGCTACAGAGAGCAGTGGTAGGAGGTCAGTTGACTCCTCTCGATCCAAGAACATATGTTCACAGCGGCTGATATTGGACGTCGTCATCACCTCCTCCCAAGAAGGGGGCCCAAGATCTAGTGCCCAGTAATTGGTAGGAGCAGAGAGGAGTGTATCTCAGCCTCGCAGGCAATAGCTTCCAGGTTTTTTGATCAGGATGACCTTATAGCAAGCAGGGCAATGTGGATTGTCCTTCACGCGGGAGGCCTCAGGACAGGGATCCTGAAAGTCTATGCTCCAGCATTCAAACAGCATCGGCCCCCTTTTGGAGACACCTGACAGAGTGCCTCCCAGATGTCGACTCGTGGAGGCGATAACAACAATCTTAAGCAAGGGGGGACCTCTTTACCTCTTTCTTGGAGATGCCCGCAGCAGAGAGGAACAATGGGAGCGATTTGTTTTTGCGATCAGCGGCAGAGACCCCTGGCGAGAGGCAAAGTTTACTAGGATTCTAGGCAGCCTCCACTTCTCCTTTGGGCAGAGGAGACACGACGGACTACTCAAGCATCCAGACCGGTTCTATGTTGGGGACTGGGATCTACACAGAGGGGGGTCCACTGGCATCTTAGCAGGCAGAGGTCCAACACTCCATAGTAGCGATATGGCAGCAGCTATAGGGAGGACCTGAGGCGGGATGGGCAGCTTGGGTAGCAGAGGCGATCCAGAGTAGCAGCGCAGAGCTTCATCCTAGGCACTCTGCAGAAGACTTGCCCTGCAGGAGAGGGAGAGAGCAGGGATCTAAACTCCATAGAGCACCTCGGAGAGCAGGAGCTTGGCTCCCAGTGGCTCAAGAGAGATATGAGTCCACGAGGCTGATCCTATAGAATATGGAGGTGCATAGGGCCGAGTTCTCGTATCACTCTTCCCACGCCAGATGGGTGCAGCTGGGGGATAGGATGACTCAACAATTTTCCAGGTCACTGGGCCACGCTCAAGCAGGGACGTAGCTGCAGCAACTGAGAGATGCACAGGGACAGATGGATGCATATGGACCCCCCAGAGATTTTGGAGGTGACCACTGACTTCTACAGGCAGTTGTTTCAGACAGAGGAGGAGGCCACCGCGATCTTCCTGGCCAGGGAGGCAGTGTGGGAGCAAGATCCAGTGGTGGTCTCTCCGAGCCTGAGCAGATGCTTAGAGGCAAGGAGGAGCTCTGGGAGGCCCTCGAGGCCCTTGCTCCTCAAAAGTGCCCTGGAGAGGATGGCCTGACTCCGACTTTCTTTTGTTTCTTCTTGGAGCAAATCCGCACTCGCTCTGGTGGGCCTGCCATGAGATTTTTGACACAAGTTCTGTCCCACAGTCCCTAAGTCGTGGTTGGATCTACTTGCTCCCGAAAAGGGGGGGACAGGTCGGAGATTTGACAGTGGAGGCCAATTACCCTATTGGACACCGCATACAAGACCTTAGCCAAGGTCTTGAGTTTGCTATTGAGGCCCCACCTTTCAGATATCAATCACTGCGTGACTACGGATGGGTCTTTGTGTTCACTACTCATCCTAATGATGTACAAGTATAGCTACATGCATCTACACTCTTTTCTCTCAATATTTCATGATACATGCTGTATAATCTATGTACCATTGAAATTTTCAAGATAAATGCATTTGAAAGAAAACCTACAAGCAATAAGACCCTATAACAACTATGCCATAGTCAAAGACCAAAACCAGGCCTACCTTAAAAGAATTGCATGCTCATCTGTCCCATAAAACTGCAGATCATAAGCTGGCCCATTGTGACGTGACAGTGATATGGTTGGCTCTGCTACCCTGTTAATAGTCTCATAACACACGTGCAAAGAGCTTAGACAAACAAGAAGAAAAAACATAATCTGCCACATGTTTGGAAAATATGACACAGAAGGATGATTCAATGAAGGAGACAAATATAATCTGCCACATATTTAAAATTATGGCACAGAAGGGTGATTCAATGAAGGAGAAAAATTACTGTTGAAACTTGCTGTCATCCAAGTTCAGCGGCTGCAAATCAAACCATTATGCTGACCCATCAGATAGAGGCCATGCAAGAAAGGACAACATATGACACATTGATTAATTCAGAGAAAATTCACAGCAGATCAAAACTGTTCAGAGACAAAACTGGTTTGAATAGTTCAGTGTTATGCGCAGCCTGTACGACACATTAATTGACATGAGGATGAGTTGACTCAAGAAACCCATGACGATCATGATTATAGTTTTACGTGACCATGTTGGATCTTTACGAACTTAAAATGAAATGATGATAGAGATAGCATTAAGAAATTCTGCTGGTTCAAAGGGATCCAACTGACAAGGAGTCACGCACTGTCAAAGTAAACAGCTTACAATGGAGCCGTTAATCCACATAAATTCCATTTAAACATCTTAAATAAATCATGAATTGACCCAAACACAAGAGCACAGAATCCAAGCATGTAGGGTTTAGAAAACCGCAATCATAACAGGAGATAGTGAAAATGAAGCCACCCCCTCCATTGGTACTTGTACAATATTTCTGCTATTGATTAAGTACAAAATACATTCAACAACCTAAGCCACTTGGGCAAGACTCTTTACACCCATGCTGAATAAACAGCACCACATCACGTAGGCATGAATCATATCTATTAATCAACATTATAGTATTCATAAGGATCATTCAGTTTGAGATGCAAGACTGTGAACACCCTTAAACTTGTAGAATTATTATGGTAATGACATTTGTTACTTTGCTTTTCTGAAGTGGAGGGAAAGAGGGAAAAAATGGGTGAGGGAGCTTACAAATACTAATAGAAGTGCAGATAGTTTATAGGAGCATACATGTTAATATAGAACTGCACAGGACCATGATTGAGCAGTAAGAACACCATATATTGGGCACATCCATAATCATGACTGAAAATTCAATGCATAAATGAAAGGCTGCTTGATTCATGTCTGCAAAATAGCATTTTTCTTTGGCAGGATTCACTGCCATGTAGATGATTTCCACAAGGTTAGGAGGACTGCTTAAGCAGACAATGTACATGAAAAACACATGAAAATTTTTTGTACAAGATGCAAGCAAGAGGCTCCACACAGGAAATTACAACTCCAAAAGTTACAATAGTGCTCAAGACAACAATTCACAATTGGAGAGGGCTTGAAATTCACATGCGGCCAGCAAACATCAGTATGACAATGTATCTCTAGAGCTACAGTCTACTAGTGACTGTGGGGTGGGAAGGTTGATGGCAATGCTCAGTATAAGCCAGAACTGACATTAGTAGAATTGGACACCAGGCAAGACACTTACAGCAATGCAAGAGGGCTGGCTCGCATTAAATATTGTTAACACTGGGTTAGAGGTTGACATAAATTACCTATACTTTTTTTAAAAATCCATATGACACCTCTAGCTTTATATGTTATCTCCAAAGTTACTGTTCCAAGAAATACCTATCCTTAGATGCTAATCTTCAAACTAATTGTTCCAAGGGTTTCCTGACCCTAAAAATGACTTTGCTTTGCAGTGCATAACTAAAGGCAGATATCATGTTAACCTGAAACGTTGCCTAGATGTCCACTAGTAGGTGCCACTGAACTAGACCAATTTCACTGTCTACAGTGATTACTGGGATTTAAAAACACCCAAAGTTCAAATTGTCATGACAACCAGACTTACCTCCAAAGTGCTTTAGAAGTGTTCACTACTAAGAGTGGAAATAAAGTCCCATGGGTGAAAGATGAGCAGGGCAATAGCATCACCATGTGCTTGGTAGGTTAAAAACGTTAGAAGGTGCCTGATATTACAGAAGATGCTTTGATCATCATGGAGGATGACAAACATATGACTGTCGTGTACAGCTGGTTACTCATTATGATCTGCCTGCATGGCTGCTGACATGAGCCTGGTACTTGTTCAAGGTTGTGCTGGGCCTGATCTGTTGCCCTGACATGCCCTGGATTACCTGGGGAATAGCTGGATGTCCAAGGGTCTGTAGCGTGCCCATGACATCTCTTTTGCAGGACTCGTTGTTCTGCTTTCTTTGGTTGGTACCAATTTAGTTTTTATTTTTTCAAGAGGAGTGGAATAGACTTAAAAACTATCTCAGATTCACAAGACATGTGTACACTGTATGTACTAATAGGAAACATAACCATCATCGATCAACCTACATTTATGGAAATATAAAATGCCCATGAGAGCCATAGTTACCAGGGAGCCGGAACATTCTGAAAACTCGGGTACCGGAACGGGAACATTCCAGGAAGGGGGAACGGGGGAACGAGAACCAGAATGCCACATCATATGACACGTCATCAATTCATATGAGAATATACAAAATTATGAAAAGGAAATCACTTTTAGCTAATAGCAGCTCTACACTTTCCATTTCAACTTTAGACTTTTAAAATTTAAAGACACTCTAAGAAGTTAGAACACTCAAAACTGAAATGTACATGTTTACAATGTGCATAGAGCCATAGAAGTAGACAATACTATAGATCCGAGAGCATATAATATGCAAAATACAAGAAAAGGAGGCCATGCCTCGAGCATCTGAATGCCTCAGTACAAATGTCAAAATAGGACTCGAGACTCTCGAGCCAAGTACATGGTATATGGATAATAGAACAAAACTCAGCTGAAGACTAAAGGTGGCATGCATGATGCCGCACACTACATAGCAATAGAGGCCTCTCCCACTCCCTCAGCCTGCTGAGCCTCAATATCCTTATCCTGGTCCTGGGTCTCATCATCCTCATGCTCAGGAGCATCCTGTTCTGTATCACTGTCAGAGTTTGACTCCTCGTTTGGTCAAAATCCAAGATATGGTTCAGGAGTGCACTCTGCCCTGAACTTGTTAAGCAAACGCAAGTTTGCAATAACAAATACAGATCATTAGCCTTCTGAACCAAGCCTGTTCCTCTTTTTGGATGCAATGTTTCCAAAATTGCTCCACAACCGCTCAACGGGTGATGAGCTAGTGCCTTGGCTGAGTATACGAATGGCCAAATGCTGCAACAATAGAGCATCTGCCCCATAGTCCTCCCACGAATGAACGGAAGAAATCTTGAACCTCAGTCTGTGCATCCTTCAAACCAAACAACCCTTTGCCTTGCCTATAATAGGACAGCTCCTCCCACACTTTTCTCCTATCATCTCCACTTAAGACAAGTCGTTTCAATACCTTCTCCCATCCTTGCACCACCTCTTTGTAAGTCTCTTGCCCCTTCCCCTGAAATTCCAGATCCAAGACAAAGGCTGCAGCCTGCAAAGATGAATGATATTCTGTCCACCGAGAGGTTGCAAGTACTCTCAACTCCTCCTTCCTCTAAGCTTACAAAACATCTATACTTTGAATGTTCTCAATCATTCTATCCATCCCTTCATACACCTTCCCAATACAAGGAGCATCCCCATCAACAAGCCTCAACATTAAAAGAATGGGCTTAGTAACTTGACACAAGAGGCGAACATCATCCCAAAAGATGTCATCCAAGACAATGGACTTAACTCTTCGAGCCCCTGCAGAGTTTTGTTCACGCCATGCATCCCACTCAGCAGAAACAACAAGCTGCCTCAATTGAGATTTCAGCTTATAAAGGTGCTTCAACATGATGAAATTATAGGCAAAGCGCGTGTCAGAATACTTCAAGAGATTCTTTTTTGGGGATATATTGCAAAAAACAGCCAAAATGTAGTGGTGGCGAGTGATGAAAGCGACAACATGATTCCCCATATCAATGGTGGGATCCACCCAATCCAACTTACCAATATCCTTCAAGAGATTATTCAGCCCATGTGCCATGCAAGGAGTGAAGGTAAGGTCAGGGTCACCCATATGTCTTTGATGGGAGTCAAAGCTTGCTCTATGGCGGTCTTCTCTGTTGCCAAAATTGTGGTGCGCAAGGCCTCACATGAAGGAGGAGTGTAAGATGGTCAAAAGGCTGCAATCTCCTTTACCATATCAATGAAGTAAGGATTGCGGGCCTTTGCTATGGCTACATCTGCTCCATAAAAGAATCGGCCCACCGCATCATCTACCTATGCCCTCCTCCCACGATTCCATGATGCCACAAGGCTAGCCTACACGACTCTCGCAGTGGGGGCTGATGAAGTGGGAGCATGTGCTTGAAGCAGTAGGAGAAGGTGCTGCATGTGAGGATGCCCTTGCTTGACCTCGAGGATCAAGAACTTTCTTCCGTGCTTCCTCAACATCCAATCTATCTACAAGTACCTGAATTTGAAATAGTCCCAGGGCAGCAGTTAATGTTTCTCTTCTTTACTCGCAATAACTGAGCTCGAACTCAGTCTGAGCCTCTAGATTTTTCTACGCCACAAAATTTGCATGTCCACTTACGTGCGCCTCCTTTTGACTTGTTGTAGAAGCTTCTAGGCACCACTTCCTTCCACCACGGAGATTTGTGGTCTTGGTTGATGCCTTGGGGAGGAGCCATTGAGAGAAGGGGGCCCCCCAGGGAGAGAAGGGGGCTGAGCCTTGAGGCCCGAGGGACCGGACTCGGGAGAGGGCTTGAGCCTTGAGGCTTGAGGGAAGGGAGGGGGCTGAAGCAAGAGTAGATGGATGGAGGGAGGGAGTAGTTGGAGGGAGGGAGTAGTTGGATGGAGGGAGGGAGTAGATGGAAGGATGGAGTAGAAGGATGGAGGGAGGGAGGAGTTGGATGAAAGGAGGGAGGAAGGGAGTAGTAGGAGAGCTGCTGGCTGGAGGAGTAGGCGGGAGGAAGCAGGTGGAGGTCGAAATGGCGCAGAAATGGCGCAGAAAACAAGGCCGCTGGTTGCAAAACGACTATAGGCAGAAACCCTAAACCCGAAATGCCGGGTTTAGGTCCGGAATGGGTTCCGGGTACCCCGAAACGGAGTTCCTTGGTAACACCCAGTCTGGAACGTTCCAGATAGGTTCCGAGGGGTTCCAGGGTTCCCACTTCTTTGGAATGGTGTTCCACACATTCTGGATGTGGGAACAGCGTTCCTTGGTAACTATACTTACCAGACAAGGAGCTAGACGGAGCAGGTATGACCAAGACCTCATCGGACTGACACATAGGGATCAAACAGGGTTGTCCCTTATCACCGACCCTGTTTGGCCTCTATATCGATGAGCTTGAGACTTTCATGGGGGCGTTCGGAGGGACCGGTTGCTCACTTGCCAGGATCATCATCAATATTCTTCTTTATGCAAATGACGTGGCACTCTTGTCGTCCACACCCGAGGGGCTCCAGTGACACCTGGATGCACTGCAGGCTTTTTGTTTATCCCATGATTTGGAGGTCAACCTTGGCAAGACCAAGGTCATTATCTTTAACACCTCTCGAGCAAACATGCAACGGAAGCAAGTTACTTTTACTTTCGGTGGGTCAACAGCTGAGATCCTATCCTCATACACTTACTTGGGGGTCATCTTCTCCGGCCCGATCTACACGATGAGACCAGCGATGCAGGCCAGACTGAGCAGGGGATACGCCTCACTGGCTCGGCTAGAGAGACAATGCTTTTACTTCCACTTCCAGGACCCTCGGACCAAGGCTCTTCTCTTCGACTCCTTGGTCTGACCAGCCGGTATGTATGGCAGCCCTTGTTGGGGGCCTGACATGTCAGAGATAGAGTGGACACGGGTGGAGCGCCTGCAGATCCTCATGCTCTCACGGATGATCCGGGGGAAACCGTCTGTACCACATCACATCATTCAGGCCAAGTTCGGTGCTTCTCCACTCCAGCTAGATGTAGCCTTTTAGACCATCACATATCTACACCGGGTTAGTTCATATGGGGACTGCTCATCAGGGAGACAGAGGTTGCCATGGTTGGCTCTCGATTCCTCCATGAGGTTGGTAGCAGAGAGAGACGAGCGATGCTGGTATGCACGGACTCACAGATGGTTTGTGAGACTAGGGTTTTACATCGATAGGATACCTCCTTTTTAGTACAGTTTAGATGCCCCTCTGGTACTCCCACCCACCATCCCGATTGGGCCACACACCAACACGTCATTCGAGAGGATCTCCTACAGCTACACACTTTTAGGACCTGGTTGAAGCCGAGGGAGCTTCCAGTGAAGCTGAGTTTCTATAAAGATTACTGTCTTCGTATTTCGGAGGAGGGATTCATCACACCACCGAGGTACACTGAGCTTCATATGCCTCACTCACTACGGATCTCCATCGGACAGTTTCGGGTATCATCACACCACCTCCGCATAGAGAGCCGTAGAGCAGAGGGGATTCCTAGGGAGCATCGCTTATTCATATTGTGCGACTGTCAGGAGGTTCAATCGGAGGAGCATTTTATTTTCAGGTGCCCAGTGTACTACGAGATCTAAGATCACTACCACTACCTCTTCAAAGACGGCTCCGGGCTCCTTTCCAGATTCCTCGCCTACCCAGATCAGAGATGCCTTGCAGCCTTCATTCACGAGGGGGTCCGACACAGAGAGTACTTACTCAAGCGACGAGGCTTGGCCACATCATCAGACACCTCTCAGAGCAGGATCACAGAGTTCTTTCCATTGAGTGACATTGCTCGTCCAGTCTCTAGCCGCAGAAATGACAGAGACCCCAACCCGACGACCGCAGCACGACACACAAGACATCGAGGGGATACACAGATCACTCCGGGAGACCTCCCGTCATTGTTTAGACCCAGGATACGTCCCACGGGAGTCACGGTGGCTCTAGTCTTGTGTCAAGTCTCGTCTAGGAGACCGAGACGCACGGCACCCCTTGACGGGCGCCAACGTCCCATCATCGGCTATGCACCAACCAGGGCGACATGACATATAGAGGATTCCGCTCTGCTCCAGTCCTTTTCTTTTCATTGTTACATCCACTGACAGTGATTGGGCTGGTTGTTCCGACACCCGTGTGTCACATAGCGGCAATTGTTTCATTCTTGGTACTTCATGCATTTCTTAGTTCAGCAAGAAGCAGACTACAGTTGCTACTTCTAGTTGTGCGGCTGAGTACAGAGCAGCTTTTACAGCTACAATGGAGTGTGTTTGGCTCCGGAAGTTACTTGCATATCTCCATGTATGTCAGACAGCTACTATTGTTATCCTCATTGATAGTCAAAGTGCTTTGGTTGTTGCATGGAATCCAATTTTCCATGCCCGCACAAAGCATATTGAGGGTCATTATCACTATGTCAAAGAGAGATTATCAGCAGGTGATATTCAGTTGTATTATGTTCCCATTGAAGACAACTTGGCAGGTCTCTTTATGAAAGCTCTTCCTCGACCTAAGTTTGAAGCTTTTCCACAAGCTTTGAGCTTAGTACCTTTCGTAACTTGATCTGTTATGCTTTGTACAGTCATAGGTTGCTACATCCATATAGGATGAACATGTGCAACCATGACATTAGTTCTTCAGGTATTATGAATGGAGGGGGTTTTGTAGGCCATCCCATGGGCTATCCATTGGTGCCTTCTGATCCTTGGTATGTGCCTTGTAGGCCTATATATAGCCAGTAGGACAGTTAGGGCACTTATGACATGTGCCAATTAGTACACTAGGTACAGCATGTCCTAGGGATTTGATATATTGGGTGTACTTAGTACTTTTCTCTCATTCCTGCAATTCATTACAGCAGTACGGTTTGTGCCATTGCTTCCACCTCCATTTGCTTCATTGCTTGCCCTAGTCTACAGTTTCATTCCTCCAAGGTGAAAGCAAAAACTCTGCGCTGTGAAAAAAGGAGGGAACATAAGAGAAAATGGAACGGAAAAGAATAAGAAAAAAGACCAGCCCAAGGCATGGACAGAAAGGCTACTCCAAGCTTTGAATGGGCTAGCAGAAAGCTTGCTAGGAAGGCTCTGCTCCACAAGTGCTATCATGACAAGAGAAATGATTATTTAGTTAATTAATAGTCATTAGAACCTTATTATTGTTTGGGGGCGATTTGATGGTGCCGTTATTTATGATCGATCAAGCGGTGTAAATAGTACCGCCAAAACTATGTAACATTGGCCAATGATTACTAATAAAGATGTGCACACACGTGTCTAGGTCCTAGGGGCAATAGGAAATGGAAAGGGTGCATTAGAGTGCATTGAATGGTAGGTGCATGGGTCATAGGATAAGGGTAGGTGTAAATGGGAAGATGGAACTTGAGTGATCTCAAGGGACATTAATGAAAGGGTATCACCCTTTCATTGTGAATCTCATGTAGCATTCTCTCACATTGCATTCATCCGCCATCTCTCTCCCACCTTGCATGTAGGTCAAAATAGAAACAAGTACTCTCACAAGGGCGCTCTTCCCCATTGGAGGGCCAATTGGCATTCAAATTCTACATGCATTGCACACATTTGCATTCTCGAAAAGTCTGGTTTTTCACATTACGAGCAGGACGAGAAGAGGGCGAGAGAGCAACGTGCAGAATCGTGGCAGAAGCACTAGTGTGGGGAAGGCACGGCTTGTGACAACCGCGGACGACAGAAGAGAAGGACGGCGGGAGAAGGCACGAAAGTCGCAAGAGGAATGCAAGACAACGAAATCTAATGGCAGAACCTCGACGGCACGCATGTCCAGCAAACTTTACGGGCTGCAAACATATCCTTGCCGACCAACCCTGAATTCTTGAGGCAAACATCTCCTTCCTGACCAACCCTGAATTCTTGAGGTTCTGAAACAAGGGATTTTTCTGAAAATTTTTTGTTTTGAACGGTGAACGGGTGTCCTAACGGGGTGACTCCCCCCCCCCCCCCGGGTGTGAATGTACCCTTAAAATCCTTAAACCGTGAGGAAAAGGGACCCCCCCATTCTCCCCAACGGAATGTCGGATCGGAACAAGATTTTAAGGGGGTGATCCACCCATCAAGTACCCCCTATAACGGTATCTAGAGCTCCAATCCGCTCAAAACAAGTAGCCCAAACAGAGCGTACCAGTTTACAGTAGAAATACAAGAAGAAAAGCTTAAAAGAGAAGAAAGAGGAGGTCATTTTAAGTGTCTTCTCAACACAAACGAAGTGGGAGTCGGATAAGTACCACCAACTCTACAACACTTGCCTTTTGCTATAAAATAAACTCCTTTTTTGAAATTGACAATATTGAGAGATATTTCCATTGGCCTAAACTTCGTAAAGAAGTTTTGACCTTTGTTCAACAATGTGACATATGTCAGTGCATTAAATCTGACACAAGTAATACTACTGGTCTTTTGCAACCTTTGCCTATTTCTCGGAAAGGTGGGAACACATTACAATGGATTTTGTGTCAAGTTCCCCAAGGTTGGTCAGTTTGAGCAGATTTTCACTGTTATAGATAGGCTGAGTAAACAAGCTCATTTTATTCCCTGTAAAAAGTTCTCTGCTCCTGAAACAACAAGGTTATTCATTAGGGAAATCTTTAGGTTACATGGGTTACCAAAATCTATTGTATCCGATAATGATGGCCGTTTCATTAGCAACTTTTGGACAGCCCTATTAGAGAATCGCGGAACCAAACTGAAATTTACTACAGCCTTCCATCCTCAAGGAGATGGACAAAGTCAGAATGCCAATCAAAACATAATTACTTTACTTCGAGCTTATGTCCATGACCAACCTAGAAGGTGGCCAGAGTTCTTACCCATGTTAGAGTTTGCTTATAATAACATTGTACATACTTCCACCAAGAAAGCCTCATTTGAAATCATCTATGGGCAATGTTTACCCACTCCAATAACACACTTGGGGGAGCGAATTTTTGCTGCTGACCAGTTTGCTGAGGATATTATTGAGTAGGTAAGAGAACATATTAAGAAGGCCCAGGTTCAACAATCCAAGGTAGCCAATAAAAAAAGAAAAGAAGTTTATTACAAGGAGGATGATTGGGTTTTACTGAAGATTGATAAAAGAAGAATCAAGTTGGTGAGAGGAAGTACAAAACATGTCAAGTTAGCACCGAAGTTTTATGGTCCATTTCAGATTTCAGCAGCTTTATATCCAAAAGAAGGATCTGGAGCATATGAGCTGAAATTACCAGCCCACTGGTGTGAAGCGTATGAGCTGAAATTACCAGCCCACTGGCGTATGAAGAATATCTTTCATGTGAGCAATTTGAAGAGATACCATGGCGACACTGCTGCGTTTTTGGATACTCGGCATCAAGAAGAACCTGAACTTGAAGATGGGACTCAAGTTCTTACTCCGGAACAAATCATGTACCTCGTGGAAAGAAGAGATATATGTATTTACTAAAGTTTAGTGATGCACAATGGATGGAAGAAGAGTTCTTTACAGATTTTCCACAGATACTCACAGATTATAAAGAGGTGATGCAATTGCTGAAGTAACAAGAGAAAGTGCACGTAAGAGGAAGAGACAAGCAATAATCCAGAAGAGGACTTCTGCTCATTCAAGCAGGAGAGAGTGGAATGACAGGAGAAATGATTATTTAGTTAATTAATAGTCATTAGAACCTTATTATTGTTAGGCCCCAATTTGATGGTGCGGTTATATGTTTGTATTTATGATCGATCAAGCAGTGTAGATAGTACCGCCAAAACTATGTAACATTGGCCAATGATTAGTGATAAAGATGTGCACACACGTGTCTAGGTCCTAGGAGCAATAGGAAAGGCAAAGGGTGCATTAGTGCATTGAATGGTAGGTGCATGGGTCATAGGATAAGGGTAGGTGTAAATGGGAAGATGGAACTTGAGTGATCTCAAGGGACATTAATGAAAGGGTATCACCCTTTCATTGTAAATCTCACGTAGCATTCTCTCTACCACATTGCATTCATCCGCCATCTCTCTCCCACCTTGCATGTAGGTCGAAATAGAAACAAGTACTCTCACGAGGGCGCTCTTCCCCATTGGAGGGCCAATTGGCATTTAAATTCTGCATGCATTGCACACATTTGCATTCTCGAAAAGTCTGGTTTTTCACAAGTGCTAGGGCGGTGTCAGGTGGGCTCAACTAGAGAAGGAAAACTCCTCTCCCACAGATGGTGACCTCCTATATGTGGTCCCTTCTAGCGCTAAGCTTGCCTATAACCAAATTTGTCTCTGATCCTCGATGGTGTGAGACCAACAATTCTGCCCACCACAGCTCGGTTCTATAATGATTGAATTGCTAACACCGCTTGTTGCTCGTCTTGTGGAGAGAGTAGGACCTTGACGGCAGTGGAAATCGAGTGGTGCTGCCATTGGAGGCTCCCTTGCCAGACCAAAGGTCACTATCAAGTTTCATTCCTCCAAAGGTGAAAGCAAAAACTTTGCGCTGTGAAAAAGGGGGGAACAAAAGAGAAAATGGAAGGAAAGAAGAATAAAAAAAGACCAGCCCAAGGCACAGCAGAGCCAAGAAAGGCTTGAAGGAGGGGCTGAGATACAGCCTTCTGCTCCTGCCAAAACAGGCCAGAAAAAACACCAAAGCTCAACAAGGAGCTTGGACCCACCAGCCACTACCTCTCGCACAAAAGGCAGCTAGAAAACTGCTCCAAGGAAGCATGAAACTCAAGAAAACCAGCAGCAACTCCCCGGCCCAAGTACAAAATGAACAGGTAGATCTTGCAAGCTGTCCGAACTGCAAGGCAACCCCCAAAACTGGGCTTTGAACTGAAAGCCCAGCAAAACGAGCTGCTCCAGACGAGCCAAATTGGTGCCGCTGCACAGCAAGCTTCGACCTGCTGAAAGGGAGCCTTGAAGAGCTGCGACCTGCTGGGGGGGAAGCTTTGAGACCTGCTGGGGGGAAGCCTTGTATACCATGACCAAGCCTAGGAGCTCCCAGGTGAGCCAACGATCAAGTAAACTTCACACGAGTCCAGGTGGCTACTCAGCGAACCAAAAGCGAGGCTGGAAGGGGAAGAGACAGTTTGAAAGAATCCACGGAAAGGAGAGGGAAAGGGTGAGAAGAGGCGGAAGGGAAGAAACAAAAGGGAAAGGGGCGGGGAATGCAGCATAGGAGAGGCAGGCAGGTAGCTTTTTGACAATATGAAGACGAACGAGGGGGATTCAATATAGTACTACATCACCAAAATGAAGGTAGTCTAGGACAAGCTTTCAATGGTTGGTCAAAGAATAGAATCGTCTCTGGTTACATGGCTTGTACTTGGCATGCTTCCTTGAAGTACAAGGGCTTTGTCACCGTGATCATTAACAGGCAGCAGTCAGCACTGGTTACTTTCAAAAAGCTAGTGCCTCTAATTTTGCAAGAAGAAGCTCGAGAGAAGAAGTTTGAAGGATCCAGCAATAAGGTTCCTTGCAAAAGGAACAGACAAGGGTAAGGCCAGTAATGGTAAGTCCCAGATTGATGAGGACTCAAAAGGGAGAAGTTGGTGGCTTCTAAGAAGTGCTTTTATTGTGAGAAACTAGACACTTCGCGAAAGACTGCCGGAAGAGAAAGGCAGATCAAAAGAAGACACAGACAAAACCAAGGCAAAAATCCAAGATAGAATCTGCCATTGTCATCAACAAGGAGCTATTCATGCCCAAGAGGACAGAGAAGTGTTCAATACTTTCAGTGACTCAAGATGGTGATGATTAGAATGCTGATAGTGAAGCTTCAAAACACATGTCCAAGACTAAAGATTGGTGCAAAACCATAGTATGGGACCGTTCATCATGGTGGGGGACAATCGTAGCTATGCTATCAAAGGGATCAAGAGTGTTCCATTCACGACCAGGATAAGATTCCCACCAATGTTCTCTAGTTAGCTAGCAATTGAATGAGATGAGCGTCATCTTTGATGAAGACGTAGTGGTCATCAAGAATATGGCGACAGACAAGATGATCGCTTGAGGAATCGAAGAAGGGCTGCACAATGTTGGTTCTAGGAGACAAAGGCATTGGAGTACACTCTTAGGGTCACTGTGCTTTCTCACCTTCATAGATGATTTCAGCAAAGTCATGGGGGTGTATTGTATGTCCAAGAAGTCTCAGTCTTTCAACAAGCTCAAAGAATGGAAAGCGAAAGTAGGGAATGAGAAGGGAAAGAAACTCAAGATATTCAGGATGGACAGAGGGGGGGGGGGGGGGGGGTACCTTCAGATGAGGTCAATGAATACTACAAGAAGCATGGGATCGAGCAGCAATTGATAGCAGCATGGACATCCCAATAGAATGGGGTGGCTGAACTGAAGAATCGTACCATAGTGGAGATGGTTTGAGTATGCTCAAAGGAAATGATCTTCCAACAACCTGTTGGGCGAGGTGGTCAATGCAGCTGCCCACATCCGCAACAGGACAACGGCCCAAGCATTCGAAGGGAAGATACCCATGAGGGCATATTCAGGTAAAAGCTTGTCATCAAGCACTGGAGAGTTTTCGATTCATGTTCACAAAGATACCAGGACCAAGCTAATCCCAAGAGTAGGAAGTGTGTCTACAAAGATACCAGGAGTTGTAACTACCCCAGCTGCATTCTTTATGTCTTGTGGTCTTAGCTCTGTCATCTTCGTAATCTCCCAATTACTCTTACCACAAGGTGGCTCCGTATCTTCATCTTCTAGAGTGGGTAATCAAGCTTTCCAAAGTTTGGGACGGATAATCTGGCCATGAAAAAGATGTGAAATGCTTAGGAGGGGAATGCCCTGCAAGGTCGCTGAAATGGCGGTCGCCTCTTTCTCGTGAGGGAAGGAAACAACGAATGCTCTCTAATTTTTACTCAAGCAGTACACTGTAGATGAACCCACAAAACAATAGATATGTAGAAGGCACAACCGTACAAATATGCCAAAAAACAGCTCAGTGTATCCATCCATAAATGTGGGCAAAAGTAGCTCAAGGTGAGCACAAAACCTGCTTGGCAAAACACAGCCAAGCATGGATGTTAGAAACCCAAGTATAGAAGGGCAGATTGATGCTCAGGTAGGGGCTCCTGCGTGCCTTAAAGAGGGCTTCAGTGGGATGTCCAATGACTCTGCATATGGCCCTTTTATAAGGGCTGGATGGGTTCAGGCCGACCTGAACCCTAATTCTAACCGGCCTAGGGCTGCTAGCCAGCGTCTGTAGTAACCCTCCAAGCAGTCGACCGGGATTTGTACGGACCCAACTATTCTAGACCTCGCCTGACCTGGTCTGTTGACCTAAGAGGCCTACAGAGAATCCAAACATTACGGCTTCTGTCTTCGTCCCTAAACTACTGCAAACAGCCTCAGAATAAGGTCTGTTGCAACTTCTGCCTGCCCACACCGACCCCTGGATCTACTGACCCCTTGTCCTCCTCATATGTGGGCTTGCACGTGGGCCAGTGATCTCTAACAACCTTGTAAAGATGCAAAGTAAATATTTTAAGTTGCATTTAATAATAAAGATACAATGCAGGTGCATCATTTGCATGGAAAGAGGAGCTTGTTTGTGTATACATTGTGCTCCACGAACCTGCCCTTGGAAATTATCAAAGGCATGATGCAATTCATCAAAGAGCTTTGAAGTCCAGCTGTAATTTGATAGAGAGACCACTAAAAGGGAAAAGTTATTGGCATCAAGTGGATATACAAGGCTAAGTACAAGTCTGACCACTCTTTTGGCTAAGTCTGACCGCTCTTTTGGCGCCAAGAGCCATGTACATGCTAAAGATCTCGACATTTCCCCAACAACTAGGATGCCCAAGATTCAAATTGTGATGGCATTGGAAAACACATCACAAACGGCTCATTATTTGATGGGCACAAAGTCACCATTCTTGAATGGGGACCTAGAATAAGAAATCTATGTGGAGCAGCCACAAATATTACTATACCCAAGATCATAACAGAAGGTATGTAGACTTTGCAAGGTGTTGTATGAGTTGAAACAGGGCCTAAGAGTTTGGTACCACAGGATTGACGATTATTACACAAGGTAAGTTTCACTCGTAGTCTAATAGATAACAACTGTATTACTCTTTAGAGGGAGACAAGAGGATGGTCATCATTCTGTATGTGGATGACCTGATCATCACCAAGAAACATGGGGAGAAGATCCAAGAGGTCTAGGATATACATCAAGAGTAGTTCAAGCTCATAGATTTGGAATTTCAGCTCGGCATAGAGATCTGCAGGAATCAAATAGAATCTCCTTTTCTCAGTAGAAGTACTATAAACGGATATTCAGAATGGAGGGAAGTCTCAGAAAGCAGTTACATCCATGAGGTTGGAGCCAAAATGAGTACAACTGATACTTCTTGGTTGGTTCACGACTAAGTACCAGCTTGTGGTTTGATCTATCTAACCAATATGCGAATTGACATCAGTTTTGCAGTAAGGGTGCTGAAGGTGACTCACTGAAATGCAGTTGTGAGGGTACTCAGGTGTCTCAGAGGTACATGCAACTATGGGATTGCTTATAAGACAGAACCCACTCGGAGTGGAACTGATGCTTTGGACACAAATTGTCCACTACAAGTTCTTGTTCATGCTTGGGGTAGGGCCATCTTGAGGCTCAGCGAAACAGCCACTCTCTCTTTGACACAGTTGCTTGCGCAGCTGCTTGTGACCATGTGGCATAAATAGACTCTGGAAGACCTGGATGTTCATTAGAATGATGAGATGGTGATCATTTGTGACAACCACAGTTATGTTGCCATTGCCAAGAACCTCATGGACATTGAGGTTAAACTTCATCAAGGAGCTGATAGAAGATGAGCAGGTTTGGTATCCTGGTGCACGGACTGCCTCTCTCTCTGACATTTCATTGTACAATATTTCTTGTAAAGCAGCCTACAAGAAACACCTCTGCCCCACTCCAGAATCTAGTTTGTCTTTATTGTACTGCTTGTCGAAGAAAGAATTCAAAATGGTACCCCATGAGGAGAGAATCAGATGCATTTATGATCCCAAAAAATCACACAGGGAACACATCATCACCGCATTTAGAAGATGGAAGAGGGCTTATCATACTCCTCATCCCTCTAATAAAATACTTTTTTTGATCCCATGACCCCGCTAAACCATGTGCATTGAGGATGTTGCTAAGAATATCAGGGGTGTTTTATAGGGGCTTAAAAATAGATTGGATGTCATATCCTGATAACCGTGTTTTCAGGAATGAACTGCACCATAATGTTGGCGTGAAGGTCAGAATAACATCCTTCACAGACTAATCCCACGGATGTCTACAAAATCCGCTAACCACCCACATTGGTCCTTTATTCGGGGACGAATGTTACGCTACGTGGCTAGTAGCGGCTACAAAAGCTTAAAAACTCTAACATAGGCTTATGGGTTCATGTTACCAAAAAACAAGGCGCTTTTGAATTTCATAGAAGGCGGCACAATTCCCCGTAAAATTCCTCTGGTGCATTTCTTGAAACAAAGGCACGAGATCGTGCAAAGTCCTCTTTTCAGCTAGAAGGAATGCAACTGAGCTGGGCATGCATCTTAAACACCAAAACATGTGTAGGAGAGTACTGACCTCAGAAGGGATACATGAGGGAATGGAATACAGGCAGACGCTGCCATCACTGGAAGCTGTGGCCAAAATGTCAGGTGAGGGAGTGAAGCGTGCAGCAAAGACGGTGCGGGTGGAGGCCACCAAATCAGCTCGAATGCGAGCTTTGTAAGCTTCTTCGTCCCAATTCCTCGCGTCTCCCATGGAGCCTTTTGTGGGCGACACAATCTCAAAACTGCCAAGATGACAATGCCATAAATCTAGCAATCACGCGGGTGCATGGAAGAGCCATCAAAAGTTCTCAAGATCTTGAAACTAAGAACAACAAGAGTGTCCAGCCCATGGCCCACCTCCATTCAAATGCACCATGGGCATTGGGCTGGCATGGGCGGCTCTACACCCTAAGGGTGTTTATAGACTTAGAGCGCTTCCCCGTCTTCCCCGTGCCAGCCAGTGGCACTATACCAGCTCCAGGTAGGGGGCATCAACATCCCGACAGCGAGCTGCTAGCGTGGAGAAGCGAATTGGGATGTTTGGGCATGTAGCCTCTTTATGTAAAGATTATGATATACCAATGCTCAAGACATGTAGAGACCAATTGTGCCTACCTTCCAGAACTATCTATTTAGAGAGAGTAAAGATGCAACATGAATTGGCCACCACAAAGAGAAAGGCTCTCTTTTATAAAGACAAGACACTGCACCATGAAGAAGGAAAGGATAAGCCCCTATGACATCCCTATTTGATGAAGGGAAGATACAACCCCCGAATGAAAGAAATAAGAAACACATTGATGAAGGGAGGAGCACATCAGCAAAGAAGGAGACCGTCTTTGATGAAGGGAAGATCTAACCTCTTGATGAAAGAAGAAGCCATTCCAGCCTAGCAATCGAATGCTCAGCTGGCTGAACCGGTTTGGAAGGCAATTTCAGCCATGATGATGGTGCAGGCACCCCTCGTTGCCAAGCTTCCAATGCAAAAACTACTAATTGAGAAGGTGACTATTTGTAGGCAAACAGTGGTCGAGATGGATGACCCAACACGAGGGACACACAATGCCAGCAGTGTCCACTGTTGGCTCAACGCAATCCCTAGCACCAGCGTCAGCGTAAGGAGGCACTCTTAGCCCACTGACACTTCATGGATGAGCAAGATTGTCTACCCATGTCCAAGCCACGGCTCAGATGCATTCAATGCACCATTGGGCCGGCAGGGACATTGGCACAAAATAAATACTAGAGTTTCATGTCCATCGTATTTGTTTTCGAGGCCAATCGAGGGTGTGGACAACCATAGAAGTTGATCCAATCCAATGGGTAGACACTGCTACAATGTTCAGTCATGTGTGAAATACATCAACACCCAAACACCATCTCCTACTGCAATGTCCGATCATGCGTTACCCTAACAATACAATTCATCATAAGTGATCTTAATAATACAATTCATCATATGTGGGCTTAAGAATAAAATTATAATCATTTTTTGAGAAAATTTGGTTTATCTTTACACTCTGAAGTCCATTCGTTGAGCTTATGATCGCATTGGCTTCCTCTTTCGAAGGGCTTTCAAACAAGTGGACCCACAAAAATGAGCCCAATGGCACAATGGAGACATGTTGACCCATGGAGGTGGAGCACCTCTAGTATACCCAAACTTTAATCAGCTTCTTTGGTTACTTTCCCTAAGTGGTGATTCCTAAGTGGGTGTGCACGACAACTCTAAATAGGTTGCCATAGCCTTTCCAACTTGATTGAAATGTATAAGGTCTCATACTTGTATTAAGGTGCTCATGCTCCTTTCCTTTGTTAGATTGCCAAACTAGCCTAGTGTTGAGTGGTCATTATAATTGGCTCTTTCTTCCACATCCCCCTTCTCAGTTTTCACAGCTTGTGCACTCGTCTTTTCAATATTTGAGGTGTGCTCTTATTTTATAGATTGACAATGAAGGGACATTCTGGATGCCCAATATGTGGTAATAATTGGGAACCAGGTTCTCAAAAAATCTTAATAAGGTTGTGCATCTAAATTATGTCAATATGGAAGAAATCCATATGTTTCTTGGAAAGCCAACAAGTTTGATAAACATCCCCATACCTTGTAAAGGTGACCCTTGGATTCACTTTATAAATTTGAAGCTCTTTGAGTGCATGAGTTCCTTATGTATATCACTCCAACTTGCATTGGTCATCCAAAGCATAATATACTATCATATGAAGAGACCAATATAGATGGATTTATTGGCCTTCCATATTGCATTTCCTAGACCTTCTTCCTAATGTTCTTCACCAATGGTGGCCCTAGATTGGCTTGGCTCATTGCCCTATCCCATGGCTTCATCAAGGACAATGAAGCATTTAGGGCTTGAATGCCTATAGATGGATTTGGTGGTCTTGTTGATGGTCTTCCATTCTTACTATTTTTTTTCACTAACCATGGCCTTACCTGAGAGTGCTCTCAATGGAAGTAGAAAGAAGAGGATGGGAGAGAGAGAGAACCAGGAGAGAGCCAAACAAGTTTTGGTGTGTGCAGAACACCCTAATCATTTATGCATCCATATATATGTGTGTTTGAGTATTGTACATAACTAGGGTTAAGGCACAATGGCCTTTAAACCCCACAACCTCCCACTTAAAGGCCAATGTGCCTTTAAGGAGAACAACCAATGAGCATACTATCTAATGCCCATCAAATACATTACAATACTCAAACCGCCGCTGACTAGGTAGACTCTTCGTTAGCATATCTATAGGGTTATCATGAACCTTGATAAGCTCTATGTGCTTGTCCTCAAGTATCTCCCTAATGAAATGGTACTTGACCTCAATGTGTTTGGTCTTTGCATGAAAGATCGAATTTTGTACTAGTTGAATAGCACTCATAGAATCACTATCCAATGTTGGTACACCTATATGAATCCCCCAATCTCCCACTAGCCGATCAAGCCATATACCCTCCTTGCAACCCTCTGTGGCTGCAACATACTCGGCCTCTGTGGTAGAAAAAGCAATGCACTTCTGTGTGCGAGACATCCACGACACTACGCTACCTGCAAAGGTGAACACATAACTAGAAGTGGATCTCTTGCTATCCACATGCCTTGCATAGACTAAATCTGTGTACCCAAGTACATGCATCTCTCCTCTGCCAAAGTAGATGCACATCTCCTTGGTACCCTTCATGTACCTCATGATGCACTTAACTGCCTCCCAATGCCTCTTTCATATACTGGCTAACAACTCCCACTACAAATGCAATGTTCGGTCTAGTAGCTATCATAGCATACATAAGACTCCCAACCACTAATGCATAAGGAACCTTGGCCATCATCACCCTCTCCTCATTTGATTCGGGACTATCTCCCTGACTTAGGTTCACATATGGAGGCAATGGAGTACTTACTATCTTTCCCTCCTCCATATTGAAATGCTGCAACACTTTTGTAACATACTCCTTTTGTGAAAGCCAAAGGAGTTTCCTACTTCAGTCACGCGTGATGCGCATACCAAGAATATGACCTACAAGCCCCAAATCCTTCATGTCAAATGCCTCATGCAACTTGGTTATCCTTAGCCCTTTTAGTGTAGAGGCAGTGATCAATTTCACTTCTTCTAAAACCCTGGGACCGAATGAAAGCATTAAATTTTTGATACTATTCTCAAGGCGCTTGCTTAAGACTATAGAGACTCTTATTTAGCTTGCAAATCAAATTCGTTTTGCCCTTTTCTTCAAGGCCTTTCGGCTATATCATGTACATTTCCTCATGCAGATCCCCATGCAAGAAACCTATCTTGGTATCCATCTGCATAAACTCCATATCCTCTGCTGCCACAAGTCCAAGTACGCATCTAAGTGTGGTCATCTTCACAACTAGAGAGAAGATCTCATCAAAGTCCACACCCTTCTCTTGCTTGAATCCTTTAGCAACCAAACGGGCCTTGTACTTAGGCACATCATTACCTGTGACCTTCATCTTGTAGACCCATTTACATGGCAATGGTTTCTTTCCATGTGGCAAAGAAACCAAGTTCCAAGTCTTATTTTTCATGAGTGAACTCATTTGTGATTGCACAGCATACTCCCACTTGTGCTGATCCTCGTGCATCATAGCCTCTCTATAGCAAGAAGGCTCCCCACAATTAGTAAGCATCACATAGTCTACCCCTGGAACAAATCTCTTAGGTGGTCTAAACACTCTAGCTGATCTTCTCAAGGGCATTTCAGCTTGCTATCCTGCCTGCAAATCAGCCACATTTGGCTCATCGTTTCCACCAATAGATGATCCATCATTTGTCCTTGATTGTGTACTTCTGAGAGTACCTATTGGCACCATTTCTCGCACATCCGGTGCATGGACAGCTTGCTATCCATCAACATCTACAGGTGGATTCACATCCTGGAAAGTGATTCTCCTCATTTCCACATCCCTCATGGGTGTCTTATGCATCTCCTTCTCATTGAAGACCATATCATGGCTTCGTATGATCTTATTTGCTTCTGGATACCGGATATGATAGCCCATCTTTCCACTTCCACCATAACCTAGAAAGATGCATTTCCTAGACTTAGGATCTAGCTTCTTCTGAAGCTCTTTTGGCACATGTGCATATGCCTCACACCCAAATATATGCAAATGAGAGTAAGAGGGCTTCTTGCCACTCCATGCCTCTTCACGATTACCACCATGCAAACTCTTACTAATTGATCACATGCATTGCAGTCTTCATTGCCTCAGCCCAAAAACCACCAAAAAGACTTGCATTGGAAAGCATACATTGCAACCTTTCCTAAATAGTGCAGTTCATATGTTCTACAACTGGTTTTTGCTCTGGAATACGAGGGGATGTGAGCTCCCTCTTGATCCCACATGTATTACAGAAATGTTGAAAGTCATGAGAGAGATACCCTCCACCATTGTCAATCCATAGGCATTTAAGCATTCTACTTGACTGATTTTCAACCAAAGCCATCATTTCTGAAATACCTGGAACACATTGCTCTTTCAAGCTATATCATACGCCCACACTTTCCTAGTTGCATCATCAATGAATGTCACATAGTATTTAGCCCCACCTAATGACCGTGTAGGAAGGGACCACATACATTTAAATGCACCAAAACAAGCCTTTCAAGCTCCTTCTTTCCCATTATTTTATGGGATAATTTAGTCTGCGTCCCATAGAGATGATGCTCACAATTTTCAAAGTCAGAAAAACCCAAATGCTGTACATAACCCAAACGGCATAAGAGTTTGATTCCATTGTGGCTCATAGCAATGCCACGAAGTTGTACTCGGCTACTCGATTATTGCAACAACATGATCAGACACCCTTGATACATGTAAGGGATACAATGTCCCACACTTGACACCCCTTGCCAAAACCATAGAGCCCTTCTGAATTTTCCAACTCAGAAAGCCAAAGTTGGTCTGAAAACCAACGTCATCTAGTTGACCTGCTGAAATGAGACTCTTGGTCAGCTTAGGTACATGTCTCACATTTTTCAAAACAAATGTAGACCCATTTGCAAAAGAAAACTTTGTGTCACATGCTCCCACTATGTCACATGCATAGTTACTTCCAAGATGCACACAACTTGTCTTTCCATTGTCACAAGTGGAGAACCATTCCCTATGGGGAGTAACATGGAATGAAGCACTGGAATCCAAAATCCAATCCTGGAGATATGCATCATGTGAAGTGGTAAGCAACTTTGTAGTAGGTAGACTAGACATGAAGAGAATGTCATTGTCATTATCATCAATGTTTGCATTGATCCCCTGGATCTTCACTTTTCCTTTGTCCTCCCTTGGACTCTCTTCCTTCTTATTTGCACCCCAATTTGCATTCTTTTTCTTATCCTTTTGCTCCCTTTTCAGCTTGTAGCAATCCTTTTTCATGTGGCTTTTCTTGCTACAATGGTAACACTCAATGTTCCATGCCTTGGATGTGCTAAAGAGACTTCCCTCTTTCTTTGGACTTCCCCCTGAATTGTGATCTGCCCCTGCGCACATTTAAGGCTACATCCTACTTGTTGTCATCCATAGACTTCCATCTAATCTCCTTGCCCAACAAGCTACTTACAACATCATCAAACTTAAGTACTCCACTAGGTGCCGAATTACTGAACAGTTGTATAGAAGGTATCCTATGAGGATGGCAATGAACACAAGAGGAATATTTCCTTATTCTCCTCATCAAAATTCAGTTTCTAAGCCTAAACTTGGCTGAAAATAATATTGAATTCATTTAAATGAGAAGTAATGGAGACCCCTTCCTTTATCTGTAGCTCAAACAACCTCTTCCTGAGGTAACATTTATTAAAGGCAATTTCCTTCTCATAAGTGGCACATAATTTCTTCCACAAATCTTCCATAGTTTGCTCATTTACTTACTGTTAAATAAACTAACTCTGCAAGATGAAGCCTAACAGTAGACTTTGCTAATGCATCCAACTCATTCCAATCATCCTGAGACATAGTTGCTTGCGCTTAGCTACAATTCCTTCTGAGGGTCTAATCTGCTTCTTTTGAATAAGCACATCCCTTATCTATTGTTTCCACAAAGAAAAGTTTGTCCCATCAAACTTTTTAATGCTGAAAAACTCCTTTTCAGAGATGGAAGAGGATGCCATGATGCAAATAAAGCAAAATCCCAAATGTTAGTTCCTACAAGAAAGAATCACACCAAATACCAGGTGCACTCAACTACGTCTATCACAATGGAGGGTAATATCACCGAGCTCAAAGCATCAAAATGCATTTGACTCATGTGCATATACTATGCATCCATATGAGCAAATCTGGCCCAAAAGAAAATGTCAATCTACAATGACAAAATAATAGCAAATTCAATGCCAATAAGAGCCAAATGCCTCAAGCATAAACACCGTCCATGGGCATAAGCATCAATAATGTCTCATCCAAGAGAGTATAGCACTATCACACTATCAATGCATTAACTGCAATGTGTCAAAGCTGTCCCTCAGCATAAAATAGCATCTATGTGCTAAATCTCCATCAATAAAGCATCCCAGAAGGCAATCTAGGCCTCTCAAGGCATCCAACAAGGATTGCAATGCATCTAAATGGCTTGTAAAGCATCCACTGCAACTCAATGCAAACCATGAATGAGCACACATGGCTCAGACTGCAACTAGAGTGATCTGCATAAGGTATGTTCAAAATCACAACCTCAAGGCAATGACCACTACTGAAAGTAAGACTTGAGATGCCTTAAAACATGTGTGTCACTACATAATCGGACTTGGCAAGACAATCTACAAATATCTATCTTTTGCTGGAACTCCAACATTCCAATTGATGAATGGGAAACGGGGAGTCAAACCTTGCAATTGACCTGTAATCAAAAAATCAAAGGTTTGAACCTTTGAATGGATTTTTGACAAAGAAATAGATTACTTGACGTCTTAGAGAGACAAAACTTCTCCAAATCTCCACAGAATCGTGCAAGAGCTGACAGGTCCTTTTGGGCCTCCAAAATGCAATGGAACATATGGTTTTAGAAACTGTGGTACCAATTACTGGGTCGAACATACGGACCAAAAAATATTTTAGCAAACATATCTATTTATAAACACCATTGAAGTGCAAATGATGAGTAACACAAAAGTTTTAGGACCTCCTGAGTCCATTGGAACTGATAGATTTGCGACTGGTTGCTTCAAACTTGAGTTCCAACACACTGGCTGAAAAACGTTGAAGTAGAGACAGTGAGTCAGAAATCCAACAAAATGATCCCAAATTCAAGAATGAAAGGGTTTTCAAAATCCTGAAGTGCAATGGACACCAAAAGCAGGCAATGGTTGCCTCTACAGTCATTTTGGACTCTCAGTCATCAAAAGGAACATGGGAATCATCAAAAAACGTCTTTTTGCTCTAGAACCACTTGCAGGCCTGCAAAAACCACTCAGAGACTTCTAGAAACCACTTGCACACTTCTACAAGGTTCCAATACCACTTGGGTAGCTCAAACAAGCACCCACATGCTTGCTCCGTCCTCCCACAAAGCTGCAGCAACAGACTTTAGGCTCCAGGCATACACACTGGCTCAGCTAATTGCCCACAAGCATTAGATAGCACCCGGCCTCTGATACCAATTGAGAGTGCTCTCAATGGAAACAAAATGGAGGAGGATGAGAGAAAGAGAGAGCTAGAAGAGAGCCACACAAGTTTTGGTGGGTGCAAAACACCCTAATCTCCTATGTCATCCATATATGTATGTCTTTGAGTATTGTACATAACTAGGGTTAAGGCACAATGGCCTTTAACCCCCACATTACCTTGGCCTAACCTAGCTCTGATTGAGTTGGCCAAGCCTAGATTGTATTGACTTAGAGTGTCCTAACTTTGTTTTGTTTTGGCTTGGCTTAATTGGACCAACTTGGATTCCTTTGCTTGGCATAACTTGGCTTGGTTTGATGGACTAGACCAGATTTGTCTTGCTACTAATGAGATTGGCTTTAGCACAACAATGTGTTGGTTGGAGACCTATTGGGGTGACTCGGCCACATGGATCTGACTTGTTTGATGTGGCTACATTTGCCTAGATTAAACAAGGAATATGTGGTTGGAGCACAAGAACCACTTCTCTTTACATGGAAGGTGCCACCTTGATGGCTCAAGTACTAGAAGGACCATCACCATTAATGGTAGGACTACCACATTAGGCAACTTGCACCTACCTAGCACCAAGTTCACACTTGTGTCGTTGAGCATTATAGCCTTGCAACTTTGAACCCTTGCACATCAAGAGTAGGAAGTATATCGCCATTGGTTACTTTGCCCCGTAAGAGGCTCATTATGGAAGATTAAGTTGGTTGGTCTAATATTAGAGCAAATTCAAATTTGATAAATTCACCCAATAATGCAACTTTCTCATGTGAGTTTTGATTTATCCCTATAGCTATGCAATTTGATCAGCACTAGTCATCCAAAGCCATTTACAAGGCTAGAATTTTCAAATGATAACTTATGTATGATGTTTAAATACTTATAGCCATTGAAACCCTGAAAATGGTAGCATGGGATAATATTTATAACTCTATGTGGATGAACGCTTTGCCCAATGACCTACAGTTCCATAAAAATTCTCCCTTGTCTTTTTAAACCTTGTCTCTCTTGCTACAAAGTCATCATGCTTGTCTCAATTGTTGTGACTCATGCAAGGTTGAGATTGTAAATCATGCTATCTTGAGCTTGAGAAAATTGGGGGGAAATATTTTTTCAAGCTTTTTAGTGTGATCTTTTTTACCAATTCCTTTGTTTTTGTGAGCTTTTAAAAAAAATCCATACCCATTTTTTTAAATGAAAAAGATGGGGAGGTTAGAAGGGGGGGAGTGGGGGTAGAGGATATGTTCATTTTCATAGCATGTGGGAGAGGTGGAAGAGTGGATATTATGCACAAAGGGGGGGGACACTGGGGAAGGGGGCGTTGGGGGGAAAGGAAGAGTGGATATGAGTGGGAGCAACAGGGAAAAAAAGTGGAAGGTATGTTCACATTCAAAGGAGAAGGGATGAACTTGATACTTTTGAAAGTGCCAATAATTTGAAAGTTTTGAACTCGTAGTTGGATTCGTTGTCGAATTCTTATCAATTTGAGTATCAACATGACCATATTCTGATAAAAATTGAAAAAATGGTATTTTTTTCATGGATTCAGTCAAATATATGAGGTCAAAACTTTCAAAATTATGATATCTCCCGTAGTTCCTCCCTTTCCCTTCACATTTGGAAAATGAACATAACTTTCATATTCCTCATCCTCTCCCTCCTCCTTGCACTCCTCTTTGCATACCTTATATGTTCTCCCTCTCCATTCTCCACTATGATAATGAATATACATTCCAACTCCCCCCCCCCCAAAAAAAAGAAACAAACCCTTCTTTGTGCTACCTTACCCATGCGCCCATTCCTCCCCCTTTCCTCATCTCCTTACCCTCCCCGCCTCTCTCCTCATAACCACAACCCAAACTTCCAACCAACCCTGCTCCACGTCCCCCCACCCTTCTCTCTCTCTCTCTCTCTCCTTCTCCCCCCCCCTCTCTCTCTCTCTCTCTCTCTCTCTCCACTTCCCCCATCAAGTGAATGAAAAGCTCAAAAAACTCATGAAATTTGAAAAAAAACTCATGACCAAAAGCTCACCAAAAAATCACACCCAGAATATTGCGTGCAACTTAGTTGGAGCAAGTTGTCTACATAGGTTTGCCAGAGGATTGTGAGTGGTATGGTTATACTCTTGTTGGATTAGATGAGTGCAAATTAGTAAGGTTGAAGGAGTTGGGTGCTCTCCATTCAAGCAAGTCACACCTATTCTTTGTAGCTTTGAGTATATGAAGCTTGGCATACATACACACACATACACACGTGCATATAAATAAATAAATAATGTAATGTGTGTGTGTGTGCATGCACACACATGCGTATGTGTGTGGTATATATGTATGTATGTATATATGTATGCATGCATGCATGTATATATATATGACTTGTCTCATGCTTATGTATGTATGTATGTATGCATGCATGCATGTATATATATATATGACTTGTCTCATGCCGTCTTGTTAAGATGGTCAGGCTCATCTCACGATGTCTTGTAAACACATGTACATGTGGTCCATCTCACCCACCTCGCAAGCCTTGCATGTCTCACATTATATCGAGCACGTTGTTAGCAGGATCACATGTGCTTGTTGTTATTGAGTCTTCCTAGAGACAAACAGCTCAAGCGAGCATGAACCCCATCTTGGTAGTAAGGAGATTGATTGTGGGGTAAATAAGACATCCACAATAAGGCATATACAAGTTGGATTTTATATTCTCTTATAAAAGTTCAAAGTGGCTTTCACCTTTTAGCAACATTTAAGGGAGCGATCATCATAAAACCTATGAGCTTAAGTGAGATAGAGGTAAATGGAAAGGCATAAAGTACGTCCTTGTGAAGAAGAGTTGTAGTAGGGTCTAATAACAAAGTACAGATTCCAAAAACCACAAAATTATGTTATCCAAAGTTTCCATTACCACTAGATATTGAAAATACACAGAAGGCTCAAACAATGATGGGAATACCATGTTTTATCTTTTTTATGCTTCATGTCTCGTAAGACAAGGTTACATCACCACTTGAATAACACAAACACCCACTACTAGAACACACCACATACATGTCACACACTAACACTACGTTGATGAACTTGCTATCTCAACACTCCTAGCTAAGCTCATCATATCCATCTTCAATGCTTTAAGTCTCTTTGTGAGTACTCAAAACTTCTCTTTCCCAAGTGACTTTGTAAAGATTCCAAAGGCTTGTTTCTTTAGTCTTCACATTAACTTGTCCATGTAGCACCTTCCTTTAGTGAAATGATAATGGACCTTTATGTGCTAGGTCCTTGCATAATATATAGGATCGATAGCAAATTGAATACTATTCATATTGTCACAATGTATGACAATCCTTTCGACGATAGATAATGCAGATGTTCAACACAAAAATGCAAATTCATGTCATGATTGTGGATTTTTAGGCCACTAGGCCCACAATACATAAGAGGTAGCAAGAGCAAACTAATGCCCCACATTAAGCCAATGATTCTCTAGCTCATGGTTCTTATCAAGCCGATAACTATGTGAAAATTTCTTATTATCCCCTCGTCCTATAGCTAATAAGACTAATTATGTTCATTATTCATCTACTTGATATCCATTGTGGTGATACACCACCCCATGCTACTTTTATGGTCGTCCAATCACCCCGCATAAGTGATGAGTAAACAACCTAGTGGGTTCATGGTGGATATGATTCACATCTGACTTTTCAGAAAGATTGTTTTTCTTAGCTACATCCTCATTTGAATTGAAAGGAACACCATTCCATTGTGCTCGTAGGTCAACAATGTGATATGGTGGATGTACTCTATGTGCTCATTTTTTCTTAGAATATTAACTTGTTGGTAAGATTGCGAAAGAAGATCTCAACATTACTTTTGAGGTGGTTTATTTTGTCATCAAATCCTATTAATATCCACACATGGTCATTGCTTCCAACCTCAAAAAGGCCAGGTAATTTAAGCATTAATGTTAAAAAGGCAAGATTTAAGCATACTTCTACAACAATTGGCCCTTATTGTCAACTTCATTTTGAGAATCATCTTTTTTGATTTCAAAGCAAATTAGCCAACTTTGGGATGAAGTGCATCCACGTGTGACTTCACATACAACATGAAAATTCACCAAGCCCTAACAATGACTTTAATGATAAGAGGCCATCTTGATCTTTGCCAATCTAAAAATCCTCCTAGCACTCATTTTACATGTAGTCATATGACTTCATATATGTGCAATTTGACTTCAAAGCAAATTATTTAACTTTGGAATTCACTTCAACTGTTGCTAACTTACATCTTTGGAAAGAGAGTTTTGGTGGTGGTTTGCTACCCTTCAACATCAATATACTATTTGTGAGGCTTGTGCAATCCTATTCGATAAGTCCGATTCTCACCCTACACATAAAATGAAACTACACCAAGCCCTAACAATGGCTCTCATGGGAAGAGGCCATCCTAATCTTTGGTGATGTAATGCATTTGACATATTTTGTCCAAGCGTAGCAGCAACTAATCCCGCATTCTTGGATCATAGGTTTATCCCCCTCTAAAGATCAACCCCCCATAGTTAGGTTCTCATCACACATGTGAGAGAAGATATTTCAAGGTTTCTAGATCTATTTGTTAGGGATGCCCTCTTATTACTTTACCTTTTTGTTACAAAGGCTATGGACTTGTTTCTTAGTTATAGACTCTTATTTAACTCTCCTTTGAGAAGTGATATTACTAGCTACTTGGAAGTAAACTTGTTGATGATCCGATAATCTACTTGAATACCTCACCCAAGACTCTGGCTTCTTTCAAGAATGCATTTGACATATTTCGTCCAAGAGTAGCAATAACTCAAATTAAACAGCATTTATAACATGGATTTTGGAGCCTAGATTCACTAGCATCTAGAGAGGTACTTCAATTTGGTACCTAGCCTACCAGGTTGGCATTGATATTTCTTCTAGTTAGTAGTTTGCTCTAGTGTGGAGAGCTTTAGGAGGAAAGTCCTTTTCTAGAGTTTTTCCAAATTGGATTTGGCCATTCTTTTGACCCAAGTACCATTGGCTACCTCTTGGTTTCCTTGCTAATTGGTGCCACTCTAGGGACTATCTTATTGCAGATGGAAACCTTCTACCTGAGACTATTTTGTCTCTTGGTCCTAGCAATTGATTGATAAAAATCATTGGCATAAAGGATCAATGTTGCTAGAGAACAAGAATCATCCTGCATTCGAGAACCCGATATCCTAAGAACCTTCTTTGTGAGCCCCTCCTTTGAATATAAAGAATTAGGATTTCTAAGGCTGGATGGCGGTAAACCAATGACTCAAAAAGCATAAGTATAACAAATTATGTTGTTCATACATGCAAGCCTTTGAGAAAAAAATACAAATCAAGTACAAGAGTACCATAAGCTTAAGCTTTGAGTTTTAAGATTTCAAGCAAAATTTAAGTACAAACAAACTTTCAAGTACACAGGAACATAGATTTGGAACTCAACTACCTCTATCTAGTCACCATGTCACCAAACTATATGAACTTAGTTACCATGAAACCAAACTAGATGGATCTAGTTAGCACATAAGATTTCCCCCCCGCTCCTTGGTCTCTTCACCCAGTCAACTCTCTTTCTAATCAGTCTAATAGGATGACTATTCTATCCTAGCTCGTAGACTGGTACCCAGACTAACTATGCTAAGTGGGTCTGAATTGTTCTCGGTAGCTACTCCAAGGCTGCTACAAATGTGACCTATTTGGATGTTCTAGATGTGATTGAACATATTTGCTGCTACAAATTGGTTGCCTATACGGCAAGGTTGTGATGGTCATCGACTCCAAATGTCTAGCCTCTACTGTCTATTGTGCTAGCTACATGCCCTGTAGATGGACTATTGATGGGCTACAAGTCTTGCTAGAGATTGTCATTCATGCTTCTGGCTTCTCCAACTAGGCCCCAACCCAAGATGACCAAAATCTAATCAGGGCACATATATTCTAGCTAGCAATAGAAGCATGTGATACTCATTGATGCTATCTATGAAGTCCATGGCATGGGCATTGATGGGCTAGCTAGGGGTCTACAATTTTGGGATAGCTAATGCCAAAATTTAGGCCCCACAAGTAGTCGTAATAGGTTGTGACTACCTACAATAGCTATAAAGCCACATGGCATCTTGGCAAAGTGCAACAATAACTCAACTAGGCTAGTATGGCAAGAGTAGCAACAGTTGCCCATCATAGTTGGTGGCCTTTTGAGAAGGTTAGTGTCCTTTGCATCTGATTACAGCCTTGGTTGTGGTGTGAATAGTAGCTTAACATAAAATCTAACTTGGAAGCATGACTAGATCCAGTTCTTCCTGTGGTATTCCATTGGGAATTCATTAGATCTAGAAGTGTGGACTAGTCTTGGAGGTGCATCATTCCTAATTGGAGGGTGCTCTTTCAATTGGTCAACAATAGAAGGTTTTAGTTTCCATCCTTGACAAGAGGCCTTAAGATAATCACTAAGGAGCAACATGATACCATCAATTGCCAGTTTTGTAGTTGTAGTATGTTCCTTAGTCTAGACTAGTACTAATAGAAAATACATTTGTTTTTCAGCCAAAAAGATGATTAGTGGTTAGACCATCCCATTCATTTGGAAGAGAAATAGCTTAGCCCCAAACCAATGGGTTAAAACAATGGAACTCAATGTACTCAGTCTTGAGGGAGATCTAGGCATGATTCAAGACAATTGATTGGTGTATCATATAGTTCACATCACAGAGGGTTAATTCAACGTAGCCTGACACAACTAAGTACCATATTTTTTCTCTAGGACAACAATGTGGGTATTCTGGCACCATCACAACACATGCCAACAAAAAGACATGCAGCATGACAATAATTCGTACACTTTCTTCTATAGACTCTTGTGACAAAATGTTGGGTATGTTCAATACAAAGGCATTGTATTTTATTAGAGTCAATAGTAGCATGTGACAAAGGATCTAGTTTTGGAATGGAAGCTTAAATTTGCTCTAAGAATTACAATAGTTTCTCATGTCAAATCTCCATTTAACAATACTGCTTGATCTTCACATATGTTTAACAAAATTGGTTGATCTTTGCATCATGACAAAGTAATGATCCCCACCTGTTAAATAAAATTGCTTGATCTTCAAATACATCACCCCAATATACTACAAAACATGCTTCAAATTTTCTCCTTCAAATTCATGTCCTTTTCCTTTTCTTCTCCCCCATCTTCTTTTGTGTTTTTTTATCCAAGCAATTAGCAGGCCATGATGCATTCTTGGAGATCATACAAGTACTAATAGTACTAATTCTTCCTTTATGTCAGAAATAGCCACATGAAGAACTTTGGCAAATTTGGGATCCCTTAGAGCCCTACAACACCGAGGACCAAATCTAAACTCTTTGATTAAAGGCTCCCCTCTATGCTTCTTGTAGTAAGCGAGATAGTATTTGGACTCGTCATCGGATTTGACACAAAAATCTTGACTATTACCATCAAGGTATCCTCATCCCGGCCATCCACTGCTCAAGCTCCTTCAACTAACAAAGGGTTGGGCCCATGGGTGATTGAGAAGTGACTATAGACAATGTCTCTCAAGGAGAGTTTGAATTGTGGTCCTCTAAAATAGAGACTAGATGGAAGTTGACATTCCAATGATGAACTTTGATGGGAAAAGAAAAACCTTGTTTAATGGGGATCTAGGGAGTGTACACGCAACTATACCATCATCATTCTTAGTAGAAATTACATCTCAATACCATAGTAGATAGCGAGTGGAGTTGAGATGTGTACAAAATGTTGGAGAGGTCCCAATCAACTTGAAAATAGAAAAAAATTGTGAGATTTCGATTCAATTTTGACATCTCTTGCATTTTGTACACGCCTCAACTCCACCCTATTTGGCCACCTAGGGTGGTTTGAGGTCTGATTTTGGTGCAGAAGCATGATGATTCAACTGCGCACACTCTCCCCAGATCTCCATTAAATAAGGTATGTCCACCCATGGGAATGCTAGCTTCCATCTAGCCTCTATTTTAGAGGATGAAATTCAAACTCCCCTTTCGAGACCTTGTCTGCAATCACCCATCCTTGCCCATTTTATAGCATGGGATTGCTGCAGCATTCAAGTATTGCAGCTGTACACACATGTGGTCCACGTAAGAGTTTGACATGTTTAAATGTTGAATGCTTCTTTTCGAGAGACTTTTTGGTGATTTATTTGTTCTCTTGAATAATCTACTCATGAACTACCACGGCATATAGATAGCTGTCAACCTTCTCTGTCAATCCACAAATTCTTTCCTAAGCAAGTGATGCAATAGATCACACCTATAATGGATGGATGCTTCACTTCACGTGTATGTATGTATTTCCTCTCTTTTTATGTGCATATGATTCACTTCGCACCTGAGCAAGTGCTGTAATAGATCACACCTATAATGGATGTATGCTTCACTTCGTGTGTATGTATGGATTTCCTCTCTTTTTGTGTGTTCCTTACTAGCTACAAGCATCTGCCTTTGGTGGTTCTCTATGCAAATTGGACTGGTCCTTGTAACAACCTCACGTGTCCCAAACATAGTGGTTGGCAAGAAATTGGAGACAATCCTTTATATGGGCAAAGTAATAAGTAGAAACATGACAATTGAACATCATCAATTTTTGCATAGATTGTGAACCAAAATTAGAGTGCCCAAAACCCCCTTCCAAATGCACATAGGAAAAGGCTTCCAACTCCATCAATGCCTTCCAACGCTCCTCCTCCATGGCTGCTCTCCCTTCCAAGCTATCTGCTCCATGATAGAAAAGGGAAGTGGATGGACCCATCGCCTTAAATCAGCACTTGTGCTCATTTTAAAACCCATCACCCTCATGTAGAAGCTCAAGCTATAAAATGATGCCTGCTTGACCTCGAGTGATTTCCACTTGCTTGCCCACTAAACTATGCTACTACTATTTACCGTGGTCGTGGATGGAGCTGATTCCATCATTGATTTCATATACCGGATTGCTTTAACCACCATACCTAAGACTAGTGGTGGGATAGATATGCCATTGCCTAAGTATGCAAGGGCAACAACACAACTTTCAATGTAGAATGTAGCAAGGTATGCCATTGCCCTAAGTATGCAAAGGCAACATAACAATTTTCAATGTAGAATGTGGTGGATAGTAGGACAAAATGTTTCAATGGTGATGGGAATGGAGCATAAATTCTTGTGAGAGAAGCTATGTAGGAAATGGAGAGTTTTTAGGGTATACAGAGGGAGAACAACTAAAGCTTTATAGGTGAGATGGGTGTGATAGCAAGGTGCTTGAGGAAGTAGGAAATGAAATGGAGCAAAATGAATTCATAGGGTGAATAGGATGTTGTAGGGAATGGAGGGATATTGAATTTGTGGAAACAACGGAACTGGTAATAGGATCCGTTTTGTGTGTAGGCCCATGTGAATAAGAGAGCATGAATGCTCGAATGCACTACCTCCTAGTTCACTGAGACATATTACAAAATGTCTTATATCTGTTGCTAGAGTTAATGTAATCAAGATAATAATGCTACCTATAGGGTGTTGGGTGGATTTATTTTGTTTTGAAGTATAGAATCTAGGGTGGTAACTCGGTGGTAATTGATGAGCACAGTTGAGTAGGCCTCGGTTGTGCCTATATGCCTGTAGATACTGTGAATGAGCAATCGTTATTTATATTAACTTTTTATGTTCTTGTAAAGAAAATATTGTCTAAGTATTTCCAAGTATATAAGACAAGGGGTGTATGGTAGTATACCAATGGGCAAAGAAGACTAGAAATTCAGATCATACAATTTTGAGTATCTGTAATAGTATTTGTATTTCAATACTTGTCATTTGTAACAACTTTCAAGTTTCTATGCTCTTGTAATCATAATTTTGTTCAAGTATTTCCAAGCACATAATACCAAGTATATATGATACCATGCAAATAGCAAAGAAAGTATCAACATGGAAGTAGCAGTATCTATATTTGTAACAAGATTAGTATCAATATCTGTAACATATTGGTATCTATATCTATAACAATATCTCCAATAGTACCCCCTGACATGTGCATGTGCGTACTCATTGAATTATCAAGGGCCATCATTAGAGAAAATCCGAAGATCACGTTTAGAAATGGCATAAGTAAATTTTGCAAGCCATCAAAAATAGATTAGAAGAGGTGAAATTTGTTGATGCTTGACTTACCAACTTTGCAGTTGCAAACTATTAATAGGGCCATAGATAGAAGCAATATCTTTAACTCCTCCTTCTATTTTGCTAAGCCAATCTCGGGGATCTTTATTAGTATCATGTTGTAACAAAAAACTCTCCACCTCAAACTTTAACACTTGTCGATCAACCTCATCCAAAGCAGTAGGCTTTAAAGTTATTTCCATTTTTAGCCCATATTGCTATTGCGTTCACCAAGTCAATCGTTGTAAAATTAGTGATTTCTTAAATTTTCATAGCAAGACAATTTGAAATCACTAACATAGCTAGTCTAAGTGAACAAACTTGCACCAATCTGTGGTAATTCAGATACCTTTAAGCGGCAAGTAATGATCGCTGATGCAGCAAGCTACAAAAATTATCTAAAATGTTCAAAGTCCTTGTTGGGACTCATCGAGTGTTGTAGCATGGATACGACAACCAAGCATTGATTTCACAGGTATCTTGCATCCATAGCTCCTTTTGTAGCACCTACACATACACAACACGACACGACACGACACGACACGAAATGACACTACACAACACAACACAACACAAGAATTCATTGAGCCAAAAATCATGTCCATCAACTCTTTCCTACATCAATGAAGAGGATAATCTGACCATCTAATTACTCTGTGACTTCTTTTAGAATAGCTTCTATCAAATCCTCAAATTCTCCTCAATATTAGCACCAGCATTCAAGGCCCTCATGTGAAGACGTATCAATTGCACACGAAGAAAGCAGAATTGATCAACAAGGATCACTCTTGCTCCCAATAATTAAACATCACTATATGAGCTACGCTCCCCACCTATTTTAGAGGACAATGTGTAAGTGTAACTTTCAGTTCATAAAGGAGAGTGGAACATCTCCTTGAGCAATTCTTTGTGCAAGCTTGCAAAAGGACAACACTACCCCACGCATAAGAAATAGAGTTGTGAGTTGCTGACTTTAGCCACTTGTTTCACCATAAGCCTACATCATGACCAACTTGTTGTTGCAGATGTCGAAGTCAAGCTCGCATCAGAATTGGACATGATATGCAATAGGCTTCCAGTAAACTTGCAAACTCTTATAGGTTGTTATCTCTAAAAGTAGACATCCATAACATTCCTTTCTTACTAATCTCCACTGAATTAGAGAATTCGAATAACTAGTCATCTATGAGCACTATGCAAAAAACAATAAAGAACAAGCATTGAGACTCAAACAAATTTGGATTGAAGCCATATCTTATTTGGATCACTTGGTCTAATTTCTTGCAAAGTGTTTTTAAAAAAAAAGCAAGAAGCTTTAAAAAAAGAAGAAGAAAAAGAATAATACACGTGGAAAATTACCAAAGGGACAATCAAAGGTTCATTAAAGCACTCCCTCCTATGGAGGTAGTGCTAGCAAATCCAATGTTTTCTTTTTCTTTTTTTTGGGGGGGGGGTGGTTACACACCCACCCGTGGTCCTATCGACACCCACCCATGGTCCTATCGAGGGGCAAATGTGCTAGACCGGTGGGCATAGGGTCCATAGCTATGGTCAACTCACATGCACCACACACGTACACACACCCAACCATATGTTAGGACACCAGGCCCCAGCATCCAAGATTTGAGTCTGTGATCTGGGGATTGGAAACCCAATGCCAAAACCACTAGGCCAAAGCCTTGGAGGCTAAATCCAATGTTGGAGGTGCCTCCTCCTAATGGATTTATACTGCTAAACATTTTCGGTTCTAACGGAGTTCGAAAGGGCATAGGCCATGCTGCTCTTAGTGGAATGTGAAGAAAGGATAGAAGAATTGGGTGAGAGTGTAGTAGAGGCTTCATCCTAACCATTCAATGGACAAGCCTTCATAATCATAATGGGTGGCCTAGAGGGTAATGGGCTAGATTACAAGAATCGAATGAAAACCACCGGCTAATAATCTGACATATGGTAATCAATGAGCGCCATTATCAAGGCCTCACTAGCAATGCTTGATTTGAGCCATTGGATCTTAATGTGTATCCAACGGTGCACAAAATGTAAGAATGTAGTGCATCATGGTCAAATTGCCAAAACATTAATCTCGTCCATCTAATCTCAATTTCATCAATGGCATGCACGAACTACCTATTCTCCACCATAGATTGAGACTAGTTGATCCAACAGTGCACAGATCACACTGTTCTTAACCATTAGATCTAATCTTAGATCTAATGGATTGTGATACCACTCACTGTAGGACACACCACGAGCACACCACCCTTTGCAAATTGTTGCACCACATGTCAATCAATCCGTCTAGCCACTGCCATCACCGACATTGAACCACATCCAATCACCATCGACAAACCATTCATGCCAGTTGCTATTAGGCATTCCTGTGTTTGTTTTTAATGTTCAAGGGATTGATTACCCAAGCTAGTATGATTGTAAGGATAATGCTTGAACATGCGCATCTCCTATTGGTTTTTTAGGAATGGAGAGGTTGCAATGACTAGTACATTGGAGCAATTCATTCATCGTATAATCATGATTTCACCAAACACTTTTGCCTAAACTTACAAAATGATTTATGTGCTAGTTGAGTGTTGAATTCATGCCCCTTTCACCACGACACATAATAATGACAAGATTGCTAGAATAAGAATGATTCATGTAAACCTTTTGAGATGATCCCACAAGTCAACTTACTCAATTAGATACATGTAGATAGTAGATGTCACTATTGCACGGATAGAGATCTGGAGACAATCACATAGTCTTTGGGACTGCCCCACAGTGTAGAGGCTATGGCAGGGTGCCCTTCTGACAACAATCCTCGGACTTGTTGCTTGGTTGATGTAGGGGGGGGCCATGCGTTCTCCATTGATCTAGCCTCTCCAGCTTACAGGATATAGGCCTAGTAGGTCTTTAGGACATAGGCGCAAGATGTGACACCTCCTTCCTGTGTGCCCTTTGCCATCACCATAGGACAATGTATGGGAGATGGTATTGAGCATCACTGGTTGGGCCAGGTCCCTTGGTAACCACCCTTGTTGTACCATTTAGCAAGACATCATCTACATCTTGTGTTTCATAGGATTGCAGCCACCAAGTGTTGGGCACATTTCTCCAAGGCTTGGCTTGCACGTGTCTTTTATCTTCATGGAGCGAGGCATTTGCTAGATGTATAGCCCTCCACCTTGGTTGCTAGCCCCTATTGCAAAGATTCCCTAGGCAGTGAGTTGGGTGTTTGAAAATTTGGTTGGACAACCGGTTTTCTCCTTATAGTATTTCTTCCTCGATCAACCACCCATGGTTGGTTGATTCGTATAGTTGCTTTTTTCAAGCATAAATATAAAATTCTTTTCTTTGGAAAAAAAGATAAGTACTACTATTGATTTGGGTGGCTTGCTAAGACAATTATATCTATAAATATGTGAGGCATGCCAGTAAGTGCTTGTGAGCCCTACGAGATTCTAACCAGCTAGGTTGCTCGAAAAAGCAGGTGGGTTAAGGTGCTTTAAGATATTTGTTACTTTGGCGTAGCTTGTGGGCTTCTTATGAAGGATGCATCAGTATTTACTTTTGGAAAGATTTGTAGCCCTTTCCTACATCGTTTGTTACTTTGGCTTAGCTTGTGGGTTTCTTATGAAGGTAGTTATGCATTGGTATTTACTTTTGGAAAGATTTGTAGCTCTTTCCTACATCGTTTTTGCAAGGAGATGATTTTAACCAATGTACATGAAAACAATTTTGATTCATGTTTGTAACCAATGCATCCAGTTTATAAGCCAATACGTCCACTTGGGCAATCTACGAGTGTATTTTGGCTCCAAGATGACTCTTACCAATTAAGACGTGATTGCCAGCCGATGATATGTGAAAATGATTAGAAGGTCACTTCATCACATACGATAGGGTTAAAGACAATGATGTTTAACAAAAACTAGAATTATATAATAAAGTAGTCTGTCAAATTGCAAAATCAAAAAAGAAACAAAGTTCAGTCGTACTGGTATGTACACAGTTACCAACACACTACGCGGTTATCAACATGCTACACATACGCATGCTTTCGAGTTGGCTCAAAGCTCTGGGATGTGCACAAAGATCCACATGCGCAAACCAAATGAACCAAGCAAGCAAGGCAAAAGAAGGATTAAGAAACCGCATAGCTATACCCACACAGGATTCTAAGCCCACAGAGGGACAGTTTGGTAGCTATCTTAATGCATCAGTCGCGCAACAAACAGCATCGAAGTTATAATATCACAAAGTGGATCGTGATAAGAAGCATTCCCGCACTTTCAACTAAGAATCAACAAAGGATCCCCAGCCATTCCAGTAGCTAGCGAGGTCATTGTCATCATAGTGAAAGCAAAGCCTCAATACAAGAATGAGATCACTATCACACATTGCCTTTCTAGTGACACACACACACACGCACACACACACACACACACAGAGAGGACAACCAGCTATTAGTCATGTTTGGAACCACCGAGGACAGTCAGAGGCACAGGATATCAGGAGACAGAGATGAAAGCTAGTATACGTCCCTTTGGCCACGTCCAATACGGTCTTGAGCAGTTTAGTGTCACACAAGCATGAGGAAATCTCCCCTTCACATGTGATCCCTTATCCGTTAAAAGGAAGGGGACTGCACATGTATTCACTAGGGTATCCTCTAAGCAGCTCCCACAAATGGCTTCAGTAAAGCAAGGGAGAAGGTGTGACCATTTGGACGAGCTTAAGGCGAGTCCAAACGCAATTTCCAAATGCAGCCATATGACTGAGCTTGTTGCTGGCCGGCCAGACGTCCTGGTTGGAGCCTGCCCTCTTTAAGGTGGAAGTAAGGGCCTATGCAGGAGTAGCCGTCCTCTCCATCTATATATGAGGCTTGTCGCCCTATCTGCAGCATCTTCCCTCTCCAAGATGCAACAGCCCGATCATCGATGGAGCCCTACACGCAGTCGACAGGAGGAGAGCTCAACGTTGTACTTCTGTTCAGATACAGCAGATACTCCCAAGGGACAAAGTGGGCACAATGCTCTCCGAGACTTTCATTTACTCAATGATGCATTCAAGTGTTTATTTATTATTATGCTTCCTCCACACAGCCTGGTGTAAGAGACCATTCTACAAACGTGTTTCAAAATACAGGAAAAAGGTTTCGCATATTTAAAAGGGTTTGGACTCTGGTTGCAAATTCCGCACCCCCCCGGTGCTAAAATTGCAACCACCCCCCCGGTGCTACATTTAACGTTCCTAATTCTAAGCAAGAGGACGTGAGAAGATGATGAGGGAATGGATACGATCACATGAAACCGGTACAAAAAGATCTGCATGTTGGACGAAGTTCCCATAAAGCTCTGAAAACAAGCGGAATACTTGGATTAACATCAAATCACTCAGCCAATGGAATTTTCCATTGTCCTCCTGATTTCCTGATTGTGTGTGCCACATGAATTTCTGAACATTGCTTTGACAACGTTTACTCAACAACCTGGCATAAAAGGAAAGGATACCTAACGCAGCGTTGCTTCAGACAGTTCACTAAGGATTTGAAATAGGATCTAGAGTTTTCCATAAAGCACATATTGGATGATGTGGCTAACCACCGTTGAGCTATACGCCACCCATGCAAGTACCCCTCGCTGCTGTTCTACTCGTAAGAGGCAAGCTCCGATATCTGCCGACGGTCTATTCTTCCTTGCTTTAATTTAACATAGCACGTTAAAGGGTAAACTCTTGTAAATGGCGTCCTGGTATTCGAGGATATTCGACAGACCAACGCCGGTTCCTTTTGCAGTTCCGACTATTTACCAGCCAGTTCATGTTCTCGTGCGACTGAATAAAGACTTCAACACTAGTGCGTGCCTGAAAGCGAGACTTCAAGAGGATCTCCTCTATAGAATATCGTATTCAATAGTATATCTTAGCTCCGTTAAAAACGGTATTGTTGTGCAAGGCGCATGAAAGAGAGACCTTAGGAGGACCCTGAACGCAATTCATCAGCAGAAGTAAAATTATTTGTAGAAGTAATTTTTACCGGGGGAAACCGATATGAATTGAGGAGTGATATACAAGTGATCTGATCACGACAAGTCTTAAACTGCGCCAAAAATCCGATGATTACAAGTGAATCAGCCATCATGGTCTACGAATTCTATCCTACCTCCATGGTGAAGGAGTACTGTACAAAAAAATGACGCGAATATGCTGCAAGTAATCCGCAAAGAGCTCGAAACACCGACATTAATTGAACCCAAACTGAGGGCAGATCTGCCCAACACGGCCCAAATCACTTTTGCGTCTTCTTCTGGTACCGATCTTTCATCCACCGGAATCCCGAGACGGTGCCGGACTTGAGCTTCTTGGCGCCGGAAGAAGCAACGGTTTTGGCCTTACCAACGCCGGTAACGGCGGCGGACTTGATCTTCTTGTTGTAGTCATTCATGGTAGAGCGGTGCTGGGGGTTGTGGTGGGTGGAGGAAGGGTCGGACTTATAGTCCCACTGGTCAGCCCAGGAGAGGCCATCGGAGGTGGGAGGATCGAAGGGGGTAGACATGGCGATAGGGAAGAAGGAGAGACGGGGAGGGGGAGGAGGAGCAGGGATGAAAACAGCGTCCTTATACTACTTATAGAACTTTCCAAGTAATGACTTCAGCTGACAGTCGGTTAACGCCCACGTGGCGTTTTGACTACTACCTCCTTCCACGTCACCTCCCACGTCACCTCCCCCTTCCAGAAGGCCACTCCCACCTGCCCGTCAACCCTATAGCAAATGGAAGACATTGACTATCTTTCTTGTATAAAAGTCTTTTTTATAGTCTCTTTTGTGTAAAGGTGCTCAAAAGGTGTGACTAAATCTAGAAGATTCTAGACTTGAGGTTTTAATCAACAAGCATGTTGATTTTAACAAACCACAATCGAAGGGCCCACTTGATAGGAAGATTTTCTAGGTAGTGCATCTCTCTCTCTCTCTCTCTCTCTCTCTCTCTCCTTCTCCTTCTCCTTCTCTCTCACCGCTTGTTATTTTGTCTCCTTATCCTCTGTCTAGAGTTATAGTCTTATTGAGTAAACAACATCTCCATACTTAGACTTCTCTCAAAACAAATGGATGGTTTAGAGTATTTTAGGGTTATGTGAAGCTTCATGTTTGACATCCCAAATTGATTGTCATTGTGCCACCCTTGCATGGATGATTTCTCTCAAGTGTGAGCATGCTTTCACTAGTCAATGAGCTTGAGATTTTGAACAAGTTAAAAAATGAGAACTTAGTTGTTTTTATCTATTAAGAAATAATCTTATTCTAATGCTGGTTGGGCAAGATACTTGATGGCGTTTGGTGTTTAGTTTTTAACTTCATGGGGCATGTAGTCCATCTCGTTAAAAAATTTCTTGCCATGGTTTCTAGGTTTTACACTCCTTGCTTATCTTATTGCATTATTTACACTCCTTGCTATATTTTCTAGGTTTTACACTCCTTGCTTACCTTATTGCATTATTTGTGTCTTAATATTTTCAAATATCACTTTGTTTTGAATTTGAACTAATTGGACATGGAAAATCGTTTACAAAACAATTTCATATCTATTTCTATGAGGATTTGCCCATGCCCAAGAAGTCAAATTAACATCATGGGAGTTCTTGGCAAGATGGAGAGATCTAAGGCATGATATTTAATAACATTAGCATCAAATGGAAAGGGAATTTTGAAGCCAAGACCTCCAAATGAGAGAATATGCAAATGAAAGAAATTATGACTGTATGTACCAGGCAAACATTGACTCACAAAAGAAATACACCAAATGAAATTGCCTCCTTGTGTTACACCCATGCTTGTGCATCCATGGAACCCACACAAGATTGAAAGAGACAAAAGCATACACCCAGATAAATAAGTTGAGTAACACCCATGCTTGTGCATCCGTGGAACCCACACAAGATTGAAAGAGACAAAAGCATCCACCCATCCTTGTGCATCCAACCATAGATACACTATCATAAGTCTTTCCTAAAATGATTTGCTATTTTAAAATTTCTCAGATATTTGGGAGGTCATGATTTTTAAGCATGCGCATGAGAGAGAAGTTGCAATCGAGTGACCTTCTTGGAAGGGAGTTTTGGTACATATTTTTGAATTCACTTGAACAAGAAATTTGGCAACGATCACCTAATTTTGAACACTACCTGATATGTGGAAAAAGTTTCCCATTGCACTACCATACTTCAAGGGTGGGGTTTGGAGAAAAAAAACACTGTGAAAGAGACCCATAATATTGAAGTCATCCATTGGACAAGAGCACAAACCTGTGAATAAATCTAGTCTATCACTTTTTCCTCAACCAAGAAATTTGGCAACAATCACTTAATTTTGAACACTACACAATATGTGGAAAAAGTTGCCCATTGCACTACCATGATTCAAGGATGGGGTTTGGAAAAAAAACATTGTGAAATAGACCCATAATACTGAAGTCATCCATTGGACAAGAGTACAAACATATGAATAAATCTAGTCTATCACTTTTCCTCAAACTATCATGGTCCTTGATGTGAGAAAATAATGAACTTGGGCTGATTAATTGGTGCTTCTAAGTTCATTAGAAGGTAAGGACCAAATAACACTGCTCTTTAAAATACTAGAGAATATCAAAAGAAAATGACTTTTTTTTTTTGATATTTTCTCTTCTAAATACTAATGTAGATCTTATTCTAAGGAATATATGTAACTAAATATTATAAGGATATTTAATTCATCTATTAACTTACATATATTCACTAATATATACTCAACTATCTAAGTTCCTACTATTTTCTTAGGTTGTTTAATTAATGGTTAGAATTCATAATTTGTAAGTTTATATTTGGATGTGTACTATCCGTTGGATTAGTATATTTTTCAACAACCCTTTTGGTTCCAACTTCAAACTTTCAATGTAGGTGATTGCATATCTTAGGTGGATATAAAATCTAAAATAAAAACCAAGACATAATAAAATACCCTACCTTAGAAAGGTGGAAGCATTATGTTGGGTAAATAAGAAAATCTTATAAGTTGTACATATTTTGTAAAATATACAAGGACCAAAAAGGGAGGTCAATTGGACAAGAGAGCAGAGGGGCTAAATGAAAAAATACACATGAATGTGAAACGTGCATCTTTTAGAAATCATATAACTTTCATGCACCTTATCTAAATTTTGTGTTGTGAAAGAACATTTAAAAATCTTTTAGTATATTATTAAACATCATAAATATTCAATCATGGCATATTTTCAATTTCTTGAATATACAATATTTTAATGTGTTTTTGAAGATAGGGAGCTCATACCACACACAACAACCCCTCTTATTTTTTGTAAAGGAATATTTCACGTGCCTTTCATCTTGCTACAAAACTCCCTCAATTTAATATGGAATAAATTTAGACAATCAAACCTCAATTTTAATGGAAAACATCAATTATTGGGAAATCATTCTGATTTTTGGTGCTCTAAAAATAGAAATTTATATCATAACTCTTTTTCCCAAACCTAGAACATAACACGGTATGCAAAATTCTACCAAAAGGAAACATGCATCTTTAAAATCAAATACTATCATGGGCATGCCTCCAAATTAGAGACCTATAAAGATGTGTTTTGTATTCACATCAATTTGATGACAGATTCAAATCTATAGCAAGAGGAGTTGAAGAAGAAGATTATTATATGGAGATGTCTCCATCAAGTAATATACTTTCATGGACCTTGGTGAGTCCCTTTGACTTCAAAATTTTCATATGAAGTTGTTAACAACATTTTGAGAAAATTTTCATATGAAGTAGTTAACAACATTTTGAATAATTGTAAAAGTAGGTAAGAAGATTTTGAGAAGTTAACAAAATTTTGAGTATGTATAAAAGTAGTTAACAACATTTTCATAAGAAGTATTTAACAACATTTTGAGTAGGTGTAAAACTAGTGCATGTATAGAATAAGATCAACCACAGAAAAAGTGAGGGTCTTGTGTTGAATTCTTAGAGACACAAATATAAGGAAGAATCCAATGGTTGTACTTTTTGGCAAGAATGCTCAAGCAAGCGTGTTAAGGTGAGCATAGTGAGGTGATTTTTTTGTGCATTTGGCAAGCTTTCATTGGGTATTTCTTACCATGTATTTATATTGACTAATTAAAGTAGACTACACTTTCTAAGTCTCTTCTAAGCATATGCTCATTTGATATAACATCAAATGATGTATCCCACTATACTTTGAAAAGATATCCACAAATTTGAGTGGATTCTCGACACATTGGGAGATTTTTCCTTTTACATCATCTCAATTATATTTCAAACAAAAACAAATGTGCACTCTTAGTTTCCCTCCAACCACGGTACTTAGGGCTAGAAAAGGATCCATGCTAGCACATATCCGTAATGACCATCATTGGAAGCTTTTTTTTTGAGATGTGAATGAGGTAATTGAAAAGGAAAATTTTTTAATTCTTTCAAGGACTATTCATGGTCTCATCAAAATTTGGATTGTATTTTGGCCTCTTATAGGACCAAGAATTATTATGCTGTGCACTACACAGCCTACAAAAAAGGAGACATGTAGCTAGTTGTCCTCAAGGAGGGTCTCCAGTGAGGGGTCAACTCTCAAGAAATTATTGTACTTCTATTAAAGAATGCACCAAAAATCCGATGGTTACAAGTGAATCAACCATGGTCTAAAAATTTTATCCTCCTTCCAGAGTGAAGGACGCAATATTATAAAACAAAATGACTCAATTATGCAAGTAATACGCAAAGAGCTGGACCACTCAATGTGTGATGCGACCACCAATGTTTCAACATAAATTCACCAAAATCACTATCGCATCTTCTTCTGGTACCATTCTTTCATCCATCGAATTCTCGAGACTGTCCTGACCTTCTTGGCACTGACAAAAGCAACAATGTTGGCCTTATCAACACTAATGATGGTGGCAGACTTGATCTTCTTATTGCAGTCAACCATAGTAGAGCGGTGCTAGGGTTGGAGGAAGGGATGCGGGGATCAAACTTATAGTCCCACTCGTCAGCTCAAGTGAGGCCATCGGAGGTGGGAGGATCGATGGGGGTAGACATGGCGATGGGGAAGAAGAAGAGATGGGGATGAAAAGCTAGAATTATATACTTATAATAAGTAAGGACTATAGCTGGCAATCGGTTAACTGCCATGTGGCTTCTTCAACATTTTTGACTAATGCCCACCTCCCACGTCACTTGCCACAATTTGATTCTAGAAGGCCACCCTCTCCAAGCTCTATTGCATGAAGAAATCATGTTGACCTTTGGACATTCTAGGCTCACCCCACCACTTCTAGGAATGATCACTACCACGGCTCTTGCTCAAAAGTTTACAAGATAATTACCAAATCTCTTTTGGTAGCCTGGACTTAATTAAAAAAACTAGCAATGTTTTACTCGATTGGTAGCCTCCACACACACTCTCTCTCTCTCTCTCTCTCTCTCTCACACACACACACACACACACACTTTTTTTTTGGTAGAACCACAGCTTAAATTATCAAAGACTATGTAATACAGAAGGTGAACTCCGTGATGGAGTCAACCTTTGAAAGTCAAAAGCAGTGGAAAAAAACATCCAAGACCAAAGTATCCAGATCTGCCTGTTGAATACAATCATAGAGTGACTGACGAAGGGATCCTCGAAAGAAATAAAATGGATCAAAGGAACCAGAGCCAAATGATAGATGAGTCCTCTGCAACCAAATGCTCCATAATGACCAGAAACGGACCCAGGCGAGGAACAAGGCAAACGAGTGAAGTCGGGGAGGGGTGCAACCAAAGATCCAATAGAAGCGGCCAAAAACCACCGAAGGAAAGCGGAGCCGAAGACAGTACGAAATCCGATGAATAAGATCCTTGGAGGTGGAGCACGACCATAATAAATGTGGGATGGTCTCCAATGAAGCAGCACAGCGCTGACATCGAGAAGAAGCAATGCCGCGACGAGCCAAAGTAGTGCCCACCGGTAAAGCTCCAACCAAACAACGCCAGAGGAAAAGGCGTTGTTTGAGCGGCAAAGAACTTTTCCAAAGAGATTCGAGAGTTCGTTGCCACCAAATCAAAGGCTTTGAAAGATGCCAAAGTTGTGGGGGTTAAAGGTCACTGTGCCTTTAACCCGGTTATGTACAATACTCAAACACATATATAAATGAATGAAAAAGAAGATTACGGTGGTTCTGCACCTACCAAACTTGTGTGGCTCTCTGTCTCTCTCTCCTTCTTCCGTTCTTGCTTCCGTTGAGAGCACTCTCAACTGGTATCAGAGCCCGGGTCATCTAGCTGAGCGTGCGTGAATGCTTGGAAGCTCAGCAACTCTGTGGGAGGAAGGAGAAGCTCTGTGGGAAGCTTTGTGGGTGACTTTACTTGCATTCGAGTGTGCAGAGACCTTGGAGGAACCTTTGGAAAAGTCACTTTGGCTTTGCGAAGTGGTTTTGAGAGCCTCTTAAGAGCTTTCAAAGAAAAAGTCATTTTTTGAGCTTTTTCCTGTTCCATTCGATGACAGAGACTTCGTATTGACTTGTAGAGGCAACTATTGCTTGCTTTTGGTATCCACATTACTTCAGGAGCTTGGAAACACCTTTATTCCTGAATCCGGGATCATTTCATTGGATTTTTGGCTCTCTGTGTCAGTTTTTGCGTTTTTTGCCCGGGTGTTGGAACTCAAGTTTGGAGCAACCATTTGCAGATCTGTCAGTTCCGGTGGACTCAGGAGGTCCTAAAACTTCTATGTTGCTCATCATTCGCACTCCGGTGGAGTTTACAGATAGCTCTGTTTCCAAAAACGTTTTTCAGTCCGTGTGTTGGACCCAGTGATTGAGACCACGGTTTCCAAAACCGTCTGTCCCATTGCGTTCCGAATGCCCAAAAACCCCTACCTATCAGTTCTTGTGTGATTCGGTGGAGGATTTTCAGAGTTATAAATCTCTGTGTATTCGATTTCGTCTCTCTGTTATGCATTTTTCATTCTAAGGTTTTGAAACCTTAGATTTATGCCACATGGCAGTGGATAAGTATTGACTCCCATTTCTCACTCATCGGTTGGGATTTTGGAGTTCTGGCAGAAGAGAGATATTTGCAGATTTTCTTGCTGAGTCCGATTATGCAATGGCGCCCATGTTTTGAAGCATCTCAGGTTCTATTTTCAGTAGCGCTCATTACCGTGGGACTATGATTTCTTGAGCATACCTTATGCAGATCACTCTGGTTGCAGTTTGAGCAGTGTGCGCTCATTCGTGGTATGCATTGGGTTGCAATGGATGATTTATAGGCCATTTGGATGCATTGCGGTCCTTATTGGATGTGCTGATAGGCCCAAATTGCCTTGTGGGATGCTATTTTTATGGACGCTTTGCACATGGATGCTATTTTAAGCTGAGGGACAGCTTTGACACATTGCAGGTGATGCATTGATAGTGCTATGCTCTCTTGGATGAGATATTATTGATGCATATGCCAGTGGACGGTGTTTATGCTTGAGTCATTTGGCACTTATTGGCATTTTCTTTTGGGTCAGATTTGCTCATATGGATGCATAGTATATGCACATGAGTCAGATGCATCTTTTGATGCTTTGAGCTTTGAGTTTTTTGTGATATTTCAGTCTATTGTGGCATACACATTTGGCTGCACCTGGTATTTGGTGTGATTCTCTCTTGAGGCACTAGCATTTAGGATTTTGCTTTATTTGCATCATGGCATCCTCTTCCATGTCTGAAAAGGAGTTTTTCAGCATTAAAAAGTTTGATGGGACAAACTTTTCTTTGTGGAAAGAATAGATAAGGGATGTGCTTATTCAAAAGAAGCAGATTAAACCCTTGGCAGGGATTGAAGCTAAGCCTGCAAATATGTCTGAGGATGATTGGAATGAGTTGGATGCATTAGCAAAGTCTACTATTAGACTTCATCTTGCAGAGTCAGTTTATTTCACAGTAGTAAATGAGCAGACTACGGAAGATTTGTGGAAGAAACTGTGTGCCACTTATGAGAAGGAAACTACCTCTAATAAAGTTTACCTCATGAAGAGGTTGTTTGAGCTGCAGATGAAGGAAGGGGTCTCCATTGCTTCTCACTTGAATGAATTCAATATTATTTTCAGCCAGCTTCAGGCTCAGAAAATGAATTTTGATGCGGAGACTAAGGCAATATTTCTCTTATGTTCATTGCCATCCTCATGGGATACCTTCCGTACAGCTGTCAGTAACTCTGCACCTGGTGGAGTGCTGAAATTTGATGATGTTGTGGGTAGCTTGTTGGCCGAGGAGATTAGACGGAAGTCTATGGATGGCAACAAGCAGGATGCAGCCTTAAATGTGCAAAGGGGCAGATCACAGTTCAGGGGGAAGTCCCAAGAAAGAGGAAAGTCATGTAGCAAATCCAGGGCACGGAACATTGAGTGTTACCATTGTGGCAAGAAGGGCCATATGAAAAAGGATTGCTACAAGCTGAAAAGAGAGCAAAAGGATAAGAAAAAGAATGCAAATTGGGGTGCAAATCAAAAGGAAGAGAGTCCAAGGGAGGACAAAGGAAAAGTGAAGATCGAGGAGATCAATGCAGTCACACATGATAGTGACAATGATGTTCTCTTCATGTCTACTTTATCTACAGAGTTGCTTACCACTTCAGATGATGCATATTCCCAGGATTGGATTTTGGATTTTGGTGCTTCATTCCATGTTACTCCCCATAGGGAATGGTTCTCCACTTATGATAGTGGAAAGACAGGTTGTGTGCATCTTGGAAATGACTATGCATGTGACATAGTGGGAGCAGGTGACATAAAGTTTTCTTTTGCAAATGGGTCTGCATTTGTTTTAAAACATGTGAGACATGTGCCTAAGCTGACCAAGAGTCTTATTTCAGTGGGTCAGCTAGATGATGCTGGTTTTCACACCACTTTTGGCTTTCAGAGTTGGAAAATTCAGAAGGGCTCTATGCTTTTGGCCAGGGGTGCCAAGTGTGAGACTTTGTATCCCTTACATGTATCAGGGGTATTTGGTCATGTTGTTGCAATAACCGAGCAGCCAAGTACTTCTTTGTGGCATTGCAGATTGGGGCACATGAGCCAGAATGGAATGAAACTCTTATGCTGTTTGGGTTATGTATCGCATTTGAGTTTCTCTGATTTTGAATTTTGTGAGCATTGTCTCTATGGGAAGCATACTAAATCAGCCCATAAAAGAAGGGGAAAGAAAGAGTTTGAAATGCTTGATTTGGTGCATTCAGACGTATGTGGTCCCATGCCTACACGGTCATTAGGCGGGGCTGAATACTATGTGACATTCATTGATGATGCAACTAGGAAAGTGTGGGCTTATGCTATAGCTCGAAAGAGTGATGTGTTCCAGATATTTCAGAAATGGCTGGCCTTGGTTGAGAATCAGTCAGGTAGAATGCTTAAATGCCTACGAACTGACAATGGTGGAGAGTATCTCTCTCATGACTTTCAGCATTTCTGTGATACACGTGGGATTAAGAGGGAGCTCACATCCCCTCATACTCCAGAGCAAAATCCGTTGCAGAAAAGATGAACCGTACCATTCAAGAAAGGTTGCAATGCATGCTTTCCAATGCAAGTCTTTATGGTGGTTTTTGGGCTGAGGCAATGAAGACTGCAGTGCATGTGATCAATAGATCACCTAGTAAGAGTTTGGATGGTGGTATTCCTGAAGAGGCATGGAGTGGCAAGAAGCCCTCTTACTCTCATTTGCGTATATTTGGGTGTGAGGCATATGCACATGTGCCAAAAGAGCTTCGAAAGAAGCTAGATCCTAAGTCTAGGAAATGCATCTTTCTGGGTTATGGTGAAAGTGGAGAGATGGGCTATCGTCTCTCGGATCCAGAAGCAAAGAAGATCATACGCAGCCATGATGTGGTCTTCAATGAGAAAAAGATGCATAAGGTACCCATGAGGGATGTGGAAATGAGAAAAATAACTTTCCAGGATGTGAATCCACCTGCCTATGTTGATAGACAGCAAGCTGTCCATGCACCAAATGTGCAAGAAATGGTGCCACCAAGTACTCCCACAGGTATACAATCAAGGGTAGATGATGGATCATCTATTGGTGGAAATGATGAGCCAAATGTGGCTGATATGCAAGTGGGATAGCAAGCTGAAATGCCCTTGAGAAGATCATCTAGAGTGTCTAGACCGCCTGATAGGTTTGTTCCAGGGGTAGACTATGTGATGCTTACTGATTGCGGGGAGCCTTCTTGCTATAGAGAGGCTATGATGCGTGAGGATCAACGCAAGTGGGAGTATGCTATGCAATCAGAGATGAGTTCACTTATGAAGAATAAGACTTGGGACTTGGTTTCTTTGCCACATGGAAAGAAAGCATTGCCATGTAAATGGGTCTACAAAATGAAGGTCACAGGTGATGATGTGCCTAGGTACAAGGCCCGTTTGGTTGCTAAAGGGTTCAAGCAAGAGAAGGGTGTGGACTTTGATGAGATATTCTCTCCGGTTGTGAAGATGACCACACTTAGATGCATCCTTGGACTAGTGGCAGTAGAGGATATGGAGCTTATGCAAACGGATGTCAAGACAGCTTTCTTGCATGGGGATTTGCATGAGGAAATTTACATGGTGCAGCCGGAAGGCTTTGAAGAAAAGGGCAAAGAGCATTTAGTTTGCAAGCTAAAGAAGAGTCTCTATGGTCTTAAGCAAGCGCCTAGAGAATGGTATCAGAAGTTTGATGCTTTCATTCGGTCCCAGGGTTTTAGAAGGAGTGAAATTGATCACTGCCTCTACACTAAAAGAGCTAAGGATAATAGCCTGATAATCCTGGCACTATATGTGGATGATATGCTATTGGCTAGCAAGAATACTTATGAGCTAGATGCATTAAAGGAGGCCAAGTTGCATGAGGCCTTTGATATGAAGGATTTGGGACTTGCAGGTCATATTCTTGGTATGCGCATCACGTGTGATCGGAGTAGGAAACTCCTTTGGCTTTCACAAAAAGAGTATGTTACAAAAGTATTACAACATTTCAATATGGAGGGGGGGAAGGCAGTGAGTACTCCATTGCCTCCATATGTGAAACTGAGTCATACAGATAGTCCCAAATCAGATAAGGAGAGGGCCATGATGGCCAAGGTTCCTTATGCATCAGCAGTTGGGAGTCTTATGTATGCTATGATAGCTACTAGACCAGACATTGCATTTGCAGTGGGAGTTGTTAGCCGGTATATGGCTAATCCAAGAAAGAGGCATTGGGAGGCAGTTAAGTGCATCATGAGGTACATGAAGGGTACCAAGGAGATGTGCATCTGCTTTGGTAAAGGAGACATGCGTGTACTTGGGTACACAGATTCAGACTATGCAGGGCATGTGGATAGTAGGAGATCCACTTCTGGTTATGTGTTCACCTTTGCAGGTGGTGCAGTGTCGTGGATGTCTCGCGCACAGAAGTGCATTGCTTTCTCTACCACAGAGGCTGAGTATGTTTGCAGCCACAGAGGGTTGCAAGGAGGCTATATGGCTTGATCGGCTAGTGGGAGATTTGGGGATTCATGCAGGTGTACCGACATTGCATAGTGATTCCATGAGTGCTATTCAGCTAGCACGGAATCCGATCTTTCATGCAAAGACCAAACACACTGAGGTCAGGTACCATTTCATCAGGGAGGTACTTGAGGACAAGCACATAGAGCTTGTCAAGGTTCATATAGATGATAACCCTGTAGATATGCTGACGAAGAGTCTACCTAGTCAGCGGTTTGAGTATTGTCGTGTATTGATGGGCATTGGATAGTATGCTCACTGGTTGTTCTCCCTTAAAGGCACATTGTCCTTTAAGTGGGAGGTTGTGGGGGTTAAAGGTCACTGTGCCTTTAACCCGGTTATGTACAATACTCAAACACATATATAAATGAATGAAAAAGAAGATTAGGGTGGTTCTGCACCTACCAAACTTGTGTGGCTCTCTGTCTCTCTCTCCTTCTTCCGTTCTTGCTTCCGTTGAGAGCACTCTCAAAAGTCGATTACCATGATCTTGAATCCATGGCACCGAATAGAGCCCATGATAGACCCTATGAGAAGTAAGGTCCTGTAGAGAGATAGGAGCTCCAGAAGGGGAGCGCGGAAGGAGACACCAATCCTATAGCCGATGAAGAGGCTGCAAAGGAGGGGCCGGCAAAAAAGGGGCAAGCATGAGACCAATAGCATGCCAAAGAACACACACACACACACACACACACACACACACACACACACACAGACACACACATATTTTTTTTTTGGGGGTAATATCTAGTATATATTTATATGCTCATAAATATACATGATTGGAGGTCTCCAAAATGGAGAGTATCCCAAAGATCAAAAACATAAAAAGAAAAGCTCTATGCAAGAAGCATCCATATCACTCTCATGGCAGGCATCATATAAGGATTGCCGTAATGAGGCTTGGAAAGATTCATATGACTTGTGAATTTGCCGACCCAAGTATGCCAAATTATGCTCTCCAGATTGTCCAAAGAGCCCAATATCGCACCCAAGAGAGAAAGAGTGAGTATTGAGACAAAGACTTCATAAATCTACCAAAGAGCCAGAAATGTTTCCCAAATCTGTGACTCGGGAAATGGATCTGAAGATAATATGAAATTCTCCTGAGGAGGATCCTAGTACATGGGCAATGCCAAAGCAAATGAATAACAGTCTCTAAAGGAGCCTGACATCTTAAACATGTGGATGGTGCAATGCGACGTTTAGCAAGTGTGACCCCCACTAACAATGTACCTGTCATACATCTCCAAAGAAAAAGTCTTTGTTTCAATGGCATTTTACACTTCCATAACATTCTGAGATTCTTCCGCCACCATGAGAGGGGCTTCCTTATATGCCACAGAGAATTAGCATATTGCTAAATCCATGGAGCAGGCTGAAGAAGCCTATAGGCTTTGATGGAGGTTAAGGCAGGAAGAGGAACAGGATGAGTGCATGTAGTAGAGGGTTGCAATTGCCAATCCGTAAGCCTGTCTGTGTCAGCCACAGGAGGAACAGGTAGAAAAGATGTAATACACACACACACACACACACACACACACACACGCATGCACGCATGCACGCACGCACGAACGCGCACACACACACACAAACACACACACACACACACACACACACACGCACACTACCCCCCCCCTCTCTCTCTCTCTCTCAAACATGCACACACTTATTATCCCTTCCTCCATTGGTTTTGCCACTTGCTCATGAGAGCTCACCTCGACAACCCCCCTTAATTTCCCTAATTTCTTTTCCCTCAAACTCCCTTATTCTCCCCTTAATTTCTCCCTAATTTCCCCCCTTTTTTAAATATTTTCCTTTTTTAATTTTAATCATTTCTCCTATTACCTTTTTTCCTTAATCCCCCTTTATTTTACCTTAATTTCCCTAATTATTTCTTGTTTTCCTTAATTGTCTCTTATTTTTCCTTATTCCTTTCTTATTTTTTTCTCATTTTCCTTAACTTTCCTTAAATTTTCCTTATTTTTCTTTATTATTTTCCTTATTTTTTCTTAACTAAATAGAGATCCTTTCACGGCACTCTTCTCTTAAATTCCTTGATTTTATGATAAAATTTCCCTTTATCTTTTATTATTCCCCCCTTTTTCCCCCTAAACTATTTACACCTTTCTAATAAATTTCCTTATAGATTTCCAATTTCTCATATATTAAATTGGTTGATTCTACCTACACTGGTTAAATCTAAAAACTATTAGATTAGTTATAACTAAAGCCTATTAGAATGGGTAAATCTAAACCCTATTATAGTGATAAAATCTACCTTTACTATTGACCATCCCTGCACTTTCTACCCGACTGTAGCCCATTATTCTATACCCATCATAGGTTGTTGCACTGACACGCATATTCAAGCATCTAATTTACCTGCTTCTCGAGCCTTCGTAGTCCCCGACTATCTACTTGGCTAGCATATTTAAGAAGACATTGTGGCTACACTACAATGCAATTCCTATGGTCTCCGTAGAGTGTATGCCTCTCCTTCCGTGCTGCTCCAAACGCTGGTGACCACTGACCAACCCCTGCCCATGTGGCACTGCACTGATTGCAGCCACTTCATGCCAAAGTCGTGACAAGAACCGGCCCTCGTGTACTTCCACGCATAGCTCTGAGCTCTGAACCATGTGTCGCCTCTCACACAAGCATGACTCATAGGTCCCTTTGGTTTTCATTATGTTTTTTTGCACGTGGGGCGTTATTTCCTTAGCACTACCTTCTAAAGCATTTCTTTATCCCTAATTTCTAGAATCTGATTTACTCATTAAACCACCACTGTTAAAACTACGTTTAACCACCCCCCCTCTCTCTACTTCATTTATTAAACTACTCTTTTCATTAGATTTAGACCCCCTCTCCATCTCCCTCTAGTATATATAGTCCCTTTATATTTTCCCCTCCTAAGTCCCCCCCCCCCTTTTATAACTCCTTTACAATTCATTTATTAAATCTTTTTTAACCCTCCTCCCCCTGGCCCCCCTTTTTTCCCTTCTTTTCTAAACCTTTATCTAATTTCTTAAAACATATATAACTTATATACTGCTTATACTACCTATTACTATTATTTTCAGTACTTTAACCATTTCTTTTTGTCGGTCTCTTTTGTGACTTCCCCCCTTTTCTCTTTCATATGAAAGAAAGATCTATGTTTCATAGGTTTTTAGTAAAACCATTGTTGCTTCATACACTACCTTAGCAATTAATTTTTTAGTTAATGTTTAATTTTATTTAGAATTTTAATTAGTATCTAATTTAAAAAAAAAGGTTTTCTATGCTTTGTATGTATTCATTGATTCCCCATTTTCCTCTTTTACATTCTCCTCCTTTATAAATTACTTGTACAAGGTCCAAGCTAATTTACTTTTATTCAACACTCTTCTCATAGGCATATGCTCACTCCATTTATTTTTACACCTACTGATCTACATCAAGCTTGATAATTTTGTGTCTTAGCTTTCATTTTTATTGTGACCCCAATAACAAGGGAGGGGTGTTTATGACACCTGTCTTCCCTACTAAGGTTAAAGTTGGTTCTCACCAATTTTCTTGTTGGATGGTGGCAGGTAGGCAAACTCCCCTCTTCAATAAAAGTGATGCTTGCTAGGACTTATCCACGCTCAATTTCATATAGTTTCCACAAAGTCATTTCTACAAAAGTGCCCACTGCTAGTTTCCTTTATAAACAAGGATTCACCGACTTGTACAAACTTTTGTTTTAATGTAATTAGTCCTATTTCATTGTCTAGCTTCACCCTTTTGTCTTTTCACTATGCAAAGGGGTGTTGTAAAGTCTTCCACACACACACACACACACACACACACACACACACATCCTACACCTTCCTCTCTTTTTATTAGACGTTGGCCTGCTTGTCTCTCTGTTTGTCTGTTTCTCTCTCTCTCTCTCTCTCTCTCTCTCTCTCTCTCTCTCTCCTGTTTTTATTATTATTTAAATATTCCTTAATTTCTCATTAATTTTTTATTTGTATTTTTTAAATTCCTTAAATTCCCTTAAGAACCAAAACACCTATTTTCATCCATTTCGCCATCTTTTTCCAAATTCCCTTAAGTTTTCTTGTACTTTTTATTTTGTTTCATTTTTATTCTTTATTTTTCCCTTTTACTCATATTTTCTCCCTTCTTTTTTTTTTGGTTATCCAATTTTTTATCTTTTAGTACTTGTTACCTATTTTTCCTACATTCCTCAATTAAAAAAAAAAGAACCCCTACTTATCTTTGCCTCCTTGTTAAATCATTCTTATTTCCCTTTCCCAAATTTACAATTTTATCCCTTACTTTTATTTCATTTCTTCTTTATAAAAACTTTTTCTTAATAAAACACCCCACTTCATATTTTTTTCTAAACTACCTTTTTCTAATATCAAGCGATTAATTTTATCTAAACGACCTTTTCCTAGTATTAGAGTGGTTAATTAAATTTTTAAAACTCTTTTTATTTCCTATGGTTTTTTCTTTATTTCTCTCAATCTCTATTACCTCTATCCGTCCTTTATTTCTTAAAAAAAAAAAGAAATTTACCTTGGTTTTTTAATTTTCTGCTAATAATTTAAATGGTCCTAGCTTGCTACTAACCCCCTCTAGCTAAAATGTCCCTACCTAAAACTCATTTAATACTAAAACCCTCCACTAACTAATCCCTAATCTTCCCAAAACCAAACCCCCCTCCTTGCACTTTCTACCTGCCCAGCTTTTTATGGCCATCCTGCTTTTCTCACTGGCATGCATTTGCATGCACTAAGTTGCGGCCTTCCCAAATCTACACTATCTCGACTCCCCCGACTGACCACGCCCCCTTGCCTTATTTAAAGGACCTGGCTCCCCATATCCTTTCCCATCATATTCTGGCAATTTGTTCTTTCCCTAGCACCTGCCCGTGTAAGCTATCTGGCTCTATAAACTTGTGTATCTTCCATGCCCCCACCCGGCTATGTCGCTACCTCTCCATTACTACTCCTTACCTCAACTGTGCCGTTGCACTCCCGCCTAGCTGTTGCGACCTCTATTGCTTCAGCCTCCAAGCTCTCCTAAGGCCCCTTCTACTAATTACCCCTCCTCATTTCCTCTAAGCTCTCCCCTTCTGCTAATTACCGCTCCTCATTTACTATAAGCTCTCCATGCATTGCCCACAGCTGCTGCTTAGTCTGCCCCCCTTGCTCCTTCATCCTCGATCTAGCCTTCCTCATTCCCCAATTGATGTTGTAGCACACACGCCTTCTAGTCCCTCGCTGTTGCTGCAACTGTCTGCGGCATCCCACCTTCTCCTATGAGATTGCGCAATACATGTCTTTACACCAACTTTCATACCCTTAATGGGACTTGGCAGAGCTATGTGACCCGGCCATCGTCGTCATCCACCTCGACCCATAGAGAATCTCTGATTGTACCTTGCAACTGGTGACTCTCCTCTATAGTCAAGGACTTACAAGTCCTTCACTATCACTTTTTTGCCACTTATTTCTCATAACCCCCCCCCTTTCCCCTTTTCCTTTTTATTTTTTATTTCCTTTACTTCTTTTAAACACCCCTCTCTCTCCTTTTTACCTCATTAAGAAATCCCCTTGACTTTTAGTCTTTTCTAACTCTATTGGTCCCACCCCCTCCCCCTCATTTTCTATTTTAATATTTCCTTATAGATTTCTTCACTCTAGTTTCCCCACCACCCCCCCTCATTTTGTTTCAAATTCTCCCTCTAATTTTTCTATAATCATAACTTCTAGTACCCCCCTAGTTCCAATTTCTATCTCTCTCCCTCCTCACCCTTATTTTTTCTGCAAATTCCCCCTCTATTCTCTTTATTCAAACTTTTCTACCTACTTGTTCCTAAGCTTTTGGTTTCCCTTACCCCCCCCCAAAAAACCCCCCTACCTACTATTTCTTTTTTCTTCAAGCTATATCCTTCCAAAACCCATCCCTGTCCTTATAACCATTATGCACACCGTTTATGGATAACCTTCATGTCACCATGAGCAAGAATAAATTTGTGTGATGGATCTCCTATAGCTCAACTAGGGATTGTGTTGGCATAGACCTTGGCCAACAAGCTTTGGCGCTCCCTTTTTTTTGTCTTTGTTTAGGACAATCTTCCTCTTCACATGAAGCTAATACGGATGCCCTTTTAGTATCATTGATTATTCTCTTGTTGAAGTTATTGATTATTAATAACTACTACATATATATGTTCAAACTATTGATATACAATAATGGTGGCAAAAAATTATGTTCATGTGTAGCATGATAAGTTCAGGCTCTTATGAAACAAATATTTTTCAACAAAAACTTTTTAAATATGTATAATTTTGACACTATAACAGAAGAAATGGATGTGTCCATATCACACTGATCGTTTTGACTTCAAACATGACTATGTTTGGAGTCATATCCACCAAGTTATGGCTAAAATGAGACCAAGTCATTTTCCTTTTTTCCTGCTCCACCATGCAGCAAGCATAGCATCAGTAGCAAAATCTTTATGGTTGAATTGGAAATTATTCCTAGATATCCATATGAACCAGAGTGCATGGGCCCTGATGATAAACCAAGGCTCATGCCTTATCCTACAAGCATCACCTAATAGAATGGCTTTCCAATTAACAGGCTCACCACATTCCATCTAGATAAATTTCCATACTTTCCTGGCATGAGGACAGGCAACAAACAAGTGAAAGATATCTTCAACAAGGTTAATGCATCTCATACATTTGCCATCCCCTTTGCCAATGTTGAGACCTCTTGAGTTAGACCATATAGATTTATGAAGTATTAGCCATGCCAAACAAGACATTTTCTCAGGCACATTCTTAGCCTAAATTCTGTGGAATCTGTAGTACCATTTGGTTCTTTCATCATTCAACTTCCATTTGCTATTGAGAGTTCTGAATAGATCCTCCATCTCAGTAGTAGGAGTTGGGATGGGTAATAAAAAAGAGCAACCCACCTAGCTGAACTCCTTGTGAATGCACAGTACTGAACCTCCCTTCCAAGACACCTCCCCTTGCCAGAATTCCAATCTTGTCATAATCAATCCTTGCTTTTGGTTAGATAGAGAAAATTCTCTGCTAATTTTAAGCCAGGTTTTCCATCTGATATGTTCTCTACTCCACAACTGGCCCCAAGTTTGAAGTCCTTTCTTGAACAACTTAGTTGCAACTGTAAATTGTTCATCTGTCAATGTAGCAAATCTAAAAATGGAAGATGCCCAAATAGAGTCAAGCAGATGAAGTTGCCTTTGCTAGTGAAGAGAATGTAGGCTTTTATCTCTTTAAAGGCTCCCCAAATGGATTTCCACAAGGGACTCCCCTTGGGTTTACAAGGTTCAAGGTTAAAAAGATCAGACACAAAGGGATACTTTTTTCAATTGGGTGCTCTGTAAGGTCTGATGTAATTCATGTTTTTTCTCAAGAGAAGCTATGCCCAATCTTCCTCAAGATGAAGAGCAACTTTGATGATCCAAGTGGTAGATAGTTTTTTTACAGTAGAGGAAATGTCAATCCCCCCAAGCCCCCCTCCTCTTTAGGTTTAATACAATAATCCCATCTAACTTTAGAAATCTTAGTGGACCCCCCCATAAGAAAGATCTACATAATCTGATAAATCTATCCAAGGCAGTCTTGGATGGAGTCCAACAAGATAAATAGAAAATGATAATAGGATAGAGATAGTGATTAAGAACCATTTTTCTTCCTGTCAAATTTGCTTGGAATCTTCTCCATTTATCTAGTTTCTTCTAGAATTTGTCCAGCACCCAGTCCCACCTCTGCTTCATTGTGACATCAAATCCCATTGGTATCCCCAAGAGTCTGAATACTATAGCTTTTTGTAGCTTCTTACATCCTAGCTGTTGAAGGACCCCCTAATCTTCTCCACTGAGTGTGGTATACCCTATCTTGGAGTGGTTAATAGATGAGCCTGAGGCTTGACATAACATCTCTAGGCAGTCCATTACACAAATGATATCTTGATCAGTGTTTCTAGGATTCAAGATGGTGTCATCAGCAAACTGCTGGCATAGAAGTTGTTTACCATTATTGAGTTCGATCCCTTTAAGAGCTCCCTCCTATATCTGACTTCTAAGGAGCCATCCTAGAGAGTCTACAACAATTGCAAATAAAAGAGGAGCTAGAGGACACCCTTGTTTGATTGACCTTTTGAGAAAAAAGGAGTCACTCATAATGCCATTAATATTGACCCTAGCAGTAGCATTAGTGAGTAATAGCTTAATACTAGAAACAAATGAGGGGCCCATACCCATACCTTGTAGAGATTGTATGATAAAATCCCATTCCAACATGTCATAAGCTATATCAAAGTCCACCTTAAGAAAGCATATATCCTGTTTGGTCTCTTTAGCATACTCACACACTTCCCAAATGTTGATGATAGCTTCCAAAAGGTGACGTCCCTTGATGAACCCTTTTTGTTTTGGTAGTATCCAATCTTTCATTTTGGTTTGAATCCTTAAAGCTAAAGCCTTGGCAAAAATCTTGTAACTATAGTTTAACATTGTGAGGGGTCTCCAATTTTTTAATTCATCCTTAGAGCCTTCCTTAGGGATCAACTTTATAATTCCTCCATTTATGTGAAGAGGAAGACAACATTCCTTGACGCTTTCCTACCATAGGAGTAAAAAGTAAGGCCCAATTAGATCCCAAAAAGATTTGTAAAACTCAATGGGAAGACCATCTTCCCTTGGAATCTTCCCATCAGCCATAACATTTATAGCTTCTTTCAGCTCTTCAAGACTGAAGGGTCTTTCTAAATAAGGGAGGTCAAAGGATTTAACAGCTTTATCCCTTATTATTTGGCAGAGTTGTCTTGCCCTCTGGGTGTCCTCATTAGGGGGGGAGGTGTTAGAAAGTAAATCCTTGAAGTAATTTTGAATATACTCAATATTTTCCTTAGGGTTGCTTAGATGAGAGCCATTTGGTCCTTTAAGAAGAGGAATCTCCTCTTGACACCTTTTCCTTATGAATGGTAATTCTAAACATTTCCTTGGTAGGCCTGTCCATCTTTCTTGCCCACCAGTTTCTATAGTATATGGTAGACTCATTAAGCCTCATTTGTTCCTATTTTTAGAGCTCTCTTTTGGCCTTATTCAATTCTTCATGAGCTTCCTCCTTATCCTCTCTGGCTTTCTGCTCTAATATGCTAATGTTATATTGAATATAATCCATTCTTTGAGCCCTTATCTGTGCCCTTTTTTTTTTGGCTGATCTTAAAATAATCTGAGAGTCCTTGACTGCCAATTCCCAAGCTTGAGATGCTGATGTGTTTTGAGAGAAAGCCCTATGCTAGACAACCTTAATTAGTTTCTGAACACTCTTAAGTTGAAAGAGATTAGGGTCAGCTTTGAACCTGGATGGGCTCCTCTCCCCATTTCCAAAATTACATCTCAGTGAGGCAAGCTTGTGGTCAAACAAGCTAAGAGAGGAGTATGTTACAACTTTTAGAGAAAGCTGTCTGTTCAAGAGATTCTAGGAAATATAGAATCTGTCAAGTCTAGCCTCCCTTCTACAATCCCCTATCTGACTGTTACACCAAGTAAGCTCTCTATTATTACTGACAACCACCATCTACCAGTGCTCTTTACATTATTCCCAAGCAAGTAATTCAGCTCCTCTGATGCATGTGCCCATTCCCTTCCATCTGTCTGATTTTCTCTCTACCATATTGAAATCTCCCATTATTATGCAATTGCCATCTGGGTATTGTAAGGATTCCTCTCTGGAGCTGAATTGGGAGCATAGACAGAAATGACAAAAAAGTCCATTTCTTTGACACAACACTGTAGCATTAACCATTTGTTGTGAACATCTGTAATGACTTGAGAAATACAATCCTTATAGTGAGACAAAATACCTATAACTATCCCTCGTTTACCATTCTCATGAGCAGTAAAAAACCAAGCCCTTCTTCTATCTATGACTTGAAGCCTGTCTTTAAGAGTATACTACTTGCCTTGACTTCTTGCAATGCTAAAAAGAGAGGAGAGAGTGAATTAGCTTTTAGCCAAAAAGCTAATTCGTCACTCCTACCTGGATCCATTAAACCTTTGACATTGAGAGTCAAGAAAGTTAATGATTTATCTAACATTCTTTTTCTGCCCCTTTTTAGCCCTGGGGTTGGGGCTGTTCACTGGCACTAGAGTTACCTTAGATTGTCTTCTCTTATGTTGAACTACTGTGAAGGGTTTGTCCTGACTAGTGACTTCTTGAGAAGGTATAGTATCCTGAGTGGCCTTTCCTGGATCATCCTCTGAGTCTTCTTCACTAGCTTCTACCTCTTCCATAGCATATTCCCTATTAACATCTTCTTTAAATTCCTTTGACCAACCAGCTTCTATGACCATATTGTCCTCTTGATTGATAGTGGCTTCCTTATCCACACTTTCTTCTTGCTCCTTGAGTGGATCAAAGAAGTTATTGCTGGCTGTATCTATCTGTTTGTTGTCCTTTTCACTCCTCTTGTTAGAAAACTGCCTAGTAGACTGGCCCTTAGGAGGAGGGTTCTGTGTTTTAGGGACCCACTTTTTAGTAGGGGAATGCTATTTTGTAGTATTAGCTTTTGGCTCCTTAGCTTTGGGTCTCTTTAAAGGACACTGCTTGACCACATGTGTGGATAGACCACACAAAAAGCAAGAGTGAGAGAGATTTTTATAGGAAGGGGTTGTTCCCCTGGGGTTGATAAAGTTTTCCTATTCTACTCCAAGAACTTCACCTAGTTCACTACATAGTTAGGGAAGCTAGTTACATAAGTACAAAGGCAAGTCTAGAAGCTCTACCCATATAGGAATCTTAGTAGATCTAGGAGAGCCAGGAGAAAAGTCTTTGGACCACCACTCAAGATATAAGGGCTGATTTCTAATAGTCTAAAGGCTGTTTTGCATGGCTCTGGAAACCATTTCTTGTTTCTCAAAAAGAAAGAAAAAAAAGCCTTTTTTGAGGAATCTTATATTTAAAACATTTATACCTTTCCTAATCTAGTTCATCTTGATCCAGGATTCAATAAAAGTGAGAGGGGGTCTTACTCCAGGCAGAAAGCCTACTAATGCATGTGTTTTAAGCCAGACTAGGGAGTCTTGTAGAAGGTTGTCATCTAAAAAAGCTTTGGCTGCCTTACCTTCTCCATCAGCTATATCCTCTCCCATCAAGATGCTGTGCTCCATCCTCATCTGGTTGTGAAGCATGTTGGGGTTCTGGGATGCCCAATGATGGGTGGTCTTCAACTTCTTTCTCACAATTTGAGGGTAGCCTCTTGCCTCCCACAATCTGCCCAAAATCTTCTCTATCTCCTCTTATGTCCTGGCTTGAGGAGCCTCCACTAAGGGAGGGACTTGGTCTGCTGTCCATGGACATGGTCCGTTGTCTCTTGTTTTATCATATCGCATGGTTCCATTTTCACGTGCATGCTTGGAGGGAGATCTGGTACCAATTCCTATAGCTCCTCCTTCACCTTTATCGTTGTCAGCTTCTCTTCATTGGAGGGACTGCATGAAATGCTCTTTGTGTATATCTCTAGCCACCACGGGCCCATCTGAACTAGAAGGGCTAGCAAAAGAACACGTTCTAGGGGAAAGGCTAAAGAAGCTACTCCATGGCTTCTGAGCTGCATGCACATAAGAGGGGCGCACAGCTCCTCCTTGTCCTCCTCTTCCTCCATGAATAGCCAAGCTAACTCCACGTCGCAAAGGTGGTGCCTCTCGTTTCAGAGTCTGTTTGTCGACAAGTGCAGGGAAGTGGGTATCATCAGCTAAATTGAAGCGTTCTGGCAGCTGAGGTAAGCGAGTGTCTACGTCTACAAAATCCAACAAGAAGTCACTCTCAAAAGGTCGAATAGGTAAGTCGAAAGTGATATTTAGAGGGTTGATGGAAGTGGGGGCGTACGGGCAGAAGGATCTAACATCCCCCTCATGGCCTCTATCATTGTCTCCATCATCCTCTATCTCCATCACTCCTCTTCAACCCTACCTTTTGTTCAAGGTTTTTTGTGATGGCAGGCATGCTTCTAATTAGACATTGCATTGGTTTGAAAATCAATGATTTGAAGGCTTTTTTCCAAGAATGTGATTTTGAAATGATTATATTCAAATAAAAAATGCATCCTTTCAATCATTGCATTACTTTGAAGATGTGCATACTTCCAATCATTCAAATCCTTCCAGTCAATACAGTAATTCAAAGATTAATGCATGTTTAGAATACTCTGAATATGCAACCACACAAGAATCTATCATTTGAAACCCTTACCTTATTTTCTTGAGCTCTCACACTCCTCTAAATCCATGTCCTAGAACCGTGCCAACTCGCCTTCTTTCTCAAGTGATCACAAATCAAGGGTTGTGTTATAAGTGTTACTACATATGTGAGTCTTATATCATGTGAAGTTACCCAAGAGTTGTGTTATATAATGTTCTAAACAATGACCAAAAAAATCAAGTCCCCCGAGCTCAGCCCAAGAAAAGCTCGCAAAAAATAAACACCCCACTTGAGCTATCATGTGCCCTCTCCATCCCCATTACCCCGTCCATCCTCACCATTTTCTCCATGCCTTCCATCTCTCCCTTCTACTGGCCTACTTTTCTCTATTAAAAATCTGTAGGTTTCTAGATTGCTTGAAAATAAACAAGGACTAGCTACCAAGGGCTAGCCAAATACTTTTCTATAAGGTAAGTTCTCATTATCTCTATTATTAAAGAGTAAGATTTTTTGCTTACCCTATTATTAAAGTCTATTGTTAGAGAGTAAGGTTTTTTTTCTTACCCTATTATTAAAGGGTAAAATTTTTGCTTACCTATTTAATTTGGTGCACTACCATATACAACCTATGATATATCTAGGCAAGCCCCAAAAACAAAACATGGACCAATAAAGGGAAGGACTCACCTTTCATAAACCATTATCTAGTAGCACAAAGTGAGACTCTAATAACTCCTATTCTATGTAGTTTTGGTCTACTCTAATAATACCTATTTCATAGCCATCATCTAGTATACAAAGTCACACACATAAGACTGCCCAATAAAACAAGGATGTTACTTCCCAAAAGTTCAATCTATTTGAGCTATTCTAGATTTATTTCTTGAGTGATTCTAGACTCACTTTCTAGTCAAAAAAATATCATTTTAGTGTAGTAGATGTAGTTACATTTGGATTACGAGCCCACATTTGGCTAGGTGGTAGAGCATTGGGAGACCATCTCCATTAGCTCAACCCTTGACTTTATCTTGATTTTAATAAGTTTAATCTTCTAAGTATTCCAAAGAAAAATTGACGAGTCTTGATATTTATTGATTATGATAGCTCATGTACTATTAATTTTAAAGGCTTGCAGCAGCAACATAAAACCTTCTAAAGAATTGTTGGGAGACTATTTTTTTTAAGGGCTCAATAAGGAGTTGCGGACCACAGTAGAGCAAGCCGTGACCAACTTGCTTCGCCAAGGCCCTCAGTGTGAACTATGGTGCAAATGAAAGAGGTATTCTTACTGTACAATTTAATCCCAGACCCAATGCAAACCCTCCACCACAACCACCAGCAAGTGTAAATGTTGTCATACTTGAGACAATTGTGGAAGAATATAAAGAGATCTTCCAAGAGGAGATTGTAAGGACAGTCATAAAGATTCATAGCCAACATGATATTCATTATTCTGAAGTTGAGTGTGATTATTCACAGTGTCGGTGTTGGGAATCAAGCTCTCAGTTATTATTCATGTTGTTTGAGTAGGTGAATAAGGTGAGTCACATTGTTCTTATCTACTATGTATGGGTGTGACCTTAGTAGTGTTCAATTGTATTGTGTCGGGTGAATATGAGCTAATTGTGGAGGAGACTATTGCTCCCTCCTGGTTGCTTCCTATATCTCTCTTCTTGTTTTTCTTAATATGGTATCAGAGCTACTGTTCCTTGCCTTCTAGTTGCCCACTGCTTGTGGAAGCTTGCGGGAGTGCTTCTCCTACTCTGAAGCTTCGAAGTGATGAGAAGAGATCTCGTTTTTTGGACTGAAGTAGCAATTTTTAGCTTCTGTTTGGCTTGGGAGCTATCCAATTGATGTCTTTTTGCTAAGGAGAGATCGCTATTACCCATAGGTTGCTCGTGGGAGATGTATTTTGACAAAACACAACTCGTTTTTATTGTTTGGGTGTGATAGAACGGAGCTGATCTCTTTTTTGGACAAGTACTACTTGGTTTGAGCCAAGCAAGAGGTATATACAACAGTAAGAAGCAAAAACGTCTCTTTAAACCTCATCGCCTAGCTCTCTGGAGGTTGCTTATGGCTAGATAAAACTCTCCTACATCTCCTATCAAGTAAGGAGAACCTTCAACTTGTAGATCTCGTTTTTTTGCTCCTGGACAGCTTTTGGAGACTTCAAAAGTGATATACGACTTGATTTCCTCCTTTTCTAGCACCCCAAAGGCTTGCTACATCCTCATACATCATTTTTGTGGAGTCTTAGTCTCTCTGTGAGCTACTAGGACTCCCGTGTTCCTCCAAACACAAAAAGTGCTGCTGCTGTTTTTTTGTTCAAAAGTGATCAAATTGTCATTTTCTGGACTATTTATTTCTCAAACTATGTGGATTTGGATGCTGGTTTGAATTGACAAGTTGGAGGCAAGTATACAAGCTCCGACTTGGAAGTAAGTTCATTTGGATTTACTATCAAAAGTTATGAGCTTGGGAAAATTAGAAAAACTCACAGTTTACAACTTACTGTCAAATTGTCAAATGCAGTTGCAAGCATGATATTGCAATGTTCATGGATATATGTGATGGTATTTGGATGCCCAGTGGTTGGATGTTAATGTCAGGTAGCTTGACAGATGTTATGCCTTGCCAGTGATAGTAGCAAAGTGGCATTTTGAGTCGGGTTGATCCATTCAACTAGTAACTCCACCTTTCCAGACTGCTGTCAAAAGTGTGCAGGTGCCTGCCTTTAGTAGCAAATAATAGTGAAACCTTATGGAATTTGGACCTGTACTAAACTAGAAAGTTGTAGATCTGTGGATTGGCTACAGTTTGTTTGTTGATAGTTCTTGCATTTGAGGTAACATGCGGAAGTTATTGACTATGCAAAACAACAAAAAGTTGTAGAAATCTCCTATTGGAAACCATGGCTAATGCTAGTGGCAGTGACAACATTACACAGATTGTTGGAGAGAAGTTGGATCAAAATAATTATGCCATTTGGAAGTTTCGGATGGAAATTTTCCTGATTGGAAAAGGGTATTGGGATCTCATTACTGGTGATGAGGCAAAGCCTCACATGCCTGTCAAGAATCCTACTCAAGATCAAATCAAGAGCCACAAGGCTTGGCTAGAGAGAGCATGGAAGGTGCTACACTAGCTTTCTCTTTGTATTTCGGATGCCATGGTCATGCAGATTATGAGTTGCACATCCCCCAAGAATGCCTGGGATATCTTGACGAGGTATTATGGCACCACAACAAGTGCCAAAAAGATACAATTGAAACAAAAATTTGATAATATGTCAAGAAGGGGGAGAATGATACAGGAATATGTGACTGATATCAAAACTATAGCTGATCAATTGGCCTCTATTGATGCCCTTGTGGATGATGATGACATGGTTGCAGTCACTTTGAATGGACTTGGTCCCGAATATAAGTCATTTGACACTTCTATTTCTGTGAGGCAAAATATCCCGGATTTCAATGAGCTGGTTGCTCTTTTGATCCATGAGGAAGTGAAGCTTGGGCTGAATGCCAATGGCAGTAGATCAAGGAATAGTGATGTAGTGTTCTACTCTGATCAGAGAGGCCATGGTGGATGACACAGAGGCACATTTCGTGGTAGAGGTGATGGCAGGCATGTCCCTAAAACCCCTAGTCAGTCACCTTAGAGAGGAGGTGGAGCATTTAGAGGTAGGGGGAGAGGTGCTTCTCATGGTAGAGGTACTTGGCAGCAACCGCAACAAACAATGCATAATCTTAATAGTGATAAGATATGTCATTTCTGTGGCAAGGTTGGCCATATTGCCAGAGACTGTTTCAAGAAGCAAGCAAATCAAAGAGGAAAGGCGAATCAAAATGGTCATTTTTCCTCTTCTAGTCATGCGCATGAGACATCCTTAGATTAGCTATTTGCTATGACGCATGTGCAGGATCATAAGTCTACTGATGGTGGCTTGGATGATATATAGTATATTGATTCAGGAGCATCTAATCACACGACACCACATGGAGAGTGGTTTGATGAGATGACTCCTAGTGTGCATGGTTATGTTTGCATAGGAGATGATACATAGCATGACATTACACACAAGGGTGTTGTGCCTCTGGTGATGCATGATGGTCAAACCAAGAAGCTGCGTGAAGTGTTGCATGTGCCTTTGATCACCAAGAACTTGTTGTGTGTTGGACAAATGGTTGAGCAGAACTTGCAAGTCCGGTTTAATAAGGATGGATACTTCATTGAGGAGTTTGATAATGGCTACAAGTTGATTGTGAAAGGGAAAAGGCAAGGAAGAATGTTTACTTTAGATGTAGGCATGCCAAAACTAAAGGCTGCCATGTTTACCCATGGTACGGGTGTTGTCTCTAATTTGGAAATTTGGCATAAACGCATTGGTCATATTAATATTCATAAGCTGAAAAATACGCAGCATAAAGGCATTGTTGTCGACCTACCAAAGTTTAAGTATAATGCTTTGGAGCATGTTTGCCCTGCATGCCAGTTTGGAAAACAATCAAGGTTGCCATTCACTAAGCATATGCAGGAAAGTAATAGACCCTTGCAGTAAATTCACATTGATGTCTCGGGTCTAGATCAGACTACCTCGATGGGAGGTTCATCATATTATGGCACATTTATTGATGATTTCAGCAAGCATACATGGCTGTATTTTTTGAAACATAAGGATGAGGTCCTGCCTGCCTTCAAGCATTTCAAGCAACATGTTGAAAAGGAGTTTGGATCATATATCACATGCTTGAGATCAAATAATGGAGGTGAATATCTGTCAAATGAATTTGATGACTTCTTGGCCTATCATGGGATTAGACGGGAGCTTACATGCCCATATACACCATAGTAGAATGGAATGGCTGAACGTAAGAATGGGGTGATTGGTTCATCTGGTAGAGCCATGTTGAATGAAAAGAACTTGCCTGATTATTATTGGGCAGAAGCACTTGCAACTATAGTGTATGTGCTGAATTGCACTCCTACTGCTAGCATTCATATGCTCACACCATATGAGAAATTGTATTGACAAAAGCCTGATGTCAGTCATTTAAAAGTGTTTGGCAGCTTGGCATATGTGCATATACCAAATGAAAAGAGATGGAAGTTGGATCCCAAAGCTGAAAGATGTGTGTTTATTGGCTATGCACAGAATCGGAAGGGTTACAAATGCTACAACCCATCGACCAAGAAGACTATGGTGAGTCGAAATGTTGTTTTTGATGAGCTTGAACCTTGGTATGGCAAGCCAAAAGTAGCTGTTCCAAATGATGCATCTGCAGGTCATGCATATGATAAAAATCAGCAAATTAGTACATCCATATCTGGGCCTACATCTACTGGTTCTACTACGGTGAATCCTTGGTCTGGCAGGTTATGCAATTTCACTAACACTCCTATGTCAGTGAGGGGGAGAGATAAAGGGAAAGCCAAGGTTGTTGAGGTGCTTTCACAAGCTGAAAATGATGTCCCTGGGCCATTAAATTGTGGCTATGATTCGTTATGTAGTGATAGTTTGGATAGTGAGCTGGGTATACCATCTGTGTCTACACCTGGAGTTAAAGGAAGCAGGTACATACCTCCTCATGAATGAGGAGAGTCAGCTCAGAGTCAAGCATTCCAGTGAGAAGGTCACAGAGAGTTAGGTATCCTGTTGACAGGTTAACTTATAGTGGTTATGCTACTCGAATATGACAAAAGTTATGGGACATACTGAGCCAACTATCTTTGGTGAGGCTGTGCAACATGGTCATTGGCAGAATGCCATGGATGAGGAGATGGATACTCTTGCCACTAATCAGACTTGGGATTTGGTGGAGTTGCCTAAAGGCAAAAATCCTATTGGTTACAAATGAGTCTACAAAGTAAAATGCAAATCTGATGGATCAGTGGAAAGGTATAAAGCAAGGCTGGTTGCCAAAGGGTATGCACAACAATATGGGCTAGATTATGAGGAAACTTTCAGCCCTGTTGCCAAGATGGCAACTGTGAGAACTATCATAGCATTGGCTATTGCAAATGGCTGGAAATTGCAGCAAATGGATGTCAAGAATGCTTTCCTAAATTGTGACTTGTTGGAGGAAGTCTATATGGTTCAGCCCGAGGGTTATGTGCACCCTGATTATCCCAACTATGTTTGCAGGTTGAAGAAAGCTCTCTATAGGCTGAAGCAAGCACCTAGAGCATGGAATGAAAGGATTAATAGATACCTACAAGAGCTTGGTTTTGCAGTTGGGAAGGTTGATCATTCACTATTCACAAAGAAGACAATTGCTGGATATGTTGTGATTGTGATTTATGTTTATGATTCGATTCTGACTGGTAGTGATGATGATGGCATTGCTGAAATTAAGAGCAAGCTGAAAATGGAGTTTGATATGAAGGATCTAGGGGACTTGAAGTTCTTTCTTGGCATAGAGGTGTTGAGAACACCTGATGGCATTTGGCTTATGCAGAGGCAGTATGCCTTGAATATGCTGGAGAGGTTTGGCATGAAGGATTGCAAACCAATGGATATCCCCTTGGATCAAAACAAAGAAGATGATGGCTGATTCTGGAGCTGAGATTGATGAAATTACCATGTATAGGCAGATGGTTGGAAGCTTGATTTATCTGACTATTACCAGGCCTGATTTGGCATATGCTGTGGGACTCATTAGTCAGTTTATGCAGAAGCCATGGAAGCCTCACTTGGATGTAGTGAGGAGGATTATGTGCTATGTCAAGGCAACATATCAGTATGGACTCTTTTATGAGTATGGAAAGGATATAGAACTGGTTGGATACACAGATGCAGATTGGGTAGGATGTGCCTATGACAAGAGATCCACCAGTGGCCATGCATTCAGTCTTGGTAGTGCAGTGGTGAGTTGGAGTAGCAAAAAGCAACCCACAGTGGCACTGTCTAGTACAGAAGCAGAGTATAGAGGTGCAGCATTGGCTGCATGTGAGATTGCTTGGCTTCATAAGATTTTGCAGGATTTGGGACTGCATGTGGAAAAACCAGTTAGACTTTATTATGATAACATGAGTAGTGTGTAGTTGGCAAGTAATCCAGTTTATCATGCTAGAACTAAGCATATTGAGGTACACTACCATTTCATGAGAGAGATGGTGTTATCAAAGAAGATCGATCTTATACATGTGAAGACCGAAGATCAGGTTGCAGATATCTTTACCAAGTCATTGGGTAGAGATAAGCCATAGTTAGTTCTTATCTACTATGTATGGGTGTGACCTTAGTAGCGTTCAATTGTATTGTGTGGGGTGAATATGAGCTGATTGTGGAGGAGACTCTTGCTCCCTCCTGGTTGCTTCCTATATCTCTCTTCTTGTTTTTCTTAATAATTGGAAGGAAGCTAAGGTGTTCATGGTTCAGCCAAATATCAATGCTTTGGTGGTCACAAGAGCGGAAGCTAAGGCTCCAGTGCAAACTAAAAATATGTTGATTTGATCCTAAACAATTGATGGATTGGGAGGAACACGATGCAACCTTGAAGGCTATATACAAAGAAAACGAAGTTAAAAGAGATGGAAAAGAGGAGCTAAAGGAAATAGAGATTCGACTCACTTCCGAATGTCAATGGAAAACAATCATAGTACAACAAAGAGGTAGAAGAGGAAGAATGAAGGTGGAAGCTCTTCTCAGTCTAGACCCCTAGTTTGAGTGCTCCTCCTTCTACAGCATACACGGTGCTCGCTATTTCCCCTCTACCATAGCCTAGCTCTGCGTAGATAGTCTCTGAGGCAATAAGCGCTCTGCCAATGAGCAACCCGGGAGCCACAACAAGTGCTACAATAGTGGTAGGTAGTACGGAGTTGCCACGGATGGTAGTGACCATGAGCACGAATGCAGCAACTAGTGTGGCAGGCGAGTCCACTATAACTTCCAGTATGAGATCAATTTTAGGAGGGATAGTAGGTTTTGGTAGCTCTCTCTGACAATGGTGAGAGAGGATTCTATAGTCAACCGGTACTTCAACACTAGCAGTGACCACGATAGCAAAGGGTAATTACACAGTAAATACTCAGGTTATGTTCTCCCTCCCTGCTACTCTCGCACTTTTTGTTACGGCTATGAGCTTCACACCTAGTATTGTTTTCAAGGCCCACGATGTCGATGTCACAACCTGCCCAGTTGGAGGCTTGTGGGAGATTTTTTATGGGATTGGCATGCCACTAGTCAGTACATCAAGTAGATCAGCCACAATTGGAGGAGTTGTGGAGTCAAAAGGAGGCCTTACGGACCCAAAATGCCGCTCTTTAAAGTCAGGTGGAGTTATAATCCTGACTCCATACTCTTGAAGAGTGTGTACAAGATGCGGAATACATTGCGAAGAGTGCCCACACTCTCCATTGAAAGCCTCCAAAGCACATTTGCAAAGTTGTAGAGTCGAAACTGTAGCTCCTACGAGCTCCCTCCTCCCTTGCTCCCCGTCTACCCCCCCCTCGCTACCTGTGCGGCCCTCTCCCTCCCTCCGTTGACTGCTGCCGTGCAGCCTTCGCCCCTCTCTCCGCTACGCTCTCCCCCTCTCCGCCAACTCCTCCGCCCATCGCTACCCCCCCCCTCTCCTCGCTACACTCACTCCTTCGCCCGTCACTACCCCCCCTCTCCTTGCTACACTCACTCTGTCTCGCTCCCTCCTCTCCTCTCCTCTCACCTCACCCCATCCCACCTCCCTCCGTTCCGCTCCACTCTCCTCGCCCTTCCCGCCTCGACCCCCCTCTCTCCGCTCCACCCCACCCACCTGTTCCGTTCACCTCACCCCGCTCCACTCACTGCACCCCGCTCCACTACGCTCACCTCACCCAACCCGCCTCACACCACTCCGCTCCGCTCACCTCACCTTAGTTCACCTCACCACCCTTAGTCCTCGCCTTTTTTTTTTTGGCCACCCCTTGTCCCTGCCCACCTTCTTCCACCCTTAGCCCTTACCTCTCATCCCCCTCTTCTTTTCCCTTCACCTGCCTTGGGAGTTCACAATTAGTCAAGCGATATGGCGGCTACGTGCCCGGAACCGATGGCCCCGACGGACCCCCCCCCTCCACTAGCCTATCGCGTTACCTTGACAGAGCACCAGGTCTCCTTGGTGAAGCAGGCCGCCACGGACTTCTCCCAGACATCAGTTTATGGGAGGGTCATTGGCTTCTCTCCTTCACGAGCAGACATCAGGGATTGGTTGCAGTCCACCCTCTACCTCGAGGATAGTCACATTGAGGAGGTGGCACTCATGGGACGTGGCATTTTCTGGCTTAAGCTCTCCTCAGCACAGGCTGCGAGTGACATAGTCAGGCGATCCCCTACTTCTGTGGGTGGGAAGATCATCCTCATGGTCCCTTGGTACAGGGGTTTCAGTGTAGCGGACTTCGATTCCCGCTTTCGCATTCCTCGACACCCAGTTACCCTTATCTTCCCAGGTCTCGCAACTGAGCTTCGCTTGATCATCAAGGACCTAGGGGCACACTTTGGCTGGCCTATGCAGGACACTTACGTTGATGCGACGGTAGCCCAAGGGGTGCCACGTGTCAAAGTGGCAGTCCTTGATCCACAGAGCATCCCGTCGGAGTTCGAGATAGAGACAGACACAGGTGTGGTGATGCAGCGCATTCTGGTCACTGGTCGCCCAAACCAGTGTCTGAGATGCCATGGCTTCGGGCACCAGGCTCACTCTTGTCCTCGCTTCATGGGTACAGATTCCCAGAAGACCCCCATTCAGGCAGCTCAGGATCCTCCGCTCCAGTCAGCGACATCCCCTCTCGAAGGGGAATGAAAACGGAAGGACAACAAGGCAGGCCCCAAAAAACCTTCCCAGCCACAGCCAGAGCCCCCTCAGATGATCCCTACTCATCAGCAGCCCGGTAAGGGGAAGGAGAAAGGAAAGGAGAAGGTCAACCAGCCTCCCCCTCATCCCTCAACCTGCCCTCCCCCACCTCCCCCCTCCTCGATTCTCTGACCCCCACCCCCCCCTCCAGGATCACCCCCCGCACCAGTGGTTTCCGCTCCACCCTCTTCCTCGAGCATGACCCAGAAGGAACCCCCCCCCACCCTCTTCCTACGCCACCTTCAGCCTCGAAGCCTGCACAGACCTCACCCTCGTTTATCCTTCTGGGCCCGATGGCGGGGATAGGCCTTTAAAGCCCCACAGGTGGCCAGCACCCCTCCCTCCGGTTCAGACTCCTCATCTTCATCCCCAAGCCCAAGGGCTGCTCCTAGAGCTCTTCCATTGGAGTTTTACCGAGCAGGCCCTTGGGACTACTTGGATGTAGCGGGTATTGGCTCCTTTCCTGCATACCCAGACATCAGCATCTTCTTCTCCGCAAGGGAGTGGAGGGTAAGGTGTCCATCTTGGCTCCGCACGATGGTCCTAGCTATTCCTTCACTATCTCTAGTGAAGGGAATGAGCAATGGACGAATGAAAATGTTTGGGAGACGATACGAGACTAGACCCAGGAGCAGGTGCAGGACTGGATTGGTAGCAGAGCAGCGGAGCTTCTTCAGCAGTAGTGGTAGGAGGGCGATGTTCGTCTGCGTTGGTGCCACAGTGCCAAACGTTTCCGACTCCTGGTCATTATTAGACCACCGATGGAGTGGGCCTACGCAGAAGGGCTTTGCCCCTGGAGGACTTCAGAGGTTGCAGGCTTCTACAGCATTTCCTTGGCAGAGGCGTCGAGCTGGTTAGAGAGAGCTTACCACCACGGGATGAAAGGCCTTTCCCCTCTGCTAAAGGTTTTAAAGAATGGGTCCGATGATCCGGCCTCTCCTTCGAAACCTTCACAGAAGCGCCTTCGTCTCCACACAGGACATCCTTCGACCACTTCGACTTCGATCGCAAGCAGATAGCTGTTTGTGGCCCACCTTCCCTCCTCATGAGTTTACGCATTATCTCTTGGAATGTCAACGGGTTCCACTCATCAAGCACCCGTGGCCCCAGGAAGATGGTGCTCAGACAGGAGCTCTAGCCAGCTTTGGTGGGAAAGGTAGATGTGCTCCTAGTACAGGAACACAAGCTTTCGGCTTCACAGACTAGTATTTGTGGGAAGGTCCTCACAGGGATGCGTCAACTTTACGAGCAAAAACCTATGAGCAGGTTTATCTGAGCGTTTTTTCAAGAGATTTTTAAAAATGTTTTTCTTTAGGAAACATGGTTTTTACACTTTTATTTTCACTAGAACTAGATCCCTTTATCATAAAAATATACAGACTAGTCACTCATTCATTTTTACACAACATAATTTTCTTATTTAGAGACATCCCTTTGTACCCCTGTTATTACCTTAAAAAAGTGTTGATTCCTTTAAGAAACATTCCTCATAATCACTCTCAATGTAATAATACTATGCATATATAATTACTTATTAACACATTTATATCATATGGCAATATCTTTTTAGTGTTTTTATAGCATATTTATGGACATGTTTCTAAAGAAGTTTAAATTACTATAAATAAGTATTAACTTGGGCTTATATATCACTCTCATAAAATACATGTAATATTTAATACTATATATGAAAGATTTTCCAAAATATAACTCCATAGATGTGCTCAAATGGGGTGTTCCAATCAATTTGAGTGGTTGAATGACTATATTTGGACATTGGATATGAAAGTTATGTCACTTTTAAAAGTGCTGTCCAAGGTAGTTTCGCCAGCGAAACTACCTTGGGAGACTTGCTTCAAAGGGGTTTCGCTGGCGAAACTACCTGGATGGCTTGCTTCAATGAGTTTTCTTTGAAGAAACTCTTTCATGAAGATAGGTTGAGAGAGGGTTTTCAATGTCACCCCCTATTAAGTAAAAGTTGTAAGAAGGATCATAAGGGAATTTTCATAGAGAAGTCTACTCTACATGTGGGTTTCTTCAAAAGCCATCCCATTATGCTCTCACCATTCCTACAGATTCACCTAAAGATTTTTGTATAAAATAGGCATTGCTATAATACTTTGCATATTTCTAAGAGAAACTATGTTTTCTTCTGATCGATTTTTGCCATATTTATGCATAATTGGAAGCTTTTTTTTTCCTTCGCTCGGACGCTCGGAAGATTTCGCTCAGAAAATGCTCGTCCCCTCCTCACAGGACGCTCCCACACCTACTGGGAACCTTCGATTGGCGAGCAGGGGAGAAGCGGAGGTGTCTATACCTCCATCGACGCTTCTCTAGTTCAGCATGTGTTTGGTTCTTGCACTTTGATCCCAAGACGGGCACTTTGGGTGGGCTTGCATATTGAGGGATCCCGCATCGGCATCCTCAATAGCTACGCTCCGACTGATCTCAGACGTAGATCCATTTTTTGGAGATCCTTGACAGACCTATTACCAGAGATGGACTCTTGGATTGTAGGAGGGGACTTCAACAACCTTGAGACCTTAGAGGATCAGCAGGGAAGGGGCCCAGAGTTCCTCGGTATAGCTCAGGTAGAGCAGGCAGATTGGGACTCCTTCCTCTTTGTAGTTGGAGGCCGGGATAGCTGGAGGGAGCCTTCCTTTTGCAGATGGCCTGGGAGTCTGGACTTCTCTTAGGGTTACAGGAGGGAGGGAGGCAGACCACTGGAGAGACTGGACCGTTTCTATGTCAATGATTGGGCGCTTGGCAGAGGAGGAGAGTCAGGAGTGGTTCCAGGGATGACACTTTCAGACCATGCCCCAGTCATCCTAGTCCTGGACTCGACCTCTCAGTCCTCACCTCCACGTTCATGCCGGATCCCAGATTCCATATACACCAGAGCAGCGGTTCACAGCAGGATTGTGGACCTATGGGAGCAGGAGTGGGACCCTACCAGGGATATGGCAGCATAGGTAGCGCAGGCACTTGATGAGTCTAGCCGCATTTTCCAACAGGAGGCGATTCAGGTCAGACAGCGGTGTTGGGCGCGGGAGAGGGGTCTCAGACGTGACCTCGCCTTGATTCAGAGGATGCAGCAGTCTTCTCCAGGCTTTGAGGAGCTCAGACAGGAGGAGGTTTGGGCTCGAGCCATGCTAGAGGAGATCACCCAGCATCACTCAGAGTTTTCATTTCATGCTTCCAAGTCCTTCTGGGCTAGGAAAGGTGACAGGATGTGCAGGGAGTTCTTGAGGAGTTCTTCAGGACTCATGGACAGAGGTCAGTAGGGGAACAGCTCTGTTCTCTTAGGGCGCAGGATGGTAGTGTCAGGACAGATCCAGATGAGGTTCGAGACTTAGCGACAGACTTCTATAGATCTTTATTCCAGCAGGAGCCCCCAGACCCTCGTGGTTGCATTTGTAGGGAGGAGGTGTGGAGATCTACACCGAGACTCGTGCAGCCCAACATGAGCGATACCCTTCTCGCACCCTTCACAGTTGTGGAGATGCAGGATGCGGTGAGTGCTATTGATGGGCAGAAATGCCCAGGTGAGGATGGCCTCTCTAGAGCTTTCTTCACCACCTTTTGGGAGCAGATCCACCGGCCCTTGCTCGCAGCCTTCCAGCACATCTTCTCCAGCGGGCAGATGCTAGAGAGCCTTGCAACAGGCCTGATTTGCCTCATCCCCAAAGGGGGGGACCGCCAGGAGATCAAACAGTGGCACCCAATCACCCTCCTCCCGACCGCCTACAAGATCCTTGCCAAGATAATCAGCAGTCGCATCTGCCCCATGATACACGATTTGATTCACGACACCTAGACTGGTTTTGTCCAAGATTGCAGCATCTTGGACAACATCTTCACTTTCTCAGAGGCGACGGAATGGGCCCAGCACAGTGGACAGTACCTTGCCATACTCCTTCTCGACTTTGAGAAGGCGTACGACAGGGTAGACTGGTCTTTCTTGGAAGGTACACTCGCTCGGTTCGGTTTCCCGGACGAGTGGATTAGAGGTATTGCTAGCCTTTACAGATCGGTCTCCAATCGGGTTATCATTAGCGGCAGGATGGGGGAGAGATTCACACTTGAGCGCTCGGTACGTCAGGGCTGTCCATTAGCGCCTTACCTCTTCCTATTTTTTGCGGAGGCCATGACACACTTCCTTCGAGCTCGCACCACTGGTCTTCACGGGATGCATCTCCCTATTCGAGAGGATGCCGAGCTGTTGGACTCCGAGTATGCAGATGACACAGCCCTATACGTGCAAGATGATGTCGAGTCACTGGAGCGTGTGAGACTGTCCCTAGAGATGTTTTGCCTTGCGGCTGGAGCGAAAATCAACTGGCATAAGTCGGTTGGTTTTCTTACAGATCCGGGAGCCAGCTCATAGTGGGGTATTTTCCTAGGGTTTCGTTGGATCCCTAGAGGACAGACGACACGTTACCTGGGATTCCAAGTAGGCCATCCCCTCCCTTCTATGCTTCTGTTGTAAGAGAGTGAGGTCATCATCCAAGTATATCTTGGTTCCTTTCATAGTTTCCCTCATACTCGTGAGGGTGGACCTATCCATGGCAGTCTAGAGTTTCAGCACTAATGGTTTCATTGGTGACTTTGCCTTGCCTATCTAGGCTATCTCATACATTAGGTTGACACCCATCTAGTGAACAATGCTTGTGCATCTACCATTGGGGTATCCCCATTGTCAAGCCTCTTACTAGAACATATTTGGCCTTGCTAGCCCTCCATCTCTCTTTAGGGCTTTAATTCCTTTCTTTCATCCAGGGCTACTTCATTCTTAGTAGAGGCAATTTGAGAGGTATAGGCCTACTCTAGAGCCTCAAAAATGAACTCCTTATTAGGGGTTTTTGACCACTTTTTAACCCACTACTATCCACTCATGCATCTCTTCTTTCTTTTTACTGAGCTGCTGTGTAAACTCAGCATGTTTCTCGTTCATTGTGGCCTACATGGAAGCCATATCTTTCTTGAGAGTTGCATTCTCTACTCTGAGATCTTCCATGGCTTTGCACCCCCCATACATATGTGGTCACTTGCATGTCTCATTTGTTGTAATTCAGCCCCAATGCAAGTACCTTGTCTTGGAGCTTTGTTTTCTTATTTTTCCATCTTACTTTTTCTTTCTCCCATTCCTCTCTTTTTTTTCTCTTTCTATTTTTCTTATATTCCCATCCTACTTTCTCTTTCTTCCATTCCTCTCTTTCCTAGCCTTTTCTTTCTTCCACTCTTCTTGTACCTTTCCTCCTTGCTTCTCGATCTCAGCTAGTATCTTGTCAACATGTGCATCTCCGAATTGTCGATTTTCTCTATCAACAAAATACATATTTTGTTGATGCAAGTGAGCAACTCAATAGTACCCTTATGAGTTGTCCCATTTGAAAGGGATATCGTAGCTATTTCTAGAGCTTACATCCTCAAAATATCTTCAGTGCAACCTCATGTGGGCATGTGTAGAATATTATTGAAAGTCACTGATAGTTGTAAAGATTTTGCAACAATATTGTGAATTACATTCCCTTCTTGGTGGTAACCTTGAGAATTATGAAATTCTTGGTCTTGTTTCATATTATCTAGGTCCAAAAGCTTTCTATTGCTATATCTCTTTATGAAACTAGGTGTTTGCAGGTCCTTGAGGATGAGTTGGAGCTATGCTGACATCAGCAATAGGGGGTTGTGTCCGAGGCCCAATATGGCTTTAATGAAGTTTCTTGGAGCCATATACAAGCCTCGAGTTTGCCCTAGCATCCAAGCTTGGCCAACAAGCTAAGTTTATGGGTTGCATGAGGTTGATAAACAGCTAGGCGCATAGCCTGTACTAGTGCCATGGCCTAGAAAGCCTAACATGAGGATTAGGAGGTGTTGCAATGCAAGCATTTCTAGCTAGGAGGTCACACGTAGGGTATAAGGTGCCTCAGTAGTAGGCAGGGGTACGGTGCTAGTTACCAATAGTGTGGGTGAGCTGAGGGGTGGAGATTGAGGGAGCTGAAGGAGCTAGGGGGCTAAGGAAGTTGAGGGACCTAGGGGGCCGAGGGAATTAGGGGAGCTAATGGGGATGAGGGAGCTAGGGAGATGAGAGAGAGAGAGAGAGAGAGAGAGAGAGAGAGAGAATGGACATGAGAGAAAAACTTGGGGAAGTAGGAGCATAATTCCAAAAAAGTGACACAATCAGCTGCTGTAATTTTAACTTCCATTAACCAAGTGCCTAGTCACCATGATTCTCTACTTGTTGCTAATAACCAAGTGCACAATTAGCTTGACAGCCTGCTCCAGCGAGCTATGATTGGACTACTTTTCTTAGCACCTCATGTACGAGACACTGCTATTTGGTCCACCTAACACTACATCAACCTATTATTAGCATAAGGCATTATCGACTCTTTGAGAAGAATTGCTCTCTTTTATCGAAGTCTTCAAAAAGATTCACAATCTTTGATAGAAGTCTTTTGAACCAAACTGCTTCACATGGAGCACTAGTGGATCCTTTTACTTTGCTTTGCTAAAGAACAAGGAGAGAACAAGGATATTGTTGGTTGTTTCTTCCTTTACCATGATAAAGCAATAGATCCAAGACTAAAGCTATATGTTTTAGAGGATCTTCTATCATTCTCTTTTTGCTAAAATAACATGAGTTTTCTTGGGATTATGAATGGATTGAATAAGATATGTTTGGCTTAATGATCGTGAGGTAGATCAATCTTCCAATGATTTTTCCATACTAACAAGAATCCAAATAGGATCCTCCCCATGAGGTCTCCTACAAACATTGAAAAAAAGAAACTCTCTCGAGAACTATTCGACTAGACTATCAAACTAACAAACATCCAAAAAGACAAGAAGCTGAATACTTCATACTAAGATATCTTAGGCTAGGAAGATAAGATCAAGTCACTATAAAAGAAAAGAGTGTAGCTCTCTCACTAGGCTTCAAGATGGGAAACACTAGAATTGAGGTAGGTGCAAACATAAGAGACCATGGTCTCTAATACAACATTAAGAAAGAAAAGGAGAGTGGAGTACATGATAGATAACTATAAACTACTTGTATTATGAACATGACAAAGAATATATACATATTTACCCTCTAGTATTAGCATTAGATATTGTTCTTGTAGTCCTCCCTAGAATAGTGCAATTTACACTATTCTTAAGGTTAGCAACATCACATATGAAATAAAGACACTTCCCAGGTCTAAAGAATTAGAGTTTGATGGTGGGAAGGTTATTTTCAATATATATATATATGTATGAAATACATTGGATTCAATACATAGACAAAGTTTAGTTTATATACAAAGAAATTTAGAAGCAATCATCACCATTACACTAGTATGCAATATGCAATCTGAAGCAATCAACAACAAATTTAGAAGCACTCACCAACATTGCACAAGACACAATATGTAATTTGAAGTGGAAACTTTTGGTCATCATGAAGTACTTAGTATAACAATATCCGATACACTATTAGATATGGTTATGCTCAGTAAAGAATGATGATGTTAGGACACACAATCGTTCCTCTTACTAGCATTTTGACAATTTAATTTTTTCAATTATTCCAGTCGTTACAAATTTTTCAAATCAATAACATGCAAAAGAACCATCTAAAATTATGTTTCTTCTTTTTTTTCAACGAATGCAAGCATTCTTCAATAATGGAAAATTCTTATGAGATCGACAATGACGTTGGCAATATAAGTATGAAGTGTATAATCATGCAACATGTGTTAATAAGTCAATAAACATGATAGGCATTCTTTTAGGTATGGAATCAAATGATACACAACTGAATGATGAAAGTAATTTATAAATAATGCTATATGGAAAATTAAATACAATACATTTTATTCATCAATGATAGTACATATGAATTCTAGGAATGCAACTAGTCATCATCTTCAGTTTGAGTTTAAAATCTACATAGTGCAAAGAGAATTTCAATGCCAAGTTTTTATTAAAAAATCAATCAATAATGTGTTTTGAAACAATATTATGAAAAATATTGTGAATCTTCACATGTGAAGACATTTTTGACATTTCAATATTTTCATCGAATACTATTAAGTGTTTTTTTCCAAGTTCCCCTTGGGAAAGGTATAAACCATTTGGCAATAACCATATATATTTTGGGCAATGTCTCATGATATTCTAATATTTTCCATAAACTTATGACTAGTATATTTCAGTTTAGTGCAATTTCTCCTATTTTTAGTTATGAAATGCTTTAAAAACTCAGAGTCTAGGGCCTGCCTAGAAATATTGAGTCCAATTCCTACCTAGAAACATCAAATTTGAGATGTTTCTAGAAAAGCATCATGTAGAAAATCACCAGACCCATGTATGGAAGCATTGGATCTGTGTTTGGAAGCACTAGATTCAAGCCTTTCCTAGAAAATTGCATAAGAAAATATGTCCCCTATCTAGAAGAATACCTTTCAAGTAATATCTAGAAATATTGATCAAATAATCGAATTTTGGGATTGTTCGAAAAAAAATGAACCTAGCCTTATTTGGAGCACCAAATCTAAGGCACGTCTAGAAACACAAGATTGAATCCTATTTGGAAACACTATATCTGTTTCATCTAGAGGCACTAGATTTAGGTCCTAAATTCAAGTCTTGTTTAGAAATTTTGGATCCTAAGTCTAGGTTCTATCTAAATATAAATCGTGTTTAGAAATACCAAATACATTTTGGCTCTATTCAAAACACTAGATCTAGGTCCTAGATCTATGTCCTATTAATAAAATTTAGGTCCTAGATGGAGTCATGGATTTGGATCTTATATCTAGATTCAGGTCATTTTTGGAGAATACCAATATCTCAGTCCCAAATATGGGTCCTTTCTAAACTTAGCTCATGTCTAGAAACATTGTTATGTATGGATTATCTATTTGAAAGAATTAGATTCTGGGTGCATGACCTTCTCTTTATGAAACTCATGAGAAAACACACAAGCTCATTGCCAAAAAAACTTGTTTTAAATTAACACCCCTTCAACATCTCAGCCATCTGTGACTCTCTATTTTCCCAATTATGGCTAGCATGGCATCTTCAAAAGCTACAATACTAGGTGTACCAACACAACTTTGTCCCATTACCTAAAGATTTGTCTTTTCCATTTCTTAGCTTTCATGATGTAAGTAGAGAATTATTCCCTATTACCCCCCCCCCTTTTTTTCTTTCTTCCTAAATTAATTCCTCTCTTAAATTACTAAAGACCCCTAAGTTCCCTTGTACGCAGCCCTTGCCAACCCCCCTTTTACTCTCCCTCGCTAAGCAGTCCTATCAAATCCCTCGATTTACGGACCTTTCTAATTCCTCAGAATGCTAACTCCATACCTCATAATACATCCCCCTAGACCCCTCACCTCCCCTGACTCCTCAACTACCCTCCCCTCCCCTATATAATAATGCCCTCGTGTCCCCTACATCTCATTATGCAAATGCTCCTCTACTCACACACTAGTTACCCCTGCAGATTCCCCGCTGTCTCTGCTCTAACTCCCTACAGCTCTGCCGACGCCTCTGTGCTTTACTACATATGCACTTGCCTGCTCCCCTAAGCTAGCCTCTATGCAAGTTCCCCCCCACCCGTGCTCTTGCTACCTCTGCTGTGCCTTTTCAACTGTCTGCACCCCCCCAGGATCCTTTCTTCTCCACAAACTTCCATATACCGTCGCAGTGTCGCTTGATATCTGCACCCGCACTTTGACCTCTCTGCTTCTCCAATCGTAGTCTCATGCTTCGCTACCCATATGCTCTTAAGCCTCTCCACTCCTTGCTTTCCACACCTTGCTACCTATGTGCTCTAGCCTCTCCACTCCTTGTTGGCATCTTGATAGTGACTTTCTGCACGTGCTCGACCTACATGCAGATTTCTCCATCACCACAGGCATTCAATGGACTCACATGTCCCCTCCATGCCTAATTTGCTCTTACTCTCTCCCCTTTATACGGTTCTAATAGAACTCCTTCCCTCTTTTGTCGATTCCACATTACTTTCAACCTTTTATTTCCCCCTTTTTTCTTTAAAATTCCTTTCTAAATATTCCTTCAAAACCCCCCCTCTCACTTTTTAAATTTCCCCTTACTTTACCCTTCCCCCCTTAGTAATCAAAAAACCCCTTCGCCCCCCCCCTCCCCCCCCCCCCCCTTTTTTTATGCCCCTCTTAAAAATGTGGAAATATTTCTTTTTTTCTTCCTCCCCTTCTTTACTTATTGTTCCCTTATTTAGAGTTACCCCTTAATATTCCTTTGTTTCTTAAATATTCATATAAGCCTCTTATTTACTTTTATGCTTCTAATTACTTTGACAGTAATTGTAAAATTTAGTACTTCTAAATAAATTATAACCTTTTCTAAACCCTCCATTATCCATAATTCCTTATGGTCTCTCCTAACTTCTTCCTTCTCCTTACCGTCTATTTGCTCATAATACTTTAATTTTTTCCTTATAAGCTTGAATTTCTCAACTCTTTCAGCAATACCCATGTCTACTCTTTCCTCACACCTCCACTCCATTATCCCCGTAATTCTCTTAACAACTTTGCACTCATATATTTTACTAACTAGCTTTATAAGTTAGCGGTCAAGGTTTATTTTTATTGTGACTCCGATAACAAGGGAGGGGTGTTTATGACACCTGTCTTCCCAACTAAGGTTTAACTAATTCTCACCATGTTTTCCTTGTTGGATGGTGGCAAGTAGGTAGACTCCCCTCTTCGATAAAAGTGATGCTACCAAACGACTTTTCAAAGCTCGACTGCTCGCTTTTTCTCTTTTGAAAAGATTATTCATCCTTTAATGATGTTACTTCGTTTTTTGTGGATATTTATTGCAAAGTATTTCTATTAAAACATTTCTCTTTTCCACTCCAAATTTGTCTACTCTTGACTATGGAAAGGGGTGTTGTTAATGTCTACTACTACTACTACTACTACTACTACACACACACACACACACACACACACACACACACACACACACACACACACACACACACACACACACACACACACACACACACACACACACACACACACACACACACACACACACACGCATGCACGCACGCATGCACACACTCTTCCCTTTGGGGATCCTTGTGTGCTTCAGGATTGTCAACATATTGATGGCCCATAAATGTCAAAAATCATATTGAAGCCTTTCATAAAGAATAGGATGTCCCATTTATGCACAGGCTTAGTCCCATGGGGATTATCACATCCTATAGGACTTGACAATACTTGTTATTATTGTTTTCTCCATAATTCTTTTTATTATTGATCATGAAATTAGCATAGTGGAATTAATGGAGGAACATGGTCAAGCCATTATTGATTTATTATTATGAACTTTACCCATTAATAGAAAAAAGTTATAGGGTTTATTATGCTTTAAAACACGTGATTATTACTAGTAGGTGCCTTTATTTTGTACCTAGGAGTTGGGAAAGCAATTGTCCTATAGGAATGAGATAAGACAAAATGACCATGAATATTTGATAATTGGTCATGAAAAGGTTCCCCACTATGTCATTGATATGGAGGAAGGACATAAACCAGGCGCCCTAAGGAATATCCCAAGGTTTAGCTTGGACCACAAGAGGTACTACCATAGGTAATGATGCACTAGCGAACTGCCTTGAGAAATAGAGCATTGGTGAGGAGAAGATCTCGGAGATAGATATCTCCATGTGAACACAAGTCGAAAAATGGACTATATACATCCCATACGATTACGTGACTTAATAGTTTGTATTAATGAGGGACAGATTTAGGATGATAGAGGGGAGATACTAGATTTTTACTTTCACACTATACTTTATAATCTATGTTAAAGATAGTGTAAATTGCACTATCCACATAGGGCATAGGGGCAAACCCTAATCCTAACCCTAAGGGGTGCACATGTATATCTTCATGTTCATTGTTAATACACTTAGTGTACAAGTAGCTATATCGTGTGCACTCCTCTCTCTCTCCCTCTCTCACTTTTGCTATCATGGTATCAGAGCTGATGGTGCTCCCACTTCCTTCATGAGTGTCAAGCCCTCTTCCGTGAGGCATCTTCCTTTGAGAGAGAATTCTGTTAGAGAGAGCGAAAGCCCTTGCTTCTATCAAGGCATTAAGCCATTGCTTCCATCAAGGCACAAGCCCTCTCTTTAAGGCATCTTCACAATTTCTTCAACTTATCTTATAGAGCTCATTCCCCTCCTCAATTTGGTTTAGACAACTTGCCATTCTGAGCTATGGGCAGTGAGATATGTTCATTTCTATCTTGAGTTGTCTTGAGAGGTTCATTTCAGGTTTGGAGAGACTATTTCAAGTTCAGTGGTATTGTGTGAGAGAGAAAGGTTCCTTATTCCTCTGCAATTTTCAAGTTCTAGTTTTGCTGGTTCTGAGAGGAATCCACAACAAGCTTTAGAGTCTCCTTCAATGACTTGTAGCTTCAACAACGTTTCCATCGACCACACCATTGCCAGCAACTGTGACCAACTGCAAGTGAGCACATGCTCTTGACCTTCTCTAACAACGTCCTCAACTTCTCCTCGACTTGCTGGTCTAGCTAAGCCTTTAAGGCACCAATAGCTCTTGAAGGATTTGCAAGCTCGTGTAGCAACTGACAGGTGCTGGGGCTCCCTAGCTCCATCCAAGGAATGAGGTGCCAATACTCTCCACTATAGCTCCCTACTGCAATTATGCGGTCATGCAAAGAGCACCGCTCCTTAAGGTGCAACATTAGGCTCCTGCAATGCTCCAACCAGCCACTCAAAGCTGCCATGAACACTTCACCCTTCTGAAGCGAGCCAGCTCGCATAGCAAATAAGGGACTGCAGCTAGCAGGGACTACCTCAAGGCTCACACAATCAATGTCTCTCAACCATCCTCTACACTAGTGCCTCAACTTAGGTCCTCAACATACTGCTCAGCCCCTAGTGGCTCATGAAGCTGCCCATGCCCTCCAACAAGCCTAGTTTATGAAGGTGCTCATGGGCGCAGTGCACTCAATGCGGCTCCTCTGCTCCCCAAACATGTGCATCGGGCCTCTACAGCCATAGGCTATAGCCCATGAGGCACCTCCTACAAGAAAACACCTGCTACAACAATTGAAGGTGCATCTTCAGCCAACAGCCACCTAAGTTTCAGGCAATATCCACACTCGGCTCATCAACATGGTAGTGCAACCAGCAAGCTCCAACGCAACCAGCTATGGTCTCCATAGACGATTCAGCTCACGGCTCCTTCAATGCATGAGCTAAAAAGCTCAACTACAGACTCAGGGAGGCCTGCTCACATCATGCACCTCGATACTTCTCCAAAGTATCTCTAGCTTGTCAACAATCTCCCTAGGTAGCTCTACTATATGGCATCGACAAGCCCTATGTCTACGACAACGCTACCCAGCAACATAGGCCATCACGACGGCCAACCAACTTCGCACTGTATCACCCATCTCAACTCGGCTCCCTGTAAGATTTGATACTAGGGCTAGCAAGGTAGCTTCTTGGCTCCAGTGAGCCCTAGTCTCCTCGACAGTCCTCATAGCAATGACGTGTAGTGGCTCCCTCAAACAAGCAGGGAACCACTAGCTACTCCAAGCATCATCTACGGTCCCACGTAGCTCCTCAATGATGCGATCAGCCATGAGTGCCTTGCCAGTTTGCCTTGCCTTCGCCACATGCACTTTAAATGTAGACAATTTTGCCAATAGCTCCCAAACTATGCAGAGAGCTTTACACAGAATCGCCACTCACCAAAAATGATGCCACGTAGAGTGCCGAAAGCCCCGCAACACTCGGAGAGCTTCCTCCAGTGCCACAACAATGAAGCTTCACACGGCTGCAACAGATCTCACGAGCCAACTTTTTCCAACAATGCATTGTAGTTTAGATGCCTTTGACTGACCACACACCTCCACTCACGTTCGTCAATGGAATCCTAAGACTTCATCAGAGATTCTGACTATGTTACCTAAGGAGGCCCATGTGGCACTTCTTATGTGCCACATGGCAGACTTCTCAGCCATGTCACCCTCAGTCAGGATGGAGAGGTATCCTCTCCATCAACCCTTTTTTGCCACATCATCATGACTAGGCCTAGTGCCATGTCAGCACAATCACCCATGTGCCACCTTAGCATGCTGTGCCTCACAGGCATTTTTTTTGTAAGAGCACATGAACTCACTGTGCCACCTCAGCATCAGTGCTCTGTAGGCATAGTCCTCCACATAAGCACACACTGCATTTAGCATGTGATCCACAGTGCCACATCACCACTATGACACCTCATCATTTTGGACCCCCTCCTTGGATCAAAGTTTGGCCATCCTTCCGGGAGCCATAACTTTTGATCCAAGGGGAATTCGGAGGTGATCCAGACAGAAAAAAATGCTCGCCAGCTCACACTCTATGCGTTGATCATCTCAGATCTACTTTTTGACTTTTCCATAGGTTAGCATCATCAAAACCTCTTCATTGGAACCACCTCCTGATCCACTGGAGTGCACCTAGCACTTAAAATGAATGAAGATAAAATTCATTTGCTGCATTTTGCAATTCGACATGTAGTCTAGACTAGCACTCTAGACTAGCACTGCCATAGAGGAGATCCAACTCCACCAAGCCAAGTCAGCCATTGCCACATTACCTGATTAGTCCCTAGGGGCGTCAGTCCATGCGGTCCTATCATCGGTATACACATTCACACTCTAACACCAGTTCAGTTCTCTTGGAGTTTGGCACTTCATCACCTCACAGTATGTACCAGTCTATGATGTAGACTCAAGCCTCATTGGCCTTGACAGATTAGATGCAGATGCTTCAGATGTTAGCATGGATCAACCCACAGTTTCAGATCATGCACACTTTTCGATAAGCCCTCAGCATGAGGCACATTCCATAGTAAGCCCTTAGCACGAGGCAAATTTGATGGTAAGCCCTCAATACGAGGTAGTCCCATCGACATCAGCTCAGACTGATTCTTGTGATGCACATCCATCACCTTCATGCATGGATCCGACTCCATCCTTTGCACAGATGCAGATACTCAGCAGGAGTTCAGTTATGATCATGTAGTTGTTCAGCAGGTAAGTCCTTAGTATGAGGCACTCACATCTTTTGCCGCATGCAAAGATATATGCCCTAATGCATTCAGCTCTTTAGGTGATTCCATTCCAGTATCCATTACCGATGCTTTCACCTTTGACATAGAGCATACCTTGGGCTCAGCTCCCTTCAATAGTACAGATCAACACATTAGTCTTCAAGACATTCTAGCATTGGCTCAGTCATGTTGCATTGCATCCTTGGATCCAGTTATCATCACCACCTCTCTCGATCAGCAGATCATTCCTCAATATGAGGATACTTATGCATCAATGCGGTCCTACCTCAGTGCAGTAGTAGACATCATCAAGTTCAGCCATAGTGCAACCTGGGGCAACCTGGGGAGACTCAGTGTTTCAGCATGCACTTATGGCTATAGTACACAGTCCATACTTGATGTAGATCAATGGTTGGATCCACGACTATAGATCAGTCCCTACATTAGCATTCAACACCTCATTCGCCTCAGGGATACCTTATGCACTTTCAGTTGTATTTCAGGCTTCTAGGCCTTTACATTGTCAGCTCCACCTAGAGCCTGACAACTGCTACATCCCATGCCGATGGATGTTTAGCTATGCACACATTAGACGACGTCCAGCTCATGATAGTTGAGCATACACGTTTAATAGGTTGCCATACCTTGTCATTTGTATGGGCCTCTTATTGAGTAGAGCAGTGTATCATACCTGTACCTTCGTCGGCCCTAGATTTTCAACCCCTAGATCACTCTATCTACATCGACTATGCAATCTTCTATGATCTTGCATCATTTGATAGAGATTATACTTCTACTACAACATACCTCACACATTACTGTTAGTTCTTTTGGGTTGGTGACACCCTTGTTTGTCACAACCTATCGGATTGTTTCTCCATCGCTACATCGAGTAGCCTCACATCCAAATGCCTCTTCTACAGAGTAGCTGCACAGTCCATGGTGACTCATGACATGTTTAGCTTTGACATGTTTAGTACGTAGCCATACGTGCAGACATTCACGCAGTCATCGTTTGATCGACCAGTCTTTGATCTAGGTGGACTTAACTTTCTGCATATTTCCTTCCTCTTCCTTTCGGCCTATCTTCTGGGTTTTATTCCCAAAGGCGAAGGATGACCCATAACTTAAGAGGGGGAAATCCATACCTTGTACAGGACCACATAAGTTATACTCATTGTACATGATTTCTTTTTAGTTTTCTTTTCAGTTTTGGATGCTATCATATGCACCAAACGAAATCCACAAATAGGTCTTGTACATTCACCCTCTACTTACCCAGTGCAATTTAAGAGGGGGTGTTAAAGACAGTTTAAATTGCACTATCCACATAGGGCATAGGGGCAAACCCTAACCCTAATCCTAACCCTAAGGGGTTCACATGTATTTCTTCATGTTCATTGTTAATACACTTAGTGTACAGATAGCTATATCATGTGCACTCCTCTCTCTCTCCCTCTCTCACTTCTGCTATCAATCTATACTTTGGATCCCCTTGAAGTACATCTTTCCCTTTGGAATTGAATGCATGGGGATGTACATCTTCCCCTCCCTTCCAACCATGAGAATGTCCATTGTAGCACTCTAAACTAGGTTTTCATTCCAATTTCCTCATAGGGATAGGCTGTTCATGGGAGCTTGAACACTGTGAACTTTCTAGTATGTCCATTGTAACATTCTAAGCAGGAGATGGGAGTTGAGGAGCAGCTCAAGCACACTTGGCGGATTTTTACCGTTCTCCACTACAAAAATTTAGGTGCTCAAGCTTGAGTATATCTCTCTAAAGTCGAGTGCCATTTCACTCAATTTTACATAGACCTCTTGCTATACATAGACAATTATATATTTTGCTCCACTGTGCCTACCATATTGCCGATCGGTGAGGGATCCATAGTGGCACTACATGATAATGCTGGGAGCTTCTTCCAAAGTCATCCCAAGCTGCCCAAGCCTTAGCCAGTAGCTTACCTCTTGTTCTAGGATAAGTTGAGTTCAATGGCACCCTACTCCATACAAGCTTGCTTGCTTTGCATCTGTATATTTCATAATTCTTGTATGTATAGTCCGAAGTGCTCACAGACTCTATATGGTTGTTGACAGTCGGATTATCCATGGACTATGTTCGTAGTAGAGGCCTGTACACAATAGAGGCTGCATGATTAGCTAGAGTCTTAACACTCTAGAACGTTGTGCGATCATACCATTTTACTCTGGCTCCTCTTGGCAAGAATACTTTGATAGAGGTATGAATACTTTGAAAAGCTTGAGTATCTATTTTTTTGTGTGAGCATCATGCTTGGAACTCGGCCAGTGTCCACGTGTCGATTCATGAATTCGGCCAGCATCCTTGCTCATATTGTGAGTACCAGATGCACATATGATGAGCCACTATGAAGCACCTTGGAGAGTTTTTCATGTACTATACAACGTTGTTTTGAACCTTCATTCTATCATTGTTTCTCAAGCCACATTAAATCTTTATGCCTCAGAGCCTCCTACGCCTAGATTCCCCATGTTTGGACTCTTCTTACATTTATACCACCTCTAGGAGACTAAGCCATGGCTTCTTTCATTGAATCACTCATGGACGACCTTAGAAATGCTAGAATGCTAGGACTACCTTTTTAGGAGGATGCATAGACATTTCACTTGGTAGGGTGGGTGCACAATAGGAATAGAGCATACTATGCTCTGTTACATCATGCTAGGGAGCTAAGAGTGCCCCCATAATCTCCACATGTTTAACCTCCGCTCGGCCCAGAGCTTCATGGAACTTGATGCAATCATTGCCACATTATGTGGTCAACATGATCTCTAGGGAGGAGATAAGAGGTGAGCATTATAGGCTTGTTGTGATATGATATCAAGTGACCAATAGCACTCGTATCTGGTGGACTCTACTGGACACAAGGGATCTTTGAAACATTACCACACCAGGCTGAGAGCATGATTCATAGACTTATAGTTTGGAGACTATGCAATAACTATACCTAGTAACTATGCTCCAGACACAGCCGATCGTGAAGTTGGGAACCATAATAATTCATCGAGTAATTCTCCTTTCATTGTTGTAGTACTAGAAATAGGTCGATACTTCTGTTTCGGGACTGTTTTTGCAAAGAGGGACTTTTGTCTCATCAAGAAGACCACACCATATATACTGACTAAAAGTTGTAGGCCAACAATTGATACACCTTATGGAACACTGTATTCAAGCTTGGTCGTAGCTTTACTACAATGCATTCCATTATTACATGATGGTCTTCCCATTTAGTGTTAGAAATACCCGTTCGTCCTACACTCATGGGGTTCATGGAACCTTTAGTCTCTTCGCTATCCATATGGGACTAACCAATTATCCATCGACTGGAATGATAGTATGAAACAACTCCTCATAACCTGCAGTTCTTCTCTAAAGCTACAGAGCTAGTCATGGCTGAGTTGTAGTATATTATAGTCACAGGCTTTTCTAAAGTTATTCACGCTAGCCATTTGACGTTTGCTTGAGGTTTTTTACTGAAGTTTCAATGGCTTTTCTCTAACTTTGATGGAAGAGGAAAAGGCCACTAGAATCTCACTATATATATATATATATATATATATAAGACTATTTGCCATTTGTTAAGAAAAGGAGGACATAAGTGTTTAGCTTAAGCATGGTACACAAATATCGAATGTCCCAACATGTGGGCTCTCATGAGAGTAGAAGGATAGAATTTTCCAATGTTGTGACATCAAGAATGGTTCTATCTCTTCTGTTTTTTTCTATCAATATTTCTAGGAAAGAAATATTTCCAAGAAACACTTTATAATTACATATTTCCAATTTATGGTTACTCATTGGTACAAGAGTAAATAACATCCTAATATGTGGGATTTCATGAGAATAATAGGAGAAAATTTTGCATCTTTAATCCTAAAATCTACTATTTGTTTCTTTCAATCAATATTACCATGAAAGAAAGTCCGACTTGGGAAGTACAAACTAACTAAAAAAACCATTGTAAAAAGTCATGTGGTTACGTAAATATGCCCTTGAGCACCACTCATTTGGCAAGAACTGCAACTATATGTTGCTTAATGATGTTAATTTTGCATTGCTAAAGGAGTTATTAGTTTGAATTCCAATTGCAACCATAAGAATTGCTCTTTGTAATTGGAAGCACGTGAATCATGAGTGAATAGCTTCAATAACTATTTTTTTGTCTAATGACTCTATTTTGGGCTCAGTATCTTATGACTAAAAAACAAGTCATCTCTCAACCTCCACCCACTTTCAAGCTTCCATCCTCCCATCTTCCAAAGTTCACACTCCATTATTTTCTAGCTCTTGTTAGAAGAATGAAGAGAGAGTGAGAGAGATGAGTACACACGCATTGGTTGATTTACAATATTAGATTAGATTTACAAAATGAGTTATATACATGCTCATTTAAGGTCACTATTTCCACGAGCCTTTTAGGATCCCCACTATTCTAGTGCACTTGACACTATTCCTCCCAATGCATCCTCTTAAATTGTATTGGATAAGTAGAAAATGATGTTTTTCTTTTTCTTCGAACAAAGTAAAAATATGAAAAAGTTGAGTATGTGTGTGCTCAACACTCTCTAACTATGCAATAAATGTACAAAGTAAGTAGCACTTCCCCCTCTTACGTTGTACTTGATTTTAGAAAATTCCAAGCTAAAAGTTTAACTCAATCTTTTGAGGGAGAGTGGAATGGCATGGACTTTAGCAAGTGATTATCCCTCTCCTTTGTGGATCATAGTCAGAACGAAATGACTAAAGAAATTCATGAAATACACCTTAACTGATCTTAGAAATACTCATGCTAGACTACAAGAGATGCAATGCCTCAAGATTGTTGTTGTAGTATGGTCCTAATCTCCATTCAATTAAGAATAATGAATGACGTATTGTAAGAGAAGTTTGAATGTCTTAGGGACTTGAAGATGGTTTTACATTCATGAATGGTCTACTGGCTTGAGTGAGTTATTTTCATATGAGGGTGATTTAAGTTGATCACATATGAGATGCATTTTCATATGAGAGTGATGTATTTTCATATGAGAGTGATGTAAGTTGACCATATATAATTGTATCATGATAAAAGTAGAGTACACAATTTTGAGGTTCATAAGGATTTCTCAAGAAAGAAAATAATATGCAAAATCTGATATGGGGGTTTGAATTGAATGAATTGTATGCACATGGTTTGTATTGAATGAATTGTATGGCACACAAAGTAAGTTGAAATACATAATGTGAAACATTATGATGTGGGAAGATCTTTATTGATGTTCTTCCATGGGTTGGCTACATGTTAAGTTTATGAACAAATTCAACTATAATTGACAATGTACATTGATCTATTGCATGGTTCCATTCAATGTACATCATCAATTGGTGTTGATGGTACACATTTATCTACTATGTCATCCTCTTCAATGCACTTAGTGAAATTGGGATACTGCAACCTTCAAGTTGAGATAGAGATAAATTCTGACTACATTTGGAGTTGGCATGAATGTGGGCCTATTGTGAAAAATGTTGATGGCTCTACAATGAGATTCATTTCTACTTTTGTAGCATCTATCTTGAACTTTTTAAGAACATCTACTAGAATGTCGACATTATTTAATTGGAACCTCATATAATTTAAGATATTAACCAAAGATTTTTCTTCAAACTTGGTGTTGAAATATGATGATGCCATAATTTGTATGGTATTCAACTCCATTACAACAATTATAGAAAGTTTATGGAAAAGGACCTTTAATAAAACTAGAGAGGAGAAGATGGGGATAGACACCAGAGGCAAAGTACCTCCAAATCTAGCCTCTTCTTCTGATGTGACCTCTCATGTGCATGGACTTGACAATGACAGCTTCAACAACGATGCCCTAAATTGAAATGATGCTCATTTCCCATTGCTAAGAGACCTCTCCCCTTTGCCACCCACTAATAATGGACGTGCAAGACCTCTCGCTGCAAATTCTATCACTTCAGCCTTTGGTAGTAGAGACTTCTAGCAGATACCAAGGCCCTCTTACGTGGGGGTGGTGCAAGAATTTAGAGGAGGGATCTTCACCCCCCCATTCATGTGTAGTACTGCTAGCCTTGCTAGCAAAGGAAACCATGAAGGAGAAGGAGGAGCTTATAGCCCCCTCAGGCCACGCTTTGCGGATAATAGACTAGGCTAGAACTCAGCAGCTCCATCACATGGAGAACTTGAATGGGGAGAACCAATAGATGGCCTAGGACCTGCCTCCAAATCCACAGGAATAGAGGGAGGAACCAATCAGAAAGATAGCAGAAGAGAAGCTAAAGGCCATCCATCAACGGGCTCATGACAACCTCAACATCAGGATCAACATCTTGAAGCCAAGGAGTGCTTACCTTTTAAAGGTAAGGTGGCAGCTTTCCTAGATGAAGACAGGCTTGAGCAATCAATGGATTGGTTAGAATCTCATGCCTTGATTGGGTACTTGATGGCCCTATGTCCCCTGCTACTTTCCTAGAAGGTTGGCTTAGAAATAATTGGATTAGAAAAGCCTTATAGTTACTAGTGTCAGACTTTAAGGAAAGGCTTTTTTTTTTTTCTTTTTAAAATTGAAGACATGGCTTGGAAGGACCTACACCATGCTTTATGGAATATAAGACATCAACCCCTATACCTTGAGTTTTCTCATAATTTTATCCTTGACAAACCAAGATCCACTTTTGTTCCTATCTGGGTAGAACTTCGTGATCTACCTTTCTCCCTAGTCAATCAAGCTCAAAACCTGTGTAAAAGCTTAGGCCAAGTTATAGATGTTGAAAAGGAGCAATTTATTAACCCTAGAGGTCACCCTCAGGTCTGTGTTAGACTGGATGTACCTGAGGAACTCCCTGAAACCTTGGTTATAGTTAACAGGAATGGAAGTGTATTCATGGAGCAGCCCCTTGTTTACAAAAACCTCCCCAATTCCTGCTTTCTGTGTGGGCTTTCAACACACAGTCAAGGCTGTACCCACCACTAAAGAGAAATGGACCTAAACTAGTATAGGAGCGAGCTCAACAACAACCCAGTCCTCCTCCCAAACCCAAGTGGACTGTCAAAGGAAAGGCTAAAAATCAGGTCCTAGAGAAAACTGTAGAAGCAGGGACAGAAAACAAATCAGTCAAACAGACAAAGATGCAGAAGAAACCCATTGTACCTCTAGAAAAGGAGAGGGTAACTTTTCCTTTGGCTACCAATAATACCTTTGAAACTCTTATTGACAAAAAAACTGAAGAGTGGATCCAAGATGCCCAAATGGAGGAAGCTAACATTAAACCTGGATGGTCCAGAGGATTTGAAGAAGATGTAAATCAAGTGGATGCCAATATGAGTGAGTTAGAGCCAAGAGACTTTGAGGAAGAACTCCCCTTGGCCCAAAAATAGAATAACTCTCCTGGACCTCCAGTTAAACCTCAAGCCACAACTCTAAACAAAAGAAGGATCTCCTACGTAAAAGGTCAGAGTGCCCCACCCAAAAGCCAAACTCCCAAGGCAAAAAAGGGGAAGAGTAAGAATGGTAAATAAACCATTCTCTTTTCTTACCTTTAATCTTTGTGGATTAACTGACCCTTGGAGGAGTTAGGACTTAGCCAAACGGCTAAGAGACAATTCTCTATCTCCAACTTTTCTTGTTTTGCAAGAAGTTAAAGTGTGAGAAATTCAAAAAGAAACTAAACAATATCAAGGGGCTATAGGCAAACTTGGCAAGGAGGAGGGTAGTCCTAAACCACCTTATTTACCCAATCTCTATTTACCAATAGTAGAAGTCTCAGCATTGGCAAGGGGGATGATATGTGCAAATGCTGTGTGATAAATAGAGAAGATATTTTTCACCTCTTCATTGCCTCCCTAGAGCAAGAAAGGTCTAGAAACATGTGCAAATTAGAATTGGGGAGCCTATAAATTGGAAGGCCATACTATTGGGGGATGCTCTCAAAACACCTTATGCTAAATGGTCACTTATCAGAGCCCATGCTTTATGGTTTATATGGATTTCGAGGAATGCTTTTACAATTCATCAGTGATGAAAACATGCATGCTGACCAGCTCTTTATTAAGTGGTATGATTGCTTTATTCTCACTAACTAGACATTCTCTATTGTGCCTCATGCAAAGTTCCTCTTATTAGATATCAATGCTCCACTCTCGTGTAACTACGCGGGAACCAACTAACTCTACTTATAAGCCCCCCATATGAGGAGAAGGCATTTGAGTAGCTTGGTTATCCAGTAGGTCCTTGTTTGTGGACACCAAATGGGGGCCATGTGTGGCCTGATGGCTGAACGGAGTTGGCACACTACCAACTTGGCTATATGCAAGTGCGGGAAGGCATCTCATGACTCACCGCATTGAGGGTACATGGAGCATTTCCCGAGGCAGCCCACTCTCAGGTTGCGGGACTCGTTTGGAGCCCCAGATGATCCCGGATGGCTTTGAGCCGAATGGTTCTACCGTGTGGTGGATTCTATTGTGTGGTCAGTGGCCTATTTCGGGACCGCCCAGTCGACTGTTTTTGGTGGACTGGGTCGGTCACCCAATTGGGTCCAATCGACTACGACTAGTGGCTCTATAAGAGCAAGCCCGTGAAGCCCATTTCATCACTGGCTACAACAACCCTGATTCCTTAGCATCCTCTACTGTTTCCAGCTCGCCATCGAAGCTTCTTTCACAAGAGTGCATGGCTAGGAGGCAGTGCCATCTATTGTATCAGATCTATAGTAATCAAATTTTTGATTCTCCATCCTATCTGGTTCTCTCTTGCATACGAGATCCTATTATCTGTTGCTCTATTTTACACACTGGTTCTATCATGTGGTCAGTGGTCTATTTCAGGATCGACCCCCAGTCGACCGTTTTGGGCGGACTAGGTCGGTCACCCGATTGGGTCCAATTGACTATGACTAGTGGCTATATAAGAGCAAGCCCATGAAGCCCATTTTATCACTGGCTACAGCAACCTTGATTCCTTAGCATCTAGCCTCCGTCCTCTGCTATTTCTAGCTCACCAATGAAGCTTCTTTCACAGGAGCGCATGGTTGGGAGGCAGCGCCATCTATTGTATCAAATCTATAGTAATCAAATTTTTGATTCTCCATTCTATCTGGTTTTCTCTCTTGCGTACGAGATCCTGATATCTATTGAGCACATACATTGTATTATTTTCTTACATGGTATCAGAGCCTGGACTCTAGCAAGAAGATTTGGTAGTGTGTTTCTATTTGCGAGCAGATTGTGAGAGATGGCCCAACCCGCAAGACTGCAAATCCCACCGTTCGGCAAAAGTGGAAAGTTGGACGGCTCTAACTATCCACTTTGGAAGTTCAAGATGAAGACCATCCTAAGCACCTACGAGCTTTGGGATACTACTACTGGGGTGGACGTGAGGCCAGTTGCAAGACCGGATCCAACCAATGTAGGACAACATATAGTACCAACTATGGATGAGATTCTCGCATGGACAAGAAGAAATGCAGATGCGCTGGGTTCTATTGTTTGCGGTGTAAGTGATTCCATCATGGCATAAATTCAACATGTTACCACAGCGGAGGAGGCATGGACGGTCTTGAAAAATCAGATGCGGATTCAGAATCTGGAGACTCAACTCACAAACGAGAAACTGCCTGAGTCTGCAGTGGTAGAGAAGTTCATCACCAGGGTGAAGAATATGCACGATCAAATGATTGCGATTGGCATCACCATCACCAGTGAGAATCTAGCACGAAGGTGCATACGGATTCTCCCACCAAAGTACGATGGTCTTGTTCCAGTGCTGAATACGCATAATAGAAATCTGCCCAACTTTGAGGATTTCAGCGCGATGCTTCTGGAGGAGGAGATGCGTCAAAAGATGAGGATTAGGGAAGATTTGGCTTTTTGGACCGGATCAAAGAAAGGTAAGGGTAAGGACTCTGGTAACCCATCTTCTTCTGATGATAAAAAGAGAAAGAAGAAGATCAAGTGCTTCTATTGCAACAAGGCATGGCACAAGCAGAATGAGTGTCGAAAGAAGATTGCAGATGAGAAGAACGGAGTAAAGAAAGAGTCCAGCAACAGCGTGCAGGCAGTACCAATAGAGCTGTTCGTAGCAATTGAGGAGATTTGCATGGAGGTTGTTCATGTACCTGCGGATGAGCCTTGGATCATCGATAGTGGTGCATCGCGCCACATGACCAGTCAGAAGGATTGGTATACCTCTCTATATTCAGTAAGAAATGACATCCTAGTGGTAGTCGGCAATGATGCAAAATGTCCAGCAAAAGGAAAAGGTACGATTGCTCTCAAGTCAAATGGAGTTGTAAAACAGTTGTCCAATGTTCTTTATGTGCCAGATATCAAGAGGAACTTGTTGTCCATTTTTGCGATCATGGATTGGGACCTCAAAGTTCACTTCGATAAGAATGGCGCATAGATTTTGGATCTTCAAGGGAAGGTCATTGGTAAAGGTACATGGTGCAACAACATCTATGAACTCTCAGCTTTCAATGCTTGAGTCGATATGAACAACAGTAAGCTATGGCATGAGAGTTTGGTCATCTAAACCTTAGTTCTTTAAAGGAGATGCATAAAAGTGGAATGATTGCAGACCTACCAAAAATTTCAGATCTACCCGATGTATGTGAACCTTGCATGATGGGCAAGCAGCATCGGCAGCCCTTTCCTAAAGAGGCCAGTAGGGCAAAGGCTCCTCTAGAGCTCGTTCATAGGGACCTCTGTGGAAAGATGAAGATGAAAGCTTTGGGTGGTTCCTACTACTTCATGACGCTGATCGACGACTACAATAGAAGGATATGGATATACTTCCTGAAGACTAAAGACGAGGCTTTTAGTAAGTTCAAGGAATGGCATGTAATGGTCGAGAAAGAAATGGGGAAGAAGGTGAAGGAGTTGAGATCAAACAGAGGCGGAGAGTTCACATCAACGGAATTCGAAAGTTACTGCAAAACTCACAGGATCAAGAGGCAAAAACCCCTGCCACATACATCACAGCAAAATGGAGTAGCAGAATGCAAGATGCACGTCATTTGCGAAATGGGCAGGAGTATGATGAAAGGGAAAGATTTGCCAAAGACTTTCTGGGCTGAAGCATGTAACACTGCAATTTACATTCTAAATCGTAGCTACACTAAGGCTATGAATGGGATGACTCCACTGTAGGCCTTTTTTGGTAAAAACCTTCAGCTGCACATTTTAGAGTTTTTGGATGTGATTGTTTTGTGCATGTCCCTGATGCTAATAGGACCAAATGGGAGCCGAAGAGCCGGAAATGTATTTTCTTGGGCTACAGTGAAGAGGCGAAGGGTTACCATCTCCATAACCCTGTTACCAAGAAGGTAATTGTAAGTCACGATGTGGTATTCTCAGAACAGCCACATCAATTGGAGGAGGATGCCTCCTTCGCAGACAACCAAGACCAAGATATCCATCCAGTAGAACCACCAACAGCAGACCGAACTCCCCCAAGTGCTTGGGAGGATTCAAGATAAAGAAGATGAAGAAGAGCCTGCAGAACCACAACGGCAACGGCCATTCCTGAAGTGGGTAAAGCAACTTTTGGACGGCAGAGAACCTCCAACCATTGAGGAGGAACCATCTGAACACTGCCAGTCCAAGAGATAAGAGGAGCAAAGAAGGGCGCAGGAACACTTGGTCAACTATGCTTTGATGACAGAAGTCTGATGAACCCAAGTGTCTTGAAGAGGCACAGGGTGATGATAGGTGGATGGAGGCTATGCAGTCGGAGTATGGCTCCATAATGAAGAACAACACTTGAGACCTTGTGGATCGACCACTAAAATGCAAGGTAATCGGCACCAAGTGGGTGTACAAGACCAAGTACAAGTCCGACGGCACGTTGGATAAGTACAAGGGTCGACTCATGGCAATAGGATTTGCACAACTACATGGTTTTGATTATCAGGATACTTTTGCTCCCACAACTCGACTAACCACAATTCACAGTCAATTCGCAGTGTTTTGGCTTTAGCTGCCCAGGGAAGTTGGCATGTGTTTCAGGTGGATGTAAAATCTGCCTTTCTGAATGGAGATCTCAAGGAGGAGGTATACGTGGAACAACCAACAGGTTTTGAGATCCCCGGTTCAGAAGGTAAAGTCTGTAAACTGAAGAAGGCACTTTATGAGTTGAAACAAGCCCCATGAGTGTGGTACCAGTGAATTGATGCCTACTTTCTGCAAAATGGGTTTAGGAGGAGCCCATCTGATGCAAATTTATATATCTTCAGAGAAAGAGGCAAGAGTATGATCGTGGTCCTTTATGTGGATGACCTTGTCATAACAGGGAACCATGAAGAGAAGATCTTACAGAGAAAGAAGTTGCTAGGAAGAGAGTTTGAAATGACAGTCGGACTAATGCATTTTTGCTTGGGGATTGAAGTTTGGCAAGAGCCAAAATAGATCTTCATCTCACAGCTGAAGTATGCTAGAGAGATACTGAAGGCATTTGGCATGGTTGAGTGCAAGATAGTTGGCACCCCTATGGAGGTTGACATGAAGCTCTCAAACGAGGATTCATCACCACTGGTGGACGAAGCAAAGTACAGAAGGCTTATGGGCAACTTGATTTACTTGTGCAACACGTGGCTGGACATCAGCTTTGCGATTGGTGTACTAAGCAAGTTTTCCAATAAGCCCCGGGAGAACCATTGGAAGGCAGGGATGCAGGTGCTGAAATACATCAAAGACACACTTGATTATGGCATCACCTATACCAAGGACAACATCTTGACCGGATTCTGTCTCGGATTGGGCAAGAGACATGGACAGCAGGAGGTCAGTGATAGAATACTGTTTCTCACTTGGATCTGGAGCTGTGTCATGGGTCAGCAAAAAGCAACCCATAGTTGCTCTTTCTTCTACGAAGGCTGAGTATAAATCAGCATGCTTTGCTTCTTGCGAGGCAGTGTGGTTGAGGAGGATTTTGGGGGACATGGGTGCAGTGTAGAACAAGCCTACATAGTTATCATGTGACAATCAGATTTGCATGGCGATTGCAAAGAACTCTGTGTTCCACGCTCGCACAAAACATAGTGAGATTCAATATCACTTTGTATGCAAGCTCATCATGGATGGAGAGGTCGACTTGGTGTACTCTCTGATTACAGAGAATGCTGCAGACATCTTCATGAAGGCTCTTGGAAGAGACTTGCTGGAGAGGCATCTTCATTGACTTGGCATTGGGCCGAAAAAGTAAGTTCACTTGCGGGTGGACATTGAGGGGGGGTGTTAGATATTAATGCTCCACTCTCATGTAACTATGCGGGAACTAGCTAACTCTACTTGTAAGCCCCCCATATGAAGAGAAGGCATTTGAGTAGCTCGGTTATCTGGTAGGTCCTGGTTTGGACATCAGATGGGGGCCATGTGTGGCCTGATGGTTGGACGGAGTTGGCACACTGCCAACTAGGCTACATGCAAGTGCAGGAAGGCATCCCATGACTGACCGCATTGAGGGTAGATAGAGCATTTCCCGAGATAGCCCACTCTCGGGTTGCGGGGCCCGTTTGGAGCCCCAGATGATCCCAAATGGCCATCGACCACATGATAGAACCGTTGCTCTATTTTGCACGCCGGTTCTATCGTGTGGTCGGTGGCCTATTTCGGGCCGACCCCTAGTCGACCATTTTGGGTGGACTAGGTCGATCACCCAATTGGGTCCAACCGACTACGACTAGTGGCTATATAAGAGCAAGCTTGTAAAGCCCATTTCATCACTGGCTACAGCAACCCTGATTCCTTAGCATCCAGCCTCCGTCCTCTACTGTTTCTAGCTCACCATTGAAGCTTCTTTCACAGGAGTGCACGGCTGGGAAGCAGCACCATCTATTGTATCGGATCTACAATAATCAAAATTTTGATTCTCCATTCTATCTAGTTTTCTCTCTTGCGTACGAGATCCTGTTATCTGTTGAGTACAGACGTTGTATTATTTTCTTACACCTCTTCTCCACCTCTTGGACTAGGAATTTCATAACTATAATGATCAGATTACTCAACTACAAATAGAATTGACTGAACACACTCAAGAGGTAGGAAGATGTTCTAGTTCAAGGCTGGACATGCATGCTCAACTCCTTCCTCCACTCTACCCAGTCAAAGAAGAACCCGCTGAATAGTCTACTCCAACTGGATCTTGCTCCTCTCTTGGTTATGCTGTATGCATAGGTTACTACTGAAGGCTACTATGTTGAAAAATGACATATCAACAAATCCCTGCTATTTTCTTTTGTTTACCATGGAACTCTGTCTCCCTTATGGACTATCAAGGACTCAATTGGGGTCCATATTTTGAGACTTAGCAACATGTTAAAGTTAAGACACTGGTTTTGTTTCCTCTTATTTATAGAAAGAGGTTTTTTTGTATGTTGGCAGCCCTCAATAGAGGTGAACTTTTTTGTCAAAGGTTTGACAACATTGCACAAATGATAAGAATATAAACAAATTTTCTTTGCCCAAAAAAGAAGAAGAAATTCTATGGAAAATAATGTGCATTTGTTGCAAAATATCAAAATTTATTTCATCATATGCATAAAATTTCTTCATAGATTGGATTGTCATAAAGTGATGTAAATCTTACCATGAGCTGATGAAACATTGGCACAACTTGAGAAAAATTTGGCATTATAATCTCATTATAATGTATCATAACCCTGAGAGATTCACTCTTAATAAAAGGGGGACATTACTTGCATGCATGAACTTCAAGAAAACCCTATATATGGTCCATGTAGGATGATAGAACGCCCCTATTTAATCTTATAAGGGTACCACCAAAAGTCTAGTATGTACCCCCTTTCCTTGAATCTAATAACATCTCATCGATATATATTAGACCACCTTCAAATATTTGCAATTATTCTTTTCCCGACCATGGCTATGAAAACTAACTATAGTTTGGGCTTAGTTCATGCATACACTTGGTACATCATCAATTGTAACTAGTTAAATGCATGTGTGTGTGTTCCTTTCCTCTTTTTCTAATCTTTAGGGTAAAAATTAATAGCTCCCTCCAAACATCCCCCCCCCCCCCCTCTTGTAAATGGCATGAAGGTCCTCTAACTTAAATCTAAGATTGGGAAAAAGTAAAAAGGGCCTCCACCCCTAATGTATAAGATTAAGCCTCATCTAAAAAACTTCACCTATTGTACACTCACATGATATCATAAGTTGGCCCTTGTGGATCCCCCGGGGTCATAACATTCGCAAAACTTGAGAAAAGTTGGCATTATGATGTGCCATAACTGGATCAAAACCACAATAATTATTTTCAAATATGAATCATTCTCACTTTGAAAAGCTAATGGCAAAAGCTTTGGTCTCTACTTTCTTACATTCTAAATTTGAGTGTGTTGTAATGTCACATATCTTGATGATTTTTTATGATGTATCATTGATAAATTGAGTCTGATATCCAACACAAAATGTCTCTTTTGGACAAAATTTTGCAAATTTGGTGAAGCTAGATGACCCTAAGGAATCTCATTACTTTGATAGACAAGTTCATTGACCTTGTGCAAGCAATCCTCCATATTTTTTGTTGGTCCCTAGTCTAAAGCACGGTAGTTTCATCATATTTGGAAATATTTTTTTCTTTAGAGCCTTTCCAGTTTAATTGATGTAGGCTAGACTTGATCTTTAAGGCTTGCCAGTCGACAATTGTTTAGGCTACAATTGAACATACCATGTTCAAGACTGGTCTTTGCATGTACCTACCAAGTACACCATTTTATGAAATCTTCAATAATAGTCATGACAATGCATATGTATTCCAACTCTTTCAAATAAAGTTGGAGAGAGGAATTAGGGGAAATTAGGGGGAAATAGGAAAATAGAGGAAAATTGGGAAGTAAGGGAAATTAGAAAAATAGGGAATAATAGAGGGGAGGAATTAGGGGAAATTTAGGGGAAAATAGGGAGAAAAATAGGAAATTAGGGAAATTAGAAAAAATAGGAAAAATAGGAAAATTAGAAAAATAGGTAAAATAGGGAAATTTTAGAAATAGGAAATTAGGGAGATTAGGGAAATAGAAAAATAGGAAAATTAGAAAAATAGGGAAATTAGAAAAGTAGAAAATAAGGAAAATAGAAAAAATGGGAAAAAAATAATAGGGGGTAGAAAATTAGGGGAATTTAAGGGAAAATAGGGAAATTAGGGTGTAAATGAGAGTGAAAGGACTAAGAGTGTAAATATAAGGGGGGAGTGTTAGATATCAATGCTCCACTCTCGTGTAACTACACGAGAACCAGCTAACTCTACTTGTAAGCCCACCATATGAGGAGAAGGCATTTGAGTAGCTCGGTTATTCAGTAGGTCTTGGTTTGGACACCAGATGGGGGCCATGTGTGGCCTGATGGCTAGACGGCTTCAGATAGAGTTGGCACACTGCCAACTAGGCTACATGCAAGTGTGGGAAGGCATCCCATGACTGACCGCACTGAGGGTAGATGGAGCATTTCTCAGGGTAGCCCACTCTTAAGCTGTGGGGCCCATTTGGATCCCCAGATGATCCCGAATGGCTCTTGGTCGAATGAAACCCTAGGTTAGTTGCTTTATTTTGTGCCACGGTTCTAATGTGTGGTTAGTGGCCTACCGACCTCTAGTCGGCCATTTTGGGCCGACTGGGTCGGTCTCCTAATTGGGTCTAACTGAATATGACTGGTGGCTATATAAGAGCAAGCCCGTGAAGCCCATCATCATCACTTGCTACAGCAACCCTGATTCCTTAGCATCCAGTCTCTGTCCTCTACTGTTTCCAGCACGCCATTGAAGCTTCTCACACAGGAGCGCACGGCTAGGAGGCAACACCATCTATTGTATCAGTTTTACAGTAATCAAATTTTTAATTCTCCATACTATCTGCTTTTCTCTCTTGCGTACGAGATCCTGTTATCTATTGAGCACAGATGTATTATTATTTTCTTACATGGTATCGGAGCCTAGACTCTAGCAAGAAGATTTGGTAGTGTGTTTCTGTTTACGAGCAGATTGTGAGAGATGGCCCAACCCGCAAGACTACGAATCCCACCGTTCGACGAAAGCGAAAAGTTGGACGGCTCTAACTATCCTCTCTAGAAGTTCAAGATGAAGACCATCCTAAGCGCATATGAGCTTTGGGATACTGCTATTGGGGTGGACGTGAAGCCAGTTGCAAGATCGAAAGCAAGGCAACAGATAGTACCAACTGTGGATCAGATTCTCGCGTGGACAAGAAGAAATGTAGATGCATTGTGTTCTATTGTTGGCAGTGTAAGTGATTCTGTCATGGCGTTAAATCAACATGTCACCACAGCGGAGGAGGCATGGACGGGCGGCCTAGAAAAATCAGTACGAGACCACAAATCAGATGCGGATTCAGAATCTAGAGACTCAACTCGCAAACGAGAAACTGTCTGAGCAGAGAAATTCATCACCAAGGTGAAGAATCTCCGTGATCAGATGACTATGATTGGCATCACCATCACCAGTGAGAATCTAGCACAAAGGTGCATACGGATTCTCCCACCAAAGTATGACAATCTTGTTACAGTGCTGAATACGCAGAACAAAAATCCACCCCTCAACTTTGAGGATTTCAGCGCGATGCTTCTGGAGGAGGAGATGCATCAAAAGATGAGGACTGGAGAAGATTCGGCTTTCTCGGCTGGATCAAAGAAAGGTAAGGGTAAGGACTCTGGTAACCCATCTTCTTTTGATGATAAAAAGAGAAAGAAGAAGATTAAGTGCTTCTATTGCAACAAGGCAGGGCACAAGCAGAATGAGTGCCGGAAGAAGATTGTAGATGAGAAGAACAGAGTAAAGAAAGAGTCCAGTAATAGCGCACAGGCAGTACTAGTAGAGCTATTCGTAGCAATTGAGGAGATTTGCACGGAGGCAGTTCATGTACCTACGGATGAACCTTGGATTATTGACAGTGGTGCATCGCGCCACATGACTAGTCAGAAGGATTGGTATACCTCTCTACATCTGGTAGGGAATGACATCCTGGTAGCAGTTGGCAATGATGCAAAATGTCCAGCAAAAGGAAAAGGTACGATTACTCTCAAGTCAGATGGAGTTGTAAAACACTTGTCCGATGTTCTTTATGTGCCAGATATCAAGAGGAACTTTTGTCCATTTCTGCGATCACGGATTGGGACCTCAAACTTCACTTCGATAAGAATGGCACATAGATTTTGGATCTTCAAGGGAAGGTCATTGGTAAAGGTACACGGTGCAACAACATCTACGAACTCTCAGCTTTCAATGCTTGAGTCGATATGAGCAACACTAAGCTATGGCATGAGAGTTTGGTCATCTAAACCTTAGTTCTTTACCGGAGATGAATCAAAGTGGAATGACTGCAGATCTACCAGAAATTATAGATCTGCCCAATGTATGTGAAGCTTGCATGATGGGCAAGTAGCATCGGTAGCCCTTTCCTAAAGAGGCTAGCAAGGCAAAGGCTCCTCTAGAGCTCGTTCACACAGACCTCTGCAGAAAGATGGAGATGGAAGCTTTGGGTGGTTCCTACTACTTCATGACGTTGATCGATGACTACAGTAGAAGAATATGGATATACTTCCTGAAAACTAAAGATGAGGCTTTTAGTAAGTTCAAAGAATGGCATGTAATGGTCCAAAAAGAAATGGGGAGGAAGGTGAAGAAGTTGAGATTAGACAGAGGTGGTGAGTTCACATCAAAAGTGAATTCGAAAGTTACTGCAAAAGTCACGGGATCAAGAGGCACAAACTCCCACCACATACATCACAGCAAAATGGAGTAACAAAGTGCAAAATGCACGTCATCTGCGAAATGGCCAGGAGTATGATGAAAGGGAAAGATTTGCCAAAGACTTTCTGGGCTGAAGCATGTAACACAGTAGTTTACATTCTAAATCATAGCTACACAAAGGCTGTGAATGGGATGACTCCAATGTAGGCCTTTTCTGGTAAGAAACCTTCAGCTGCACATTTTAGAGTTTTTGGATGTGACTGTTTTATGCATGTCCTTGATGCTAACATGACCAAATGGGAACCGAAGAGCCGGAAGTGTATTTTCTTAGGCTACAATGAAGAGGCAAAGGGTTACCATCTCTATAATCCTGTTACCACAAGAAGGTAATAGTAAGTCATGATGTGGTCTTCTTAGAACAACTGCATCAATTGGAGGAGGATGCTTCCTTCCCAGACAACCAAGACTAGGATATCCATCCAGTACATTCACCAACAGCAGACCGAACTCCCCCAATGGTGCTTGGGAGGATTCAAGATAAAGAAGAGGAAGAAGAGCCTGCAAAACCACAATGGCAACGGCCATTCCCAAAGTGGGTAAAGTAGCTTTTAGATGGCAGAGAACCTCTAGTCATTGAGGAGGAATCATCCGAACACCGCCGGTCCAAGAGATTAGAGGAGCAAAGAAGGGCGCAAGAACACTTGGTCAAATATGCTTTGATGACAGAGGTGATCCGTGCTGAAGAACCCAAGTGTCTTGAAGAGGCACAGGGTGATGATAGGTGGATGGAGGCTATGCAACCGGAGTATGGCTCCATAATGAAGAAAAACACTTGGGACCTTGTGGATCGACCACCAAAACGCAAGGTAATCAGCACCAAATGGGTATACAAGACCAAGTACAAGTCCGACGGCACGTTGGATAAGTACAAGGCTCAGCTCATGGCAAAAGGATTCGCATAGGTACATGGTTTTGATTATCCGGATGCTTTTGCTCCCACAGCTCGATTAACCACAATTCGTAGTGTTTTGGCTTTAGCAGCACAAGAAAGTTGGCCCTGTTTCACATGGATGTAAAATCTGCCTTTCTAAATGGAGATCTCAAGGAGGAGGTATACGTGGAACAACTACCAAGTTTTGTGATCCCCGGTTTAGAAGGTAAAGTCTGTAAACTAAAGAAGGCACTTTACGGGCTGAAACAGGCCCCACGAGCGTGATACCAGTGGATTGATGCCTACTTTCTGCAAAACGATTTCAGGAGGAGCCCATCTATTGCAAATTTGTATATCTACAGAGAAGGAGGCAGGTGTATGATCTTGGTCCTTTATGTGGATGAGCTTGTCATAATAGGGAACCATGAAGAAAAGATCTCATAGACAAAGCAGTTGCTAGGAAGAGAGTTTGAAATGACAAACCTCAGACTAATGCATTTCTGTTTGGGGATTGAAGTTTGGCAAAGAGCCAAAACAAATCTTCATCTCACAACTGAAGTATGCTGGAGAGATACTAAAGGGCATTTGGCATGGATGAGTGCAAGACAGTTGGCACCCCTATGGAGGTTGACGTGAAGCTCTCAAACGAGGATTCATCACCACTGGTGGATGAAGAGAAGTACAGAAGGCTTGTGGGTAGTTTGATTTACTTGTGCAACACGCGACCGGACATCAGCGTTGCAACTGGTGTACTAAGTAGGTTTTTCAATAAGCCTTGGGAAAACCATTGGAGGACAGGGATGCAGGTGCTAAAATACATCAAAGGCACACTTGATTATGGCATCACCTATACCAAGGGCAACACCTTGACCAGGTTTTGTGACTCGGATTGGGCAGGAGACATGGACAATAGGAGATCACTGACAAGTTACTGTTTCTCACTTAGATTTGGAGCTGTGTCATGGGTCAGCAAGAAGCAACCTATAGTTGCTCTTTCTTCTACCGAGGCTGAGTACAAATCAGCATGTTCTGCTTCTTGTGAGGCAGTGTGGTTGAGGAGGACTTTAGGGGACATGGGTGCAGTGCAGAACAAGCCTACGCAATTATCATGTGACAATCAGAGTTGCATGGCAATTGCAAAGAACTCTGTGTTCCACGCTCGCAGAAAACTATAAGAAAATAATACAACATCTGTGCTCAACAGATAACAAGATCTCGTACGCAAGAGAGAAAACAAGATAGTATGCAGAATCAAAAATTTGATTACTATAGAACTGATACAATAGGTGGCACTACCTCCCAATTGTGCACTCCTGTGAAAGAAGCTTCCATGGTGTGCTAGAAACAATAGAAGACGGAGGCTGGATGCTAAGGAATCAGGGTTGCTATAGCTAGTGATGAAATGGGCTTCACGGGCTTGCTCTTATATAGCCACTAGTCGTAGTCGGTCAGGCTCAATTGGGTGACTGACCCAGTCCACCCAAAACGGTCGACTGGGGGTCGGTCCCAAAATAGGCCACCAACCATACGATAGAACCGGTCCGCAAAGCAGAGCAATTAACCTATGTTGTCCGTTCGACCCAGAGCCACCATCCGGGATCATCTGAGGCTCCAAACGGGCCCTGCAACCTGAGAGTGGGCTGCCCTAGGAAATGCTCCATCTACCCTCAGTGCAGTCAGTCAAGGGATGCCTTCCTGCACTTGCATGTAGCCTAGTTGGCAGTGTGCCAACTCTATCTGAAGCCGTCCAACCATCAGGCCACACATGGCTACCATCTGGTGTCCAAACCAAGACCTACCAGATAACCGAGCTACTCAAATGCCTTCTCCTCATATGGGGGGCTTGCAAGTAGAGTTAGCTAGTTCTCGCGTAGTTACATGAGAGTGGAGCATTGATATCTAACACCCCCCCTCAATGTCCACCTACAAGTGAACTTACTTTTTCGGCCCAATGCCAAGTCCATGAAGATGCCTCTCTAGCAATTCTCTTCCAAGAGCCTTCGCAAAGATGTCCACAGCATTCTCTGTAGTCGGACAATACACCAAGTTGACCTCTCGATCCATAATGAGCTCGCGTACAACGTGATTGGGCTGGTAGTATTTCTGATAGACGATCTACCAGTGGGTATATGTTCTCTTTTGGGAGTGCTGCAATCACTTGGAGCAGCAAGAAACAGCCTACAATTGCCTTGTCAAGCACAGAGGCTGAGTACAGGGGTGCAGCAATGGCTGCATGTGAGGTAGCTTGGTTGCATTAGCTACTATATGATATGCATTAGTCTATAGATGGGCCAGTTGTCATTTATTGTGACAACATGAGCAGTATACACTTGGCAAATAACCCAATTTATCATGCTAGAACAAAGCACATTGAGGTGCATTATCACTATGTGCGGGAGAAGGTTTTACTAGGTCTTATTGATCCAATTTATGTCAGCACAAAGGATCAGGTAGCTGACATATTCACGAAAGCATTGGGCACAGAGAAGATGCACAAGTTTAGAGACCTGCTTGGTGTGCAGGAATTGGGATTGAGCTCGAGGGGGAGTGTTGAGATATCGAGCTCCACTCACGATATGCCAGGGTGACTGTTGTGCATTTGTGTCACCGACTTGTTAGCTGTAGATGCGGTTGGTACACTACCCATGAATAATAGCTGGATGACAGCTATCCTTATCTACTCTAGTTTGTGGCTCAGTTAGTATGCCACCTTAGTTAGTTGAGTTTGGTTTGAGACCCACATATAGGGTTCTTCTATTTCTTTGTACTAGAGTTCTTTTGGCTTTCACAACTAAGAAGAGAAAAACTATTTTCAGCCTCCACCTTTGTGTGTATTCCCCCATTGTGTATGTGAGAAAGCCGCAAGTGAGACTCCTTCCCTCTCTCCCACTATCTTCACAACATCTTCTTCAGGCGAAACTTCAAAAGAAACTATCTTCTACTCAAATGCTAGAAGAGGTAGAGGCAAAGGTAGAGGAGGCCGATCTGGAGGCCATGGTAGAAATCGGAATATGCAGCAAACTCAAGAAAACCAATCCTATGGAGGACGTGGTAACTCTAGAAGCAGGGGGAGCCAAAGAGGCCGTGGTGGATGGCAGAGAGGCCAAAATGCAAACAGCAATGTTGAATGCTACTACTGTGGTAAAATGGGTCATATGGCTAAAGACTGCTACAAAAAGCAGAATGACATTATGAATGGAAAATTGCAGCAAGGCAATTATGAATCTTCTAGCAGACAGGGTGATGACAGAAATGAGCATCTATTTATGGTGCAACACATGACCAATTCTATGACAAGTGCAGAAGAACAAAATGATGTGTGGTATGTTGACTCAGGTGCGTCAAACCACATGACAGGTCATGCAGAATGGATGCAGGATGCAAGGAAAATGGAAAAACCAGGATTTGTGGAGACTGGTGATGATACTGCACATCCTATTGTGCAGATTGGTAAAATTCCTTTGTCCATGCAGGATGGGAAAAAGAAATACATGTCTGATGTATTTCATGTCCCGAACATCACCAAGAACCTGGTTTCTATTGGTCAAATGGTTGAGTAGGGCTTGCAGGTCAGAGATTTAATCCTCATGGATGCTTTGTTGAGGATATGAAAAATAACGGTCGCTTGATAGCAAAAGGAAAGAAGAAGGGCAGGATGTTTACATTGGATGTGGACATGTTTGAATTAAGTGCAGCAATGTTTGCACATGGAACCGATGTAGTTGCAGATATTGATATCTGGCATAAACGCATTGGTCATGTTAATGTTCAGTGACTTAAATTGATGCAAGCCCAAAATATTGTTGCAGGATTGCCTAAATTCAAGGTTGCAGAAATGCATAAGGTATGTGAAGCCTATCAATTTGGAAAACAGGCAAGGAAACCATTTCCTAGGCATGTTCAAGAGAGCAAGAAGCCATTGGAATTAATCCACTCTGATGTGTGGACTACTGAAGCTGCAACTATTGGAGGCTGTCATTATTTTGTCACTTTTATTGATGACTACAGCAAAAAAGTTTGGGTGCATTTTATGAAAAAGAAAAGTGAATTGTTTGGGCATTTCAAAGCTTTTAAAGCTATGGCTGAAAAAGAAATAGGCATGCAAATCAGATGGAGGGGGAGAGTACCTCTCAAATGAGTTTGCAAGGTTCTTGCAAGAGCATGGCATAAAGCAGCAATATTCATGCAGTAATACCCCATAGCGAAATGGACTTGCAGGAAGGAAAAATAGGCATATTGGAGAGGTATCTCGGGCCATGCTAAATGAAAAAGATCTACTAGATTATTATTGGGCTGAAGCAGTTGCTACAGTAGTTTACATAATGAACAGGACTCCCACTGCAGCAATACATGGCATGATGCCAGAGGAGATGTATACTCGTAGGAAACCAGACATTTCGCATTTGAAAATTTTTGGTTGCATTGCCTATGTTCATGTGCCAGATGAGTTGAGGTCCAAGTTGGATCCAAAAGCTGAGAAGTGCATCTTTATTGGTTATTCTCTGCAGCAGAAAGGGTATAGATGCTATAACCCTTCTACTCGTAAGTTTACAGTGAGCAGAGATGTTGTTTTTTATGAGATGAGCAGCTGCTATAAACCAGTAAATGTGATGATTGATGTAGATGCACGAAATGGTAATGCTGCACAGAATTCACAGTAGCAATCACAAAATATCAGTGGACCTACAGTGTCCTCTAGCAATGGTTCACATACTTCTCCATGGATAGGCAGATTGAGATCAAGAGAATCTCCTCAAAGCAATGCAGATAGTGGTACGCAGGTATCACGAAAAGGAAAAGAGAAGGTAGATCAGCCCATGTTTGATGTGAATGCAGGTCACTCTTATGTGGATGGTGAATCCAGTGGCTTAGAACAGAGCATTGATGATGAGTTGGGTATTCCTTCTGTTGTTACACCTGCAGTAAGGAAGACCAGGGATGTTTTGAGAGCACCTGGAAGTGAGCCTATTTTGCGCAGGTCTACCAGAGCTAGGTATCCTGTGGATAGGCTGAAATATGATGGATTTACAGCCATTCACTATGCCTATATGGTCAAAGTGATACAGGAACCAGAACCCACTTCTTTTGAGCAAGCCATGGGAAATGAAAAATGGAAGAAAGCCATGGATGAAGAAATGGATGCCTTGGAAGCAAATGCTACATGGGAATTGGTGCCTTTGCCTAAAGACAAGAATGCAATTGGCTGTAAGTGGGTTTATAAGGTGAAGCACAATGCAGATGGTTCTGTGAACAGATACAAGGCAAGATTAGTTGTCAAGGGGTATGCACAGACATATGGCATTGATTATGAAGAAACATTCAGTCCGGTTGCAAGGATTGCAATTGTAAGAGCAGTCATTGCTATGGCTGCATCAAAGGGATGGTCTTTACATCAGATGGATGTAAAGAATGCCTTCTTGCATGGTCATTTGCAAGAAGAGGTCTTTATGGAGAAGCCACCAGGTTATGTTCATGCTGTTCATCCTGAGTTTGTTTGCAGGTTGAAGAAAGCCTTGTATGGCTTGAAGCAAGCACCTAGAGTATGGTCTGACAAGATAGGACAGTATCTTGTCACTATTGGCTTTCAGATTTCCAAGGCAGATTTCTCACTCTATGTGAGAAAAACAGAGAAAGGTATTATGTTGCTTGTCATTTATGTTGATGATTTGATCATCACAGGTGATAGTGATGAAGATATCCTTCATGTGAAAATGCTATTGAAGCAGAAGTTTGAGATGAAGGATTTGGGAGAGCTACGTTATTTCTTGGGCATTGAGGTGATTAGATCACCAAGTGGGATACAGCTCTTGCAGAGGCAGTATGGATTGGACATGCTGTCCAAATATGGGATGACAAGCTGTAAGCCTATTTCAGTTCCTTTGGAGCAAAATGTGAAGCTGAACACAGATGCAAGTGAGCTTCTGGAAGACCCTACTATGTACAGACGCATAGTAGGAAGTTTGATTTATATGACTATTACCAGGCCAGATTTGAGCTATGATGTTGGATTGGTAAGTCAGTTTATGCAGGCTCCAAGGAAACCGCATTTGGATGCAGCTAGACACATACTCAGGTATGTGAAGTCCACATTGCAGTATGGACTATTTTATGAGGCTGGGGTTCAGATATAGTTGCATGGATACACTGATGCTGATTGGGCTGGTAGTATTTCTGATAGATGATCTACCAGTGGGTATATGTTCTCTTTTGGGAGTGCTGTAGTCACTTGGAGTAGCAAGAAACAGCCTACAATTGACTTGTCGAGCACAGAGGCTGAGTACAGGGGTGCAGTAATGGCTGCATGTGAGGTAGCTTGGTTGCATAAGCTACTATATGATATGCATCAGTCTACAGATGGCCCAGTTGTCATTTATTGTGACAACATGAGCAGTATACACTTGGCAAATAACCCAGTTTATCATGCTAGAACAAAGCACATTGAGGTGCATTATCACTATGTGCGGGAGAAGGTTTTACTAGGTCTTATTGATCTAGTTTATGTCAGCACAGAGCATCAGGTAGCTCACATATTCACGAAGACATTGGGTGCAGAGAAGCTGCGCAAGTTTAGAGACCTGCTTGCTGTTGTGCAGGAATTGGGATTGAGCTTGAGGGGGAGTGTTGAGATATTGAGCTCCACTCACGATATGCCAAGGTGACTGTTGTGCATTTGTGTCACCGACTTGTTAGCTGTAGATGCGATTGGTACACCGCCCACGAATAATAGCTGGATGATAGCTATCCTTATCTACTCTAGTTTGTGGCTCAGTTAGTATGCCACCTTAGTTAGTTGAGTTTAGTTTGAGACCCACATATAGGGTTCTTCTATTTCTTTGTACTGGAGTTCTTTTGGCTTTCACAACTAAGAAGAGGAAAACTGTTTTCAGCCTCCACCTTTGTGTGTATTCCCCCATTGTGTATGTGAGAAAGCTGCAAGTGAGACTCCTTCCCTCTCTCCCACTATCTTCACACCTTTGCCCTGCTGGCCTCTTTAGGAAAGGGTTGCCGATGCTCCTTGCCCATCATGCAAGCTTCACATACATCAGGCAGATCTGAAATTTCTGGTAGGTCTGCAATCATTCCACTTTTATGCATCTCCTTCGAAGAACTAAGGTTTAGATGACCAAACCTCTCATGCCACAGCTTAGTGTTCTTCACATCTACTTGAGCACTGAAAGCTGAGAGTTTGTAAATGTTGTTGCACCGTGTACCTTTACCAATGACCTTTCCTTGATGAAGATCTAGGATCTGTGCACCATTCTCATGGAATTGAACTTTGAGGTCCCGATCCGTGATCGCAGAATCGGACAACAAGTTCCTCTTGATATGTGGCACATAAAGAATATCGAACAACTGTTTTACAACTCCATCTGACTTGAGAGCAATCGTACCTTTTCCTTTTGCTGGACATTTTGCATCATTGCCGACTGCTACCATGATGTCATTCCATACTGGCTATAGAGAGGTATACCAATCCTTTCGACTGGTTATGTGGCACGATGCACCACTGTCAATGATCCAAGGTTCATCCGCAGGTATGTGAACTACGTCCGTGCAAATCTCCTCAATTGCTATGAATAGCTCTATTGGTACTACCTACGCGCTGTTGTTGGACTCTTTCTTTACTCCGTTCTTCTCATCTAAAATCTTCTTGCGGCACTCATTCTGCTTGTGCCCTGCCTTGTTGCAATAGAAGCACTTGATCTTCTTCTTTCTCTTTGTATCATCAAAAGAAAATGGGTTACCAGAGTCCTTACCCTTACCTTTCTTTGATCCATTCTAGAAAGCCGAATCTTCTCCAGTCCTCGTCTTTTAACGCATCTCCTCCTCCAGAAGCATCACGCTGAAATCCTCAAAGTTGAGAGGCACATTTCTATTATGCGTATTCAGGGTTGTAACAAGACCGTCGTACTTTGGTGGGAGAATCCATATGCACCTTCGTGCTAGATTCTCACTGGTGATGGTGATGCCAATCGCAGTCATCTGATCGCACAGATTCTTCACCCTGGTGATGAACTTCTCTACTGCTTCAGACTCAGACAAGTTCTCATTCGCAAGTTGAGTCTCCAGATTCTGAATCCGCATCTGATTCATGGTCTCGTACTGATTTTTTAGGACCGTCCATGCCTCCTCTGCTATGGTGACATGTTGAATTAACGCCATGACGGAATCATTAACACTGCAGACAATAGAACACAGCACATCTGCATTTCTTCTTATTCATGTGAGAATCTCATCTACAGTTGGTACGATCTATTGTCCTGCATTGGCTGGATCTGGTCTCACAACCGGCCTCACATCCACTCCAATAGCAGTGTCCAAAAGCTCGTATGCGCTTAGGATGGTCTTCATCTTGAAATTCTAGAGAGGATAGTTAGAGCCATCCAACTTTTCGCTTTCGCCGAATGGTGGGATTCGCAGTCTTGTGGGCTGGGCCATCTCTCACAATCTCCTCGCAAACAGAAACACACTACCAAATCTTCTTGCTAGAGTCCAGGCTCTGATACCATGTAAGAAAATAATACATCTGTGCTCAACAGATAACAGGATCTCGTACGCAAGAGAGAAAACAAGATACTATGGAGAATCAAAATTTGATTACTATAGAACTGATACAATAGATGGCGTTGCCTCCCAACCATGCGCTCCTGTGAAAGAAGCTTCGATGGTGTGCTCGAAACAGTAGAAGACGGAGGTTGGATGCTAAGGAATCAGGGTTGCTGTAGCCATTGATGAAATGGGCTTCACGGGCTTGCTCTTATATGGCCACTAGTCGTAGTCGGTTAGGCTCAATTGGGTGACCGCCGACCCAGTCCACCCAAAACGGTCGACTGGGGGTCGGTCCAAAATAGGCCACCGACCATATGATAGAACCAGTGCGCAAAATAAAGCAACCAACCTATAGTGTCCGTTCCCATCCGGGATCATCTGAGGCTCCAAACGGGCCCCGCAACTCGAGAGTGGGCTACCCCGGGAAATGCTCCGTTCAGTGCAGTCAGTCAAGGGATGCCTTCCCGCACTTACATGTAGCCTAGTTGGTGGTGTGCCAACTCTATCTGAAGCCGTCCAACCATTAGGCCACACATGGCCCCCATCTGGTGTCCAAACCAAGGCCTACCAGATAATCGAGCTACTCAAATGCCTTCTCCTCATATGGGAGGCTTACAAGTAGAGTTAGCTGGTTCCCACATAGTTACACGAGAGTGGAGCATTGATATTTAACAAAAACACATTGAGATTCAATATCACTTTGTACGTGAGCTCATCATGGATGGAGAGGTCGACTTGGTGTATTGTCCGACTACACAGAATGCTGCGGACATCTTCACGAAGGCTCTTGGATGCTGGAGAGGCATCTTCATCGACTTGGCATTGGGCCGAAAAAGTAAGTTCACTTGCGGGTGAAGGGGGGGTGTTAGATATCAATGCTCCACTCTCGTGTAACTATGCAGAAACCAGCTAACTCTACTTGTAAGCCCCCCATATGAGGAGAAGGCATTTGAGTAGCTTGGTTATCCGGTAGGTCCTAATTTGGACACCAGATAGGGGCAATGTGTGGCCTAATGGCTGGATGACTTTAGATAGAGTTGGCACACTGCCAACTAGGCTACATGCAAGTGTGGGAAGGCATCCCATGATTGACCTCACTGAGGGTAGACGGAGCATTTCCCGGGGCCCACTCTTGGGCTGCGGAGCCCATTTGGAGCCCCAGATGATCCCGGATGGCTCTGGGTCGAACAGAGTCCGTAGGTTAGTTGCTCTATTCTGCACCACGGTTCTAACGTCTGGTTGATGGCCTATTTCAGGACCAACCTCCAATCGACCGTTTTGGGTCGACTGGGTCGGTCTCCCAATTGGGTCTAACCGACTATGACTGGTGGCTATATAAGAGCAAGCCCATGAAGCCCATCATCATCACTGGCTACAGCAACCCTGATTCCTTAGCATCCAGCCTCCATCCTCCACTGTTTCTAGCATGCCATCGAAGCTTCTCACACAGGAGTGCACGGCTAGGAGGCAGCACCATCTATTGTATCAGTTTTGCAGTAATCAAATTTTTGATTCTCCATACTATCTGCTTTTCTCTCTTGCTTACGAGATCCTATTATCTATTGAGCATAGACATTGTATTTTTTTCTTACAAGGAGGGGGGGGTAGAGGTAAAAATGTAAAGTAATAGTAAAGGAGAAAATGAATAGGAAGTGTGTGTGTGTGTGTCTGTGTGTGTGTTCAAAATATAAAACCTTTTAACAACATAGCACATGAAGCTCAAATAAGGGTGGATAAAAAATTATTTATTATATGGGTGTTCATAAAACAAAAGTTGGTACAAAAGTGTCAAATCTGTCAAGTAGTCCAAGCTCGAGGTCAGGGTCCATTTATGAGAATGTATTAAAAAGTATTTATTTAGCAAGGAATGCCAATAACATTTAAGGAAAAAAAAAAGTAAAAGCCGGTGAAGTTCTAACAAGCATCTAATTTACTGAAGAGGAGAATCTGCATACCTATCACCATCCAACAAAAAAACATGGTAAGAACCAGCTTAACTTTAGTTGGGAACATAGGTGTCATAAACCCTTCTCCCTTGTTATCGGGGTCGCAATAAATTAGAAGCTTAGCCATAGACTTAACCAGCATGATGTAAAACATGGGTTTTTCAAGTGTGGAATTAGGAAGAGTGGTTGGGTGTGAAAATGTTAAAAAATTTTTGGTTACAAACCGCGAATATGTAAGGTGTGAAAAAATATTTGGAGGATTTTGCAAAAGGGAAGAAAAAATTAATTAAATGGGGATATATAAAGAGATGATCCAAGGGGAACCATAAAGGGAGATTAAGTTAGATGAGAGGGAGGAAAAGAGGGAAAGGAATTAAATAATAGAGGGAAGAGGGAGGAGAAAACAAGTAGGAAGGGAAAAAAGGAGGAGGAAAGTTTTTGTATAAAGAGTAAGGGGAAAAAGGTTAATAATCAAGGAGAGGGGGAAATGATTCATTGCTCGAGTTGATCCCATGAGATGAGATTAACCATATCGTATGGTTAGATCTCCTCCAGCTCCATACAACTAGTGCTTGGGAGTTAGGGACCAGGAGTTCCCCACAAAGATATAGTTCTATCATGATCACTTCTTGAGAGTCTTGAAGGATGGACTCATCATTAGAACCCCGATACCTTTCATATGCATTGAGGATTGCCGTTGGAAAGATATAGGTTGCATCCCACCAATGAAGGATTGAGGTAGGAAGAGGTATAGGTATACTAGGAGAGTAGTGGATGTGCAGGTTATGCATGTTAGGGGAGATCAAGATAGGGGAGGATTTTCAATTAATCTATGAAACCTACTATGAGATCTGGGGATGATTCCAAATGCCTCTTTTAGGAGGGGCATGGCTTTGGTCCCCACTCTCACAATTGAGCCACTTCCATGACTAGGTCCACATTGGGCTCTATCTGGTTGAGACACAACGACACAGAGAGACACTATTGCAATAGATCAGAGAGAAGTAGGAGGTGACAGTGCCATAGGCTATTGAGGCAGACCAATCATAGAGGCATGCCACAAGTTTTTAATGCATTTGAGTTAGCTTCAAGACACAATGGAGTGGAGGAGGAGGATATAGCTAATATGAGGGCAGTATGGATCAGCAAAGAGAGCTAACATGATTCTATCGAGTGAGGGATGCAGAGACCACACACGATACGAGAGGGACCAGTGCATATACAATTGAGGTTCATCCTATCTTAAATCTCATTAGAGGGTCCCTCCAGAGATGAGGCATCACTCTTGACATCTCCCATCAAGGACCACGTCCCTTGCCAAAGCGTGAGATAGATCAACAGACGTAGATTTGGGATATCCTTGTAGCCCATCAGAGAGCCACCATGGTGTCTAGTTTTAGTTTTTGAGTCTCACTTTCTATTTGTATTTGAGTTTTGTTTGACCCCTTGAGCTCTTTAGCTTAATATTGCACTTAGCAAGGGCCCTACTATGCCCTTGATCTTTGAGTTTTGTTTGAGCTCTTGAGCTCTTTAGCTTACTATTGCACTCAACAAGGGCCCTACTACATCCTTTGCTTCAGCCTCGGAGGCTTGTATGAGTTATTTCCACTTGGTGTACTTTGTCCCATAGACCCACGAGGCCCCATGAGGACCAATGTCTCTACTCTAATACTTGATGTTACTAGCTATGGTCAGGATTTCCCACAATTGGGTTACTAAATCCAAAACCTAGGCCTTTGTTATAGGCTAACATTTGTGCATGGTCATTGAGCATCAGACTTGGTTAGGAACGAGGAGTGGTGGAGGCAGTTGAGCTCCCATTTTGTAGTAGAGGTGTGGTTGATCATGGGGCGATGCAACAAATAAATGAATGGAGGTTGGCGCACCAAGTGCACACTCTTTTAGAAGGTGTTTCTTTAGGTAGTTATTTGATTGTAATAGGTAGAGAAGAGAACAAAAGAGTAGTGTGCCGAGTACTCTTGCTCTAACCTGAGTTGCTAGGTTAGGGAGTGTTCATTACAAGCTGAGGCGGCTTGGTTGTATCAAGATAGTTTGATTCAATGGAAATGAACATGTACTTGATTGTCTATTCTGAGCAATTCTGATGTATTGCCATCATTTCTTAAGTGTTAAGTGTGTTTATAACTCGGTGTTCTCCCATCATCATATGGTTCTCCCCCAGCTAACCCCGACCTCCAAATGTTTAATATGTTGGCACTTGTTCTGCATCTCTGAGCACACTTCCCTTAGGATTGCAAGAGTGAGCATCTTCACTAACTACAACACTAGTTTGGGAAGTAAACCGAGCAATTTTGAGTTTGCTGGGTGAGAGTTCAGAGGTGTCAACATTTTGGCGATCCTACTAGGGAAGGGTCAAGTGAATTTTGAGTTGATGAGCTACCTGGGTGGAGAATTAGAGAACCAATTTGGTAAGCTTAGTGTCAGTAGATAAAGCAGAGTTCATGTTAGCTTGTGATGAAGTGAAACAGTTGTTGGGAGTCATAGGCTACTATAGGAATTTTATTCAAGTAACTCCATATGAGTGTCGTCAATTCGTAGTCTGCTTGAAGAATGGGGTGAAAAACACAAAAAGTACTTGGATTTCTCTTCGACTACTTTTTGAATTAAGAAATGGCTGACGCACACTCGGAGAGATGAAGAAGATACGTAGACAAACATGAAGAGTATCTGAGCTAGAGGTAGTGGTGGTTACATCCAAAAGTGGAGTAGCCTCAAAACCAAAGTTCAATGGTCAAAGGAGGCTGGCATAAGCAACTGTCCAACAAGAGCAACAAGCACGAGAAGAGAGACTAGGCTACACTACTTCAGGGGTGGAAGTTAACTATTATGTAGAGTCACAAGGTTAGAACGATGGTGTTGGGCTGAGGCATCCCAGAAAATTGGTGGGTGAAGGTTCATCGTTGCAAATGAAATCTGAGCACTCATCTATAGACAGATGGCCATATCCTCAGTAGAACAACAGAATAAATTCGAAGACCAACTCAAAGAGCGATGAGAACATCTTTGATGATGCTCGGTTATCATTCCAGAAGGAGTACAATCGAGAAAGGTATGAAGCTAGAAGACTCGCTATGGCTTTGGATAAAGAGTCCATCATCATGAGGATAGTGTGCTTATGATGGAGAGAGGCACCACCGAAGATCCGAGGTGAATGAGAAGTAGTTAAGGCAGTTTGCCCGAGTTCCTCTCACAACACAAAAGGTTACTACTTGGTCAATAGGAATATGTCAAGTTGTACCCTTAAGGCCTAAAGACAATACCAACCAATACAGGAGGAATCTGTAGGGTAATCCCATAAGGCCTGAAGATAGTACCAACTGAGCTAGAAGGAATCCGCAGCGACCCCATAATCATGAAGGTGATTATGATAGGTGGGAAGCTAGTGAATTGGTTCTTTCAAGTAGAAGACCTACCTACTCAGATTTTGGAGTGGAAAAGTTCAAGTCTAGCTCTAACATCAAGGTAAAGTTCCAAAATTTCAAAGGTAAGGAAGATGAAGATCCTTACAGTCACTTGCATAGTTTTTTGTGTGTCAATGGTGCAACAATAGATGAAGAGTGTATGGACTATTTTCCATGTACCTTAATTGAAAATGCTTAAAGGTGATTCAATCAAATTTGGATCAGGTATTTTCCCAATGAGTATGCAATGTCCGAATCTTTCTGATAGGAGATTAATGAGGAGGATGTGAGGACAAAGTTGAGTGAATTGAAACAAAATAAAGGAGAATCTATCCAAGACTTTCTGCTTAGCATCAGAGCTCTTATTGATCAGCTGAGTATGGTTCTAGATGACAAGTCTATGCAAGCCTGGTTAATCATAGGATGTAGCCAAGTAGATTTGCATAAGCCAGAGTTAGTCGATCAACTAGAACCTATGAGGAACTACTAAACTGAGCTATCACTTTGGATAAGAGAGAAGATTCAAAAAATAAGATAAGAATGTTGACAGTGACACCAAGGAAATGCCAACAAAGAAAGATAAGTTAAAAACTGAGCTGTAGAAGGCCTTAAAAGAATTGGGCATTCGAGGTAATCCAAGTAACAATGAGAAGTGGTGTAATAGGTGTTCTAGAGGTGGACATGTGGAAGAGGAATACAAGACTAAGTATTGTAATACTTGCACCAAATTTGGCCATGATGAGTCAAATTTTTTGTTTAATGGAAAAAATCACTAAGTATCAGCAAATCAAGTGGTGGCTGATAATCGAGCATTGTGCGGCAAGCCACCACATCCCGAGCAAAAAGACAAGGGTAAGAATGGTAAAAAGAATACTGATCTATCCAAAATCAAGTGCTTCTATTGTGGAGAAAATCATCTGCACCCTGATTGTCCCATCTAGATAGAACACTTGAAGTTTCTAAAGAATGACATGGAAAGAAAATAGGTGGATCTAGAATGACAAGCAATTGTCATCGAGTTGCCAGATATAGTTGATGTTCAAGTAATCACTTGGTCAAAAGGGGTAGTGACAATAGCTAAAGACACTGATGCTTTGAGTAAAGACATCAATTGGAAGGCATAGAAGGAGTTCACAGTTAAAATTACAAGGGTGTTGAAAGGAAAAGCTCCAGCAATAGAAATGCCTGAGTAGATCCTGCATTCGGTTATTCCAAGTGGGGAGAATCCTCAAAATATGTGTTTAAAGAAGCAGAATTAGATACTCCATAGGATAATAGTGCAGAGCTAGTCCAAGCATGGGAAACATTCAAGAACATGCAAGTTAGTTTGACTTTTGCAGAGCTAATGTAAATAGCCTAATATTGTCATGACTTCTTTGCTTAGCAAATCAAGGAGCTATAATGCTTTTACTCTAGGCTCGAGAGTGACTATTGAGGGACTCCACAATGATAAGCAATGCCCCCCCTAGAGCCCTTTATGTAGGGTTTGGAAGCCCTTCAAAAAACTACCTTACCACTCTGCAGAGTGGCCCAACCCACCTCTGCAGACAAAGTCTTCCCAATTGGTGCGACCTTCTGCCACATGGTAGCCCTCCATGCTGCACTTGTCTCCTGCTCGTTTCTGGCCTGCCATAATTTTTGAAGAGATTGCACAGAGGCTAAAGTTCAAATCATATAAGCCATCGCCATTCTGAGTACTCATGGCATACTAATGACCAATTGACCCTAAGGGTATGTTGTAAGATGTGGCCATTTTAATATGTGACATCTATTATACAGTCAATCTCATTGTGAGTGCAAAGGTACTCCATGATTGGGGTACAAAAGAAATGACTATTAAGACAGATGGTTAAGATGTGTGCATACCAACAAACCCCTAAAAATTCTTGAGTTGTTGTTGACCTAAGAATTTAAACATCAAAGATGCATTTCCATAAGATATTGATTCTCGATTAATGGGAGTTGCCGTAGCCACATATATCAAGCAAAAATTGACTAATGAGCAGATTGATAAACAAAAGGATCTCTTCTCAAGCAATTTCACTGAAGACATTGAAGGAGAAAGGGAGATTGCTAAAATGCCAATGACTATCACTCAACTTGGATCTGAATAGTTAGTTTCAGAACCCATACAAGAATTGAATCTTGGAAAACAAGATCACTCGACTATGGTGGGAGTGAGCGGTGGTAATCTATCTATCGAATAAATTGGAAGCTATATTGAAAGGGGGTAGTTGATCCATCCAAATACCATGACTAGAAAACCATTTGGATATGCATGCATACCATACTACATCAACTTCACTCTCTAATAGCCATCTGGATGACTCTAGTGCTAGCCTCAGTAATCTTCAATGGGATAGGGCCCAAACTCTTTGGAGGAATGCCACTACCTAAAAAATGGCATCAACCTGGAGAGGTGTCATGGTAAACTCTACTTCTACTATCTGATGAGGGACTAAGGGCTTACTTTGAACATCCTAAATCCCATAGTCACCTATGGCCGCTCAAATCTTCTCCACTGTATTGCCAAAAGATCACTACCCCAAAAGGTGTTGCATACATGACAGTCAGCCTCACTAGGGTGTTGAAAAGCTAGCCCTTCATTAGTGGATCTTGACAGTTGACATGGAAGCACTATCTCTCTAGTCGAGCCAAAGAATTCCACCCTCATGTGAGTGGCGCTCAAGCTACAAGGGTCATTATGAAAACTAGCCCTCTAAAGATTTCTCTTTTTGCAAACACCTATAGGGCCTTCAAATGTCTTTGCAATCCCTGTGTTGAAGATGATATGAGGACTACATCATCCACATATAGTAGTATCTACATCATCAGGTCAACCAATAATGATCCCTCGATTCCTAGGTGGTCTATAAATGATGTGATCTCATCAATGTAGATCTTGAAGAGAGTCGATGAAAGGGGGAATCCCTGTTCACCTTGATCATGATCTTAACCCAATCTAATAGGCCTCTTGGGGCATGAACTCTCCGTTTACTGGACTCTTAAAGGCTCATCACCCCCCATATCATACCTCTAGAATTTTTATCTTTCGTAATCTCCTAATCAAGAGGGATTGTGGGATGATGTCAAAGGCCTTCTGAAAGTCTATAAAGAAAGAGTAGACTTTCTGACATCTAAACTTTGTCTCCTCAATAATATTCCTTAAGGTGAAGATGTGGCTTAGGGTGGAGTGTTGGCTTCAAAATCCTACTTGCCCTAGAGCCCACTGCCCCCATGAGCCTCTGTGTGGCCACTGGTCTCCCTCTCTAATGCCAATCCATAAATCTTGGCCAAAGTGTGGCCAATTTTAAGAGTGTGGTAGTTCCCAGTGTCCATGGTGTCCCATGCTTTGTGTATCGGTACAGTAATGCTAGTGTTCCAAGAAGGTGGGAAGCTATGACATATAGGGTAGTTGAATATCAGCACTAGAATCAAAGCCCATACCTTCTATTCACATGCAGTGCTTAGTACGTAGTCCCTCATGATCCTGTGTGCTCCAGTTATGGAGGCAACAGAGTGCAACACATACATTTTGTGCAATGAAGAAATGACAAGTAGTGGGCCTAGGCATAGAGGACATATAGGGTGGTGCCTGCACCAAAATGTTATAGAGAGAGCATGCATATGTGTGTCAAATATCTAAATGTGTGATGGGAATAGGTGGCTTCCCCTCCAATAGAATCCCCCATCCAATGGTAGGATCTCCCCCTCAAAATGATCTAATCACCACATCCATCTTGTGTGTGAGAAAAACCCACCTCTTACAATGTGTCAATCATCATGAGATCCATTGTGCCACAGCTGATGTTAGATGGCCTAAGGCTCAGTCACATGTGAGGTGAACTCTCATCTCTCTGTCCTCATTGTTGAACCAAGGGTTTTGAGACATCTTTTCAGCTAGGACATGCAGATTGGATTGTGGAGAAAGATCTAGTGGCGACATCCTATACCACTAAGGCAAGGGTGTCCAAGGTGTGGGCAAGGTCTACATCATCGCCAAGTAGGGCTGGAAGTTCTCATGCTAGGTGGCTCGCATAGGCTGGTCATCAAGATTAGAGTTCAATGTATGCAAGAAAGCATAGCATCCTCATAGCATCCTAATCTCATCCTAATGAAAAGGCCAAAAAAGAGTAATAAAGAGAGAAAATCATAGCATCATAATCTCATCCTAATGCAAAGGCCAAAAAGAGCAATAAAGAGAGAAAAGGTTTTTAGAATTCTCTAGAATTCAAGAAAGCATAGTATCCTAACCTCATCCTAATGCAAAGGCCAAAAAGAGCAATAAAGAGAAAAGGTTTTTAGAATTCTCTAGAACTTAAGAAAATGCAATAGGAGCGCTTACTCATTTCAAAAGGAAAATGCCAGTAATAGCATTTCAAAATGTCCCATGACATAAGCCACTCTACGCAAGTATCCATGTCACATGTTGCAAGCTTCTAGAAAATTTTCAATGTAAAACACCCTTCTGTATATTAACCTTTGGGTATTAAATTACTTCCTTATGTATATATAAATATGTAAGTAATTGAATTAATAAAAACCCATCTGTTGAAATCAAGGGCACGGTCAAAGTTGATTATGAGATGAGTGGGTGTGGGAGGGCCCTCCCTGTGACTTGCATAGTAGCATGGATACAAAAGGTTAGGTATGAGTGATCAGTACTATCTCAAGGAGGAGGCACAACAAAGTCATGTACCATGAGGTAAAGGCTAAGGGACTCAACATGTAGTCCACTATACTTGTCCCTCTACCATGTGGGAAACAAGTGAGCTTGCCAGATGGTGGCCATCTCTAGAGGCCATTCTATATGATCAAATCATGGACTTCCAATAAGTGCCACCCATGGTGCATCTTTGAGTGCCTCACTATCCTGAGCTCTATTACATCTAGCCCCAATACTATGAGGGAATTAGATGTGAAGTCAAGCAAGCCTAGCTATCTATCCCGTATGTGTGCATTGAAGTCACAAGAAGGAGGGTATCTCCCTACATAGAGAGCTTCATGATTTCATCATGTATCATCTGATATAGGCTGTGTTCCTTTCTTGTGACTTCAGCTGCATAAGATGATGTATATGGGGGAAATAGCACACTGCAATAAAGATTGATCATGCATTTGGTAGCTAGACTCATATCCACATATGCCCTGCATGGTCACCTATTTGTGGCATAGATATGAGTGGCTCAATGTGATCTAAAAAGGATAGCCATGCCCCCAGAATCTTGCATCCCACTATTTCTCCACATCTCCATCCTATGGGCTGACTCCCCAGAGTCTCATACCCCACTATCTCTCCACATTTCAATCCTATGGGCTGAATTCCATGTATATCTTGTCATTGTGGGCAGTCCTCTCTCTGGGCTCTCATGTGTCTTGGTATAGAAGATCATGTGTTTGTTAGTGTATGTCTCCAATAATTGGATTGGACCAAAGGGTTCGCAACTCCACGCTACCATTTTCAGTCCACTTTGTGGACTCATCCCATGGGCCCAACATCGTCATAAATCCCCATCTTCTTTCTCTTCCCTATCTACTCTCTCTTGAATGATCACTTTACCATCCCTGTAGGCATCCCATTTCCTTGCTTCTCTACTACCATCATGTGCACCATTCCCTCCCTCCGGTTCTCTTGCTATAGGAAAGTGAGGTCATCATCCAAATAAATCTTAGTTCCTTTCAAAGTTGCCCTTATACTCATGAGGGTAGATCTATCCACTATAGTAGTCCTGAGCTTCCGTAGTAGTCCTGAGCTTCATCACTAGTGGCCCTTCTCTCTTCTTCCTCCATATCTTTAGAGATAAAATCCTTCTTGGGGGTTGATGTTCCTTTTTTAACCACATCTTTCCACTCCATCAACTTTGCGCCCCCCTTGCTGATTTGTTGTCTGAGTTCAGCATATGTCCCTTGCACTGTTGCTTGCATAGCAGCAATATTTTTTTTGAGAGTAGGATTGTCTATTTTGAGTTTTTAGCCTTTTCCTTCTTCTATTCTTCTCTCTTGGCCTTCTCTTTTCTCCATTCTTCTTGTATCCCTCCTTTTTTCTTCACTTTAGCCAGCATCTTATCCACATGTGTTTCCTCTATTAGGAGGGCTCCAGGTTGTCAATTTTCTCAATCAAGGCTAGGCATATCTTGTTTGGTGAGGACATTTGATGTGGTAGTGTGGGTTGTTTCTACTAAGTAGATTGCTATGGCATTTTCCAATGCTTGCTTGCCCCAAATATCCTCTACACATCTTCATGTAGCATTGTGCAAATGCTATGTTGCCTCTGTCTATTTGCAACAGTGCTGAAGAGTAGAAATATATATTTTCCTCACACTTGTGTGTATTCCTATAGCCCAAGGTGGGGTCTTCAACTATGATGGTATCCTCCTCCACCCTTTAGTATTGAATTATGGAAGAAATGTTGTTGAAGCTCTTTTTTGTGCCTTTCTTGATATGACACTTGATATTCTTGTTATTTTCTTGTAGGTCCAAGGGTGGCTAGAGTTCCTGGGCCAACACGAAGGGCTAGGGGGGTGCAAGAGCATGCAAGGGCAGGGGGAGTAAATATCATGTGGTAGGGTATCCCATAGTAGAGGCATAAGCCTCGTGGGCTAGGCATGGGATTGAAATAGGCCCTCAACATATTTTTGGTAGTACTCCCGATGGGCTAGAATAGCTTGCTATGGGGGGTTACAAACAGATCAGGGGAAGAGAGAGAGAGAGAGAGAGAGAGAGAGAGAGAGAGAGAGAGACCTATTGCATGTATTAAACTACTTTGGTTGAGTTATGGTTGCGGGGAGATGGATGCTAAGAGGGGTCACCAATTTTATTAGAACGGGAAATGGAATCAGCATGGAGCCCTAACTCCATTTTATGAGCCCTTGCTTAATTCATAAATACAAGTGATTGTGCACATGGATGGATCACGTAGCACATCATCACATGGATCATCACTTCACGTAGTAGCTTCTTCACTAGTGGGCAATGAGTACACAAGACTTCCATGACAACTTTCCTTGCTATATGTTCCTCTTAAAAGTGTAGCTTCCTACTTTAGGAAGTCATTGATAGAGAGCTTGATATATAACTTGGATAAACATTCATGTTATGCACTTGTGACAAGTACATATGCTTGAAAAGGGTTTCCCCCCCTTCATATAGACATGGAAACAATGTCCCTCTTCATAGGTCACCCTACAATGTGTCATGTAGTGGCACACATGTAGTAGCACATTTACCTAGTAATTGGTCTTCCTACAATGTGTCATATAGTGGCACACATGTAGTAGTTGTTGTGGGCTAACTTGCCTAGAACAAAAATATGCATAAGCCATGCAAAGACAACAAGATAGTGCAAAAACAAAAGCTAGTCGAACTATATTACGAGCTCAAGATGTATCCTTCACTTCAAGGAAAAAGTGGATACAACACAGAAAGATAGATGCAAAATCTTTCTTCTCCCAACAATAGTCAGTCAGAAGCATGGAGAATTGTGCATGGGATCAGCATCCAGCTTGCCAAAGTAGAATACATGGTCTGAAATCCTAGTCAAACAGTAGTCTAACTACCATACATCAAGATACCATTATCCAAAAGTAGTTATAGCTACCCATAGTTGTCCTTGGTAACTGCCACTCATCTATATGACTTGTGACCTTCCAATGTCCACATGACTTGTGACCTTCCAACTTCCACATGGCTCTACTTAGCCTATGACTTAGCCTAGGTGCCTTAATACCCCTCAACAATAGCACATTTACCTATTAGAAAGGGATTTCCCTCCCAAGAAGAACAATAAACATGCTAATAAGGCAAATCATGTGCTACACATTCAAAACCCATGCATGTGTACAACTTCACAATGCAATTATGCCATGTTTTAATATTTCTTCCAACCATGTAACATGAATCAAATATCAATTTGTCCATCATCTTTTCATAAGGAAAGAATTCACAATTTACTTGAATAACATGCAAAGATATCAAATAGAACCATTGCACACTATACAAGGGACCCAAATGGGGGTCCCCAACGCAAGTTTATTTGTTCACTTGCCAAGGATACTCCACTTAGAGCCCTTGATCTCAATCAAGGCACGATTGAAGAGGATTGTCATTTCCCATCCATTCTTCCTAAAACATGAATATCACAACATGATCTCGATACATGGCTATGTTGCCATCAATATCATTTGGATGCTTTTACCCTCATATGCATAAAATTTTTGAACTTCTTCATAGTATCTCTTCTAACATAGCAAGCTAAGTCGATATCAACATTGTCATTACCATAGACATTTGGTAATAGTAGCAAAGATGACTATGGGCTCAATTGATAACCAAATACTTGGTAAAAGATTCAATATTTTGTTGAATGGTTTCTCTAACCATTTGTGTAGAGTATATAATGCCATTGTAGTGAAGTGCTTCATAAAAGTCAAGGTACTAAGCATAGGATTATTCCTTCTTAGCTTTACTATTCTCTTGTGCATGTATACTATGCTTCATAAAAGTCAAAGTACTAAGCATAGGATTGATCCTTCTTAAATATACTATCTCCCTTTTCAATTCCAGCACTAATCAATTGTATCATCTCCCAGATGCAAAAGATTTATGAAGATAACATTCATGGAAAGTTTAGAGGTCTCCTCTCTAGTATTTGATTAGAGTTATTGGCTTGCTTTTCTATTCAAGCCATCTCCATTGATACAAGCCAAAGCACCAATATGATTATAGCCTTTTGGACACTCTTACTCCTTTTTTTTAACCATAACTAGCTAGGAGCAACCATTTATGGGATCCCTATAGGCCTTCCCCTTCTAACATATATTTGGCAACCATATGGCTAGTCATTTAGCAACCATATTGTCTTAGATTTAGTAGCTCTTGAGTTGATCTACGGCTAGTATGAGATCCATTAATGGTGGTTATTTCCTTTTTATAATTTTCCAAAACATCAACTTGCATATATTGGCAAGGGTCCTTGATTCTACCATGTTTATTGTCATTCTCAAGTGCCAAGTTATCTAACCCTAGGTTTGATTCTTGGAAATGGTTTAATGTCTCCTAAATATGCAATTTGTATAGCAATGTTCAATGTCTCTTGAACATGCATTTACTCTAGTAATGTATAATGTCTCATGAAGAATCATTCATCTAGCAATGTCTCTTAAACATATATTTCATCTAGCAATGTCTCTTGAACATTCATTTCCTATAGAAATGTTCAATCACTACTAAAAATTTATGGTCTTTGCTTGTTTAGAATCTCTTGAATATTATTTTTCTTCTATTATTCTTTATCTATTCCCTGTCCTACATCTAAGGGAATCGATTATGAATTCCTACTAGATATGCCAAATGATCATGTAGCATCGCTTGTATGCTGAGTTTAACCATGACATTCTTTTAAGAAATATTGTGCTAGCCCATAACAAGTCAAGGCACTACGATACATGCAACATATTTTGATGGTTGGGACCAAAAAAAGGATAGAAGAACTAACGAGATCTCTTATGACAACCATCGTCCATATTCCATTCTTGTATCTCCTCTTTCCTACCTAAGGTAGGTGGTAGCCATGGTCATACCACCTTATTTATGAGATCTCCATATAACAATTAGCATAGAGGTTGGCTTGTCCATTCTTCAATTGTTCCAACTCATGACAAGCTACCATCCTTGGAGGCTTTAAATTCATCAATGAAATGATGTGGTATCGTCTCAAGCTCTAGTTGTCCTCCCTAAATGAGGTATTTTTGCCTCAAGGCACTCATAATATGATCCCCTCTTGTACTATGATGTTACATGCCACCCTTGGGTATTTAACCATAGACCCATACTTTGTTCTCAACAATTATAATTGGCCTCCTACCCTAGGGTGATTCATACCACCTTCCTTACGTAGAAGAGTTCATCTCACCTTACAATCGTGACTTGCATCAAGCATTAGTACTTGAAGGTTGATATGGACCCACTCACTTCAAGAGCTATTTAAAGCTCTTAGTCCTTTCCTTTGGGAAATAGGAATTGTTTTTCTTGTTTTTTTTTTTGGGATGATGCAAAGCTAGCCTCTCTTTTTGCATACAAAAAACAATTTGCACATAGAAAGACCAAGAGAAAAACCCATTTTGTAATTTGGTATGTCATATCTTTGACCTTCATCCATTGTGAAAAAATCTTAACAATGTTTTTAAATGGTTAGCTTAACACAAAATAAGCGTATAGAGTACATAATCTATTATGAAATAAGAAAATTACAAACCCTTTTTGTAATTTGGTATGTCATATCTCTGACCTTCATCCATTGTGAAAAAATCCTACTAATGTTTTCAAATGGTTAGCTTAACACAAAATAAGCATATAGAGTACATAATCTATTACAAAATAAGCAAATTACAAACTCGTTTTGTAATCTGGTATGTCATATCTCTGACCTTCATCTATCATGAAAAAAACTTACTAACATTTTCAAATGGTTAGCTTAATAGAAAATAAGCATATAGAGAACATAACCTAATCTTTTCTAAGCCACCATGAGATATCAAGACCTCCCTTCATCAACCTTATAGTATTATTACTGCCTCATCTCTACACACTAGAGGTTATTCCATCCATCAAGTAGTGAAAGAAGCAGAGAGAGATAGAGGGGTAGGGGAAGAGTCTTGGATATTCATAGTAGACCTAGGTTATGTATTTGGTAGCCTAATTGTGAGCAATCCTAACCTAGATAGTAACATGAGGTGTTAAAGCAAAGATATTGAGCCTAATGAATGGATGTAACTCTTTTTGGATGAGCTATGGTTCCATGAATTGGGCCATAATATGACTTGAGAGGAATCACTTATTTTTTGGGAGTGGGAAATAGAGTTGGTGTGAAGCCCTAACCCTAGTTGGCAACTTCATCTTGACCCATGCTAACATATGCAATCTGCATTAATTTAGGATCAAATTAAATTAAATCAATAAAGATAGGATTAACATATGTGATTTGCATTTATTTAAATTGAATTAAATCATGGATCATGCAATATAAATTCAATTCATGAGCCCTTGCTTAATTGTATTTATAGAAAGATTTTTCTTTCAATAAACATTCTATTCAAGAGAGTTGTAGAAGTCTTAGAGGAGAATTGTTTAAGTAAGTTATAGAACTCTCAGAAAACAATGACTTTGCTTCTTGCATTTTTTTATAAATCAATGGTTGAGAGGTAGGAAATTGAGCAAAGAAAATGCAAGAAGCTAGAATTTTTTATAGGCTTTAGCATGTGAATTTTCATCTTGGACTTTATAAAGCTATTTTGAGATCTCACAAAATTGAAAACTTGGCAAAAGATGAATCCAGTTTGGTAGGCGAGGATATCTTAATAATGGCTATTTGGGATTTTTAATTCTTCATATGGATTCTCAATTAGGAGATATGGGCTTCCAAACATGGCAAGTAAATAGTTTGAGAATGAATGGGAAGTGGCTTTATTTGGTGGATGGCTTCCAATGGTAGTGTCTTTATCTAAGAAACAAAGAGCCAATCTCTCTCTCTCTCTCTCTCTCTCTCTCTCTAACCTGGTGCTACGTCTCTCAAGGCTACTATTGAGTTAGAGACATGCTTGACATTGTATCAGGATGTATGAGGATGGTAGCAAAGTAAACCCTTCATCACAGTTAACCTTACCTTATTTGCACTCTAAATGGGTGTTTTCAAACATTCAATCCCTCTATCATGATCTATGTCAATTTCATGATCTTAAGCTTTATCTCTTTGTAACATAGGTTGGGTATTTGTTTGATTCTAGATATCCTTATGATATACCTCATAATACTTATGCTTTTATGAAGATATACTTGAGTCTTTATATCCTTAAGATATACCTCCTCATAATACTTATGCTTTTATGAAGATGTGTGTAGTGTAAACTTAAGTTCTATATGCTTTATACATATAGTCTTCAAAACATACTTGGCCTACGCTCTAATACCACTTGAAAGGCACCAAGTTGCATAGAAGTCAAGGATCCACAAATAAAGTATAAAATGAAAACTGGAAAAAACCATGTACATGGTTTCTAAGATCTCAATCACAATCATGATCCTAATCTCTGAGAGTAAATTACAATCACAAATCACTAGCACACACAAACATAATCAGAATGGGGACAGGTATCAGAGCACAACATGAGAGAGTCCTCACCACAACTCCTATAATTTTTGTATAGACTTGGCACTTATTCGTCTCCCTCATGAAGTTGGCTGATGTAGGGAATGATATGAAAGGCTCACTTGAAGATGTGTGCCAAGACAAGTCATGTATCTTAAATGAGAGACCAACACCTATGTTTTTGTTCACAATATTCTTGAGTTTTGTTCTTAATTGTGATTCACATTGAAGAACAAGAGCTATCTTGATTCATGTATCTTAAATTCATGATTACTATCCTATGTTTTGTTCACAATATTTCTTTGACTTTTGTTCTTCATTGTGATTCACATTGTGTGTGTGTGTGTGTGTGTGTGTGTGTGTGTGTGTGTGTGTGTGTGTGAGAGAGAGAGAGAGAGAGAGATGTATTAATGTCTGCAGAAGGCATCGCGGGCCTATGGGACAAGGTACAAAGTACACCAAAAGGATGATCTCATACAAGCCTCAGTGGACTAGAGCAAAGGGGGCACTAAGGTCCTTGCTGAGTGCTAAGACTGCTAAACTTATAAATGGATAAACTGGAAAAACTATGAAACTAAAAAGTTGATAAATTGATAACTCTATAGAGCTCAATAGCATGAGGTGTTTCCTTCCACCTTCCTCCATGAACTTCCTTAAGCTTATTCTCCTCCTACAAGCCACCATTGCTCCAATCCTTTCAAGTGTAGATTCCCCTAGTTAGGGCACACTTCCACTTGAGAGGAATTGAAGGAATATTGCCTCTATAGCCCATACTAAGACTCGCTCCATCCCGTGCCATTTCTGTTGATATAGCTTGCTAGGACCTCCATTCTCAAAATGGTCTGAGTAGCACTTAGGCGACCCTATGGGCTACCTGCTGGTGAATTTTGAAGGCAAATGGTCAAGGGAATGAGGAGAAACTAAGGAAAAACTAGTCGGGTTTTGAAGAAGATATGTTTTTGAAGATGTTGCTGCCCCTGGTGGTGTCAAGCTTCATTTGGTCTGAGACTTGCATTGAGTCTTCTACTTCTAAGTACCTTTGATTGCGTAGCAAATGCCCTCTACTTGATGCTTTGTGGTGTGAGGTAGAAATCCTCCAAGGTTCCTCTATTTTCTGCAAGCATTTCTTGACTATTTTTTAAAATTGATGCTACACTAAATGCTAAGTTGATGCTTGAGGAGTTAAAATTCAAATTAGAGATTCAGAGATTCCTTTTTAAGTTTAGAGGATGTTATTTGGAGCTCATTTTATTGTGATTTCTTGACAACATGCCAAACTCTCAATCTTCTTTAAGTGCCAAGAAGACTACAAAGACAAAGTACAAGGTAAAGAAGACCCTAGTTAAGAGGTTGTGGGAGAAGCCAACTGGTTATGCATATGCCAAACAACTAGGATTTTCTGAATTCTTATCTTGCAATTCACATCTATATGGTGAAGGGGATTTCTTTGTTTAGAAAGATTGATCTTTTGTAGAGGGATTAGACACTGCCATTAAATTGGTAAGACCTTTCCAAATGGCCTCCAAACTCAAAATAGATAAGTTTGAAGGAGAGGGGTTTCACACTTGGCAAACAAATCTGAATTTTATTCTCATGAAAAAGGGAATATGGAAGGTGGCTAGTGGGAAAGAAACTAAACCTACAACTAGGGAAGGAGAAGCTTCATGGCTTCCTAAAGATGAAAAAGCACTAGCTATTCTTGCTCTTGGTTTGAGTGATTCTTTTATCCACCACATTGATGGATGTGAGACTGCTCATGCTGCATGGACTCATCTTGAGCATGTTTTTGGAGCACAGGGGAGATCCTCTAAGTTTAGCTTGGTTATCAAGTTCTTTGACTTAAAATTGGATAGAGGAGAATCCATCTCTTCACATCTAAATTCAATGAAGAGCATTTTGACACAATTATCTAGCATCAAGTTTAGTCTTGATGAAAATATTGTAATTGCCATCGTACTTAGAAGTCTAACTGAAGAATATGGCACTATTGTAACCACACTCACCAATATACCAGAGATAAGTCTGGTGGAAATTGAAGCATCCCTCTTGGAAGAGGAAAGAAAGATCAAACAAAGAAGTGATTACAAAGAAGGGACATATTTGGCCAAAAGCAACTTCAAGGGAAAGAGCAAAATGGTGGCAAACTTGGACACTTTGAAAATGAATGTTATGCAAAGAAGAGATGTTCAGCCAATCTTGTTGAAGAAGTAAAGATTGAAGAAGAAGAAGAACCAGAGAATGGTAAAACTCTCATTGCTTACAACACCCAAGTCAATTCTGACAAGGGTGAGGATCCATATGTTTTTTGAGTTATGTATGTGTGAGGTCAATAATAGATAGTCCATCCTTAAATGATTGTTAGTCTTTTGAGATTCTTTCCTTGTTGGACTCATTGGGCTTTTCATACACATAGTCATTGTCTATCTCCCAGTTGTAAACCAAGAATCCTAAGAGTGAGTCACAGGTTGGGGCCATGTGTGTTGCTACATGATGGTGGGCAAGCCATGGAGCATCCCATGTACTACTACTGAGGCACAATTTGTGGGGGGTAATGAAGGAGCAAATTGATGTGTGTGTGTGTGCCTATGGGCTTGGAGTCCTATGCAAGGAGTGTGTGAGTGTAGGTGTGCTAGAAGATTCTAGTGACTTGGCAGTTAGGTATGTCAGGTTGGTGTGGTGTGAGTGATCATAAGAGGTGACTGATTGAGATAATCATGGAGATGATTGTGGATCTGGGATCTACCAACATGGAGGTAGTTGCATATATATGTAACCACTCATGAATAAAGATTTTTTCATTGTGTCTCATTGCTTTCTCTATGAACCAACAGTTTACAACCTCATGGTGTCCCTTATGGCAAGGTATTTTTGGATTGAGATTATAATTTTGATTGTGAGTGTGAAGCTGATAATACAACATCCAAGTGTTAGGGTGTGCTTTGCACTCCTATTTTTGAAATGGTTTCTCCTCGTTTGGGAGTAAATTTTGAAACAAAAACTTGCTACTATCTATGGTAATTTTGTCTTTTATACTTTCTTTGTGAATTCTTGAATTTTGAGACTTTTTAGCTTTGGTGCCCACGTCATATGCAATACGATCATTGTTCTCCACAAGATCTTGCATGCCATGGTATCATCTCTCCAATAGGATTTAACTATTTAGGCTATGGAATCTTTGTAGGGGTTTGGACATTAGACATTTGTGGAAATTTGTAGACTCCAAGACTAGCATTGGCTTCCTCCATGCAACTATCAACCAAGGGGATCGACGATGTAGGCATGCATGGGTCACACAATGGCTCTTTATCATTCTTTAAATAGGTAGATGACCATCACCCTAGTTATCTTGGAAGCCATTACCATATGTGATGTCTTGATAGGCGACTTCAACAAAAAGGCAACTCTATTGGGGTAATATTTGAGAGATGTTGGCTTCATTCAAAGAACAAGGTCTACACATATTCATATGTCTAATGCCATCCTAATTGATATAGGGTAGCCCAAAGTCTCATCACACCAACCCAAAGTCAAGGCATGGCAAGGAGTGAGACCACAAAACTAGAGTTTGTATTTTATTTGTGACACACATAGGACCTTTTGTTTGTTTCCCAAACTACTTTGAGATTACAAGATAGTTTTATTATCTCTCTAGAGAGGATCTCAAGCTCATATCTCACTTCATCAATCAAGGTGCCTAGACGTGATTGCCCTTGAGAGAAAGAATCAAGATCACCTTGTATGATTGAACAATGCACAAAGACAACATTCCATCTAGAGATTGATCATATCCTTCTATAAAGAAAGAGGTAATGATAGAACCTTATCCACCATACATCTAGCTGATTGCTCTATCTGTTGGTCTCAATAATTTTGTATCTTGTGATGATCCCATGGCCCATTCTTACGCTCAAAAGGACAACAAAAAGGTCTCTCTAGTCACTAAATGCCCTTGTCCTAATTTTGATATAACAAGAGACAATCAGATAATCCAAGATGACCATGAGACACGAGTATCTTCCACATAACCACATTGGACCAAGATGGCTTTCTACATATAGCTTCCTCCATGAATGGCTTCATCCAGGCACCAAGATACATATAGATCCATGTAATACATATCGCCATGAGCCAACACAAGACCTCATCTCATAAATTGTAGATAAAGGCAAGTCACAAGATTGCGGCCACACTATAGAAATTTGAGGCTATGTGCCCTTCGTGATGCATAAGAGATGGAGATCGAAGAGCACGTCCTGCTGTGATACACCATGCAATATGAGATCTAAGGAAGACATCACTGCGTTTTCACTCGTGAATATATAAATATGAGTAGAATCATTGACTATCCAGACTAAAGATGCGCACGCACGCACACATACACACACATAGAATATAAAAATTAGAAAATCAACTCCAATTTTGAAAGAGAACAAGGATTATATCACAATATAGATTAAGAAAAAGTACGCTTATATGAATTGTGATTTATATTCAAGATGAAATTTGAAGAGGACCTACATAAAAAAATTTCAAAGGCCAAACAAGGATAGTACATACCCTTTTTTAAAAAGCTAAGATGGAAATCACAACAAATCTATGCTTATGAAACACTTGTTAATTACCACGTTAAGGCACACGATGTTCAAGGTCATGGATCGTTTATTTTAAAAATTCCTAGTCACAATAGACAACTACACATTTAAGTCCAACATATGTAGCTTTTAGCCTCAAGTCTTTCAAATGGGAATACCAAAATCCCTTGAAACAAGGAGGGGATATAGTCCTAGCCCTACTATAAAGGATGTGATGAATCCAATGTTTGACAAGCAAAGTCCTAATAGAAGACACTTTATTTCTTGGAAATGAAGGAGACCTCCATGGTTATTCTCAAAAAATACAAAAAATTTTGCCAAATTAAAAAAAGATTGAAAATGCATATATGAATAAGAGGAAAAGGCAACTTGCTACAATTAGAGACAAGGTTTCAATGGATACCTCATTATAGAGGCATCCTGCATTGATGTGGATGATAGGGAAACAAAAGGACAATTCTAAATGGAAGATTCTAGAGCATACATCTTTTACAAATGATGCATAAAGTTAACACAAATTCATTGCTTCTCATCACTCTCCTTATGGAATCCTTGAGCCATCTCAACTACCATGGAAATATAACCATGTCAAGCGGTCCTCATGTGAGAGTCCGCTAAAGCTCCAGTCAATCCAATCGTGCTCTCAGGTCTCTACTGTGTCTCATTCCCTATTGCCGTTAACTTGGGTTTCAAGTGAAAAAGAATGTGATTCCCCTCTAACTAAGCTCTAATGATCCTCCTATGCTCTCTTCTATGCTCACAACAACTGATCTCTATGTCATTGGGCCTAAGAAAAAAAGGTAGCCATGCATTGTTGACTAAGGCGTGCCAAGAAATCTCTGAGTGGACTAAAACTTCTCTTGAACTAACAATGTTGCCATCCACGAATCTCATAATACATATGGCATCTGAATGCAAAGTGCTCCTCTATTTAGACCTCTTGCATATAAAGTAAAATTCCATGTCACATGGAATGCTTAACCCATCTTGTCTCAATTTATAATCTGTAAGAAAATACTCAAAATTGTCCAATGGAGATCCTTAGTGAATGCGGAAGATGGATTTGAGTATAGCCTGATGATTCGATAAACTCTCCTCTTAGATTTGCAAGCAATAATCTTTGTGGAAGCTGAGTTTTACCGAAAGTTCTTGAGATGCAACGCAAGTCCTGTACGTGTGGAGTTGTAATAAATCCCCTCTAATGACGTGGTTTACAACATGACAGAGTGGATGGAGGCCTCAAGGCTTTACTAAACGGTGGTAGTCTATCCGTATGGAGTCCCAAGCTTGCAACCCATCTATGTCACGCATACCAACTCCCCTAATCCCCAATTGCCTCTAGTGTAATAGATGAGGTCCATTGCAACTTGCATCATCCCTGACCCTATGAAGATAAGTGACTATATGAAATCCTACAAGCTGTGAGGTGTAGCTTTGAACTTTGATAGCACAATACGATGTGGATGCAATGGCTTGCTATGTATCATCCGTGCTGAAGCAAAAAGTTACACGGTTTGGCAACCCTAAAATCAACAATGGTTATAGTTAAGATGAGACGGTTTAATAACAAAAAGGATTTGAAAAACGACCCAAAAATCCAAAAATTTGAGAAAATCAAATTACTTTAGCCCCTTCATTGATTTTTGAACTTACGGTGTAGCGATCTTAGAGTGTCCCAATTTTCGAATCAACCAAGCCTTAGATGACGATAAACCTAGGAGACTCGTAAGCCAAGTCAAGATATTAACTTTCCACCCCTTTTTTTATGGTGTTAAAGGTAAGCAAGCCACATTATGCAAATCCCTTTATACACAACATTGTCATATAAAATTTTCAAAAACAATTGACACATTCACAAATCAATTAGCTGAAATTCTAGACTATTGCTATTTACAGTATCAACAGATTGTATTCATAAAGAATGAATGCATAAGCTTGATGTAGCCTCTATAGTCATTTTGCCTCCTTACTCTAGGAAAGGCAAGACGTTAGTGTGTGTTACCAAATTTTGAACATTCAGAACATATGCCAACGACTCTCCAAAGGTACCTCCAAAATGTGTGCTCCTTCAGCAAAGCTAAGTGCTAGACCTATATGCTAGTTGAAACATGCCATTTCTTTACCAATTGTGGCTGCAACAACAGGAGATGATAATCTCAAGGTCGACGGATACAATGTGACCTAAATACTCTATCTGATCTTAAAAGAAACTACTCTTTTTAGGATTTATGTACAATTGATTTTCTTTCAAGAGCGAAAAGACTAGCTTCAGATGTTCCTTATGCTCCTCAACATCTTTGCTAAACACCAGAATATCATCGAAAAATACTACCACACAATCTTGGTGTTTAAGAAAGATTCGGTTCATCATTCTACTAAAAGTAGCTGGAGCATTAGTTAGCCCAAAAGGCATAACTAGGAACTCATAATGTCCCGTTTGAGTTCTAAAAGCAGTCTTGTATATATCACAGTGACTCTAGACAAATGAAAGAGCCGAAGTCATGAGAGGGAAGCAAACTCACACAAGGTGCTAGAAAGCATGTCTCATGGCACAATGTGCAAATATCTAGAGTATAGTGATGTGTCGATAGTCCAATGGAGATGCTGAGCAGAACCAATGGTGCAGGCCACACATCAAGGCAACCAATACAAAAACTGAAATGGGATTTTTACTTTTTTTTAATGCTCAGGTATACTACCGCACTGACACAAAGCTGAGACAAGTTGACACTCCTCTTCAGCCATTGGATCCTAATCTTATAACATTTCAAACTTATGCAAGCACTCACAAAAGTTTACCTAGATACAACTTTGCTCCATTAATCACATCGGTACGTTATAATCAGAAATAAAAAACATATTTCCTCTAGAATTCTCAAAGCACTCCACATACCATCCCCCGCATTGCATAAGCCTTGATTACACATCACACTAATTCAATTCCAAAAGGATACACGAAGATTACAAAATTCAGAAAAATGCCCTTCCTAGGCTTCGGAAAAGTCCTTATCATGCAATGCAGTCACCAAGCTTTTGTTTTTGCACACCCCAATAATAACCAAAGGCACAAGCTTCATGCAGTGCAGTCACCAAGATGATTTTCGCACACCCCAACAATAACCAAAGGCACAAGCTTGTTACTACACAGAATAATAGCGGAGAGATTTCTACGATTGAGCCATTTTTTGAATATACATTATCATGCAGCAGGAGCAAGTTTTGTCCACCCCAACAATAACCGAAGGCACAAGCTTGTTAACACACAAAGAATAACAGCAGGGAGTACACCCCAACAATCTGCAAAAGCTTGCTACTATAGAGAGCTCGAAGTACACTACTGATTTCGTCATTGTCTCGACCACCAAAAACCAGTGGTGACTTAATGTTCTTCAATAGCCTTAGCACTGCCTTCAGAGCTATAATCAGCCCTGCAAAACAATCATAAGAACAAGGTCTGTCAAACCTTCACCCAGTTTATGTCCACAATGAGGCAGGCGATTGCATGACATTTTACTTTGAAAAATGCATGCAAGTTCGACCAACATGCTACTCATTGAACCAATCTTCATCGTAGATGGTGACATACCTGATTTTTCTTGAAAGTTGGTAGATGCCTGTAGCTGCCATAGCCACATTCACACTGAACAGATTCCAGTTTTTCTGTCAAAGAACACATACGTTCAAATTGGAGCCACAGTCTGTGGAATAGAAAACCAAGATTGTTTCATACGAATGCAATACACTAAATCACAGCAACATGATTTTTTGCTGGCTTGCCATCAAATATTCTGCATTGAGCGAATCCCCCATAAGCCATGCAATTTAGGCTACGAAAGCTTTTACATCACCATCTCTTTAAAACATACACATCACCATCTTCTTTGTCCGTCTAATTACTTCTACAAAGTATCTCCAGATTTCAAGAATGATGATTTTTTCTCCATAACTGCCCCAAAGCACAGTTTCTGGGAAGGCAAGCGCACATGGAACAGTCTCCACGATCCTTAACAAAGGCAGAAATAGGTTGTAGAATTTTTATTGGGGAGCAGGAAGACTGTCACCGACCCACTACACAACCTTCCTCCCATTTGAGTTAACATGCCACATCCATGGCATATCCCCCGTATTGCATAATTCTAAGGTTGTCTTGTTATACTATCATTGTTAAAAACAGCAGTCGCATTATTCATTACGGGATGCTACTTAGCAGTAGGACATTGAAAAATGTTGAAAAGGTATTGAGAAGGGAGACTCGTATTCCCCTATAGCCAAAGATTCTCCTAGCAAGGAAGCTCTTGGTCTGGCTATGGTGGACTTCTGCACGGCTATGGCGCTGTTGCAATCGTTCATGGGCGAGCTCCCCATGGTGCCTGCCACCTCTGCTACAAGCTGAGTATCGCACCTATCTGCTTTAGCAAAGCTTGAACAGCACTGGAGGCTGAGGTAGCGTGAGCAACAGAAAGATCCACAGAGAAAGATTCATGAGATGGGCTCCTTCCACTTGACCCGAAATGGGACCTGCGAGGGTTGTTTTATTTCGTTTTGACAAACAATGTCCATGATCTTTTGAATTGGGGGAACGACAAATGTTTGGAGTGATGTGCAATACTCTCCTGACCTCCAGATTGGCATTGACGGGATTGCTGGCTGTGCTCTTGATCGTGATGACCGTGCTTACCTGGGTCTTCACTTCCACCAATGTGCAAACGTCTGTGAAATCCGTCGCTGCTCAATTCTGACACGAATTGCTGCTCCGCACTAAATACATATTGGACGCCTCGTTTCAAGGCAACAATGTATCTGCAGTCTTCTCAATGAATTCTCTGCAAGCCTCCGGAAGAGCCTGCCCGTGGGAATCCCTGTTGCTTTCCTAGTCGAATTGCAGACACACAGAACTAGCAGAAGCAAAATTGGCAGAAACAGAAACAGAGAGCATGTTGGTCGTAATCTGTTGACAGAACAGAAAGAATCGATTTTTTACAAAAACCTTTGTTTCTGCATTATCAAAGGTTAGCCAGTAACAGGACAGGTATTGGCCAAGGATTGTGGCCCCCTTTTGCAAAGGACTTTATGCATCGAAAACCTTGGTTTTTCGGGATCTTTCAACCACCGTTTGGTGAGCAGGTTTTTTGGGCCAGCAACCTAGTTACCTCCGGCATTTTCTGAGCAACATTTTGCCAGTTCTGGACAGTGGAGTGTGAAAGTGATGACTTTCCGAGCCCCCCGTTTGATGCATTTTGGATGCCAAATTTGATGCATTTTGGGCCAGTTTGGATGCCATATGCTGTGATCGGTCAGTGCAAGTGTTTGCAGGGATTATGCATTCATTTGTGATGCTTTTGGCACTGGCTTAAAGAATGTTTTGGCCAACAAAGTTGCGGAATTGAGTGTTTTGGCCAGCAAAGTTGCTTTTGGTCACCTTTGACATGGATGCCATTTTACGCTGACAGAGAGCTGTGACATATTGCAGTGGATGCACTAACAGTGCTATGATCTCCTAGATGAGACTATGTTGACGTATATGCCCATGGACGGCATTTATGCTTGATGCATTTGTCACTCATTGGCATTGGGTTTGACATTGTTTGCCATTGCAGATTGGTCTTTTTAGGAGCAGCCCAACGGAGACCTTGGTGCAGCTTCTGCTTCACAGCTCCAGCACTACTTGGAGATTCGAGCCTTTCTTCCTTTTCAGGCAGCACAGCTCTTCGTGTTTGTTTCTGGGAGAACTGACCTTGACAGCGACCCTTGGTCTGGCAAGAAGGGCTCACATGGCAGCACCTTCGACCCCCACTATTGCTAAGATTATGCTCTCTCCGGAAGACAAGCAGCAGGTCAAGTGTGAAGTAGAGGCTTTGCAGGACAGGGCCCTGGTGGGTCGCATTGTTGGGCTCACCCCGTCAAGGAAACAGGTCAGGGATTGGCTTCAGGCGAGCTTAGCCCTAGGGGCTGACCACATCCAGGAGGTCACGATCTATGGGAGAGGAGTCTTCCTCATGCAGCTGAACTCCCCCGACACCACGGCTTCCCATGTCGAGCAAAGCCCTATCCTACTAGGCCCTCATGTCGTCTACCTCCTTCCTTGGTACCATGGCTTCATAGTCAAGGACATGAATTCAACTCATCATGTGCCACGATTCCCAGTGACGCTCCGCTTCTCGGGGCTTCTGAAGGAGTATAAATCTATTCTTCCTTCCATAGGGAATTGTTTTGGCACAGTTCTAGCATCTCCGCCACAGACAAGAGCTTCAGTAGTGGCAGACGACGGGGTCCCCCGCCTCCGAGTTATCGCAAAGCATCCAGACTCCCTCCCAGAGCAGATCCTCCTGGAGACCTTAGATGGAGGCGAGTTCAGACAGCATGTGGAGATCTTTGGCTTGCACGAGCAGTGTCTTCGGTGCAGACAGATGGGTCATTTGGCACGGGACTGTTTGCTGGGCAGGGCCCCTCACCAGAGACAGGCGCATAGGGAGGCTCAGCGTCGTCCATCGGCTAGGCCCCAACAACATGCGAGGCAGCAACAGACTCAAACACCTTGGGTCAAGCCCTCCCAAGGGACTTGGACCAAGGTGGAGAAAAAGAAGCCCTCTAAATTAGCTCGAAAAAACAAAAAAAGGAGAGCCAGACTTAAAGAGCACAAGAAGGCGCAGACTTCTTCCCAGACACAGGAAAGGGGAAGGGGAAGGTGCCAGCGGAGTCCCCAAACCGGACACATATGGAGGAGGAGACCTTTTTCGATCTCCCCTCACAACTACAAGTGACACTAAAGCAGAGTACCCAGGTTCCCGTTCAAAGGGAGTCTGGAGCCCCAGCAGAGTCGGCTCCGGAGGTCTCTCTGCCTCCCCCGCCCCCTCCTTCTAAGGTCGCCACCCCCCCTAATCCCGCCCCCCCACCCACCCCTCCCCCCAGCGGCTGTTACTCTCACCTCCCACCCACCCCCCTGCCTCTCCTTCTCGCCCCCCCCGCCCCCTTACAACAGCCTCCTCCTCCCCCCCCGCCTGTCTCCCGCCCTTCCTCATCTCGGCCTACGAGCAAGGGGTGCCTGAGCACTCTTTCACGCAGCCCAGCCCTGGCTCTGCCTCCTCACAGTCAAGGTCATCGGGTTTCTCAGCTTCTAGGTCCTAAGCCCCGCCTTGGTCATCCTCTGCCCAAAGAGTTTTGAAGGCTAGGACCGTGGAACTACCTAGAGATTCCGGACAGATATATTAACGTCCTCGGAAAACCATGCAGGTCTATGAGAGAGAGAGAGAGAGAGAGAGAGAAAGAGAGAGAGAGAGAGAGAGCTAAGGGCAACGAGAGAGAGAGAAAGAGAGAGAGAGAGAGAGAGAGAGAGAGAGAGAAGAAGAAGAAGAAGAAGAAGAAGATAGTATCGTCCTCTGAAGACCAAAAATCGGCCTATGGGACCTGAGCAATACAAAATCCTCGTACACAAAGACTCCTCCCTTGGAGGGGAGGGTATTAAGAGAAACTACCTTTATGTCTTAGGTGAGTTCCAGTGCTTGAAAAGCTTATAGACAAATGTTCCTAAAGCTGGGGGTGACCCGCTATGTAGCATATCAGCCAGTCTGTTATGTCCCTCGATAAGAGAGCTAAATGCTTTCCGGATGTGAGTATAGTAAGGGCATATCATTACCATGTGTTCTTCAGTTTCTGCCATTCCCTGGTCACATAATTGGCATATTCTGCTCTCTTTTGGCATATCTTTCCATCCTCCTATTTCAATCTGCAGCTGGTGTGATCGGGTGCGAAGTGAGGCCAAAGCTCTTCGCTTATGTATTGCCATAGGTGTGCAAATGTACTTCTGCATGGCTGTTTCTCTTCCTGTATAAGTAGCCCAATATTCGGGGTTGATAAATGTACGGTAGTACTCAAACTTATCTCTGTTTTCAGCTGTTTGCCATTTCCTGTGTAGTGCATTCAGCAGGTCATGATGAAAGGCATCCTCATCTACCTCCTTTGGAGAGTAGTCCAAGTACCTCTCTACCTCCCATTTTTGGAACCATTTTTTTAAATCTAGTGCCCATCCAGATGCCAAAATCTTACCCTTATTCGTCTTTTGGGACTTTTGACTTTCTACCCATGCCCTCTTTGCCAGCCTTTCATTATTCATGCGCTTGACCTTTGTGATGTATCTAAGTACTCTCTTCAAGGCATGCAACTCTATGGGTATGCATCCTATCTCTAGGAGTAGGAGAGAGTAGGGTGTGGTAGCCTTGATGCCAAGGTGTCTTCTAATGAAAGATTTCTGCATTTTTTCTACATCATTCCATTTTGATGATGGTATACTCCCCCCCCACACCTCTACCCCATAGAGCACTGTTTGTACCACATATGCCCCAAAAATCATGTTTCGTACTTGCCACCTTCTTTTGTTGGTATTGCTGCAGTCATTTTCAAATTGATAATACTTTACCCATCCTGCATCAATTCTCCGTTGCACACAGCTGCTCCATTTGTTATTGGCTGGAATTTCAATGCCTAAGTATTTGAATGAGTGCACTGTATCAACAAGTTGACCCATATATGAGATTGAAGGGGGATTACTTGGCTGTATAGTCTTGACTATCATGAGTTTAGTTTTGGAAACATTCACAGCCAGCGGGGGGGGAGAGAGGGAGAGAGGGGAGAGGGAGATATCTAAGGCCAACGAGAGACAAACAAACAGAGACAGAGAGAGAAACACTTTCCAAAGTAAAAACAATCCCGCTTGCTCTGGAGATGTTAGTCATGATTTTACACCCCCAAAAAGGGGGTTCCATAGGAGTGTATGGCTCTCGCACTCGTCCCTTCTGGGGATTTCACTTCTCGGCTAGTGGGGAGGAGCAGTGGACCCCCACGTTGTTTGATATGATGATTGGACAGCCGATGTTCAGCATGATGGAGGAGTAGGTCCTGAGGTTCAGCTTAAGCAAGCATCATTGGGCATCGCCGAGGCGATTCAGAGGAGCAATGAGGACCTCCGCACCCAGGCTCTCCGCCGCCTTCAGGAGAGAGAGAGCCTTGAGGCGTGACTTAGCCGTCTCAAGGAGCAGGACATGGAGTTCCAGTGGCTTGCTGACATATGTGAGTGTGCACATCTGGAGCTTCAGGACACAAAGTTGAGGAGGGCCGAGTATTCTTCCCATTCCGCTCGTGCTTGTTGGGTACAGCAGGGGGATAGGATGAGCCGACAGTTCTTTCAGGCCACGGGGCCTAGGTCGGCAGGTGCCCAGTTGCAGAGATTGAGAGACACTAGCCGCAGGGTGGTTTCGGACCCTCATGAGATTATGGAGTTGGCTTCGGATTTCTATCGACGCCTTTTTCAAGCTGAGGAGTCGTCCCCCCACGTGCGGGAGGCCTGCTAGGCGGTATGGAAGCATGTCCCAGCTGTGGTCTCTCAAGGCGTGAGCAGCCAATTGGATTCTCCCTTCACAGATGACGAGGTTCGGGAAGCTCTCAGGGCACTTCCGACTTAGAAGTGCCCAGGGGAGGATGGGCTGTCCCTGGTCTTCTTCAGGAGCTTTTGGCCCTTTGTGCACAACCCCCTTCGGCTGGCCTTTCAGAAGATCTTTGACTCACGAGCACTCCCACCGTCCCTGTGCAGAGGCTGGATTTGTTTGATCCCGAAGGGAGGGGACCGCTCAAGCATTTGACAGTGGAGACCGATCACTCTGCTAGACACCGCATACAAGATCTTAGCCAAGGTCTTGAGTTTGCGACTACCACCCCATCTAGTCGACATCATCCACGACACGCAAACAGGTTTTGCCCAGGAGCATAGCATCCTCAACAACATCGTCACCTTTTGGGAGGCACTAGATTGGGACACGGAGGAGGCATAGCCCCTTGCGATCCTGCTACTGGATTTTGAGAAGGCCTACGACCGGGTAGAGTGGTCCTTCTTGGAGGGCACGATGCAGAGATTAGGCTTCTCAAACAGGTGGATCAAAGGGGTCTCCGCCTTGTATGCAGGGAGTTCCACCAGGAGGCCTTCCCACCCACCCGCTCTGTGAGACAGGGCTGCCCACTAGCTCCCTTCCTCTTTTTCTTTGTCGCGGAGGCGTTGGGCTATTTCCTGGGTTGCAGACAGTTGGCCTCAGAGGGATGAGGCTACAGATCAGACAGGAGGAGGAGCTTCTAGACTCGGAATTCGCAGATGATTTGGCCTTGCATGTGGAGGGTTCAGACGAGAGCCTAGATGCAGTCAGGGGGGCTCTTGAGGTTTAAAGCACCGCCTAAAGGGCAAGGATCAATTGGGGCAAATCAGTCTGTTTTCTTTCAGTGACTGAGGAGTCCCAAGAGATTCTTCGGTGGGGTGCATTGGTAGGCTATCCCGAGTGGCTAGTCAACGAGGTACTTGGGATGCCGTGTGGGCATTGACATCTCCGTAGAGCAATACATAGCCCCGGTCCTTGAGAGCATGAGGCGCAAGCTTCTTTACTAGAGCTCAGCCAAACTCTCTCTGGCAGGCAGGGCCTTGGTGGCTAACCAAGTCCTGTTGGCCACAGCCTGGTATATAGCCTCTTGCTGGTGTTTTCACAGGGGTTGCATGGGACAATTGAGACACTTGGTCCGTAACTTCCCTTGGGCAGGATCAGATGGCACTCGCACACCAGAGCTAGAGTTGCATGGCAGACAATGATACTACCACAGGCACAGGGAGGCCTGGGTATTATAGATCCAGAGATGCAGAGCAGAGCCCTGTTGGGCAAGTTGATAGTCAGGGGTCTCACTCCAGGCATGGAGCCCTGAAACTTCTCCTGCAGCGTGAGTATGACCAGATGTATTATTTCCTGACTGCGGAACATTATTGAAATCCCCACAGAGAAAGGCATTTCGCCTCCAAGGATACTGTAGCATAGCTTGCCATATCAATGCTCTACTATGCGATGATTGTGGGACACAAAGTAAGGCAAACTCAAATCTCTCTCCTTCCAAAAGACATTGCATAACAATCCATCAACCTTCTCGGTCGTCAAAAGCCACAACAGGCTGAACAGCATGTTTCACAAGAACTACCACTCCCAAAAAAAAGTTTTCACGCATACAAGATATCATATCCTGCAAAATGCCATGTCCGGCCTGCATAACCATGCTGATTATGCTCCTGTAAGACCACTATACCAAGCTACAATCTCTTACAACAAAAAATCTAAATTTGTATAATTGGATATATTCTAGTCTTACAAAGGTACACACACACACACACAATCTCTTGACATATGCCCATACAATCTTTCACATTTTCAAAAGTCACATATCCCATGTACATTGTACATTTTATTTATACCAGCATATTTACAGATTTACAGAAATGTACATACTCTATCACATAAAAAGGCAAGCCAAGACTGCATGTCAATCTGAGGATCCAAGGCATGATCCTGATGAGACACCAAATCATGTGGGCCAAGTAGTAAAAGGGCAACTTCATCTTCTAGGACGACTCACAATCACTGCAACCCAAGTAATGCCCATGCCAGAATTCACACGCACTTATTTTTTGGGTGAAATCCATTTTTGATTATATTACAAGAAACAGTCTCAAAAGAAGGGATGCCAATCACAAGCATCAGAAGATATCACTATATGACAAGAAGGCAGGATAATCTAGATCCTACATATGTAGAAAATCAAAGATGATTGCCATAGAGATGCCTGGAAGAACTAATATTTAGCAAGAGAGGGCTCACCAAAAACCCGATGGTTGCAGTCCTTCTATAAGGTCCACAGGGCCCAATAACGAACCCAATAAAAAAAGATCATAACCTTGCCTGACCGGATGAAAACCAAACTGTAAGAAATCCTAGATTTACTATATTTAGAAATGTGCTAAGGAACAGAAAGGAGATTAAAATAGCAAAGAACAAGGAATAATTGTATTGCTTGAGTGTCTATAGTGTAGCTGTAGCGTAGCTGTATAGAGAGTGAAGAGTCACACATGAAAAGGTGTGTACTCCAAAGTGTATGTGCATGAAGAGGTGTGTACCCCTTGTGAAGGGTGTGACCCTTGATGAGAGGGTACATTACAATATGAGTGTCTCTTCAATAGAATGTCTCTTGTGAAGGGTTGTGCCTCATAGGAAGTGTCCCGTCGAAAAGGCATACCCTTCCACAAGTGTCCATTCATCAAACCATCCATAAGTCTAAGGTATACAGAAAGGAATACGTCACAGAAAGTGACATCCCCTCCCACTCAAAATAAGACCCTGGTGGAGATAATGAACTGATGTAGAAAATTTCACGGTAAATTCTGAAAATACTGCTGTAAAATGTCAGGGTACTGCTGTAAGTCTTCATCATTATACTTCCCTTTGAATGAATTCAGAACATCCACAGATAATGTAGAGATTACCATAGCTGATGCTAGAGTTAACCTGCTGAGAGCATCTGCAACTACATTACGTAGTCCTGGAATGTACTCAATGGTCATGTGAAAGTTGGCCAGAAACTCAACCCAACGTGCTTGTCGAGCGTTCATGACTAGCTGAGTAAAGATATACTTTAGAGAGTGATGGTCTGTCTTGACCACTGAGTCGGCTCCCATGAGATAATGTTTTCAAGAGCAATAAGCATGTACAACGGCAAGAAACTCCTTATCATAAACCGGGTATCGGGTTTGGATATCGGAATGTTTATGGTTGTCAAAAGCAATAACTCTGCCTTCTTGCATCAAGACTGCTCCTATAGCGATGTCAGAAGCGTCGGTCATGACCTCAAATGGAAGGTTTGGGTCAGCAATAGCCATAACTGGTGTGGTAGTGAGTGCTTGCTTGAGTCGTTGGAAACTATACTCTGTTTCGGGAAGCCACTGAAAAACTGATGTGCTTTTCAATAATTCCGACATAGGAGCTGCGATTTCGGAAAACTGATAGACCTTTGTATGGTAGAAGTTTGCCAATCCGAGAAAAGAGCGGACATCATGAACATTGTTAGGAGTAGGCCAGTTTCGGATTACCTCGACCTTCTTGGGATCCACAGAGATGCCTTGAGCTGAAATAACATGTCCCAAATATTCGAGTTGGGTCTTGAAGAACTCACTCTTCTCAATGTTGATGTAGAGAGAATTTGCGCGGAGAACTTCAAAAACTTGGTGAAGATGTTGTTTGTGGCTGAAAACGAGGATGTCATCGAGGTAAACGATGACGAACTTATCGAGGAAAGGCCTGAAGATGTCGTTCATTAGTGTCATGAATGTGGCCGGGGCATTGTGTCCATACTTTGTTCGAAAAGCTGTCTTGTACTCATCGCCTTCTCGTATGCGAATTTGATGATAACCTAAACGAAGATCAATCTTTGTTGATTGTGTTGCGTGTAGAAGTTGATCGAAGAGGTCATCGATGCGAGGCAATGGATACTTGTTTTTGATAGTGAGCTTGTTGAGGGCTCGGACGTCGATGCAGAGGTGTTAGCACCTATGTGTTGGGAGTGTAGGGTGACACCTTAGGGGTAGGCCCGGGGCACTTTTTACTCCAACTAGTGGAGGTTTTTTCCCCCGAGCTTGGCAGGCACACTTCCATGTGACCTGCAGGGTGTGCTTAGCAAGGTGTGCTTAGCAAGCACAACCTTATCCATGTATATGATGTGACTTTAGTCACATCTTCTGAATCAATCAATCATTCGAGCTTTTTGTGCTTGCTCTATTCCTCACATCCGGTCATGCAAAACAGCAAGGGCAGCTTGGGAAAATTTGGCAAAGTTGTACCAAGTCAGGAATGAAGCCCGTGTGGCATACTTGAAGAGGAAATTGGAGACTCTTCCTATGCTTGATGGTAATTCCATGGATGATTATCTCACAAAGGTAAAGGATTTACGAGAGCAATTAGCATCTGTGGATGAGATTATTCCGGATGCCTCGTTGGTTTCTTCAGTGTTGCAGGCCATCCCCGACACCTATCAGAATGTGTCCACTACTATGCAGCTTATGATGAAGGGTAATCCCAATTCAATTACCTTCGATGAGCTTGTTTCTGTACTCTTGCAAGAGGAGCAGTCCAGATATAATAGGACCATGATGCGTGTGGCTGATCAGGCTTTTATTGCCACCAGAAAGGCAAAGGTAAGGCTGCGTTTCAGGGGGGCAGCAAGCCCAAGAAAGATGCAGGCCAGCCATCTGGCAAGTATGAAAAAGAGGGTGATAAACCCAAGAAAAAGGGGAAGTGCAACTATTGCAGGAAGCCAGGACACTACATTAATGAATGTCGCAAGAGGCTTGAGAAGGAAAAGAGCAAAGGGGCCAGCATGGCAGTGACGGATAATGTCCCCAAGTCGGATAGCAAAGAGGCTGCAAATTACACTTATACATCCTCCCATGATGAGGAATGGGCTTTTGCAGTGTTATGCAGTTACAATCCATCTATTCATGATGCATGCCTATCTGTGAGTGATGACAATGTATGGTATTTTGACAGTGGTGCTAGCAAGCACATTACCTCACAGAAGGATTTGTTTACATCTTATGCAGCTGGTTCTCATGGAGGCACGGTGACATGTGCCAACAACTCCTCCCATCCTCTACAAGGAGTGGGAAAGATTGTACTTACCGCAGCAAATGGTGGTGCATTTACACTCTCTGATGTGCTATGGGTGCCTGGCATCAAAAAGAATTTGCTTTCAGTTTCAGCCATTGCCCCTGGTGGCTTAATGGTGAAGTTTTTGGATGACAGATGCACCGTACATGACATTAGTGATGGTGATACAATTGTGGCTTCTGGAACTTTATGCCACGGTCTTTACAGACTTGATCACTATGAGAGTGCTTTGCATGATGCTTTATTCACCACCACCCCATCACAGTTGGCAAATGCTGAATTATGGCATGCTCGATTTGGCCATCTCAATTTCAGAAGTTTGCTGCGTTTACACAACCATGAAATGGTGTCCGAGATGCCACACATACATACTCCGACTCCCATGTATGCGAGGGATGTATCTTGGGGAAGATGCATCGCACACCGATTCCCAAAGATGGGACTGTCAGAGCTGTCCGTAGATTACAGCTTATACACAGTCATGTTTGTGGTCCTATGAGGACTCCATCTATTGGGGGATATCTGTATTTTGTCACTTTCATTGATGATTTCTCTCGTTTCACGTGGCTCTACCCATTGAAGGAGAAGTCAGAGGTGTTTACAAAATTCAGACATTTTATTACTCAGGTTGAGAATTATGCCTCAGAAAAAGTGGGGACACTTCGCACTGATAGAGGGGGAGAATACATGTCCAAGGAATTTCATGCATATCTTGCAGAGAGAGGCATCATCCATCAGTGTACCACTCCATACACCCCAGAGCAAAATGGGCTCGCTGAAAGGAAAAACAGGTCGGAAATGGAGATGGGTAGATGTATGCTCAAAGGCAAAGGTTTGCCTGGATGGAAGCTCTCATGTGTGCAAATTATGTACTTAACAGATGTCCCACAAAGGCCTTGCATAATCTCACCCCGTATGAGGCATGGCATGGTAAGAAGCCTTCTGTTGCTCATCTCAGAGTATTTGGTTGCTTGGACTATGCACATGTGCCACAGCAACATCGTACTAAACTTGATGATAAGGCTCTCAAATGCATTTTCGTGGGGTACAGTGTTGAAAACAAAGGGTATCGGCTGTATCATCCATCCAGCAGGAGGATTATTACAAGCAGGGATGTCATTTTTGCTGAGGATTCCACTCAGCCATTGCTGTCCTGTCAAAAACAGCCTGATGTCTACTCCAGGGATGTGTTTGAACAAATGCTGCCCATGACAACTGAAGGTCCCTCATTTTCAGAACATTCCAGTTTGATTCCCCATGCTGTTACGCAGGCCGGTACAGCAACTAATCAGCCTATTGTGGCTGAACCACATATGCCTATAGATGAGGCAAATATTGACCAGGCAGTTGATGAGGAAAGGACAGCCATTCAGTCATCCAAACGGGTGCCCAGGTGGCTGATTGAAACATTACGGGACAGCAGGTTACATACTCCTTTACCTGCGAGGACTCGTGCAAAATCTCATCATGCATCTGGGTTGTTTACTAATTATGCCTTTCAGAGCACATGCAGTGATGAAGAACCTCTAACATTTGAGGATGCTGCAAAGGACAGTAATTGGATGGCAGCCATGCATTCAGAATATGATTCCATCATGCAAAATGAAACATGGCACTTAACTGAATTGCCTCCAGGCAAAAAGGCCATTGATACTAAGTGGGTCTACAAGATTAAGCCGAAGGCTGATGGTTCAGTAGACCGCTTCAAAGCAAGACTCGTTGCGAAAGGGTATGCTCAGCAAAAGGGTATTGATTTTGATGAAACCTTTGCCCCTACCTCTCGCATGACCACTATCAGATGCATGATCGCCATGGCAGCCCATCATGGATGGCAAGTACATCAGTTGGACATCAAAACAGCGTTCCTACATGGAGACTTGCATGAGGAGGTTTATGTTACACAGCCTCGTGGATTTGTGCAGGATGGACAGGAACACTTGGTGTGCAGGCTTCACAAAGCTCTGTATGGCCTTAAGCAGGCACCTAGAGCTTGGTATGAAAAGATACACACATATTTGGTTGCCCAGGGATTCAGCAACAGTCCAACTGAGAGTACCCTCTATGTTAAAAGGACTCGGGATGTTTTTTTGGTCATTGTTTTATATGTTGATGACATGCTGCTCACAGGCCCCAATGAGCAAAATATTGCAGCCTTCAAGGCTGAATTACATTCCTCATTTGAGATGAGTGCTCTGGGCCCTTTGCATTTTTATTTGGGCATTCAGTTTATACAGCGGGATGATGGTATTGTTCTGATACAAACTAAGTACATCCAGAAGTTGCTTCAGCGGTTCTCTTTCCAAGATTGCAAGCCAGTTGCAACTCCTGTGGAGATTGGGATGAAATTCAGCATTGAAGATTCTGGGGATGCTTTTGATCAGACATTGTACCAGCAAGCTGTGGGCTGTTTGATTTATTTATGCAATACACAACCAGATATTCAGTTTGGGGTCTCCTTATTGAGCAGATTCATGCATTGCCCAGGAACCAAGCATTGGCATGCTGTTAAGCGGGTGTTCCGCTATTTGCACGGTACTATGCACCTTGGTTAATTCTTTCCCAAGGGGGCTGATCCACAGCTGCATGCTTTCTGTGACTCCGATTGGGCAGGATGCTTTGACACAAGAGTGTCCACTTCAGGTTTTTGCTTCTACTTTGGGCAGTCATGCATCTCTTGGTTGAGTAAGAAGCAACCCTCCGTGGCCACTTCCAGTTGTGAAGCTGAGTACAGGGCAGCTTTCACAACCACCGTTGAGTGTGTTTGGCTCACACGATTATTTGCTGATTTGGGTATGAGACAGGAGTCTGCTACCTCTATTTTTACAGACAGTCAAAGTGCTTTGGCAATTGCGAGGAATCCTGTCTTCCATGCTCGCACAAAGCATATTGAGGTTCATTATCATAATGTCAGAGAGAGATTGTCTGCCTCAGAAATCAGCATGATCTATGTGCCTACACATGACAATGTGGCAGATATATTCACCAAAGCATTGTCTCGTGAGAAGTTCAAAGGCTTTCACAAGCTCCTAAACTTACTTCCTTTTGGTGATTGATATCACATTTGCCTTGAACACTGTCACCACTTCACTCCAGGGGGTTTGTTAGCACCTATGTGTTGGGAGTGTAGGGTGACACCTTAGGTGTAGGCCCGGGGCACTTTTTACTCCAACTAGTGGAGGTTTTTTCCCCCGAGCTTGGCAGGCACACTTCCATGTGACCTGCAGGGTGTGCTTAGCAAGCACAACCTTATCCATGTATATGATGTGACTTTAGTCACATCTTCTGAATCAATCAATCATTCGAGCTTTTTGTGCTTGCTCTCTCCTCGTGTGTCTCGTCTCTGCACCAACAAGAGGCGCATTGACTTATTCTTTTTTCCCACAAGTAGTACAGGAGATCCGAAAGGGCTGCGACTAGGCCGAATGTGACCTTTGTCGAGTAGTTCGGTGACCTGTCTTTGGATTTCTTCATTTTGAGTGTAAGAAACCCGATAAGGAGGTTTCGACGCTGAATTACTGCTGGGAATAAGTTCGATTGGGTGATCCACTGGTCGTCGAGGTGGTAACTGCTTTGGCAATTCCTGTGGAAAAATATCCAGGTAGGGCTGGAAAAAAGGTTGGTTGAGGTATTCAGGAGGATCCTTTGTTGGTGTCTCCTCTACTGCCGTAACCAACAAAAGTGAAGTCTTTACTTGGCGTTTACGAACCCACTTCTTTACTTGTAGGACAGAGGCAACTGGGGTTGAAGGAGAGTCCCTAGAACCAGTTAGCTCAATAAGTTTTCCCTCGTGGACAAACTGGATAGTATGGCTGCGAAAACTGATTGATGGATCATAGTCGTAGAGCCACTGTTGTCCAAGTATGACATCGTACCGAGAAAGAGGCATGATGTCGAAGTTCAACTTGTCCGTATAATCTTGGATGCGAAAAGACAAGTTTTTGATCCTGATGTTGCACAAGAAGGTAGTTCCATTTGCGAGTTCAATCTGATAGTCCATGAGACTAGGACTGGTGGTCAACCGAAGTTTGTCGACCGTAGAACTAGCTAGGAAGTTATGAGAGCAGCCACTGTCGATGAGGATAGTGACCGTTGTTCCACGAATCGATCCTTGAACACAAAGTACTTGAGTGGCCAGGGAAGGCTCGGGGTTGTTGGCAAGGCTCAGGTGGATGGTATTTGCCATTCGAACAGCTTTGCCTTTCTTGTCTTGTGCTGGGGTAGCATCTTCTGTTTGGGAAGTGCTAGGTTCCATATTGGAATTTTGCTTTGGTCGCTTGGGACAATCGAACCATCTATGGTCGCCTGTACAGATGGTACAAAGTCCTTTTGTGCTGGAGTTGTTCTTCTTGTCAGTGGCCGCACCTTTATGTTGGGGATGACGGTGATGACTTTGTGAAGAAGAAGAGGCACAATCCTTGGAGGAGTGCTTCTGTTGGAATCCAGCATATGATTTCTGAGACTTGTGGGGATCTTGAGACTGTCGCTGACCTTGATTACCCGAGTTTTTTCTAAACCTGGGGTTATCTTGAGAACGAGCACCTTTGGCCATAGTAGAGTTCTGTGTTCTATTAGCACTCTGCTTCCCTGTGTTTTGAAAATCTGTTATGCGCTCTGCGTAAGCAATAGTGCCAGCTGTGGTGGTGATGTTTGCTTTGAGAACATCAATGCGTAATGAGGGATTTAGGCCTGAGATGAAAACATGAAGGCGATCATCATCAGTTAAACCATCAATCTCCAACACCAATGTGATGAACTGAGAGATGTAGGAAGACAAGGAGCCTGTTTGCTCCAACTGTCGGAGTTTTGATCGTGCTTGGAAGTCCGCATTGGTAGGTATGAACTGCTTACGGAGCACGTGTTCAAAACGTTCTTAAGTTAACACACTTTTGCCGTTCTTTAAGCGTCGTTGCCACCATAGGAAAGCTGTATCCTTGAGGAGGGAGGCTGCCAAGGCAATCCTTTTGCCTTCAGTGAGGTCAACAGTATCAAAGTACATGTGCAGTTTTACGAGCCATTGGTCAATTGTTCGGCGATTTCGTTGACCAGTGTAGGCTTCCGAAAGTTTAATGTCAAGTCTTTTAGTTTTGGAAGCTTGGAGTAAACGGTAGAGGGCACGTAGTTCAATGAGTCCACATAGTCCTCTGGTTGCGTCACGTCATCCTCTGTATGTGTGGTACTGCGAGAATCTTGGAGTTGTTGGACTTTCTGGACCAAGTCGGAGATGCTGTCCTGAAGCTGGGAAATTTGAAGTTGAAGTAGTGCTTCGCCTTGTAAGTTGACTTCAGGGGTCTTTTTTGGACTTAAGTCGCTTATTTCCGAAGAGGCTGCACACGAGCGTTGCGACATATCTGAGGTCCCCGTGAGAAAAGCACGAATCTGCGCTCTAGTTTGTACCATTCCTGGAAGAAGAATCGGGCTGCTCCCTGAGGTTGCTCATGTTGGAGGGGGCAGGCGAGGCAGGATGGAACCACCCATGGAAATCTCGTAAAGGAGGTCCTGTCTGAGGTAACACTGGTGATGCCGAAATGGGTGTTACTGCTCGTGAGAGTATAGGAGTAGGTTGCAGAGTCCACAGATCTGAGAAAGGATAAGGAGCTGCTGTCGGAAGTGGAGGATATCCAGGAGAAGGAGTGCCTTCAGAGTGTAAATACTGTCTTGGGGAAGGTACAACTTGTATAGGAGGATATCTGGGAGCTGAAGGAGGTGGAGAGTACCCTGGAGATGCTAAAGCTGAGGGGTAAATTTCTCTCCAAAGATGGACAGCAAACTCGTGAGGAATATCGGGTTCTGGGTATCTTCGTGTCTCGTGGAACACAACCTGGACTGTGCTGAGGAAGTAATGTAACTGAGGTGCCTCACGCAGAAGGTATAGGATGCGGTCCAAATCACTAGGAGGGCACGTGACACAGAAGACCCACGATGCCAAAGCTCCGAAATGGGCTGGTTGTGCAATTTGAACACGATATTGTGTGGTAGATGATGCCTGAGGGGTCCTTGAAGGGACGGGTGAATTACCAGAGGTTTCCCTGCTTTAAGGAAGCGTCTTTCATTTGCTGTAATTTGATAATGACAAGAGAATCCTTAGAAGCAGAATGGAAAGAATCCACCTAGCATTGATTTAATCTGCCAATTTGTTGCATAGAAAAGGCCTGCAGATCGCTGTCCGGAGGTCCATACTACTGTCCTTGCAAATCCACGTGGCTGTGTGAGCCAGAAATAGGTGCCGGGTAGACTTTCGAGGCAGATAGCGGCGCTGGCAGAGGCTGGGTGCAGAAAAGGCAGATTGCCTGCGTTGATTTCAGAGAACAAGTACCAGTGGGGTGCGAGGAACAGAGCTCGGCCTGGTTGGACAGGACTGGAAGGCAGCAACAGGGCGAATTTCACAGGCTGTATTCATCGCGATAGAGGGGCTGAACCGCTGCTGATCTGGCAGATAAGGTGGCGAAAAAGAGGGGGCAGGCTGTGTATGGCGAAACAGGCTGCGGCTACCAAGGCTGGATCGCGATAGAGGGCTGGCGAAACAGGCTGCGGGCTATCAAAGGCTGATGCGCGGCAGCAATGGCAGGTAATCTGGCGCTGATCTAGCACTGCAGGCTGGCAGGGACTGGCAGGAAACCCAGGGCAGCAAATCGGCCAGGGGGGGGGGCTGCATATGGCGTGGAGACATGGCGGATCCTGCGTGACCAGAATCCGTACGGTCACAGGAGGCGAGCCTGCGTGACACGAATCCGTACGGGCGTCAAATGGAGCGTCGCTTTTTCATAGGTAGGGTGGTTGCCCAAAATTAATGTGTGGGTTTAAATAACCCGTGGGTAGTCTAGGGTTAGACCTAAGGTATGGGGCTGGGTTTTTCCTTTTTAGCCCCTCTAGGTACCCTTTTATATAAGGTGCTTGGTGCCAAAAGGTGTGCCTATTCGAAGGGGTGTGACCCTTGGAATAGGTGTACCTTTTCATGAAGGGGTGTGACCCTGTTCTTAAAAGGGGTGTCCCCACACGAAGAGGTGTGTCCTTTTTTCCACGATGGGGTGTGTCCCTTGGGTGAGGAGTCAAAACTCTTCATCAAAAGGTGTGTCCGATGGTGGAAAAGGTGCGTCCCTTGGTTTTGGGACAGCCCAAGCACATGAAAAGACACGATTTTTGTCGTGTCCATTCACATCAACTCGTGATGTGTGGGAGATGGAGAGGCCATTGATGACTTTAGGCAGGGTTGGCGCTAAAAATTTTTACACTCATTCTCTCCATCTCTTCCATGCACAATGTGCACGGATATCCTCCTAGCGGAAAGAGATGTATCAGATAGGCTCTAGAAGGTGGGGGGCATTTCTTACAGGCAGGAGCGAAATTTGCTCTAATACCACTGTAAGAAATCCTAGATTTACTATATTTAGAAATGTACTAAGGAACAGAAAGGAGACTGAAATAGCAGAGAACAAGGAATAATTGTATTGCTTGAGTGTCTGTAGTGTAGCTGTAGTGCAGCTGTAGTGTGTCATCCATACAATTGAGCCTCTCTTATATAGAGAGTGAAGAGTCACACATGAAAAGGTGTGTACTCCAAAGTGTATGAGAGGGTACATTACAATAGGAGTGTCTCTTCAATAGAATGTCTCTTGTGAAGGGTTGTGCCTTATAGGAAGTGTCTCGTCGAAAGGGCATACCCTTCCACAAGTGTCCATTCATCAAACCATCCATAAGTCTAAGGTATAGAGAAAGGAATACGTCACAGATCGTGACACAAACCACCAAAATTGCTTGCCAAAAGAAGCACTAGGGAAATGAGCCTGAAGCGCTTGTTGGAACAAAAGCAAGAAACCATGAGACTCAGAGCAATGCTAGAACAAATGGGGAATAGACTCCCGCAAGGACAGACATCATCCACAAGTGGTAGGAGTAATACAACGATGAGCTAAGATCTGTCCAAAAGGAAGAAACTCGCCATAAGAAGAACTTTTGCCGAAGAGGGAGTTCTTAAGCCCAAACCTGCTGTAATCTTTTCCACCACCACCAAGAGATGCATGCCATAGACTAGATACGATTGGCAGGAAGAGAAACCAAAGGAGCAAGACTTTATATAGAGACGCAACCGTGATATCAGCTTAACGATAGCACATGACAAACATGATCGTCCGATTGGAGAACCCAGTCGATCAACAATCTGAAAACGAGGTATTGGCTGAAAGTCATGGAGCATTTGTAATAATAAATGCCATAAGGTCCTATAGTGTTGTCCCAAAGCATACTATATGATCGATGCTTGAAAAGAGTGTTGAGAGTTCATGCTCAACATCATGTGATCATATGTGCATAGCACTAACCCAATAGAGTGCTATAAAGAAAAGGGTTGGATGCCCTAACCCTAACCCTAAATGGGTTTGTATATATTCTACAGTTTCAACTAAATCTAGTGTACAGTTAGTCATTTGTGGTGTGCTCTCTAGCTGTGCCATCTCTCCTCATCTCCCCTCTTCATATTTTGTCATGGTATCAAAGCTCCCTTGCCTTCCACTGAGGCATTGCGATCCTTGAGAGAGTGAGAAAGATTGAGAGAGTGCTCCATTCTTTCATTCCATTGATGAAAGATTTCCGCTCATTCATTCTTGAAAAATTCCGTTCATGTGAGGAATTTCCGTCCATTGAGTGAGAGAGAGGTTTCCTTGCGTGAAGAAATTCACAAGCAGCCAGTCATGTGGAATGACTCGATTTTGGATTATCATAGCAGGCCACTTGAATGACTCGAATTTGGATTATCATAGCAGGCCACTTGAAGTGTCACATTATATGCAGTGGTCTAGATGGGGACCTGCCTCTTCTATAGGCGCTTGGCAAGCCTTTATGAGACCTCCAGAGGATCAGAGACTTTTAGCAGTTGGCCACCTCAGAGGGAGTGCACTCAGGATACAACAAATACAGATAGCCATTCCGCCAGAGTGGATAGACACAAATGACATGCCACTTACAGAGTCCACTTGGTGGGGACCTTTTTCAGGGACGGGCATTCCATTACAGATTATTGCATTGCAGGATGCACATGAGGATACCCTTGTCTTTGATGTTCAGTCTGGAAGCAGACTTATTAGATCTTCTGATGATATTCTCTTCGAGATTGCATTTCAGCCTGTCAAGATTTCAAGATTCATGGAGTGGGACAGGGACTCGCATTGGTATCTTGACCCTGATCCTGTTCTCCTTGCACTGGGGTCTTGGAGACTTTGGCTATATGGTGGTTCTCCTATTAGGTTCTTGCAGTGGGACACAGGGGAGTGGGAATGGATTGATGAGGGACACCGAGAGAAGAGCTTTCCCTTCTTTCGCTACACAGTTAGAAATGCTCGGAGATTTCAGCTCAGCAGTAGAGGTTGAAAGCCCTCCAGAACGACATATTGGGATAGTTTTCAGATTTCCGCAGTTGTGCAGAAGAACTTTTGGCGTAGGCTGGAAATCCCTCAGGAATAGAAAGATCACTCTTTTCTTTTGGGTTTCTATTCATGGAGGGATTGCAATGAACCTGTGGAGATCCAGGCTCGGGGCTGACCCTACTTGTCCTCGTTGTCACATGGCAATTGAGTTAGTACAGCATTGCCTTTGGGAGTAGACATGCGAGGACGATCTGGAAAGGTGTTGCTAGGATTTTCAGTATCTTCCATACAGCACCTTTCTATATGACCTGAGGTTCAGTGGCTTGGTTATCTCTTACTGGCCCACACGTGTTTTTCGAGGGACATGATCCAGATCCAGCTTTCATTGTACGGCAACACTCAATGGAATCTTGTTCCCTCCAGGATGTTCCCTTCACTCCTTTCACAGCTGCTCATGCCTCAGTAGACACGTCTTGGGAGATTTTGGCTGGCATTGCAGCGTGGCATATTTGGAGAGCCAGGTGTACAGAGGCGATGGAGGGTATCCAAGTTACCCTTCCCAGACTATGGCTAGTATTTGGACTGACACAGTACACACTCTGATGGCCATTTGGGCGAGCATGCAAGGATCCTCCAGAGCAGCCACTGCCAGGAGGGTTACTTTTTTCAAAGTTTGGAGAGGATCTCCTTTCTTCTCTGAGTCTCCTTCAGGGTTGAGATGGCATTTTCCACCTCCGCCTTGTTTCTTTATTAGCTCATTTTGAGCTGTTTTGTCCTCATGCATTGCATGATGTACTCCCGCAGTTGAGCTTGCTCTCGCGGTTTTCATTCATACTTAATGAAGTAATTTTCTTGAAAAAAAAAAAAGAAAGGTTTCCTTGAGATCTCTTGTTCATTCCAAGAGAGAGAGAGATTTCTGCTGAGAGGAAGAAGAGACTTCCGTTCATTGAGAGTCTTCTTTATTTTGCAATATTGAAAGAGAGAGAGAGATTCATGTTCATGCCTCTCATTGAGAGATTTGTTTGCTACATAGAGAGAATTCTCTCTGTGACAGAGAATAGAGAGATTGGAGCTAAAAGGCTTCCTTCTTAGCAAGCATTGGAGCTTGGAGGTAGCGTCGACCTCCATGCAAAGACCTAAAGCAATCCCTTACAGCAGCGCGACGCTGCTCCAGCCTCTCCAACGAGCCACAAAGCCTTCCAACTCCGATCCTAGGCTTCGGCCAGTCTCCCAGCTTCAAAGCTTCAACACAGTCCAAGTGCAAGAGACGCCCACAACGCCTACAGGCATGTACGAGCTCACAGGTTGACTAATCGACGATACGACCTCCTTTGCTTCAACAGCACAGGCCAGCTAGACTCTTCATCCCTCAATGAGCAATGCCTTTTTTTCCCCCTAAGCTTTCGAGTCCAAATGTAGCACCAAGCTCTCCTTCAACGCCAAGCACTCCAAGCCAAACTGGAGCAGAAGCTCCACCGCCACTTCCAACAACAGCAATGGCTGCAACTTCACGGACGACAACCTCGATAGGCAACGCCATCCAAGAGCCCTCGGCTCCCTACGTCTCAAACGACTGGCCTGCAAGGTGCACCCGCATCCCCAGCTAGCTCCAACGACCACATAGGTCTCCAGATCATCTGCACCAGCGAACTACTACGACGTTGCAAGGCAGAGTTCGAGGACTCCTACTACCTTGCAAGCCGACTACCAAAGAAGGCGCCCCTGCACTATTGACTTCGCATCCCAAAGAAGGCGTCCCTTGCAAGCCTCCACACGGCAACTCCAGCCGTCTCCAAAGATAGCCTGCAGCCACGCTCTTACACATAGCTCCATAGCCGCTTTCTCCAAATGTCTAGCACCTCTCACGCACGGCAACTCCGAAGATAAAGGCCCTCCAACGAAGACAAAGGCAACCAAAGCGGCTCCATCAACGCTCCCATCGCACAGCGTTCGGCCCGACGGAAGCATCCCACAGACGGAATCGACGGACGGAATCTCCGAAGATTTCGGTCATCTATTGAGTGACAGGTCGCCCAACCTTATCACCAAGGGTTGGTCACATTTGTTGACACGTGGCAGATAGGGCAGACAAATCCACTTCCTACACGTACATCAGTCTCTACATCGACGCATCTGACCCAGCACATAAAAAGAACTTAAAAAAAGAGATTATTTGATGTTCTTTCATCGATCAACCGTTGGTATCGATCTACATTAGAGTAGACTAGATTGCCATAGAGGAGACGCTTTGAATCCCCCCAAGTTGCCAATGCAAGCCATGCCCGAAATTCCCGACTAGTTCCTACTCGAAGTCAATCCATAAGCTCACATACGGTTTCACATCATCACATTACCTGAAACCTGATGTTCATCAGTTCAGTGAGCAGACTTCAGAGTGTTCAGAGGCATTGCCTATTGATCAATGGGCATATAGCACATGATTTGATTTCACACACACATGCCATCATTGTAAAGCCTATTTGGCTATCTCACGACATTGTGCACATCATTTCAGCCTTGTAAAGCCTCTTAACTATTCTCGGTATCATTTGCCACAAGCCTTGTAATTCAGATCAGATTATATATTGCAGTTCTATCTTCACCGACGACAGTTCAGATTTCACTTGCCATAGTCAGTGTTTTTGTAGTTGAGTCAGACAGTGATTGTCACGACACTTTGAGTACATTTCTTGCACCATGTCTACAACTAGCAACCTCAATTTGGAGGCATCTACTAAGCTAGACAACTCCAATTATGGCAAATGGAAATACCAAATGGAGACCAAATGGGAGTATGTCGATGGATCTACACCTAGACCATTGGACGATCCAGCCAACAGTAGCTCTACTCCACCTGTTGTCACAGCACCATCAACAGGATCATCACCAGAATCTCCAACTACACAATCAGTTTCCGCACCTGTAGCAGATCTTGCCATTGCCCGAGCACAGGCAGAATGAGATAAGATAATTACGCATATCATCTGATCAAGCAAAATATGCAAGATGTCATGCTAGGACGCTCAACACCATCAAGACATTAAAAGAAGCATGGGATATGTTCACAGATCTCTACGAGTCAAAGAACACTTCCAGGATTCTTACACTGAGAAACCAAATCAACCAAAGTTTCCGCAACAGCAGCGAAACTAGTCGTGCTTACATACTCCGGATAAGAGACTACAACAATCAACTCGCAGCAACAGGAGAGACCATGAATCCAACAAAAATGGTTCAAGTCATCCTGAATAGACTAGGATAGGGATACGAGAATCTAGTCCACAGTATTATCATTCAATGGCAAATTCCAACACTAGAAGAACTACACTCAGTCTTCCTTGGTGAAGAACTCAGGACTCAGGCCATTCATGCACGCAAAGGTCATTCTAATGATCAGGCATTCATAGCTTCAGACAAAGGCAGAGGCAGAGGTAGATCATTCCAGAGAAGTGTTCATCATCAGCAATAGAGTCATCAGCAAAGTCAGAATCAGCATTAGCATCATCCTCAGCAATATCAAAATCAACAAAGAGGAAATCATTCCAACCGAGAAAGATTCCAAGGACGAGGGAATGCATCCACCAACGTGTCAAACATCCAGTGCAACTATTGTCATAAGTTTGGACACTATGAAAGAGATTGCCGCAAGAAGCAGTATGACCAAGGCGGTCAATCCAGCAGTAATCGAGGAAATTTTCGCGGAAGAGAAAATCATCGTGGTGGACATTCTAGTCACAGTCATTTTGCAAATGAACAAGGGAATATGTTTCTTGCAAATGAGGAAATGCAATAAACTGATACAGTATACCTAGACATTGATTGCAATCCAAAAGAGGATTTCAGCTATCAAGTCGACCAAGCAGACCAGGATCCTTGATCCATCAACAGTGGTGCATCATCTCACATGAAAAATCATAAGGAATGGTTCACAGAGATGAAACCGTTAAAAGGTCAAAAGAATATCATCTACACAACAGATAATACACAAAATCCAGTTCAAGGGACATGCATTATCCCTATGAACAATTTCACTGGTACGACAGGATTGGTAAAAGATGTACTCTACATTCCGAAGCTCAGCAAGAACCTCTTGTCAGTAGGTCAAATGACGGAACACAACTACCAAGTCATCTTCGACGGAGATGAATGCACTATCTGAGACAAATCCAGAAGATTCCAACTAGTAGGAAAAGGTGCCAAGGAAGGACGCTGGTACAGAATGCTAGCTACAGTACCCAATATGCATGCCATGTCGACTCAACCACAACAAATGCCACTATCTGCAAAATGGCACAAGAGATATGGTCATGTTAATTTCAAGAGCTTGCTAGATCTCAGGAATCAAAATATGACAATTGGGATTCCAAAGCTACACTTTCTTGGAAAAGTTTGCGAAGCATGCTGCTTCGACAAACAAAAGCGAACCAACTTTGGCAGAAGTACCTCTTGTGCACGAGGTACTCTTGATTTCATTCATACAAATGTATGGGGTTATGCCCAAACCCGCAGCATCAATGGTAAACTTTACTACTTGACTTTCATCGACGACTACAACAAATATTGTTATGTCTACTTTTTGAAAGAGAAATCTGAAGTGTTTTCTAGATTTCTTCAAATATTGGGCATCTCTGCATATTTGGTTGCATAGCATATGCCCACACACATGATGATCATCGCAAGAAATTGGATGTGAAGTCACGCAAATGCATCATGGTTGGCTACAGTGAAGAAAGCAAAGCATACAAGTTGTATGATCCCATCAACCGCAAGGTCATTATCTCCATAGATGTAATCTTTAATGAGGAATAAGAATAAAAAACCTCAAACACACAGGAGATAGACGCACCGATTTCACAGTCGTCTACAGAACAGATTGATGAAGAAGAGCAAGAATTGCCAGAAACACCCCAAGCAGAGCCACAACAACTCAGACGGTCTACTAGGGAAAGCAGACCTCCGACCAGATTGACATATGCTCAGAAAGGCAAAGCAATTCAAATTGAAACCACCAACTATGCTCTTATGACTACCATCATGGCTACAGAAGAGCAGTGTACTTCGAAGATGCAGTAGACAAGAAAAAAGGGAAAACTACTATGAATGAAGAAATTGATGCTTTGTATAAGAATAACACTTAGGAATTATGCGACCTTCCACTAGGAAACAAAGTGAAGTGTACAATTCAAATGACAGTATTCAAAGATACAAAGCCAGACTAGTTGCAAAAGGATTTGCATAGCAATATGGTCAAGATTATAATGAGACTTATGCTCTAGTAGTAAAGATGGATTCCATACGGTTCTTGATATCACTAGTGACACTTAGCAGATGGAATGTGTACCAGCTCGATATCAGAGATCATGAGACCATGAGATCGATACAGGGATATGCATTTTTCCTTGGTTAAGGTGCTATATCATGATTGTCAAACAAACAGCCAACTGTTTCTTTGTTTTCGACTGAAGCAAAATATCAAGCACTTACTACAGGTGCATGTGAGGCTATATGGCTCAGAAGACTATTGTCAAAAACATTTACTTTGATGAGTCAAAGCCAACAACAATATACTATGATAATCAATCGGCTCAAGCATTGGCCAAGAACCTAGTATATTACTCCAGGACAAAGCACATTGATGTCAGAGAGCACTTCATCAAAGAAAGAGTGTTACTTGGTGACATCACATTGCAGCATTGTGATAGCAAAGAGAATGTTGCAAACATCTTTACCAAACCACTCGGTAAAGAGCTTTTCAAGAAACACCGACTAGCTCTTGGTTTGACGCAGAGAAAGGACATTCCCATTAAAGAGGTGTGATGGAATGTAAAGCTCAGTCCTTCGATTCCCCAAGATCATCATCTTGACGGAAGGCCTACTTCATGATGTTGATCTTGAGGAAAGATGTTGAGAGTTCACGCTCAACATCATGTGATCATATGTGCATAGCACTAATCCAATAGAGTGCTATAAAGAAAAGGGTTAGATGCCCTAACCCTAACCCTAAATGGGTTTGTATATATTCTACATTTTCAACTAAATCTAGTGTACAGTTAGTCATTTGTGGTGTGAACTCTAGCTATGCCCTCTCCTCATCTCCACTCTTCTCCTCCCCCCTCTTCATTTTTTGTCATGCTATGAGAGTTCACGCTCAACATCATGTGATCATATGTGCATAGCACCATCATGTGATCATATGTGCAAAGCACTAACCCAATAGAGTGCTATAAACGAAAGGGTTAGATGTCCTAACCCTAACCCTAAATGGGTTTGTATATATTCTACATTTTCAACTAAATCTAGTGTACAGTTAGTCATTTGTGGTGTGCTCTCTAGCTGTGCCCTCTCTCCTCATCTCCACTCTTCTCCTCTCCCCTCTTCATATTTTGTCAAAGAGATGACCATACCAATAGCATCAAGCACATCATCTGCTTGTGAAATTACTTTAGAGCAAAGGAAATAAGAACAGCGGAGTTCCTGTAAAGCCAAAGAGGGCGAAAACACCTTCAACCACTGAAGGTTCTCAGCACGTAAGGAGTTTCCTGCAAGAGTATTCCTTCCATTCCATTAAGGTGGGAAAGTATGTGCTTCCAATCAAGAAGCAAGCACAAGACAAAGGGGCATCCCTTTAGTTTGCCATCAATATGACCCAGTCAAAAGTCCCATGGTGTAGGTTGCCAGTAGCAAAGGCAGCTCTATGCCATTTCATGCAACTCATTTTGCTTGCACAGTAATCCTCTATGGAAAGAACTCCCCCATTCGGAGACACATTAGGTGACCCTTTACAAAGATTACAAGTCAACAAAACTATCTTGAACCACATGCCCAAGACAGGATTCATCCAGAGAAAACCCGTCCTCTTATGACAACCTTCTTCATTTGCCTCCAAAGAATGATGGATGCTGCCACTTTCTTGTAACTCTACCCCAGCATTTTCCATCCATATTAAACAGCAAATAAGAGCATGAAGCATCACAAGCACACATGAAGCTAAATGTTTTGAATAGAAAGTACCGGTGTGATGACCATGCTGTAGCGTGACCAAATCACTCCAGTGGCAGTCACAGCTGCTCATAGAGGCAAGTTCATGCAGTCAGCAAAGACTAAAAGAACTATAAAAAGCATAAACTCTGAATAAATTTTACAAAGAAGGCAAGAGCATCACTTTATGGTGGTTGCTAGACCAGGCATCTGTATAATAGCTCATTGAGCTAAATTGAAGAATTGTGCAGCAGAAAATGAAGCTTTTAGTGCCATTAATAAGCCAGCCACCCAAATTTCTAGCACACCCCTCATAAAGAAAAGCAAAGCATCCTCTTACCAAATTGCTGAGGATAAGAAAGCCTTTCTGGTGGCTTTGCAAAGTCTGCAATATTTGCTATACTGATACCCCATTTAAAAGTTGGTGCCCAAAAATGGACTGCAACAAGAGAATAATAATTTAGAGATCAGCAGAAATAGACAAGTAAACTGCCAATCCTATATTTAGCGGGCCGGTTGTCATTGAGAGTTTTAAAATGTAGCAGTCTAAGTCCATTGTGCTCACAGATAGGAATAATGTTCAGGATCTGCGCACACAGAATGAGGATACAGATTTGATTCTTCAATTTAGTCACGCAAAAATAGAACCATTGACCAACCACCAAGAAAGATGATTCAAAATCTCTCAGAGGGTTGCTGAATTACAGATGTCAACATAAAATTTCAAAGCCATGAATTTATTGCACACACTAGAATTCATTGTCATGCATGGACGTGCTTTTTAAACTATAATTTGTACTTCCCCGTCAAATTAAAATAAGAATAAATCAGCATATCAAGATTCAACAAGAGCCTCGCGTGTGGCATGCACCCTATTAGCTCAAGGTTATTAGGCTAGCTGGGCCAAATAAGATGTTGCAGATAGATGAGATGTTAGTCACGCTTCATTTAGTTCTTGCCCATAGCCCTTGATGAGATGTTAGTCACCCTACATTCAGTTCTTGCCCATAGCCCTTGGTGCCCTTGGTGTAATTTTGTTTCAGTCATTGTATAAACTTCAGTTAAGAGTATTTCTTAGTCCTCAGCTATGGCTTTTGTGAGGGTTAGGAATTGCCATCCTTACGATCTGATGTGTTAGTATTTCATCCCTTGTTCTGTGTGTTCCGCTCATTCTCCACATCGATGACTTCCTTATTTCAGTTACTTGTTCATTATTACTTGCCTCCACACACTGGGGCTCCTGTCTTTCTTGCACTTTGGTACCAAAGCAAGACCGATCTTTCTTCCAGGTGCCTCCAACTTCATATGCAGCTGCAAATTCAGTTCAGGATCAACAGTGTGAAACCTGGGATTTCGTTGACGGAATCCATTTTTTGAAGGTGGCAAACAGCCCATCCCAACACACATACTCAGCCTATTTCGATTAGTTTTTAGCATTCACAGCTTGTTGTAGCTGATACTCTTCCGACTAGCACGCTTCCCAAGGTGGATCTCCAGCCAAATAACATCATTTCCAGCAATTCAAAACTGTACAAAGGCTAAAACTTCAACGTAGCTGCATGTTCTCAAATTCTTCATACAGAGTTTCTTGGCTAGCGCAATCCCAAGATGGTTTTTACCATCATTTTTACAACCAAATAAATGCAAATCGCCACTAATGTGTTCGTCCTCTTCTACTACAAGAAGAAGCCCAAGAGAACAGTACTTGTGACAAGGTCCTCCTTGCAAAAGGGAAAGGCAAAAAGGGTAGGCATGGGAAAGGAAACAAGTGAGATAATAGTGGGCAGCGAGAGTCTGTACCATGAGTACAACTTCGTAGATTCTATACATAGGTGCATTTCCCCCTCTTAAGTTGTAGGTTAACCCTTACCTTTGGAAACAAAGTGCAAAGAATAGGCCAAATGAAGGAGAAAGTATGACAAAAAGTAAAAAGTCCACCTGGATCAAAGAGTGGCCGATCAAAAGATGACTGCATGAACAACTATGTGTATGACAGCATGCTGAACATGTCAGAAGTCTCTGTGGACTATGAAGCTACTCGGCCAAAGATGCATCTGTCGGTGTAGCGGTGAAGACATAATCTGGTAGGCTATGACAAACAATGGTGTCACCAACCCAAAAGAGCTGACAGCAACAAATGAAGAGTGCTACAGCATAATAATCTCTTAACAGATGATGCAAGGTTGTAGAAGACTGCATAGTCAGTATAGACACAATGATCCACGGGCTGCATAAATGCCAGGGCCAAAGGTGCAATTAACATGCTATGCTTTGCTGAACAAGAGGCCAAGAAAAATGACAAGGTGTGGAACCATGTCGTCCCTGCATGCTCAACTATCATGAGCTGAAGGTCATCTAATGTTTGCATGGATGAACATTTGTCGGCATAGGATGTAGCACCTGTCCTAGGCTCATAGTGGAGCTGACAATGCAAAGGCCTAAAAGCTTGAAATACAAGTGAAAATGAATAATATGCCCCTGAGGCATATGAGCAGCTGAATGCCGATGTCAGGATAGATCTGTAGTCCTGGATCCAGTCACTAATCTGCATCAACTTGGACCATATACGACAGCCATAAGTGCATGCTAGAATACTGAGGGTTTCCCAGGTTGGTCTATGGCCAAACCTAATGATGTCCACCGCACTGGGGATTTGGGGAAGGTCTACACTAATGCATAAATGTCCTCATGCTGAAGAATGACCTGCTGATAAAAAATGGTGGTGATTCAATACATCCACGAGGAATGCAATGCGATAGAACTAAGTTGATGTTGTAGTGTTCAGAAGACTGATATGTTGATCTACACTAATGGTAGGGACTATGTCCATGGATGTGATATGCTCCGTGTCAGAGGTGAAATCATCAATGATAGATGCTGGAATGAAATCACCTGAGGAGTTGGATGCACTATCATCGCATGTATCTCCCAAGCTAGGTAGTACTACCTGTAGGGGAGCTGATTGCACCATGACTGGAGATGAATGCAGAAGCTCCTGGATCAAGGTGAAGGCAGCAATGGCTGTGTGACAGTAGATCTGCAGACATAGCAGTACAAGGCTGGGTGGCTGAATTTTAAGGTCTTTGGAGAGGCTTGCCAGGTCCTATTTATAGGCCTGGCAAAGGAGCAGCAAGATCTACAAACTAGAGGCAACAGAAGGCTCGAGCAGGTCGGCATATATCAGGTCAAGCCGATTTCAGACAGGGTCGGCAAGTCTGCACAGTTATTCAGGCTGTTTTGTAGGGTCTATCCCCCGCCCCCTCGCCAGAAATCTATCCCCCCCCCCTCCCCCCTTTCTGGCCTATAAAAAGGCACCTACTTTGGACACTTCACACAGCCACTGAGGCCCCACAGACTGACGAGTTAGCAAAGGTGCTCTTCTATAGTTCCCAGCAGTAGCAATCTTCCTTGATTGCTGTTTTGCCCAGCACCATTTGGCTGGATATGTTCGGCTCATTCCTGAGCAGTTTTCCCTACTTTGCAGACTTCATACAGCCTCTGAGGCCCCACAGACTGAAGAAGTGTTAGCACAGGTTCTCTTCTATAGTTCTCAGCAGTAGCAATCTTCCTTGATTGCTGTTTTGCCCAGCGCCTTTTGGCTGGATGTGTTCAGCTCATTCCTGAGCAGTCTTCCAGCGCTTGTGGATGTATAAAGTCTTCTTCTTCTCTCTTCTATGCTTTATTTTATCTGAGTGAGATTTCAGTGAGTGAGTGCATCTATCTTGTGTGAGAGATCAGTGAGGATTTGAGATAATTCTGCAGCAATAGGGTTACTGTTCAGCAGTCCCTTTATTCCAACATTATTTTAGAGGTGAAATTTCTGACTTGCTTAGACCCAGCATGCTTCTTGAAGTCATATTTGTGGGATGTTTCCTACATATATTGGTCCATAAAAACTTGCAGCCTTAACAAGCACTTATAACAAATGGCTCTTGTTCTCTCTTTTGTTGGGGGTAACTTTTTTTTACGGCCACTTTAGATTTTGGTTCTACATCCGAGGACCCTAACCACCCCCCAAAGCCAAATTTCCAAAAACTTGACAACTACAGCATAGAAAATAGCAGATTCTCTTCAATCCTGTTCTTGTATTATTGCCCTTTCAAACAAGAAAGATTATTAAATTAAAATTGAGAGATACAAGCTTTCTTGTACAAAGATGAAAGAACCTATAGAATTGGGAAGTAATCGCTCCATTTTTAGCTGTGTCAAAAATGTTTCAGTTAGTGAGGTATTCTTATGATATTCAAACTATTATATTCAGGTTGTTGCCACTCACCATAGGTATCAACTTCTAAGCCTAAAAATTCTAAGATCTAAAAAACGCATTCCCCTTGCTATACAACTAAGTTCACAATATTCATAAGGATAAATTCCTCTACAAAAGGAAATTAAATCTTTATACAGTCTTTTAAGCATGGAACATCTAAACAAATAAGTCACCTATGAACATCTAACCTGACTAAGTTATTATGGGGAACAATCGGACAAGTCTTAGAGGATATCAATCGTTGTGTAAACTCATGTTCATGAGTAAAAAGGCCTAGGTGTTCAGTGGATACTGACAACTAAAACTGCACCAATTCAGCAAGGATTCCAAGTCAGCCAAGTTGATATGCTTGCCATACCAACCAGGCCTTATGCTTGGGCCAACCAACAATGGCAGCAAGCCACTCAATTGAGGCTCAATTTGTACATAAATCTGGGGACATGCTCAAACTCATCCTCTAAAACAAAGCCAGACTCTCCTTCCTCCTGTCATGGATCCAATAGACGCATGACTCAGGAGAAGTCCCGTTGGAACACTACTAGGGAGGTCGAATTGTCAAGTATGACTGTCCAAGTTGATAAAGGAGCTGATGGCTCTGCAGCAGAGAGCCGGGGACTATTGTGACCTTCAGAGTGCCCTTTTTTCCAGTTCATGCTCCTGTCTAGCAGGGTCCACCAAGAGGAATATGCCTGGAGGAATCCAGGAACATTCCCAAACTCATCCTCTAAAAACAAAACATAGTGCAGTGAGTTTCAATCATCGGGCTTGTCAACTCATAATTTTTTCCATATGTTATCATATGCATACTGCACTAAGGGTACGGAAGTATGATTGGAGTATAGATCAGCCCTTGGGCCAAATCATACTTGACCCTAATTTTTCAAAAAAATACCCAGGAAAATATACATTGTACACATTTAATCGACAAAGAGCTACAAAACTTTCAACTCCAAATTTCAAACTTCAAACTTGAATTAATTTTAAAGTCAAGAAACTGATTAAAAAAGGTTTTCATAAAGGTTTGGGAACCTCGTTTTTCCCCCCAAAAAAGCCAAGAATGATTGGCTGTACCATACGCGGACGGAATAATTATTTCATACGCATATGGTTCAGCCAACCATACGCATATTGGACCCAACTATGATTGTTACTTGATCTGATTTACCTATTTTAATGGACCAACTGGCCCGCTTGACCCTACCAGACAACCTTGGCCAGTAAAATGATGGCATTTACATGCCCAAGTGGGACTCATTCAAAGGTCACAACGAACCTCCATAAGGATGCACCTCTTACAAAACCACCACTCTGTGCAGACATGGCTGCAATTACATATTTTTATTCTTTCAATTGTATCATTTCACTCTGTCCAATGCTGCTTTCAGATTGCTCATGTTAATTGCTTGATGTGGTTTAATACAAAGACAAGGAGACGGTCAACTCCAAAGGCTCGAATTAACGTCATCCATGGTAAGCCTTTGCCCACTGCTCATCATTCAGACATCCATAAAATGTCAACTCTAGTCGGCCTTTGCGTGTCAGTCCAGGAAAGTATAATGCACGGCCATGAATCAAGATGATCTTTTCAAAAGTTGTCAATCAAGCAGCCTGAACGTTCGCATTACTGGTCATTCAGCATGCTTTATTGTTGGCTTCCAGTGGAGTGATTTTCCATCAAATGTTTAGACGACATTTCCCGTCACAATGAAGGGCGTCTGCTTGATAAGCCAAAAGCTCGCCTTGAAGCAAACAAAACTTTACAACGGAACGATCATCCCACGAGTTGAATTTCTACAAAACGCTAACAAATCCTTGAGAAGGAGAGTTGACTAAAACGCCCAAATGAACGAAACTGGCCATTGAGCGAAAGACGAATGTGATTCGAAAAAGCAAGGTACAGCGCGGAAGAACGAGGACTGACTAGTTTTAGGTCCAGCGGGGTGATTCCATAGAGCCATTAACTTGGAAGCGGCCATGGCGGTGACGAGAGAAGGCCCTGCAGAGAAAGAGAGAGACGAGGGGGCCTTCGAAGGATGGAGGAGGGGAGAATGGAGATGGGTATGGTAATTGTCACATGGTTTGCCTTTTGTCAAAATGTGTGTGTTGAATGTTCATTTGCACGTGGACCCCCACGGATCCCACTCTTCCCTTGGTGACGGGTCCTTCACGTCTTATGTAAGCCTTGACATTTTACTCTGTACTATATTGGGCCCAACCACCTCTCGCCTCGATTTCTCAGGGCAGGCAACAAATAGGAAAATTCCACTAGACCCGCCTCTGACATCGGTTGAGGAGGAGCTATCTGTTTTCACGGATTTGTGCAACATTAAGTGTGGAAGTAGGATTTCGAGAAAGTCCAAGGCATTCAATCCAATTTTGCTCGAGCTGATTTTGCTACAACCGTTTGGAAACTCAGGAAACCGAGTTGCAAAACAAAGGAGACAAGCATTCCCACGAGCAGCTCCATTGCATTCACCCTGCTTCTCCTTTTGCATCGTGGGAATGTCCTCTTAGGTGGGTGAATGCCCAAGCTACCACTAGTCTACATGGATTCGTAACTCCAAGATGTCACCTAGCATCCTTTTAGGTGGTATCGTCTTTCATGTAACACTAGAGTTGCTTGTTGAACATTGGCCAAAGCACCAAGCAAATGCACCAGGATCTCTCCACATGGTGCCCAATAAGCGCCAAACCTGCCAAGGTTTGGCTACAAGCGCTCCCATGGACTTTAGGGCAAAGTACACACCGCTTGATGCCCGCCCACGCGAATAAAGTGGTCACTCGTGGGTGGTTACACACCAAGAGGACATATGATAGGAATTAGGAGGTAAATGACAAGTATGCAAGGGTGCCGCACGTAAGGATGTCTTCGTATTCAGGATTAACACTTTGGTAGGGAGTGGGCAAGGGATCATGTTGCCCAAGATTATGGGCTCTCCCCACTTCTACACCACAAATGACAACACACCAAGTGGCAACCATGTCTTCTTGTGCCCCTACTGCCCATGTTTGGGCACTTGGTGTGTAGCCGGCCTTAGTTGAGGCTCTAAGCAATGGTATCCTATGTTACATTTACGAGTAGGGTCGATTTGAAATCTACCAAAACTGCCACGTCTAGCTTCACAATGGCATGTTGACCTTTGAAAGTAACATTTTGCAAAGAGATCATGTCAAAGAAATCTAACTATATCATTTTTTATGCTTTTGGTCATATGACTTCATTGGTTATTGAAAAGTAGTAGTACTCTTCACCTTGTCCCTTGAAAGCAAGGTGAGACGATATACATATACATATACATATACATACATACATACATACATACATACATACATACATATATATATATATAGAGAGAGAGAGAGAGAGAGAAAGAGAGAGAGAGGAGGAGCCGTATAATTGATGTAGCTACTAGATTGAGCCACAAGAGTGTAGATTATACATACTTCGTCTACATACCTGGCGAACTCTCACCTAGTTCTTTACTTGTTATTTACCTATTCTAAACGCCCTTAGTCTCAACAAATTATTCCATACATATAGTTTAACCTAAGGATAAATGTAATTGAAAAATGCTTAGATCTTCAATTGATTTGTATAAGGTGAAGTACCCCAACTATACTAGATGTTGTCGAAGAATAGTTTTGAATTAAGACCAATGTATCTAGGGCCTCTCACCCTAAGCAAGAGGGTGAACCTTCTTGTAAAAATGTTGAAAATAATAGAAAGAGCAATAATGCTAGTTTGCAATACACCTTTGGTCGGCACGACTTATTTAAGTTACATGGGTATGTTGGGGGTCCACGTATCATCGCCCTCATGGATGATGGTAGTAACTACGATATTATGTCAGATACGTTGGCTAATATAGTCAAAGCTAGGAAATGGCCTTTGAGGGATATGAGTATTAGTGGTGCATTCAGAGGGAATGAAGAGCAGTGTTCTTCTAAAGTCAAGAACTTGCTCTTCAATATCCAAAAGTATGAGGATTGTATGTTGCTCCTTTGCACGAAGTCAACGTGATCCTAGGAAAGTCTTGGAGGTATGATTTCTAACCATTTATGGATGTTAGGAAACATACTTGTACCTTTGAGCACCAAGGTACGACGATCACCTTAAAAGGTGAGCGAGATATTTCCCATATTTCACTCATATCGCATACTAAAGCTAAAAGAGAGATATGTAAGCGAGTGAGTTGTTGTCTAATATATGTTAGGGAAGTGAAGCTCGAACATAGAAATCAAGAACGTCGACATTTAGAGTTCCTTAAGCAATTCGATGATTGATTTGCTAGTGATGATCCAAATGAGTTGCCTATCTTTAGACATGAAGATCATACTATTGAGTTGATTTCAGGGTCATCTCCTCCATGTACAACTCCCTATTCAATGAATAAGGGGGAGCTAGAGGAGGTAGAAAAGCAAGTTGTGGACTTGCTAGAGAAAGGTCTAATTAGGCCAAGTAGTTCCCCTTTTGGGGCTCCAGTCCTTTTAGTGAAAAAGAAGGGTGGAACCTTTAGCATGTGTATTGATTATAGAGCCCTTAATAAGTTGACAATTAAGAATATATCTCCTATACCTAGAGTTGATGACTTGTTAGACTCCTTGAAATGTGCTAGGGTATTCAAAAAATTGGATTTAACGTTAGGATATTAACAAGTTAGGATGAGGGAAGAAGCCATGCATAAGATTGCCTTCTTTAGAACACAAACATGACATTATGAATTTGTAGTTATGTCCGTTGGGTTGACTAATGCACCTACTACCTTTTGTAGGCTAATGAGAAGAGTTCTTTGACCATGCATAGGCAAGTTTGTAGTTGTGTTCTTTGATGATATTTTAGTTATAGCCAAAATGAAGAAGAACACAAGCAACATCTTGCGATGGAATTGCTTCATGGAGAACCAACTCTTCTTGAATTTAAAAAAAAGAGTTCTTTAAGAATGAAATAGAATATTTAGGCCATGTCATCAATGAACATGGAATTCAAGTTGATCCAACCAAGCTGAAAGTTATAAAGGAATGGCCTATCCCTACGAATGTACATGAACTAAGATCTTTCCTTTGTTTATGTAGCTATTATAGGAGGTTCATCTTGAATTTCTCCAAGATTGCATCACCACTTACAGATCTTCCTAAGAAGGAATCAATGTATCAATGGGGTGATAGACATTTGCATGCCTTTGAGAATTTGAAGGCTGCTATAATGTCTAGCCTTGTGTTAGTGTTGTCAAACTTTGATAAGCGTTTTCTTATCATATGTATTGATGCTAGTGGTACATCCATTGGAACTGTACTAATGCAAGAGGTAGATCCCATAGCCTTTGAAAGTCAAAAACTTCAAAGTGTTAAACTTCAGTATGGCACGTATGAGAAGGAACTATTAGCCATAGCTCATGCTTTGAAGTTATGGAGACATTATCTTTATGGATTCGACTTCAAGGTTAAGACAGATCATCAAAGTATTCAACATTTGTTTTCTCAACCAATAGTTTCACCCCGGCAAATCAAGTGGGCATAATATCTTCAAGGGTTTGGACAACCTGAGTTATAATATCAACTTGGTAAGGAGAATATAGCTGCATGTGCACTAAGACATAGACCAAGTGTAAACTATGTCTCTATTGAGCGAAAGAAGAATCTCTTAATGCAATGAAGGATGCCTACAAAGGTGACAAAGAATTTGGAACTATTTATGATGAGTTACTTCAAGCAAAAGGTGATTCTTTAGAGGGATATGCAATTCATGATGGGTATCTTTGTAGAGGACGTTTCATATGTGTACCCTCGACTTTTAGATCCCTAGTTTTTTAAGAGATGCATAGTAATCCCTATTTTGGACATAGAGGTATTAGAGGAACCATTGATAGAATTGAGAGACATTTCTATTGGTTAGGATTGAGAAAGGACCTAGCTACTTTAGTCCAATAGTGCTTAACTTGTCAAAAGGTTAAGAGTGATCATGGTAATACACCAAGATTACTTCAACCATTACCCATACCTAGTGAAAGATGGGAGCATATTACCATGGAATTTGTGTCAGGATGCCCAAAGACAAGGACACAAAATGATCAAATCCTTACCATTATAGATAGACTTAGTAAACAGGCCCATTTCATTCCATGTAAGAAGAACATCACTACCATAGAAACCGTAGATCCTAGTGGATCATTCTAGGGGGTCTAGCGATTACCCTATGGTTGTAACATTGTAAATTGGTCAATTGGATATAATAAAATATGCACATATGCCATTAGGTCCTAGGATGGTTAGGAAAGGATAGTATTGTGCATGGGTATTGCATTAATCAATGGTAGGCATCAAAGAGTCATAGGCTAAGCATAGAATAATAGGGTATGCCCAATGGACGTGATCCCAAAAGGCATGAGGGGTTGTACCCTCTTGCATCATTCATGGTGTGTGAGTATGGATATTTGCATGCATATGGATTGTGGCTTGAGATGAGCACGTAAGAAGAGTCGAGCAAATATACACTCACGTCGGCACTCCTTCCACCCCATTTGGAGGGCCACTCCTTCTCAAGTTCTGCATCATTCTCTCATACGTGAGCATCCTGCATTTAAGTTCATGACATCTTCTCTATAACCCACCCACCCTACTTTGAATACGAGCTCAGTACGGACACTCCACATGGACAAAAAAACTATAGCACACACCAATTGCTAGCAAGCGGCCAATGTTGAAGGTGATCCGCTCACATCTCCAACACCACCATGCTTCAATTCATCTTGAAACAGAACCTACTCATCAAACCAACTTTCCTTATTCCAACAGCAACTACGCACCAAATTCTTATGGTGACAACACATGCCCATGGCACATGCATAATATCATGAATACATCTCCCACACGACACTCACAATCATGGGTTTGTTACATCCCACTTCCTCATTCTACCCCTCAGAGGTAGCCACCTATGCAAAGCCTTCCACGTGAAAAATGACACCCTCCCAATTAGTGGCCCTTTCCATATAGCCATAAATCTTGCCCTCCACCATTTTGGATATTTCCTTAGTCCCCACTTCTCATTCAATTTACCCCACAAATTCACATCATCCCAAAGAGGCTTATAAACCTTCCTAGTAGTGATCTTCCTCAAGGCACTCCCAACATTCCATTGGTTAACCTTGTAGTCAGATGACGTCATAGAATTTGTAGGCCAACCCTACGGATATTTTTGAGCATGTATTAATTGGAGCTACTTCTCTATTAGACAATCCATAATGCTCCCTTACAACATCGGTCTCCAGCACACCCTTCTAAAGTCCCAGAGATGCCACCAATAGTGAACTCTTTTCTTCTAAGCCGACCTAGCAGTCTACACATCCATCTGTTCTAATGCCTTATCGTCTGCCTAGCTCCACCATATCCACTCATTCAAACTTGCATCACTCCTCTCAACTCGACCTCCCTTTCCATCTCATCAGTTTGCCATAAAGTTCCCACGCATCAATTAATCCCAAGAACAAATTCAAGCCACAAAGTTTCAAAGGGAGCTAGGAAAATGTATTATCATACCACAACATATTCCTCCACTTCCCAATGCTCTTACTCTTAGCTTGCTCTACAAACCACCATAGGCATTCCACCCACAGAGCCTTGCACTCAAACTCCCTAGGCATCCATTTACAAACAATGCTAGATTCTTAGCATCCACATATAGGACCCCCCAACCACCATTTTCCTTTAGCATCTTCATTAGATCCCAAGGCACATGATGCCATCTTCTATTGCGTCTATCCTCCATCTAGATAAATGCCCTCAGCATCTTCTCCACTTCTAACCAATAAACCCTTTTAAACCTCCAAATCAAGGCTAAATAAGTCATCAACACAGAGAGAACATGCTTCACAATGAGTACCCTTGCATTCCATTCATTGCATTCATAATGCTTCACAATGAGTACATTGCATTTTAATCCAACCCTTGAATTCCAACCCACTGTAGTACCATGCCAAGCTCTAATTTTTGGCCAAATTTTATCCTTAAATTAATCAAATCTCTGTCTCAAAGTAATTGCTACCCCAAAGGGGCACCCAAGTACCTAATTATCACCCCTCTTTCCACCCACTTCATGTAACTATAGCATCCACCTAGGTAGAGGCTTCGAATTAAATATTAGCCCAAATGTCTTCTCCCAACTACAAACCGATCCTGAGATCAAACAAAACTTCCACAACACCTTAGTTAGATTCTTCACACTCTCCTTACATTCCAAGGACAAGGCAACCATATCATTTGCAAAACAACTAAAGACACGTCTGATTACTAAAAGGTAACATCACACCTTTAATATTTCCCATAGCAATGCCTTCCTTGATCATATGAACTAGGGGAATAGTACATATAGCAAACAACAAAGGGGCCAAGGGGGCACCCCTACCTCAAAGACCTCCTAAGTTCAAACCTCCCCACCACTCCTCCATTCAGATAAAGTGTAGTAGCAACATTCTTAATAAGAGCACCAACCATCCTGTACAAACTAGGGCCAACAAACCCCAACTTATCCAACACTACTAATATAGAGTCCCATCTGAATCTATCATAAGCCTAATCAAAATCAAAGCCCAACAACACACATCTTTGTCTCGAAGTAGCAAAAAAATACAAAGTCCCTCAAACATTCAAAATGTTTTCAAACATATCTCTAGCCTTAACAAAACCATTATGCTCTCTATCGACTACTTTGGCATGAATCTCTCTAATTCTCAAGTCCAATGTTTTAGCCAGTATTTTATAGTATGTATTCAACATTTGTAATTAGCCTCTAGTCCCTAACCTTCAACTTGTTTTGCCTTTTGAAAACAAATTCATTAACCCCACATTCATATCCTCTAACATCGCCCAATTCGCCATCTCTAGATAATGCCCCTTTATTACACTTCTAAAGGCAAGAAAAAACTCAATTGTAAGGCCATCGAGCCCTGAGGATTTATCAATTTCAAGGCAATCTAAAGCCTCCCACAGTTCCTCCTATGAGAAGTCCTTTCTAGTCCAGCTCTATGAAAAGACAAGACTCTTTGATTAAGGTCTCCCAGTGTCTCATGAAGCTGATCCACCCACAAACTATTTTGAACACCTTCTGTGCCAACAATGCAAGACAACTCCTTTTGATACACTTTAGATGTATGCCAAAACTCAGAGACCAAATTACCTTCCACATCCATCACTTTCTCAATCCTCTCAACCAAATGCTTCTTCTTAACTATTTGACATAAAAACTTCATAGGGCAGCCCCATAAGGACAACCACATTATCCTACTCTTCACCTTTGCAGACTCTACAACATGCCCCTTGGCACCTTACTCTTTTTGGATACTCAAGGTGATGGGTTTTCATATTGGTATGGTTGATGCCACGGTGTGCCATTTGGCTCAAAATGGTATGGTATGCTGGTAACGAAGAAAATTTTAACCCCCAATTATGGGCTAAATTTAAAGAGAAAATGATGAACTTAAACCAAGTATTGTTGCATCATTGCCTGATTGCTTAATGCCTTGCCAAATGAATTGTTGGATGGAGAATAGTGGCAACAACAGTTCATCATTTATTGGATTTTAACTAGAGAGCTTCTTACAATGGAGTAAATACCTTGTGTGCCATACTTCTTCAAAGGAAATTCGAATTTGTATTTGAACAATAGCTTTCTTCCATGAACCGGCTCAGGTATTGAAGAGATTTAAATGGTCCCTTTCTTCATTCATCATAGAATCCTCCACTTTCACTAGCAAGGAAGGGTTTGTAGGATCTTGAATCAAGGCATTCTTCACCTTCAACCTATACTCAATCACTAACTCATTAAACCTAAGCTTCTCCTCTCTAACACTCTGATCCCAAACCTTAGCAACCTTCACCACCTGCTGATGAATAGCCTTATCCCATCTCTCATATGGACCACTCAACCCAACTAAAGTCCTCACCCAACTCTCTTCACCCCCTCACAACATTCCACCCTCATTAAAAGTCCCTTGTCAAACTTAAATGGAATATCATACGATCTTCCTACTTCCCTAGGTATAGAGAAACTCCATCCAATTGGAGCATGACCAGATAACCCCAAACAAAACAAAATTTTACCGCCCATATGAGCACTCATCCACCCTCCCCAAACACATAAAACGTATCAATACAACTAGCACGAAAATCAATCCCCTTACATCTATTATTCCATGTGCAACCTCAAAACCATTTCGAATTAATCTTAAAATAGTCAACCAACCACTTGTTAAGACATAAAATCTTCCCAGATTATGACTTAGCCATAAAAATACTTGTCTAGGAATGAGACCAATTCTCACTACACTCAATCAATGTCTAATCACCCCCCGTTATCCATTTATTCGTTTGTGATCAACTCATTCAAATCATTCCAACACTTCTCTATTACACTAACATCATTAGAGACACATATACAAGCAAAATTGAACTTAAAGTCCCCCATACTCATAGAGACATAGCCAAAAATTTCGCTTCACCATCATGAATAGCTCTAGACCTTTGATCGCCCCACTAAACAAAATGGAAACTTCTCCTGTACCTCTCACTAGGGTATTTACTACTACCTCATGGCCAGTTTGCTTGTAGGCTAGCCAGATTCCCTTATTCACACCACATTTGATCTCTTGCAACAACATAATCTCTGTATTCCATTGTTAACTACATTAGTTGACAATGTCATTTGATGGATAATGGCAAGTTCGTAGAGCTAAAATTGGAGCCAAATAGGCCCAAGATGGTTGTAAAACTATGAGGAAAGACAATGGTGTAAAGAGATTAGAATTGGCCCTCCCTTCAAAAGGTGGCATGTATAAAAGGCCACTCCTCCTCTTTGGGGTTGTCATTTATTACCTCATAGTGCCTTTTGTGAATGCCATGTTCTCTTCTCCTCTTCCCTTCTTCTTCTTCTCCTCCTCCTCTCCCTTCTCCACTCCCCTCTCCTCTCCTTCTTCTTCTCCCTATGGATTAACGATTGCAACAAGTCATGAGTCTCTAGAGTGATGCTAGTGGATGGCATTTGCATGCATTGTTCTCAACCCAAAGTAGCTTGGAGGAGTACTCCATCGGTGTTCCTACAAGCTCCCCATGACACGTGAGTCACCGCCAGAGACTACACTTTTTTGGTGCCATTGCCAGGGAGTTCTAGGTGTGCGTTTCCATTGCATTTGCTTCTCTCATTATCCACCCATTGTCCAACATTGAATATTGTAGAGAAAAGTTGTTGGTTTGGGTGTATAGGAAGGTGTGAGTAAAAGACAGGTGTTGAAAGTCATTTGGAGAGATTTTAAATAATTTTGGTATTTTTTAGTGTTTAAAGTTTGTGAAAGGTGAAAGGTATATTTGGTGATTGCTAAGATGTGTGTAATAGAAAATCCCACAGTGATTTTTGAAAAGGGAAAATTTGTTACTTTTGCAAAACACTCCATTGGTTCTTCAAAAGTTATTTTTTATTGTTGCTTTTTGCATTAATTAGGTAGATGGAGTAGTATGGCACCCCCCTCACACATAAAGTCTTGAACAAAAACTATAAAAATCAAGGAAATGCCCAATGTGTGTCTGTGTGTTGCTACGTTAAGCTTAACACAACAACCTCGGAAGTCACCGCCTTAAGCAGTCTCGCTACGTTAAGAAGTTGTTGTGTTAAGCAGTCACTGTGTCAGCCAGTCATGGCTCTAAGAAGTTGCCGCGTTAAGAAGTCATCACGTAAAGAAGCTACGTTAAGCAATCGCTACATTAAGAAGTCATTCCGTTAGCCAGTTGTCGCGTTAAGAAGTTTCGCCTTAATAAGTCACTGCGTTAAGAAGTTGCTGCATTAGCTAGCTGCAAAGTTAGAAATTTGTCATGTTAAGAAGTCGCTACATTAAGAAGTCACTGTGTTAAGCAATCGTTGCATTAAGAAGTCGCTACGTTAAGTAGTACATGTGCTCCATCCTCTCCATGTTTGTCTTGTTTGACGTGTTTCAATAATATTTAAGGCAAGTTATTTGTTGCCCAAAAATGCAATGTGCATGCAATTATTGTGTATAATGCAAATGATTTGAATGATGATTGACACGCAGGAAAAGGTCATGCGGCAGAAAGAGAAAAGCAAGGAAGGAAGCATACTATTAAACATGCTGGGGACACAAACAATGATGAAGGGTATCCTGATGAGAAAAGGTCCTTCCAGGTTGATTGACACAAAAAATGAGTGTTGGATTTTTTTGTTGAGCATTATGAACATTTCTTCTTGGACATACACTAGTGGTTGTTGCTTTGTTTTTTTCTTTACTTGAGGGGAGACAATAAATATCACTACTGTAGACAAATAATATCCATATTGTAGACTCTATATCACTAACATCACTTGCCTAATCTACATGTAGACTCTTTATCCATATTGTAGGCTCTCTATCCCATATTGTAGACTCTTTATCCATATTGTAGACTCTCTATCACTAACATCATTGCCTAATCTACATCTACTCTTGATCTGCATCTAGAAGAGAGCCAAGAGGATTAGGCATCCTTAGGGGAGAAACAAGTTACTCCGAAAGAAGAATTGGAGTACAAGAGAATCATGGGTTGGGTAGACTAACATTAAGGCCCTTATAGGAAATCAATATTCTTGGGGAGGGTTAATATCGCAAAGATTTGTGTACAATATGTTGATAAATTTGATTGTGTAGAGGTAGCCAAACCAACCCGGAAGCTCTCACTCCATCGCAAGGAAGTGCCGAAATGTTCTTTATTCATCTTAGTAAGTGAGAGTTTCTCCCAGCATCAGATAAATTGTCGCCCCATGTGATCCAATAAGTTAAGCTTCTTTCGTATCAACCAGCTACATGCTACTCTATAGAAGGTGACAAGGCTTCCATCTAAAGTCCAAACTTTTCTACGCAAGAAACATAATTCTTGATGGACTCTAGTGAGGTTGGGAGGAAGAAGATGATGAAAATGGAGCTCAAAGCTTCAAAAATCTCGTAGGGGTTTCCCCTGTTTCTATCGACGCTTGATGCAAGCTTGGTATTATCACCTGATGAGAACTTGGGATCCAGCTAAGCTGTAGATACACTGCCAGATCTAGCTTGATAATGGTTAGAGCATCGTGCAAGCGGGGGCAAAGTGCTAGAAAAGGATTGCCAATGACAAAAAGAGGCAATGCACAAATAGTAATTATGTTGGACCAACTGAGAATGCAACGCTTCACCATCTCATGCATATTTTGCATTTCAGGACAGCTTTGGTGCTAGGGGGATTAAGTTGCATATGATGCTTCTCATGCCTCATGATTCTTCATTTGTAGCCATAGATTCTTGGTATCTAGATAGTGGTGCATCGAAGCACATGACTCACAGGAAAGAGTGGTTTGAAGAAATCAAACCTGTTCATGGCAGACAGGTTACTTGTGCCACTGATGCCACTCAGGACATCATAGGAGAGGAAGATGTTCCCATCCTTCTAGATTCGAGAATTGTCCAAGTTGTTGTTGCTATATCTGACCCACTGCATTAGCAATAACGTAGCAACCAAAGGTGGGCAGTTGGCCAAATGCTGTAAATTTAGACAAAATTAATGAAATTTGCTTGTAGACTGTACTGAAATAAAGGCCATTTTATAAAAAAATGCTAGGGCACTGTCCCCGTCCCCCATCAGGATTGTCCCTAGACCTTAGTACAGGGAAGCCACAAGGGGCTGCCACCCCTTAACCCCACGTCATCAAAGCAGAATCAACTTAGCATTAGGGCCTCAAATGTGCTAAACACATGCACTTAAGATCATGAAGAGTCCTAGGAGCTAATAAGCATAGTGCCTCAAATACCCTCTTATCGACCTATACACCTAGCTCTACATCCTTAGGGTCAACAAGCTTAAAAGTTGGGTTCTTATGCCTTACACGAACCACCACAACGTGACCTGCCTAGCTCAGAAGGGTCTATGAGCCTGGACAGAGACATGTAATAATGTTAGAGCCTCAGTGGCTCCAAGCACTAGCTTCAATGATTTCTAGTCTCCTACCCCATCTACAACAGCTAGATTAAGGGAAACCTTTTCCAATATTATGGGTAGATGAACCAGCAGACATGCTAAACCCATTTGATAGGGAGAATGGGATGGTAGTAGAACCTCATGTGTCAACCCAACTATCGATGCCAGAAGTAATTAAGAACCAAGTCCCATTGTATCTACTGGCAATCAATCACCACCAGGTCCATTCTTTAATGAGATATAGTCAAATAGAGGTGAATTTGGCCTTAGGCTCCCCTAAGGGTTTGACGCCCTACTGACACGACTCCCAAACGACCAGCTCTTAAATTGGTAGATTATGCAAACTCTGATATCAAAGGTTATGAAGGTGATCAAGAAAATAAAATCACTCACCAGGATGATTTGAAGGCAGCACAGTCTGCCAAAACAACTACTAGCTTCTGAATTATTTCTTAAGTCATTGTCAAAGCAACAGCCCAACCGGTAGGAGCTCTAAGGGACATCACAAGATTAAGACCTTTTGTATGACCTACTGAGTGTGGTTTGTGGTAATGGACTTTCCCAACCAACCGGGTGGCTATGACATTATATTGGGTAGACCTTTCATGCAAACTGCTGGATTGGTCCATGGTTGTAGCTCAAATAGAATATGTATACATAAGAATGAGCAAGTCACGAGGGTGCTCCAAACTTGGAAGGCTCATCCTATGTCGGAGAATCTATTCGCAGCTGAATTTGACACCACCAATAGGTCCACATCAATAAATGTATTCAATGCTTATAAGAAAGAGGACAAGAGAAAGAGTCCTAGAGACCCTTGCTATGCTCCTTTACCATAGTTAGAAAACTCAACGAATTGGATTGAATTCCCACTACAAGCCTCATGAGAGGTGAATGCTTATTGCCAAGGTTCCTCATTGGGCTAAGGGATGCGAAGCTGCATGATCATCTGTTCACCCTGAACCCCACATCATTTCAGTTGTGCAGCAAGACCGCTGTGCCCTTGGATGACAATATGAAGGACAAGGCCCAATTTGAAAAGTTCCCTATAGTTGCATCCGATTTATCCCACATGGGTAAGAATATTAGCATAGATGAGGAACAATGTCTTTTTTTATTTATAAGGGTAAATCCCAATAATCCGACTTGCAAAAAAGATGAGGTAATTAGGGGCAAAATGCCAAAGAAGCTAAAGAACTTAGAGTTATTTAGCTATATTAAGAACCCTGCCCTAGGTGACAATTTTAAAGAGTCTCATCTTCCAATGAACCATGTTTTGAGCTACAAATGCTATGTTCTTTCATGATGTTTGCAAAGAAAGAACTAGCTCCTCTTGTATCTCCTTTGGTCTCCTATGTAATGACTTGATGATCTCACACTTGCATGTTTGACTCCACTGATATATGCAAGGATCTCACACTTGCCTCTTTGAGATAATCTCATCTTCTATCTTAATGGAAGTATAGTCTATCTTTGGAGTGGTATTGCTAGCCATTAGCTCCATGATTATAAATACCAAAGAAAGCAAGAGATATAGAATTTTAGCAACAATCCTTAGTACTTAAACATTCTACTTTGGTTGAGGAAAGGGAGTACGAACTAACATTGGGGTGGGCAACAATCTCTACCACATTGATGACCATATCAATAGTCCAAGCTATGGATTTTTAGCAAGAAAAGGATGCAAAAATAGGTGTGATTCAAATCAAGGAGCTATCTTCAAAATTTCACTAATCCGAGTATTTTTCTTAGCAATTGGTGATGCAACCTAGAGGGCTATGTGGGTGCTTGCCTAGGAAGATAAGGCATCTAGGTTTTATTGGGACCAGCAAGATCAACTCCTAGAAGATTGCAATGTGGGATTGTGATATGAGGCTAAAGGGTGAAGGCTGGGCTTGGTGACTAATAATAGTTAGAGGATTTTTTTTGAAAGGCCCTACACTACTACATATGGGCCCCTCACTGATGCTCTTTTGCAATCCTTTCCACACTCTTGGTGTTATTCTCCTTTTGGTAGGGAAATGATAGAGTGCCAACAAAAGTGACAGAGCATCAAAAATTGCATGGCTTGGTGAAATCATCAACCACCAATGCTATAAGGTCGTTAGCTTGAAATTCCCAATGAAAATACTGATGGTTACACTCATACTAGGAGTCCAAAATATTTTATAGAAAGTTATTTTCAATACCACATAGTCATATTTCCATGGGATTTTAATCGTTTGAAGGATAAAAATAGTGAGCATTTCCACTCCAAGTTTGGGGTTAAAATACTATATATATACATATTCATGAATAAATAAACAATTGAATTGAATAATGCAAGTACAAGTTAATTCATATTAATTAGGGGCTACATCTTTAAACTAGTATTCACATCAGAGGCTGCATCTTCAGCCAAGTCCATCGTGCCAAATAATATTTACATCAAGGGCTGCATCTTTAGTCAAGCCTACCTTGCCAAATAAGTTTATTTTCTAGTTCTATCCTTAGCTCACCTACATAATTGGGATCTATAGTTGCCCATTGCATCGCCATAGCTAGCAAAATTCACATTTGCCTTCCTTGTTGGTCTTCTTGCAAATTTTTGCAAGTCTTTGTATCGAAGCAATGTTTGTTTTGTCTTCATTCTCAAGCTATGGTGGTTATACAACATCTGTGTAACACCTCAACTATTGTTCTTGTGCTCTTTCTATTTAGTGATTGAGGCATTCCTTGCAAAATCTAATAGATTCATGCATTCCTTGCAGTTGGATCAATACACTATGACCCAAAAGTTTGCATTTTATGAAGATACCTATGGTCCTCTATTCACGGATTGCTCCCACAATGAATTCGCTGCCTCTCCTTTATCTTTATTTCAACAAACATTGATGCCCATCCATTTAAGACCTCATCTTTTGTTCTTGCGATGTTTCTATTTATTGATTCATGCATTCCTTGTTGCAAAGTCTAACACCTCATCTTTCTTCTTGCACTCTTGATTTATGCATTCCTTGAAGTTGATTCAATTTACTCTAACAAAAAGTTGCATTTTATGATGGTCCCTACGGTTATCTATCAAACAAAACCAACATCCTCGACGCAAATAAAAAACACTATTCACATATAAACCATCATCTATTCACGGATTGCTCCCATAACGAATTGATTGTCACTGCCTACAAAATCCATGCGCACACCTATAACATGAAATGTATCCTCATGTGCATTAGCCATCCCATGCACATGATTGTCACTTACCAAAACACTCTGATTACTATGGCCTTCCCTTAGTTGCCACATGTAAAGTGACATGATGATTCCAGTGATTTGGTTTTCAACTTAGTCTCCTACGTTGCCTCTCCTTCATTTTTCTTTCAACAAATGTGGATGCCCTTCTTTGAAGTTGATGAAAAAATCAATTAAGCCTCCTTTTATCTTTTGCATCTGCCTCTCCTTCGTCTTTCCCAAACTAGCACGTTTGATCTCTCCTCTCCATTCCTTGATGGTCCTCTCTTATCTCCTCAACTAGTCTGGGTTATAACACTTTCGTCTCCTCATCTGGGCACTCAACTCATGTGGCAGTTCTTCAATCTAATGCATAGCGGAGTTGCAAAACCTCAATTGGGGGGTTAAGCACAGGGTTGCTAGGCACAATGGTGCTTTATAGCATCCATGTAGGCCAATCAAGAGGGGGCTATGCTACAAAAAAAGAGTAAGGAGGTGCAAACAGAGATGCATTGTGATGGAGGAGGATTTCAACTTGCTTTGGATCACATGGGAAGTGTACACGGATCACCATGTAGAGTTCTTTGGGCAAGGCACTGGAGAGCCACATTTCATGGATCATCCTTCTTCAAGCCACATGGCAACTCTCCTCCTCCAAGCTGGCACATGTCCCCCGCCCTTGCCCATAATTAATAACTAATAGATATTGGAAACTTTTATTGGAATATTTATGAAAGCTACTTTACATTTTCTTTAATGGGAACTTAGTGATTGTGCCACATCGTTGAAAGCAAGGCCATAGTGGTGACTTCAGCATAGATACCTCAATCTCCAAACCATGATGGACTCTTGCTGCTTCAACTTAGAATTCAAAGAACCAACAGCTTACGACTCTCATTTAAACCATAAATGGAGCAACCTTGCAAGCCCAGCAAACAAGCATGCACCTCATGATAGATCATTCCATTGGATACATTTGCACAGAATGCACACTAACATGTACACCTACAAAAGCATTCTAAAAGGCAGAGCCTTAGTGATGTGAAAGCCCTTGCCAACCAACATGAAGGGGAGTTCGGGGGCATGTGAAACACAAAAGGCCATGTCTCTATGGATGATATGGGGTGTGAGGTAGCTAATACAAAAGGAAATGTTGAATCCAATCATCTCCACCACCCCCACCATGGACTGCCTAAAGCTCGCTGTCTCTTCTTCTTCTTCTTCTTCTGTTATCCCTGCCTCTACCCTCCTGCCCACCAAGTCTTGCAAGCCCTACACCTTACGCATTCTTTGCGGTAGAGCTCAGAGAACCGCTTCTTCCTCCGAGACCAGCGGAGATGCCCTTGTCGCGGACCAGCAGGCTCTGCAGCGACGTAGCCCGCCTTCTCGTGAGCACAAGATTCCAGACAAGGCGCGCAAGAAGAAGGATAAACCCCCCGTGAAAAGTACTCAACCCGGATGTTATGGTTGCGGTGCGCCTTTGCAAACTCAGGACTCGGAGGCCCCGGGCTACGTACCTTTAGATACGTTTGAGACGGTAAGTCACACTTTTTTGTTAATGAAGATAGTTTTTAGTCTTAGATATCACTACGTTCCGTAATGTTTTCACTGCAGTAATGTTATAGTGAATGTAAATGTGGTTGGGAAACCTTTAGAAAATGATAGGAACAGTTTGCTGCTACCTACTGAGGGCGTGCGCATGAGCAGTGAAGGATCAACAAGTCCGTTAGCCACTGATGTATTGCATTGTTGTCGTATTGTGGAAAGGTTTTTGAGTGCCCTCGTCTAACATCTCAACTATGGCGATAAGGTCGATGACGATGAGCTTAATTCTAATGTCGTAGGGCTTGGGGAGGATATCAATTCCTCAAAATTTCGTATGTCTAGTGTCTCCAATTGGAGGAGGTCATTTGCTTGCTAGATCACCTTCAAATACATGAGAGACAGCAACAACTAAACGCATGAGACGCAAAAGTTGTGCAATCACTCGTGACCCAAGCAGTTAGCATCCAGCAGTGTGGTTTCAAGAAATTTGAAAGTGATGCAACGTGCAATGTGTTCTAAGTTATGAAGGGCATAGGAAGAGTCACACAACTAGTCGTACGTTTTCAAAAGACTACCAAGATTTAGTAAGTGTAATTTTAGACTGCAGTGTTTAGAGCAGGAGTTTGGGCACGTTTCTACTCAAGATATTGTGGCCTTTTCCAAGCACAAAGTTGTAATAGATTCTATAGTGCCGATGCTGGCTGACTTAAACTAAGCAATCTATCTCAGTGGACTAGTTGCACTCGTGAAACCTTCTTCTGTGGAAATTTGACCTACAGATCAGATGCTGAGGTTGCTAGACAGTCAAGTATTAGTCCAAAGAGCTATGACACGAAGACCCCCATGGCTAACAAAATCTCTCAATCCTTAACTCTTTCGTCCAGCTCACTTTCTTTCTTTTGGTGTTGAACCAAATGCTGTTCCTTGTCTTCTTGAGCGGGGTACAACTTTTTTCCCCGTTTTCCTTGAGCCCGGTGCTCTTTTTCCTTTCTGGCTGCACAAGTAAGGAGCGTTCTTGTTCCTTTCTGGCCGCAGGGTCAGGAGGGGTTCCAGGTTCTCTTCTCGGGCTTCTTAAGATCTTGAATTCTTTGCAGCTTGCTCAGCGGCATGCTTAAATGCACTGCATTACTGTCTGCGTCTTCATTGCCATCTGCAATACTTTTGCCATGGCATTGCTGGGTGATCAGCAGGGCTATTGGTTGCATGCCTTGTGCCAAAACAAACGGAGATAATTAAACAAGCGAGTACAAGTACTCGTGAGCACTGCCCTTAGAGGGACGAGTTGATTTGGGAAGAGAGAGAGAGAGAGAGAGAGAGAGAGAGAGAGAGAGAGGGATGAGTTCATTTGGGAAGGGGGGAGGAAGAGCGAGGGGAGAGAGAGAGAGAGGTCACTAGAATAGAAAATGTAAAAAATAACTGCAGGGACACTTTTAAGAAAAGTGTAAGGAGAGCACTGCCTGCAGGGCAGTGCTAACAAATGTGGCATGGGACATTTCTTCTTGAGAAGAATTGTGGTGTGAACGAAACTCACCAACAGTCAATATCCAATGGGAAAATTCTTGGACCTTGATCTGAGATGCAACTTCCACGATGCACCAAGGGTCCCATCTTTGGAAATGGAAACTGATGCATTTTCCCTAACAAGCAGCCGTCATAGACATGTTTTGTAATTGCATGCGTGGGTGGGGGATCTACCACCATGTCCTTTGAATGCATCTTCGCCAAACTATTAAAGCTAAGATGCCCCAATCTCTCATGCCATAAGTGAGTATCGGAAATCACAGATTGAGCAATGGCATTATCTTCTATAGCAGCCCGTTCTTCAAAAGTATCAAGGTGATACAGCCCTCTGTCAAGTGTCCCATTGAGTACAATACAGTTATCGTACGGATTATCATACATGGCACAATGATGACCATAAAAAGAACTTTGACGCCATTTGTTGAGATGGCCGAAACAGGAATCAGATTCTTCTTTATACCTGGAACATACAAAACTTCTGCAATTGTCATTGTAGCACCTGACACTAATGTGACCAGCACCTCAACATTCCCTTTCACGGGATAAAGGAAAAGCGTGCCTTGCTAATGTAAGAGCCTCAAGGTTATCACTGCAAAGAGCTGGCTGCTCAAAGTATCTGACTGCTAGTTGCAAATTTTGAGTAAAAAATGATGGCAATCTATCGTGAATGCCAAAAGTGGTTGCTCAAACATCGAGCAAAATGCACAAGCTGTCCCGAAAATCTGTTGCAAGAATCTGTCCAAGAAAGCACTGGCCTGCAAAAAGTGGGTGGCCCAAATCAAAGGGCAAATACCTGGAAAGCTGTCCAATGTGAATCTGTCCACAAATAGACAGCACAAGATACAAAAGCCCCAAAATCTAAAGGACGAATTACCCAATCAAAGGGCAAATGCAAGAAAATACCAAATTTGGCTGATCAAGAAAATGTCACTGCAATTGGCAGCAAATTTGGCAATAGCCCCAAATTTTGAGAGGGCAATATGCCAAAAAGAGGGTAAATTGGGAAAAGCCCCAAATTTGCAATCCTGCAAATGTGACCCAATGTTTTGCGAATGCTTCTCATGCAATGTCTGCGATAAATTGCACCTGGCCTAAAAAATCAGATCAAAGTGGCCAAATGTTACTACAATGAGTGCAAATGTGACAAAATAACGTGCAAATATGAAAATATCATGCAATTAGCCTGCAGTAGATCCAAAAGCCCCAATTTCGGAGATCAAATGGAGTCAAAAGAGGGCAAATACTGCAAAAGGCCAAAATTTTTTGGAGATGAAATGGAGTCAAAAGAGAGCAAATATTGCAAAAGCCCCAAAACGAGACCAAAGGAGCAAATGTCACTGCAAATGTGATACAAAAACCCCAATTTTGTTGGCCCAAGCCCCAGTTGAGAGATCTCATACGGTGTACAATCAATCGGCGTAAGATGTACGGTCAACTTGTGTAGGATGTACAGTCAACAACTGGAATGCTATGCAAGTTGTACGGCAAGCTTTTCGTACAGTTGTACTGAAAACATAGTTGTACATGATTGCAAAATTCGTACGATAGAATTTTGACAGGCGTAGTGTTGATTTCTGACAGTTGCATGGGCGTTCACAGTACTGGTACAATTACCGTACGATTGTATGACCATGCGATGAGCAATCTGCTTTGTTGTACGATTGTACGATGATGTAGTGTAGAAATGTGATGGAGGTTTGTACATACGTTGACGAAGGGCAAATTTATACAGAGGTACTGTCAATGTACTAGTAGGTATTGAGAAGAACAGTGGTAACACAGATGCAAGTTGAACTTGTAGCAATTGATACAAAATGAGTACAAAGGCTAGAGCTACCTGTTGAATGGGCAAGTCGAAAGTGCAAGCAAGGGGACCCTGATACCAGTGTTGGGTGTGGGGACACAATGGAATGGATATGGAATGCAAGGAGTAAACAACAAGCTAAGGAAACGAGGAGTACTTGCAAATGGATGATGAGAAAGTACAAGTGGTAGCCAATATAGGCCCCAAAGTCGACCACAAGAGTTGACCTATAAGGCCATACCAGGGCTAAGTGCTAACAACCCTTCCCTATATAAAGGCCGCCTTTTTTGGGAGAGGGATTAAGTAGTCATTGCAGCAGCTCCTTGATTGTGTATCGTACCTCCTGGACTGTATAAGACAGCAAAAGAGGGAGAGCATAGTTACAATCAAACATTTGGAGGTTCCAAATGTTCGATAAGTTTGAAAAAATGAGGTGGAGTTTCCAAACGTGGTTTTTTTAATATCATGATTTCAATTAAAAAAATGCTATGCTGCACATTTAACATATATGCCATTACTATGCTGCATATTTTGACATATTGTCAACAAAATTACAAAGTCAAATACGAAACCTTTTTTCTCAAAAAACAGCCTACAAGTTAGAACTTGCTAGTTGCAAAATATGAAACTTGAAAGCGATGGTGTCCCCAAACATCAATGTCAAGGCTAGTAATTACCAACTAGCTACTAAATAGCTGGTAGCTAGTAGCTAGCATCTAAAAGCTAGAGCAGGCTGCAGCATGGAACCCTAGGGCCTGGAGAGCAGCAAACGTCACGACCTTGGAGGTAGAGCTGTTGCTTTCAACGTAGGAGGTACGGATGCCGTCGTGCGAGTACAAGTGTCAAAAACAGGCATGAAAAAAGAGGCGACATCTTCATAGTTTAAGACTTAGGCTCTTTTTCAAACGTTTGAAAATTTTCAAACTTGTGCATGCAAAGCAAAGTTTGATTGATGTTTCCAAATGCCTTTTTTTCAAACGTTTCCAAACGTTTGGTAAATCAAACGCGTTTGATAGTAAGTATGAGGGAGAGTTGAGCATCTTTTTGGGCTCCTCCTAAGCCATTGAAGTCCTTTATTTAAAGGCGCATAACACGAGGAGTGAGAGGCAACTGCAGACCGCCTTCAGGTGCTAGTCGAGAAGCACGCAGCTGTCCACGTGGTGGGTGTATACTTTTGTATTCAGCTTTGGAACTCTACTTTGATATGATTTGTTTGCCTATCTGGCTGTCTACATCTACAAATCTGCGCATGGTTTGAAAGAAGCTTGTGTGCTCACTAAGAGGAGGATTTAAAACAGGGTGTAATCTCTTGGATTACTAATCTTTTGGTATACAGTTAGGCCTTGGCTCAGCAAGTGAGTCTCTTTCTCTATTTATTCTAACATGGTATGAAAGCTATTGAGAGCTGTGGCACAGGGTTTTTTCACTTGAAAACAAAGGCGTTGGCTTTGTCGAAAGGAAGGTGATTGCCAGGTGCAGCAAGAGGAGTAGGAAGATGTACTCATATATGTGATGGACAAGTGCCTTTGCCAGAAGGGAGGCGACTCGATTGTCAATGTTCTGAGTGGTCAAAAGTTGAAGTAGTGTTCACTCCTTGCGGCCATCCCCAGCCTTCATCTTTGTTCTCTCTCCATAGCTGCAAGAAACGGCGTTTCGGCCGTTAGAAACAAAAACGGAAACAATTGGGAAACGAAAACGGCCGAAATGGCATTTCTGTTTCCTTGATTTTTTGGGAAACCCTAATTGCGGGTTTTTGCACCTGCTGCCTCTACCCTCTACTTGCCTGCTGCAGCCTACCTTCCACTCTCCTCTACTCTCCTCTACCCTACTCTCCACTCTCCTACTCTCCTCTACCCTCCACTCTCCTACCTCTCCTCCACCCTCCACTCTCCTACTTCTACTTCTTTTACCCTCTCCACTACCCTCTACTCTCCTTTACCCTCTTCACTCTCTTCCTCCTCCTACTTCTCATACTCCCTCCGACCTCCTTGAGGAGTCCTCTCTTTACCCTCACTCTCCTCCTACTCCTCATACTCCCTCCGACCTCCTTGAGGAGTCCTCCTCTCTCTCTCTCTCTCTCTCTCTCCCCTCTTTAAGCACTATATTCATAATTGTATTATGTATAAAAAATTATTTTTTACACATAAATTGTACTGTATTGCTGTTTCTCGTTTCCCTGTTTCGGCTTGGGCCGGAAATTTCGTTTTTGGCGTTTTGGTTTCGGCTGGCAACTATGCTACTCTCCTTCCCCACCCTCCAGCTTGCCTTTGCCCTGTGTAGCCTCACCATTGTTTGTTTGCAGGCCCGCCCCCAGCTTGAAGCTCGCACGTGTTTGCTGCTGTTGTGCATAGCTCTGGAGCTGCACATGGAGATCATTTGCAGGTTGCGGGTGCACCATTGCAGGTGTCAACAGATTGCACATCCTCTATTTTTGTATCGTGAGCAGCTGCTTGGACTGTGCGTGGAGTTTGCTTGATTGTGGCTCACCCGGGAGCACCTAGGGGTGGTCCGCGGTTACCTAGGATGCCCCCCTGCAGGTCGCATAACCTCCCTCATGCACAAGTGTCAGCTCGGTATTATGCAGTGGGCTGTGCTGGGCTTCCAGTTAGAAGCTCGGTTTTGGGAGCTGCCTTGCAGTTCAGACTGCTGCCTTGTACTTGGTGGATGTTGCTGCTGGTTTTTTATTGAGCATTGAGCTGTGCTCGAAGCTGCCTTTGGTGCGAACTACAGAGGCTGGTGTGTTTGGGCTCTTTGCTTGAGCTTGGGCTTTTTTCTGCCTTTTTTCTGGCCTTGGAAGAAGCCGAAGGCCTTGCTTAGGATGGGCTGTTCGCTACCCCTTTTGTGGCCAGAAACTTGCCATTGGGCTGCCTCTTCTCAAGCTTTTGGTGAAATGGTTGCAGGCCCTTGGCAGCCCTCAGCTTTCAACTTCTTGTGGCACTCCTTTCAGCTTCTTTTTGCCACTGGCCTTTCCTTTCTTTCTTCTTCCAGGTCCTCCCTTCTTTGCAGCAGCGGTTTGACAGGCAGCACCCGTGACTTCCTAAGCTGTTAAGGCTTGCGGACAAGCAACTGGTGAAGCAAGCAGTTCAGTCACTCCAAAAATACAGTAGTAGTGGGCAGGATTGTGGGTCTCTCTCCCATGGGGAGTTAGGTGCGTGATTGGATTTAGGGGAGCCTAACATTAGAGGGTGATCACATTCAAGAGGTTACCATCTATAGGAGAGGTGTCTTCCTCCGCCAATTGAGCTCCCCCGACGCCACTCTAGTCCTTGTGGAGCATTGGCCCGCACCTTGTGTACTTCATTCCATGGTACCACAGGTTCATACTAGATGACATGGTTCGAAACTACCTCAACAGGGGACCCATCAAATGCAAAATGCTCATCGCGTATGATGGCTTGAGATGTATTGAAGATCATAACCTTGGTTTACCCGAAGTTGACCTTCAAATCATGAGACTCACAAAAGAATTGTAGTGCATCAAGGTGAGTCCCTCTGCTGAGGAAGACAAGAGAGCCACGTCATCTGCGTAAAGCAATATCCGGATCAGCGTGCCCGCGAGAGAGCAACCTGCCCCACCCTGTGCCTGCATCACTGTCTCGAGCTCATCGATGTAGAGGCCAAACAATGTAGGTGATAATGGGCACCCTTGTTTGACCCCGATAGTGCTCATGATCTCGTTTGTCCATCTAGATCCTGTCCGGACTCTGCCTGAAACTCGCTCATAAAGTGCCATGACAGCCCAAATGATTTCCTGGTCATAACCCAAATCTTGTAGGCGACGTATGAGGCGGACTCTCGGAACAGTGTCAAATGCCTTGTGGAAATCCACAAAGCAACAGTAAACCCTCTGCTGTCGTGCCCTCGCCTCCTCGATGATACATCTGAGCGCGAAAATATGGTCCATGGTCCCATGATCCCATCTGAAACCATCGTGTCCTGCTGCTCTGAGTCCTCGACACTTTGTAAATCTGCTGACCTCAGAATCAAGTACTGATGCATAAATCTTGGACATGACATGTCCAATCATAAGACAAGAATTCGGCCAACAAAAGGAGCCTGTTTCAGCTCGAAACAGCCTCAGAAGATGGTTGAACAGCAAATAGCAGACTTTGGTAGGAGGGAGCTGTCCTTGACTGCCTTCCAGCACCAGAAAAGGTCATAAGAGAGAGCGTCCAGCAAGCTGCAGCAAATCTGCCCTGAATTCGTCCCCCTGAATGAAGATTTCAACCCATAATTCAGTGCGCCTTGCTCGCACCAAACAGGAGCTAGGAGAGAGGCATCCAAGAATATGGCTTCGGATGAAGAAAAGTCTGTCGTGAAGAATGTCGAGAAAAGCTTCAGAAAAGGCCCACAATGGAGACGTCTAGGTCCAGGGAGCATGTGAGCAGCAAGAAACACCAAGGGGAGAAGATCTGTTGCGGAGAAAGCTTCAGAAACGACTTCAGCCAGCCAAGAGAGAGCTGCAAAAATCCGCCATCTTCTTCAAAAGACTCCTATGGTAGGGAAGAAGACTTAGAACAACAGGGAAGACTAGGGAAGGGCTCCAAGACCTTCCAGGTGCTTCTAGATGTGATGTTGGGGTAAAGGCACATTGCCACCCTTTTGTTAAAGTTATGACACCTATGACTGTCTTAAGACAGTCATAGGGTGAAAGCCTAATCCTAATAAAACCTATGAGTTTGTGGTGTGGCTCAACACTTCACACCCACACTTTTGTGTCTCCCTCTCTCTCTTTCTGTCTTCGTCGTTCCACTCCCTCATTCTTTCCCTCTCAACTGGTATCAGAGCTTCTACCTCTCCCCCTCTTTCAGCTCTATCCCTCTACCCCTTCCTCTCCCCTCGGGCCTAGTGCCCTCAGCGGCTAGCAGGGCGGCAGCGCGGGGCAGATCGGGGCAACGCCAGTGCACGGAGCAGCGCAAGCTTGCAGGGCAAGTGGCCAGTGCAGGAGCGGCTGCTCACGCAGCCTTGGCTGCAGCAGCAGCTAGCTGCGCGGGCGCAGCCAGTTCGCGCACCGCACAACCCCGGCCGCACGCAGCCAGCGCGACCAGCGCGCAACACAGGCTGCGTGCAGCCCTTCGTACGGTCAGGTACGGCCGTCCGTACCGTCGTACGGACGCCGTACAGGTGGCCGTACTGTACGGACGCCGCCGTACGGTCGCTGCGTCAGGGAGGTACAGGTCAGATTTTTTGCTTTGGGATTTGTGCTCTCGCAGGTACAGGGTACAGCAGGTACCCTGCACAAGTACAAGAGGCACATTTTTTTTGGGGCAGAAGGAAACAAAGAGAGCACTCTACTCTTCATTCCCGGTTGTTCAGTTCTCAAAACTGTGTGGTTGAGGTCCTCGTGCTTGAGGTGACTAGTGCCACAGTGTGGTGGTTGCACAGTTATTTTGCTTCGGGAAGGTCAAATGCCTTGATTTTGCAGAGGGCTTTTATGCTTTTACTGAGTGCAAATCTCAGCTTTTGGGTGACAATTTCAAAGGGCTTTTGCCTGGAAGTTTATGCAGTGTATGCCTTGAGGCAGTGTGGAGCCAGGGTGCCCACATTGGTCTTGTTTCCGCAGTGTATTCAGTGACATTTCTTGCAGGTCACATTCTGTGTACGACACCTTGAAAAATCTCAGTTGAGCCACGCTTGGCCAGGGCGCATCGAGTTTACTCGGTCCCTAACTGTCCATCGTTGACAGTGCTCAAAAGATTTTCTCTTCAGTGTTTGTACGTTGGGATCTGTGTTGTTACTGTGTACACAGGGCCGTTTATGCATTACATTGTCAGGTGAAAGTGCTAGGAGAGCGCTGTATTTTGTATGCTACCTCAGTGTTGAGGTGTTTTTTCACTTGGTACAGGTGTCAAATCAAAGGGCTTTTGCCCAAATTTTGCTTGTGAGCACTTGAGTTACTGTTTGAGACCTTCAGATGCCTTTTATCCCCTTGGCAGAAGGGTGATTGCTTGGGATTTGTCCCATTCTTTGTTGCAGGTTTGTGACAGGCTGAGGTGTTTGGAGCCTCTTTTCAGTGAACAAAACAGTGTATGACAAGTGGTTTATGCATATAAAATCAGTGCAATACCTCATCTGAGGTGGGAGAAGTGTCTAGGACAGCAGTGTTTTGTGCTTCGTCAGCTGATGATGCACTAATAAAGCACTTGTGGAACAGCTGCAGCATTCTGAAGTTACTGTTTTATGCCTATTTGAGCACGGTACAGTGTGTCAGAAGTTACAGTGACTGGAGGGAAAATTTTCTGTTTTGCTGCAGATTTTTTTTTGACAGTAAAAACAGCACTATTGTGAGTGCTCCTGGCTCTTGATAGAACAGGTTTTCTGAGAAATCAGAATTTTATTTAGTCATTTTTTGACTTACAGGGAGTCAGATACTTTCCTTATCTGATATGGCATCAGAGGGAAGTGAATCTTCAATTCTGAACATAAAGAAATTGGAAGGGGCACACAATTATGCATTATGGGCAGAACAGTGTTTGAATGTACTTCTGCTAAAGAAGATTTCTAAGCCCATAAGGGTGAAGGGTGTCAAGCCATCTGGGATGTCAGATGATGAGTGGGAGGAGCTTGATTTGTCCGCTAGGGCTGCTATCATGCTTACTCTCAGTGATTCTCTTGTGTTCAATGTTCAGGCTGAAAAGACCTCTTATGGCCTATGGCAGAGGCTAGAAGAGTTGTATGCCCAAAAGAGTTCAGCCAATAAGGTTTATTGGTTGAAAAAGCTTGTAGACCTTCGCATGAAGGAAGGTACAGCTATGACCTCACACTTGAGTGAGTTCAATGCCATCTTTACACAGCTTATTGCATAGGGATTGAACCTTGATGAGGAGTTCAAGGCTACTTTCTTGTTGTGTACCCTCCCTGAGAGTTGGGACACTTTCAAGACCACCCTGTCTAATTCAAATGTCACTCTTATGTATGCTGATGTGGAGAGCTCTCTCCTTATGGAGGAGATGAGCAGGAAGAATAATGCGGGCAGCAAGTCTTCGAATGCTTTGCAGGTACAGGAAAGAGGTAGGACTCAGCAGAAGGGGAGATCTGCTGGAAATTCCAAATCCCGCAGTCAGTCTCGTGGCAAAAAGGATATTGAATGCTTTTACTGTGGCAAGAAGGGACATGTGAAGTCTAAGTGCTTCAAGTTTATACGGGATCAGAAAGCCAAGAAGGCTAAGACAAAGGATGTAGGCAGTGGAAGCAAAGGCAAAGGCAAGGCCAAGGCAGATGACTTGGATGCAGTGAATGTTGCAGCAGAGGACAGTGAAAGTGACAGACATGATGTTTTATGCTCTTCTGCTGTAATTGCACATACATTGGTTATTGATGGCCATGACATGCACACCTGGCTCTTGGATTCAGGTGCTTCTTTTCATGTTACTCCTCATAGGGAGTGGTTTACTTCCTACACAGGTACTCATGGAGTTGTTCACCTTGGGAACAACTATGCATGTCAGATTGCAGGGATTGGCACTATACAGATAGTATTCCCTGATGGACGCATATTTATGCTTGATGGTGTTCGCCATGTGCCGCAAATCAAGAAAAATCTGATTAGCACTGGCTTGTTGGATGACAGTGGTTACCACACCACATTTGGGGATTCCAAATGGGTGATTACTGATGGCCAGGTTGTAGTGGTTGAGGGTTATAAGAGTGATACCTTGTACCCTCTTTATGTTTCCAGTGTAGGTAATCATGTTGTTGCCATAACCGAGCTGCCAAAGGTTTCATTGTGGCATAGCCGGTTGGGACACATGTCCGTTAAAGGAATGCAAGAATTGTCACGTTTGGGTTATCTGCCGTCTCTTTCATTTTCAGATTTGCCTACTTGTGATCATTGCATATTTGGCAAGCATTCTATGACTCCTCATAAGAGGAGAACTCCCTAAAATAGAGCACCGCTTGATCTAGTGCACACTGATTGTGTGAGATGCCACAGCTATCACTAGGGGGTGCAAAGTATTTCATTACTTTTATTGATGATGCCACACGTAAAGTGTGGGTCTATTTCTTAAAGCATAAAAGCGATGCCTTAGATGCTTTCAAGAAGTTTGTCGCTCAGGTTGAGAATCGGACAGGTCGCAGGCTGAAATGCCTCAGATCCGATAATGGGGGTGAGTATGTGTCACATGCTTTTGTACAGTTTTGCGAAGCTAAGGGCATTAAACAGGAACTCACAGCCCCTCATAATGCATCTCAAAATGGTGTTAGTGAGCGGATGAATCGAACTATTTAGGAGAAGGTTCGATGTATGTTGTCTTATGCTGCATTGCCCCATGGCTTTTGGGCAGAAGCCGTGCAAACAGCAGTTCACCTAATTAACAAGTTGCCGAATAAGGCTTTGGAGTTGAAAGTGCCAGAGGAGGTGTGGTCTGGCAAGCCACCTTCATATAAGCACTTATGTGTGTTTGGCTGCGAGTGCTTTGCTCATATACGCAAAGAACTGCGCACCAAACTGGAGCCAAAGTCTTCCAGATGCATCTTTATGGGTTATGGTGACGAAGGTGAAATGGGGTACAGGTTATGGAATCCCGTCAAACGGAAGATTATACGCAGCAATGATGTCATCTTTAAAGAGGATAGTGTACACAAAGAACCCGTGCAACCTGTGGAATACAGGAGGGTTGTTTATGATGATGTCGGACAGCAAAGAATGCCCATTAATATGCAGCAGCAGGCTGCTGTAGATAACCCTGTTCAAGAGGGTATACAGGCTGAAAATCAGCCAGACAATTTTGCCAATGATGCACCACTGGATATGCCAGCAAATGGGGCTGTAGAACAGCCAAATATGGTGGTACAGCCACCCGTCATGCATGACGAACAGGCTAGACAGCAGCCTAATCCGGAACATTTTGTTAGGAGAAGCACCCGTGTACAACGGCCTCCTGACAGGTTTGTTCCAGGAGCCAATAATGTGGCTGATTTTATCATGCTGACAGATTGGTGAGCCTTCCAGCTTCAGGGAAGCTATGGGAAGAACAGAGAAAAGGAAGTGGGAGAAAGCCATGCAGTCAGAAATGGACTCCTTACTTCATAATGATACATGGGACTTGGTGCAGCTACTTGCAGGCAGAAAGGTTTTGCCATGCAAGTGGGTTTACAAAGTCAAAGTGGATTCAAATGCTTTACCGAGGTATAAGGCCAGATTGGTTGCCAAGGGATTTAAGCAGGAGAAGAGCATTGACTTTGATGAGATCTTTTCCCCTGTAGTCAAGATGACTACTTTGAGAGCAGTGTTAGCTCTTGTTGCTCATGAGGACATGGATTTATGTCAGATGGATGTGAAGACTGCTTTTCTTCACGGAGATCTCCATGATGAGATCTACATGAGTCAGCCAGAGGGATATGCTGTTAAAGGGAAAGAGCAGCTTGTGTGTAAGCTCAAGAGGAGCTTTTATGGACTTAAGCAGGCACCAAGAGAATGGTACAAGAAGTTTGATGCCTTCATGCAGTCCCAAGGGTATCATAGGTGTGAGACCGATCACTGCTTGTACACCAAACGGGCAAAGGATGGCAGTTTGATGCTACTCATTCTATATGTGGATGACATGCTGATTGCCAGCAAATCTCAGCAGGAGATTATTGCTTTGAAGAAACAACTGCATAAGTCTTTTGACATGAAAGACTTGGGTGATGCAAATCATATTCTTGGTATGCGGATTCTTCGTGACAAGTCCAAGGGACTTTTGTTTCTGTCACAGAAGGAGTACATTGACAAAGTACTGCAGAGGTTTAAAATGGAGGGGGGGAAGTCTATTAGTACCCCGTTGCCTCCACATTTAAAACTCAGCAGTAAGGACAGCCCCAGATCAGATGATGATAAGGCTGAAATGGCCAAGGTTCCGTATGCATCTGCAGTTGGTTCTTTGATGTATGCCATGGTTGCCACTCGTCCGGATATTGCTTTTGCGGTGGGAGTCATCAACAGGTATATGGCAAATCCAGGCAAGCGGCACTGGGAAGCAGTGAAAGGTGTCTTGAGGTATCTCAAGGGTACCAAAGACTTGTGCATATGCTATGGTAGGTAGGATGCATAGGTGCATGGTTTTACAGATTCAGACTATGCAAATCCAGGCAAGCGGCACTGGGAAGCAGTGAAAGGTGTCTTGAGGTATCTCAAGGGTACCAAAGACTTGTGCATATGCTATGGTAGGCAGGATGCATAGGTGCATGGTTTTACAGATTCAGACTATGCAGGGAATGCAGATAACCGGAAGTCTACTACCGGTTATATTTTCACATTTGCAGGAGGTGCTATATCATGGGTGTCTCGGTTGCAGAAATGCGTTGCACTGTCAACCACTGAAGCTGAATATGTTGCAGCCACTGAGGCTTGCAAGGAAGCAATATGGCTTACTCGGCTGGTGGGAGATTTGGGCATTACAGGAGATATGCCAGTTTTGCATTGTGATAGTCAGAGTGCTATCATGTTGGCAAAGAATCCGGTCTTTCATCAGAAGACCAAGCACATAGATGTGAAATACCATTTCATCAGGGAGGTACTGGAGCTTGTGAAGGTGCATACACTAAGAACTTGCCTACAGAGCGGTTTGCACATTGCCGCCACATCATGGGATTAGGATGAGACCATTCTTATTTTATGGTCTTGTATACAGTAACTGTATATTGCTGTAATTTTTTATTCTTTTCTCCCCTTTAGGCACATTGGCCTTTAGGTGGGAGGTTGTTGGGGTAAAGGCACATTGCCACCCTTTTGTTAAAGTTATGACACCTATGACTGTCTTAAGACAGTCATAGGGTGAAAGCCTAATCCTAATAAAACCTATGAGTTTGTGGTGTGGCTCAACACTTCAAACCCACACTTTTGTGTCTCCCTCTCTCTCTCTCTGTCTTCGTCGTTCCACTCCCTCATTCTTTCCCTCTCATGTGACACACAAGTGCCACAAGTCAAGCAGAGAGGCCACACATGCTCACACACATACACATGGCAAATAGGGCGTGGGATTTTAATGCCCCTAGGGGGGTCACTTGGTAAATCATGACCCTAATGCTTGGAACCAATAACCCTATAGGACCTCTAGTGGGTCAATTTTTAAAGCATGACCCCAGTGAACTAAACCAATGACCTTAGAGGATAGAACCAAGCTAATAGCACTAGGAGTTGCACTTGTTGCACATAGAGACCCTTTGGACATCAACTAATGCCCCTAGCTGGGCACCCATAGGCCAAGTTCATTGACAATTAGTTTAATCACTTCACCATCACGTCCCTGTGACACTTCCTCACCCTCTACCCCTTCCTCTCCTTCTTCCCCTTCATCTCTCTCTCCCTTTTCCTCTCCCCTCTCTTCTTTTCCCCTTTTTTTTCCTAACCATCTTTGGCGCTTCACCAATTCAGCCCCGGCCACCTTCGGTGCATATTTCTTCCTCTCCTTCTTCCCTTTCATCTCTCTCTCCCTTTTCCTCTCCCCTCTCTTCTTTTCCCCTTTTTTTCATGCCATCTCTGGCATTTCACCAATTCAGCCCTGGCCACCTTCATCGCATTGGTATCAGAGCACTTTCTTGAACTCCCTTGCTCTTCTGTGCGGTTGAATCAGAGAAGAAAAGAAAGACTAAGCCATAAGCCTTGACGATCACTGCTGTCCACCTGGCGACCGCCTCATGACAAGTCACTGGACAAGGCCTACACCGGCACAACAAAGCTGTCCACATTGTCTGAGGCCTTCAAAAAGCAACAGAGCTCTAAGGATCACCAAGTTGCACATCGAATCAAGCAGCTCCATCCAAAGCTGGCTGACCCAGAGTTGGCAGAACAGCTCCATCCAGAGCTAGCCAACCACGTACCCACTGCACACGTGGCTCCAACCACGTACTTTGCAAACGCCGCTCCTCTCCAACCTGCGTCGCCGATCCTCTACGCAGCCACTCCTCAGCATCTCTATTTGGCCCAATGTGCAACGAGTGTACCACGTAAGGAGTGCGTCGCCCGCTCTTCTCCAGCTCTTTGCATGTCCAAGACCTGCGTCGGCCTCTCCTCTCCAAGACTTGCATCGCACGTCGTTGCTCCCGCTGTCCTCCTGCTGCCCGCCGTGCCCTGTTGTTCCGTCGCGTCCTCCCGTCGCCTTTGCCGCGTCGCCGTCACCCCTACCACTTGCAAAAATAAACCTTAGTTTGTTTTTTTTCCCTAGGTTAAGTTAGCCAAGGTTAGGTTAGCTCGATTAGGTCAATTAGGTATGGTTAGCTAGGTTAGGTTAGTTGGTCAGTTAGGTTAACCTAACTAGGTTCAATTAGAGGGTTAGGTTGGGTTAGACTAAGCAATGTCCTAACTGTCTTACCAGTCTTTAGGTTAGGAGTCCTAAGTGTCTTAGGTGACTTAGGGAACCCCCCCCCCCCCCCAAAAAAAAAAAGAAAAGAAAGAAAAAAAGAAAAAGAAACTCAGCATTGTCCAGCCTCTTTTAGGGGCTTTCCACAACCCTATTTTGGCTCATTCAGGACCCGTCTCTAAGCTTCTTCAATGACCTTTCTTCCAAGCCTCTCCATCAACCTTTTCGTGTTTCCACTCACTATGAATGGTCAAAGAAGGCTCTCTTTCCACTCATGGATCTCATTCGAAGTCATGACTGATGGTACTCATTACAGCAGGGATTTGCTATCCATTTCTATTTGTCGACATTTGAGCTTCTGTCTCCAAGGCTAGTCACCATGCCACCGAAGCGTGCTGCTTGTGATATATTGCATGACAGTGATGAGGCTGCTTAGTGTGAGCAAGTGCCTACCACAGTGGTTGCATCCACTGATGGTCCAGAGGTTCCTTCCACTCAGCCTCTCTCTCCTGCATCCCGGGAAGTGGAGGCAGTGCAGACATAGTTTCTAGATGCCCTTTCCTCTATGCTCCAGGGTGCTTTCCGCCAGATAGGACAGGAGTTCAGCCAGCAGCTTACCACAGCCATGGCTAGCTCTTGCCGAGATGGGACAGCAGATCACATCTGCCATTGCTATGCAAGATAAAGGTAAGCAGCCCGCACCCCAGCAAGGAGACCACTCAGACAGTCAGGGTGTTTTGTCTGCTCCACACAGGGGTTTTATGGCAGATGCATCCGGTTAGTGCTCCTTTCATCCCATCGGCGAGTACACGTGGAACTAGCTTGGGTTTATATGGCAGTTCACACCCCTAGGAGATAGGCCAGTCCTCTTCTCAGCCCTTTGGGCCAAGCCAGGAACTAAGCCTGCTGTTGGAAATGAAAAATCAGAAATTAAGCAGTACACCAGGGCCATAATGGACAGCAGGAAAAGGGCCAACTTATGCTTTAAGTGTGGGGAGAAATGGACCCCTGAGCATTGGGATGTTTGCAAGATGCGGAATATTGGGTCAGCCAAGCTCAATATGATTGTCGAAATCTCTGATGATGAGGATTTGGTTGATGCCATAGATTCATTCGATGCCTCTCATGATGAGACAACTTGATCGCATGATGCGGATGAGGCTTCTGACAATGGAGCCATGAAGGGGATCGATTTCCCTTTTGATCCGGGTGGTGCAACTAGTCATGATATTCATGATATGTCATCATTGGACATTCAGCCCACTCGTGGCATGCGAATTCGTAGACCTACGTCTTTTTTTGTGTGGAGCATCAGGTTGCTATGCCTTTTCTTGCACGAGAGGATGCGAATGGAAATGCTTTTGTGGACAAGGAGGAGATCTATTGGGATGCACAGCACATAATTTATGCTATCCTCATAGCTCTATTCAAGGGGATTTTTATGCGGGAAGAAGGGCCTTATACCAGAGAAGGGCTACCAGCAAGGAGAGGCACAATGTTGCGTTAGGTCGCCATAGCTAAGCTTGAGAAGACCGACTGGTTTTTCTCTGTTGCGCCTCCATTCCTTGTCCAAATGAGCTCAGATTTCATCAGCAGGTTCCCTTCATTGCCGTGTAGCTCGGGCTCAGAGGAATTGACAGAAGGATAAGCACAGAGGCGGCATTGCGCGAAATTTTGTCAGAGAGTGTGAGTGTTGGCGTTTCACACACAGTCAAAATTTCACCAAATGCTTGTAGCTGGAAGTTCGCAAGTACGTGAGGATTCTGTAGCTCAAAGGGTTATGGCAAAGGTTGTTTGTAGGCAGAGAACAGAGCTCTCAAAGATTTGGGGAAGAAGGAGGAAAATGGAGAAGATGAAGAAACTTGTAGTTTATGCTTGAGATAGCATCTAATGCTAGGCTAGGCTAGGTCTAGAACCTAAAGCTCTGATACCACTTGTAAGAATCCCGTAGGATAGAATAGATGCATCTTGCAAGAGGTGTGAGAACACAATGAAAGAAGGATGGTAGATCTCTATTAAGATTGTGAGAGAGAAGACTCTCTCTTATAGAAAGGGGGAGAAGGTAATACCTTCCCTACATAGTGGCAATCAGTCCCTACATCAGTGGGAATCAATCCCTACATCAGTGGGATTCCCTTTGTCTTATATCATCACTTAGGTCACACACTAGACACATCATAGCACTTGATGTGCCTTTACAACACACACAAACACACATGTGACTCCTCTAGATGCACATATGCACCATAGAGCAAGCCCTTGATCATACTTACCCCAACAATGTCATCTTCTTCCTCTTCTTCTTCTTCTTATGCCATTTTCCTCTTTCCTTCCAAAAATTTGTGTGAGCTTGTTCTCTAACTACAAGCAACCATTCCCAGATCCCTTTCAGACCAAGCATCCTTGAATATGGGCGACCTCCTGGTGGCAAGCAATTAGAAAGATATTCCCGCATACGCCTGTGCTGATAGCTTCTTCGCTCGGCGAACTTTCACACAATTCCGCCCAATGCCTTGACTATTTGACAATTCCTGTGAGCACGAGTTGGGCGACACTACAAGCAAGCTGCTGATGAAGTTTGAGCTCGTTTGGTTAAGCATTTGAGAAGAAACAGACGAAAAACCAGTCGACAATCAAGCTCCTGGCTATGGCGACATGACGTGGCATTTCGCCTTTGCTCTTCAGTGGCTCTTCTTTGGTATACCAGCTTTATTTCTACCTATAAAGCCCTCTTTTCTTTGCCTTGAAGAGTGAGACACAAGCCCTTCCAGATCAGGCCTCTGTTTTGGACAGTTTTGACAGTGTTGTGATTGGTGCTACATTAGATGCTACTTTGGCATTTCTGATGTTTTAAAGTGTTGAATAGCATCAATACAATTGTGGCTACAACTTTCCTTTAGGTTGCTATACCTGGATTTGCTTGGAATACTTTCATTTAGCCACCTCTATGAAGCATGCAAGTTGAAGTATCATTTCCATTATGATTTTTATTATGGAATTTGGTTACAAGTCTTTGCTACACCAAATGCTTGTACTTTGAAGCTTTTCAGCTTTTTCTAGCCTTGTAAGAGAGTAGACACTGCCCATTTTGGGTTAGACCCTCTCATGGCTACCTTCTTGAATATTGATAAGTTCAATGGTAAAGGCTTGCACACATGGCAGATGAAAGTTAAGTTTGCATTGATGAGGGAAAACCTCTGGGGGCTTGTCAAACCTGCTTCAACTTCTTCTTCAACAGCCTATAATGCTGGAGATTTCTCTACTCCTACACGCCCGGCACGAGATCCTGCTAGAGAGGAGAAAGCCTATGGCATTATTGCTCTTGGCTTAGGAGATGACTATATTCATCACATTTCTGATATGGAGTCTCCTTCTGAAGCTTGGCAAAAGCTTGATATTCTTTTTGGTGCTAGCTCTCACATCTCAAAATTGTCACTTAAGATTGCTTTCTTTGAATTGAAGATGGCTAGTGGCACTCCCTAGGCTGCCCATGTCAATCACATGCGGAGTCTCATGACTCAACTTGCTTCTATTATTTCTCCAATCATTACAGATGATGCAATGGCAGTATTGCTCAAAAGTATGCTTGAAGATTATGATCATGTTGTTACCACATTGAAAAATCTTCCTAATTCTACTCTTGAAGGTCTTATTACTGTCCAGAAGAAGAAAGGCACAAGGAACTCCAGAGAGGCAATGACACAGCCTATGCCATAAAAACTCAAATGGGCAAGTTTTCACCTTGCAAACATTGTGGGAAGACTAATCACCTCTCAAAAGATTGCTTCAAGATCAATCCTTGCAAATATTGTAGCAAAAACAATCACCATGAAAAGTTTTGTAAGGCCAAAAAGGAAGCAACTACAAAACCAGAAACTGCCAATTTTCTTTCAGTTGATGTGCCTCTACAAGATGAGGCCTCCTATGATGATTATGCTTTTTGAACCAGCTCCACATATGCTCCATATCTCTCTTTTATGTTGAGTCAAGGTACTCTGCCTGGATAGTCCTCCAAAATGAATGGAATAAACTATTGTGTTCTTTGTAAACACCTCTAGTCACCATATGATGTAGGCCATGTGTATGTGTTTAGCTCCATGGTACCTCCTGCAGACATTGTGTGAATGTACATGCAGGGGAGATGTATACTTGACGTAGCCTGAGGCATTTCCTTGAGGGGGGGTTTGATGGGATATCTCAAGGTGTATGCCCTAGGCACACCTTGGGTTCTATGTGTGTGTGTGCTAGAGGCACAGTTAGGTGCCCATAAGCACTGTTAGGTGGTGGTAGATGCCACATAGGATGATTGAGAGATTCTAGGAGCTGATTGAGGAGATGATTGTGGAGCTTGGTGGCTCATGTAGAGGTGCCTACGTATGGACCTCACCCTTCTTTGTTCTATATGCATTCTCTTGTTTCGCGTTCAGCTTCATGCTTTCCTTTCACTTCTTCAACATGCTTTGTCTAGAATGTGGGCTTGTAGTCTGTCTGCCGTTTCCACCATCTATCAAGATTGGATTCATGGGATTGAGGAAGAGTATATGCAAGATTCGAAGGCAGCTCCCATGTTTTTGGAGGTACAGGAGCCTTCAAACCAAGGGCATGCTGAATTTAAGCTTCATAATGGGCTGTTGTATTGCAAGGACCGAATTTATCTTGTTCCAGATTCAAAGTATAAACGGCTGGTTTTGCAGGAAATGCACTCATCTCCTACAAGAGGACATGCTGGTATCACTAAGACATATGAAAGAATGACATAGTTTCATATGGGATGGCATGTGGTGGAGTCAGACATACTTGAGGCCGCCTTTAATGGCATACATAGCTGTGAAAAATCAGCAAGCAAGGAGTGACTTGGAAGGACTGGATGCCCTTCTGCAATTAACTAAGAAGAATATGCAGGATGCCCAAGCCAAGCATAAGAAGTATGCGGATGAACGGAGGAGGAATCTGTCTTTTGAAGAAGGGGAGATTTACGCCTCCATAAGAACCGTTATGCCTTGCTGAAAGGTAACCCAGTACCTCCAAGATTCACAATGTTTTCCATGTGTCCTTGCTGAAGCTGCATGTAGGACAGCATGTCCAAGTTCTTCCTGAGCTACCACCTATGGATGAGGAGGGTCACATCCTCTATGCCTGGGACTGCATCGTGGGTTTCAGAGACCATGTGCTCAGAAACAAGGTCTACGTAGAGTATCTTATCAAATGGCAAGACCTCCCTGAGGATGAAAATTCATGGCAGCCAGAAAGCATTGTCCAGGACTACCCCTATCTCCTTCTAGGCTGATTAGTAGTTGCTGTTTGCTGCACTGTTTAGACAGCCAGAATGTAAAATTTTGTGGGCAAAATTCTATGGGAAGGGATGGCTGTAATGAAGGGGGAAAATGGGTTAATTTAGAGGTTCTTTAGTGGGGATTTTAGGTGGGACATGTGGAGGGACTATATAAGTCTCCATCCACCACATATTGTAGGACTTTTTGATGTGACATCTAATTCTATCTACTATCTCCTCCTTCCTCCTATGTGCTTTCTACTCTCCCTCCCAATCTCTCTCTATCTCTCTCTTCCTCTCTCTTCCTCTCCCTCTACCCCTTCCTCCCCTTCATCTCTCTCTCCCTTTTCCTCTCCCCTCTCTTCTTTTCCCCTTTTTTTTCCTGCCATCTCTGGCGCTTCACCAATTCAGCCTCGGCCACCTTCATTGCATACCCCTTTCTCTCCTTCTTCCCCTTCATCTGTCTCTCCCTTGTCCTCTTGCCATCTCTGGCGCTTCACCAATTCAGCCCTGGCTACCTTCATTGCATACCCCTTCGTCTCCTTCTTCCCCTCGATCTCTCTCTCTCTCTCCCTTTTCCTCTCCCCTCTCTTCTTTTCCCCTTTTTTTTCTTGCCATCTTTGGCGCTTCACCAATTCAGCTGCGGCCACCTTCATTGCAATGGACTCCTACCAAAGCTTCTTTCAGTCCAAGGAGTCGTCTTCCCAGGTACACGTAGCCGGGAGGTAGTTTGAAACCATTTCCCCACAGTGGTCTCTCCAGCATGAATAGGCAAGTAGAGGAGCCTTTCACTGATGAGGAGCTTTGGTAGGCCCTCAAGGCCCTCCCTATGCAGAAGTACCCTAGAGAGGATGGATTGACACCGTACGTCCTTAGGCGATTTTGGGAGCATATCCACATCCCTCTACGGTTGGCCTTGCAGGAGATTTTTGACTCAAGTTCTCTTCTGTGCTCTCTGAGTTGTGGTTTGATTTGTTTGATCTTGAAGGCAGGGGACGGGGCTGATCTTCGCTAGTGGAGTTACACCCAAGGCCTTGAGTGTGTTGTTGCGGCCCACCTAGTGGATATTATTCACGACACAGACAAGTTTTGCTCAGAAGCGTAGCATCGTGGATAACAACTTTACCTTTTCTAAGGCATTGGAGTGGGCGAGGGAGGAGTCTTAGCCTCTGGCTTTCCTGAGGCGATTCTGGGAGCGTATCCACATCCCTCTAGGGTGGCCTTGCAGGAGATTTTCGACTCGGGTTCTCTTCTGTGCTATCTGAGTTGTGGCTGGATTTGTTTGATCTTGACGGCAGGGGACAGGGCTGATCTTCGCCAGTGGAGGTACACCCAAGGCCTTGCGCATGTGGTTGCAGCCCACCTAGTGGATATTATTCACGACATAGACAAGTTTTGCTTAGAAGCGCAGCATCGTGGATAACAACTTTACCTTTTCTAAGGCATTGGAGTGGGCTAGGGAGGAGTCTCAACCTCTGGCTTTCCTTCTTTGAATTTTGAGAAGACTTATGACAGTCCTTTTTGGAGGGCACTATGTAAAGACTTGGTTTTTCAGAGAGATGGATCAAAGGAGTTTCAGGCCTGCATGTTTGGAGTTCCAATCAAACACTTATTGGTGGCCACACAGGGAAGGCCTTTTCTCTCTCTTGCTCGATTCAATAGGCGTGTCCTCTCACCCCCTTTCTTTTTTTCTTTGTAGCTGAGGCGTTGTGTTATTTTGTACCCTTCCAGATTGCAGGCCTCGTCGGGATGAGGCTCCCAATACGATAGGAGCAGCAGCTATTGGATTCAGAGTTTGCAGATGACATGGCCCTTATATGTGGAGGGTTCAACATCAAGCCTTGAGGCGGTCTTTTCGCTTGATCATGGAGGGACATCTCAGTAGAGCAGTAGATTATCCTAATTATAGAGGGTGTGCGGTGCAAGCTTCTCTATTGGAGCTCAGTCAAACTCTCCCTAACAAGCAAAGCCGTGGTGGTCAACCCCGTCCTCCTTGCCACGGCCTGGTACATAGCCTCTTGCTAGTGCTTTCATAGGGGATGCATGGGCCAACTGAGGCGCTGGTGCGCAACCTCTTATGGCATGAGGAATACCAGAGCCAAAGTTGCTTGTCAGACAACAATCATGGCCCTGGCACTAGGAGGCTTGGGCATCGTTGACAAAGCAGAGCCCTCCTAGGCAAGCTAGTGTGAGAGGGTCTCATCCTAGACGTTGAGCCCTGGAAGCTCCTACTTCAGCAAGGGCTTTTCAAAAATACCCCACGCAGCGGTGGTTAGAGGTAGCAGTCTCTTCGGTGGATCTTCTGTGAGGCTCCTCTTATGGGGGAGGTATCCCCATTGATGCAAAGCCTTTTCAGAGTTTGGCAAGGGCAAGTAGGAGGACCTATTCGGGCTTGCCCCGGCGCAAGGAGGAGTTTAAACGTCAGTCTCTTATTTGGCATCTGGAAATTTGGGTCAAGATGGTCACATGCTTGGGCAGCAGACTCACATAGGTTGAGCACAGTGGGACAGTGACCCAGCCAGCTCTTTCAGGACTTGGAGTAGGCTCCCCGCTACTCACTCCTATGGAAGTTTGGGGCAGGCTAAGCAAAGAAGATACGACTCAATTGGTAGTTACGAATTGGTATCGACCAATGGATTGACTATTTTTGGCTTACACAAGTCCACCTGGGTGCATCCGATAATCAACCAGGCTCTCATTGACTTGTTATATCTGGCATAGTAGTCAACCGGGCTCTCATTGACTTGTTATCTTGCATACTAAGTATGAAATTTTGGATGGACTCTCCTTTGTTTTGTTTTAGCTCACTTAGGTTTGTGCAAGTATCCTCTTCATTGATCTCTTGTTTGAACCTTTGTACGAATGCTTCTGACATAGCATACCAATTAGGGAAATATCCAATTGGAAATTGGTTGAACCATCTCTGTGCATTCTTGATTAAAGTACATCGGAGATAATCCATGTATTCTTCATGTGTTTTGGCACCTTTTGTATGAAAACCCGCAACAAACTTTGAAGATGACTATATGCATCTTTGTCATCAGTACCTTTGAAATTCTGAAATTTTGCCTTGATATCATGGACTTCAGGGGGATCTTGAGGGAAGCTGTGGAGATCTACTGTGGCATCCAGAGTATGCATTGCGATCGCAAAAAACCCAGTGTTCCATGCTCGGACTGCATTGCGATCACAAAAAACTTTGAAGATGACTATATGCATCTTTGTCATCAGTACCTTTGAAATTCTGAAATTTTGCCTTGATATTATGGACTTCAGGGGGATCTTGAGGACATGAAAGTCTTCCAAGAGGAAGCTGTGGAGATCTACTGTGACATCCAGAGTATGCATTGCGATCGCAAAAAGCCCGGTGTTCCATGCTCGGACTAAGCAATGCATCAAGGAGCTGGACTAAGCAATGCATCAAGGAGCTGAGCATGGATTTACTTCCTGACAAAGAAAATGCTTGGACTGCAGTCACATGCCCGGTTCATTACCACTCCATCAGGGAGCTGAGCTTGATTTACTTCCTGACAAAGAAAATGCTGCTGACCTTTTCACCAAGGGTCTTTCCCTTGATCAGACGAAGCATCTCATTCGATGTTTGAGTAGGAATATGCAGCATGTGCAGCTGCTGTATGGGCTGTACTGTCAAGTACAGCAGCAGGTAATAGACATGCAACAGGTTGCAGATGACATGTGACTGCAGGCGGCAGTCACATGTGTCTGCAGCAGTTCAGGCTACAGAAAAGCTGCCTACAGGCAGCGGGTTTGTACAGTCAGGCCAGGCCTATGTATACACCCGGCAGATGGCCTGATCATGTTGGGCACCTGCTCAGCTGACCCAATCAGCAGGTCAGGTCAAATAGACCCTGGTTGGCCTGCTTCTGGTCAGTCCTCCCACAGACCAGGTCGGCTGGTCTGTGAACAAAACCTAAAGTTTTATCGGCAATAAAAGTAAGCCCTCTGCTCATTTTTTGGGCATCCCACTGAAGCCCTCTTTGAAGGCGCACATGAGCTCTAATTCAGCTACACAGTTGCCTTTTCATCCTGAGTTCACTGGCAGCCAGATCTGCTTATTGTTTTTCCAAGCATCTACGGGATGTTTGCTGCTCTCTGAGCCCTTTTGCTGACATCTGTGGAGGAATACACTGATATTTGCTGTTTCTATCTTCAGCATGTTACAGAATGGTGGGTTCATTTATCAGAATACTGTTGAGTGTGTTTCAGAGAGAGTTCGTTGTTCCTTTCCGCTGCGTATAGGTGACAGGAAACACTTTCATCTCTGACAACTATCCTACTCCCTCCACCTGCTGAGCTGGCCGAGTGGCCTTTTTTCACAGACCAACCAGTATATGGGGTGCCTGACCGACTGCCACATGCAGGCTACCTGCCCTTGTCTCGACTGACCCCCAGATTCACCTGGCTGACCAGCCTCTGCTGGCCAAGGAGGCCTGGCTCATGTAAGGTTTCCACCTGTTCCCTTTGCAGTCCCATTGTTGGGCCGATGTTGCCACAACCAGGGACCCTCCTTTGCCTCCCCTGCTGGCCTTCATAAAGAGTCCATGTGGCTGAGTCTTCTCTTTGTACTATGTAGTCTAGCCTGATCTGCTGCAGATCTACCAGCCCTAATTGCTCATTGTGTGGGTGCCATCATTGCTGTACTTGCTGCCAAACATGGAAGCCTGTTTGTTGCTACCCTGTGGCGCATCTCTCTTGGCCACATCATGTGCCGATGTGGCACCTGGTTCTTTTTCCAACATGGCATGCCACCACTCATCCTTTCTATATACGTGACGAGCCCTTGTGCTCTCCTCATGTGGGGGCTTACAAATAAGGGATTGCCCCCTCTGCTCTAAAAAGAATGAAATAAATTCATTGTAGGTGTTTCTGCTGTAAACAACTGGTAAGTTTTGTCGCTCAATGCTAGCTTGGGATAGGTCTTGGGTTGGTTTGGAACGGTGCCTTAGAGTATGGCCTAGGGGCCAAGCGTCCTTATTCGTGGGTCGCACAGTACCCAAGATCGGTGTGCACTGCACATCACGCTTCGGGTTGAATTGGCCACCACATGTATCTTTAGAGTCTTCTTTATGGTGTGAGAAGGTGAAGCCAGGTGGAAGCTAGCGTTCATGTCAGATGCATGATGACTTTTTTTACAGAAAATGAATGCATGATACCTTAGGCTGATCGCTCTCCAGTTGAGATTTATCAAAATTTAAAGAGACACATCCATTTTAGCATTTTAAGGAAGGGTTTGAGGTGTATTGCTTTTAACATAAAGTTTGTGCTATGAACAGCAGTTATGACATTACAGTGCTGCCAGTTAGATTTACAGATGCACCATAAGTTTCCCTTCCATTGATGATCAATATGTTGTTACAGATTTACAGATGAACCATTAAGCTTCCCATTCATTCATGATGGATATGTTTTCATACTTGGAAAATTTCACGACAGTTTATCTTCAGAGTTACTCATTAACTATTGGATCTTCATACTGTTCCACTTGGTTTTTGAACATATAAAATCTCCCTGTGGCAGCGAGGATTAGGCCAAAATACTGATGTAGGTCTCGCTTTAATTTTTGGTTTGGCTGTGTGGGTTTTCCTAAACTTGCGAGCCTGATTTTTCTTTTGATTGCAAAGACACTTGATCAGGACTTCGTTTAGTAGCTGACTGTTCACAAGAAGTTTTTGGATCCCTGGAGTTTTGAATAGGCACATGGTTGGATGAGATTGAAGTCTAATCCCTTTTCTAGAGTGGCTAACGTTTTCGTTCTTCCTTTTTAGTTTTCTGAATTTAGTATTGGTCAATTTTCTTTGTTTCATGTTGACCATGTTCTTCTTGTTGTACTCATGTGATTACAGAGGCAGATAGTTGAGAATAGGTTATGTGTTTTAATTAGGCCCTTGTTTTCTAGTGTGGCTAGATTGTTCATCCATTTCTGAAAATGTTGTGGCTGAAATTTATTGTTCATTCAATTCTTGAAGCTTTTGTGGGTGTCCACATGTCATTTTTAATCCCACGTGGGAAGCCTTGCTGCCAATATCGATTGGAAGTTATGACAGTCAAACAAGTACATATGTACTACATAAGGTACATATGAACATCTCCTTTTAAGCATCTGGATCATGAATGGCCATAGAATCAACCTCCCAATTCAGAGGGTATTTAAGATTGAGTTCTTCAATGGCTAGCTGGGCTGGCTTCAATGTGCTTTCATAGTCTGTTTTGGGATGTAATAGGGAAGGCTGTCTACTATGTGCTCTTTTCTGTGTATTCTTGTCTTGTGGGGCTTTAGTGTCCATGTTGAGAGCAAGCAGAAGTGGTTTTTGACCTTTTTTGCAGAAGAAGAAGCACCATCAGTTGAAGACTGTTCTGTGTGGAAGATGCCGCTCTTTAACACATGGTGAGATGATCCCTGCTGTGGGTGGACATGGTGGTTATCGTGGAGGAAAACGATTTGTGACAGCAGAGCAGCTTCGTGTACAATTGTCACACCTTTGTAATGAGAAAGCGTTGATTATAAATCTGGTAGATGTTCGTCAAACTTCTGTCAGCTTTCAGCAACTTGGAAAGCTATTTTTTCCGAAATACTGTCCAGGTCGCTATTCTCTATATTTTTACATCCGCAGTTTGTGTACATGAGGACATCTCATCGCTTGCAGGTGGACATTGTTGACTTCAATGGGAGTTTCCTCACACGGATACGTGATCTTATTGGAGCCAATCCCATCATACTGGTTGCAACAAAGGTAAGCTGCTAACACATTTGGTTCTCAGCAATTGGAGTATGGTCTGAATAATTCTGAAACATTTATGTAGTACACCAGGCTTTAATTGCAAAATTCGTCATTTTACTTCAGATTGACCTCCTTCCAAGAGGCACAGACTTGGATGCCGTCGGTGATTGGATCGTGGAGTTCCTCATCCGGAAAAAGCTAAAGTATGATAATGATGGGTTAACCTGAGTGCCTATTTTAGTTTTTTAAGCTAGGCGAAAAATGAACATCATTGAGACAAGCAGAGGGGTGATAGAAGCTACGCATTGTCTGTAACTGCTATAACATCATAATTTTGTCCTGCTGCAACATAGAGATTATCTTTCAAAAGACTAGGTGTTTCTCGAATACTAGTTTATCAGTAAGGGTTATTTAGATTGTAAAAATCCCATGTACGTCAGAAAACACATTAAGAATGAGTTTGGAATGTTGAGTATTGAATATAAGCAGGATTTGAAAAAAAGCGGCCACATTTTCAATGAGCTATCAGGGCATCTTACAAGAGAATCAAGGTTGCAAGGGAAACTGGCTGTAATTGGGCGCTAAAGGCAGCAGGGAAGCGATAACTCTTGTCAATGTAATTGGGTGCTAAAGGCTGCGGGAAAGTGATAACGCTGGAGGGGCTTCTCAAGACTGAGGAGTCAGACATTGACAAGAGTTATCGCTTTCCCACAGCCTTTTGAACCCAATTACAGTGCAAAGTGGCTGAATTGATATCAATTGCACAAGGGCTGCCTCATACAAGTAGCCCCTGATCCAGTCACGTTTGGTTGCTCTGGTCTGGCTGCCCATTCTTGCTCACTTGTTGGCCTGTTCACCCAGCTCTCTTGGTGGCAAGATGGTTGGTTGGTCAGCCACTGGCTAAGTCTCAGTACATAGACCCAACTATGGTGTGAACTATTGCCACCTGCTGTACTTGTGTAACATGCAGATACGGGTCTCATGCCAAAACTCTTAAACAGCTATGATGGTGCACACCTTCTCATGGTGCATTTGGTCATCGTGTAGGTGGCTTGACTTATAAGTTCTGACCCGTTCATGATTTTAATATGTTGTCGTAGTGACCAAAATACGCATTTCATTAGGTCAAAACACGACGAAAAGCGTGGCACTTCCAAATGAAACGTTGAAAAAATGAAAAAAATAAATTTCAAATTGGGATATAAATAAATAAATAAATAAATAAATTTAAAAAAAATATATATATATATATATATATATATATATGTTTTTTTTTTTTGGGGGGGGGGTGGGGGTGGTTGTTTCTCTTTCTCTCCCGGCGTTGTCCTAGTCGAGGTTGTGGGTGCCAGGTGCATCGTCGGTCTGCACTCGAGGCATATCTTGGGAGGCTTGAGACCTCAACCCTCTGTCTGAACTCGCTACACCATGATGTTCCATTGCTTCCTCGCAATCCAATAAGGTGCCACCCGTGATCCACTAAGAAAGATCTAAGTTGTCGTGTAGGCTTGAGGATCCTCCACACGCTATGGCGGGTCAGATGTCTTTGGCAGCAGCAGACAGGGTTGGGAGAGCAGGCAGGACAGGTGAGGAGGGAGCCAGGTGTGGCATCTTAGAGAATTGGTGTTGGGAATGCAACTACAGTGTACAGGTGGCATAGGGAATCCATTAGGCTAAATCCATAAGACAGCCAAGGCATTGCTGCTGCATTATGGGATAATATCAAACAGAAGTAAATGAAGGAATGCCTTGGTTATGTGTGATAGCAAATTGGCCCTATCGAGTTTAATGCTTTGGTAAAAAAGGCATAAATATAGAATCAGGTCATAATATCAGCTTAATAGAGCATTGCCATAAACTAAACCCTAAGGTAAACAGAATGTGTTCCTGTGTCTTGTGCAAAACTGGAAAAGTCTATATTCATGCATTTCTGCCCGTACATGCACATGCTAGAGACACAAATTACATCTGCTAAAAAATATTATTGTGTTGTTTGTTTGTATTGTTTAAAAAAAGGGGGGGAAGAGAGGGGGGAGGAGTTTCCTTTGCAAGCTTCATGCATCAAAGTGTAAAATTTTGTTTCGTTTTTCTTGCGTCATAGCGTAATAAGTGTGCACATGACAAGCTCCAAGTCCTTACTGGGAATTCCTGGTGTTGTCTCGTATCTTCAACAACAAAGGCAGGTATGCAAGTTTTTCTGTCTCATTGTTAGCTTGCCATTTTGCTGTGAACATTCTATTAAACTTATCAACGTGATCGCTTGTGCTTTTATTTGCATATGCATGTGTGTGAGAGAGAGATGAACTTGATTATTTAATCTGTCTTCGTTGAAGACCAAACGATAATGTATATGCATGCCCGTGCCCTTGTGTGTGTGTGTGCGTGCGCTTGTGTGGAGCACAAATGAATATTTCAGGTGGCTTGTATTCAATTCAATAAAAGGTGATGTGTGCGTGCCTGCACCCTTGTGTGTGTGTGTGTGTGCCCGTGCCCTTGTGTGTGTGTGTATGTGTTTGTGTGGAGTTCAAATGAATATTTCAGTTGGCTTGTATTCAATTCAGTAAAAGGTGATGTATTAAATGTAGGATAGCAGCTCTTTTGTAGCTTTAAGGCTGTTTTCTGGCACTGACGTTTGGGGGATTATGCCAATTATAACTGCATCAAAAGATGATGTATTAAATGTTGGACAGTAGCCCCTTCTGTAGCTTTTAGGCAGCACTGGTGTTAAGGGACTTATGCCAATTGATAACTGCCCCAATATAAATCTTTTCATAGTGACACATGGTAGCTTATTTTTCAGTGCACCATTGTATATGGTCCTATGTGCCATTTAGCATCCCAAGAGACGCCTCATTCAAGCCCAAGGATAAGGTTTTAACCGTGCACAGTGATGTATGGGGACTGTATGGGGACCTATGAACACTCCCATCTTTGGAGGAGCCTGAAACTTTGGTATTTTCACAGATGATTTTTGCCACTTCACCATGCAGTCACCATCAAGAAAAGTTAGTAGTGCTATCACATTTTCTTTTTACACTCTAGTGCCCAATGCATCAGCACAGGCTTTCGATCCAGGATGAAATACATTTGCCCACCTCTCAATGTTTCAAATCTTAGTTCCATCTCTTTTTCCTGTTTGCAGATTTATAAATCATAGTTTTTGTGTTAAAAATAGGTTTAGTGTTATAAGGGTAGCTTTATGATTGAACTTCTATTTGCATCTATATTGTGTGATTGTGAGAGTTGAGGCCTTTGTGTTGCATCTATATTTGTTTTCTTCATGTTAACTGATAGAGATTTTCTAGTTACATGTGAGTCAAGTGTTAGTTTCTCATTTAGTCCGATGTTGAATAATTTTTTGGAGGAATTCTCACTTCTTCTTTGTTGTTTACAGGGTCGCAACGTTTACATTTTGGTATGCTTTCATTGACAGTAATTTTGGGGTTGGGTATTGGGCTTTCATATATCTACGGCACTGTTTTTTCCTTTTTTCTTTTGGAAGATTATGAAGGGCTGCTATGCAACAAAGTAATGTAAGTTCTTTTGTCTTTGCACTTTGTTATCCCTGCCTGTAATCCAAAGGATTTTCTTCTTTGTTTCAGGGTTCAGCCAATGTTGGAAAGTCAGCCTTTGTGAGTGCAGTTCTTCGTAAGTTGGAGGTTTGATCCTGCAAGCTGTGAATTTAGCAATTAGCAAACAACAGGATACATGCATTTGATCAACCTACCCTCTATCTTTCATGTATTGGCTGTCATTCCACCCATGGAGGGGACATGCTTGTGAGAGTTGTAGAGAGTGGTCTGGGCTTTGCGGTCTTGCAGTTTCCAAGAAATTGGTCTAATTAGAATTGGCCATAAGAGTATGATCTCGGAGTTTAAAATCGGTGATGTGGTCATGCAGAAGAACTGGCACGTAGGGATCCATTTGCTACGGCGGCACTCAGGCACATGCCTGTTCAGTCAGCTATGCCTGGCACCACACTTGGACCCATTGAAATAGATGCCTTCTCTGGAGGAGGGGTGAGTTTCTAACACATATTTGCAGTGAATTTTTATTAGAAACCTGAAACTTCCTCTACTCTACATGGACCATCTCTTGGTGGGAGGGGTTGTCCAAGACTTATTTGGAAAGTGGAAATATCAAATAAGAAATGAGAGTACACGTCTAGATTCGAGAGATGTTCTTGAATCTTGTGCATTTCATTTTCCTTTGGTCTGCATGATGCCGTATTTTCAGTTTTATAAGAAAGCTTTTCCAATGTATTTTGTAATGCGGGATGACTATTAGATTGTTTTGGTTTTGGATATTGTTAGAGCCTGTTTGATACACCTGGAATACACGTTCATCATCGGATGGCAGCCGTGGTTTCACCAGAAGATCTAACTCTTCTGGCCCCACATCGTCGACTTCGGGGGTATCTTGTTTGTCCATCAATATCTGAGAGGATCCAAAAGATGTCAGGTGCGGTCGAAATCAGAGCAAGATATAGCTTGCCTTCACTTGCAAAAGATGAAGTTTCAGATCAAGACAGTTATTCTGAAAGCGAAAGTAATTCTCTTGGCACGATCTCTGAGGAAGCTGTGTCTGTCCATGGAAGTGCATCCAGCTTAGCTGGAGTGTCTATAATCTGGGGAGGTCTTGTAAGACTGGATGTTATCAAGGTGAGTACCACTGTTAGACTCTAGAATCATGTGTTACGATTTCATCACTACTGTGTGAACAGGTGGAAGCTTTGGTTTCTATAAATCAATCGTGACATAAATTTTCTCTTTTACTCTTACTTTCTTTTGGTGTCTTTTACAAACTGCCTTCTTCCATTTTTGCTTTCCTTTGTTCTTTCGCACGTTTTATAGAAAATTTCAATTTGTAAGATTGGATGTATTCTAGTCTTATGAATTATATATATGATATGAAATTTTCTAAATGGTTGCATGTTTCTTGTATGGCAATTGAACAGGCTCCTCCAAATGCTGGTTTCCGATTGTATGGACCAAATGCAATACCGATGTTTACTGTTCCTACCTTCAAGGCAGATTCGTTTTACAAGGTACACCTGTGAGGATCCCCCCCCCCAAAAAAAAAACCCCCCCCCACTCAAAAAGAAAAAAAAAAAAGGGTGCCCTCAAGGATGACCTTGAATGGCCATCAGGTAGAGCATGCTTGCTGTCGGGAATCATCGATGCTAATGCTTTCTTATGTTAATAAAACTTATTTTTTGGGTGTTCATAGGAGGAGCTTGGCAAGAGGCTTACACCGCCAACAAATGCAAAGGATTGGCAGGGACTTCAAAGTCAACATACCTTGAAAGTGACACTTGAGTCTTCTCAAAGGTATTGTTAATAATATGAAAATCTTGGCTTCTGTAAGTCTCAAAAGATGGCACTCTTAATGCATATTTTTATTACCTTGTTGTACTGTTTTGAGAGGTCTAACTCGTCACATAGTTAAAGTACTGAGCAAGCATAGATGGTGCATCTTCTATCTTTGATTGTTCATGTCTTTCACTTTTATATCTGTGGCCTCGAAAACTACCCATAGAGCTCCTCTGAACCTTTGAAGATAGGATAATGTTGAAATAATTATTAATGACTACTAAGAGGCCATATGAGTGTCTTTACTGCAGGCCAGCATGTGATATTTCTATCTCGGGCCTTGGCTGGGTAACTATTGAGGTTGATCATGCTGCTTTTAATGAAGAATTGGAAGAAGAAATGACTGATGTGACTGATGCATCTGAGAGGGAAGTGGAGTTAAAAGTCTTTGTTCCAAAGGCTGTTGAGGTGTTTGTAAGGCCAGCATTACCTGTGGGTATGCAAGGCTCTGAATGGTATGATTATAGGGAGCTCACTGAACATGAGCTGCAAACAAGGCCTAGGATTTTCCATTGAGCCGCGGATTTTTCTTCTGGAGCTAAAAGTGCCCTCAGCAGTCTCAGTCTGCTGAGTTGGGCTTGCCGAAATTTGTTTGCTGCTAAGGCATTTTATGCCCTGCTCTATCAAAAGTGTTTGGAGGTTTAGTTATAATGGCAAACATGTGGGGCTGTTGTCAAGGTTAGCAATGCTGAGTTATACAGATTGATAAAACATCATCTATGACTGAAGACAGTTCTGAGTTGTTCTTGTTTGTGGAGGGTGGCATTGAAATTGGATCTGGAGGAAGTGGAGATTGGAAGCCTTTTATATAAATATTGTTCCTGTATACGGCTAGTTAGTGCAGCTTTGTAATAGCTCTGCAATACAATTCAGAGCCTTGCAAATGTGAGTGCACTTCCTCTCCTTTGTCGTCATTGAGCTTCCCTTTTTATTTACATCTCTAATGTATTCGGAAACCTTGCCACAATGTGGATGTCAAATTTTGTGAGTACCTGTAATTTAGCATCATGGCATATGATTGGTAGTAGTACCATAGAGATTATTTCTTGCGATTTGCCATATCATTGCACAGCTTGATCAGGGCCAAGAGTTATAATATGATGATTTGGGGCATCTCACTTGAAATTAATTTTTCAAAAATTCAGATTATTCTGATCAAATGAACAGTCGAGTGCATTTACAGAGATCCTAATCATTGCTAAAGGAGTGTGGGATGCACTACACTATCGCAATTTTGAAATCCCTGGTTCATATCTTAATTTCAAATTACTGTAGAGGTTTCCCATTCTTATAATCAAATTGTGATATTTAACATTTACATTCTTCAATTATGGGCACAAGCTTTGTGAAAGGAGCTTGGAAGCAACCTATTGTTAAAAAACTTGATTGCTTCACTAGATATAAGATCACGATCAATGGTTTCATTTAAATCCCATTCGTGAAGACAGCAGAACTGAATTTATACAACTATGATTGAAATTGTCCACTTGTCATTTGTGTGCCTAGCAACAGAAGGGGTCAATTATGTCACAACATTTAGGAGGCAGAAGAACGCTATAGCGCAGAATGATTCCAATACTCGGAAATAGAGATACAATCAAATTCGTGACAGCCAGTTTGCAACATGTACGAGCAAATCGTTTATGTCCATGGTGTTCACATGTCTTGGAGTCTATTAACTCTATCAGCTAGAGTTAGATGCTCATCTAGAAGAGACTAAAATGAAATTGTAGTTTTCACAAGCAGTTGTAGCTTAAATGAAGAGATACATGCATCAGGCCATTTCCATCACTGATCTATTCTTCGGCTCAGCCACCACGGGATTCTGTTGAGGAGTATAGGTCACCATGCATCGATGATTAATGCCACGGGAAGCCAAAAAAATAGCAAACTCCTTCAACATGTATTTACCCCCCTGTCTGTATTAATGTGAGCAATGTGCAGCCCAATCTCATTCTCGGCCAAGGCAATAAACTGCTTGAAGCATGAACAAACATCAGACTTGGATTTCAATGCAAAAATCCAAGTGTACCTGGTGAAATCATCAATCAAAGTAAAAAAATAGAACCCCCCAAGAGCTGCAACCCTCATGGGTCCACAAACATCACTATGAACTAGATAAAGTTTAGGTGAAGCACTAACTCTCCCATCCTTGGGAAAAGCAACACAGTGCATCTTACCAAGTAAGCATGGTTCACAAACATGTTTGGTTAGGCAGATGCATTTTGGGAAGATATATAACTTCACCAGGGCTCCAAAATTGAGGTGTAGACTTGTCATGCCACAAATGAGTATCTTCCATGGTAGAATCAATAGCAAAGGCATGTGCATCGACAAGTGCAACATCATCATCTGAACATTTGTCATAAGCATCAAGTCTGTAAAGATAGCTAGACAATGTGTCAATCAAAACCAGGGTAGAGGCATCTGTAACATCATACACTGCACACCTCACACCATAAGAAATAACTTAAAAGCCACATGTAGCAATGGCTGAAATAGAAATGAGGTTCTTACGAATGCTTGGAACATAAAGCGCATTCTCTAGAATGACAATACCACCAGAGACAAAAGTAAGAGCAACTTGCCTAATACCTTTCATGGTATATGATGCATTATTGGTACATGTGACACTGCCCCCCTTTAATGTAAGCTCCAATGAGCTAAATAAAATCCTTCACATTAGTGAGATAGGCATCATGTTACCACCCTCATCAAGCTTTAAATCTTTGAACTGCCTACGGAGATGGGTAACTCTCGCCTCATTTTGCAGCTGATACAAAGATGCAAGTTCATCCCAAGCTTGCTTAGTTGTCTTTCAAGACCGAATATGACAGATAATAACCTATTTCACTGAAAGAGCAATCAAGGCATGTGTTTTGGCATCACAACCATCCCATTGAATTTGCTCCTGTGAAGGAGGCAAAGCACCTGGGGCAGGAGGTGTAGGAGTCTTGGCTAAAGCTATAGAACCATCACCTGAACACCCATCACCTGAAGAAGCAGAGGCTGCAGGTGTAGCACTAGTAATAGTGCATGTAGGCTTGGCTTTAGAACCTGAAACAATGTGCCATAGATTCTTAGCAACCAAAACATGTTCCATCATGTATGACCACATGGGCTAATTGGTGCCATGAAGCTTGTGATCGACCCCAATTAGCCCAAACAAATCATCTTTGCCACTAGATATGGTGTTGAAATATAAGGAAAATGCACCAACTGGCAAAGCAAATGAGAGAAAGGCAACCTCTTAGAATCAAGTGCCAAAAAATCTGCCCAAGCTTCAAAGCTGATGTCTGCAAAAGACTTTGTTGTCCCAAGGTGTACCTGTTGGAAGAAAATTCCCCAAAGGCAACACGAGGCCTTTCCAAAATGCAAATGAAGCAGAAATTGGAAAAAGCCAATGCAACAATGGCTTACCCAATGATGTACAACAGTGACCGGCTCTGAAAGCAAGCAAATGAGGGTTGGAAATGAGAAATACAACAAAAGAATTAATCCCACGAGGAGCAGAGCATGTAGAAACAAAGAGAAAGAGATCCAATGGAGAGAAGCTCATAGCCCAAGGAAAAGGGATGCCAAATGAGGAGGGAAGGTCTCAAAGAGAAGTCTCTGGATCAATTCAACAGCTCCAAATGGCTCCAAATGCTAGCACGTAGCTCAAGGCAACTCTAAAATGCTAGCACGCAACTTGAGGTAGCTCCGAAATGCTGACACGTAGCTGGAGGTGGCTCTAATATGCTGAGAAACCTTCAATATAATTGGCACGCACCTCGAGGCAAACGTATAAAATTTTGACAGTTGTGTGGATTTCTGACAAGTGTACGGATTTTTTGACAGTGTACGGATTTTCTAGCTGGTATGGATTTATGACAAGTTCGTTACGAGTGTATGGGATTTTTGGTAGGTTTGTACGGTTGTACAAAATTTTTCACGTGTTTGTACGTGTGTACGAAATTTCGTACAATTAGGTTTTTGCTGCAGAAAAGTGCTTGGATTTGCTCCAAAATGCATCTCCTTCGCGGTAGCTGCTCCAAAATGTGATCTTCTCACTTGGAAAGGTCTCAAACACTCGCGGGAGTGTGAAAAGGAATAAGACCAACAAGAATGAGGCTCTAGAGGTTGCCAAACAGCTTGGGAAAGCTATCAAGACTGAGGGAATGGATTCCCGACCTGCTTTGATACCACTGTTGGTTGTTGGAAGCAATGGAAGCTCAAAAATGGAAGCACAATGGAGAAAAACGAGATGCTGTAATAGATTATTGCAAAACTGAAGTGTGGAGGCTTAAGGGTGAGCCAACATAACAAAACCCTAGGGCTAATTGTGCTAACTGGACTAAGTGTCCTAACTGACCTAGATGGTACATAAACTAACTGTACCAATAGTCCTAACTGACTATAACTAGGCCTACAAGGCTCATACAAAGGTATAAGTGGCATCTATGAATAGCCCATGAGGTAGCCTACAGTAACAACATTGCCTTCAAGTGTAAGTTTTATACCAATATATGTTTTCAAACTCCGTGTTGTATGTAATATGCTATCCATAAACCTATAGGAATGCATTGTCTTTTTTAAAATATTTCTTTTTATACAATGTTAATTAAATGCTTGAATTTAATAATATTTCAATATTAGCATAGGTAGTAGTTATATGGAGTTCATGGCCATAAAAGAGGTCTGTTGAATATGAAGATGTTTATAGATTTAATGTTAACTCAAGACGTTTATCGTCTTACATTATTTGGATCAAATAGTTAAATTTTGATCTAAATAGTGATGATTTTAAGTTTATCAATTTACTTAATCTCAATCCAAGTCGTTGCGATGTGAACTTGGATTTGGATTCTGAAATCTAAAATTGGCTGATGAATTGAAATTTCTATTGAGGGAGTGAAATTTTCGTTCAAAAAGGGGGAAACGAAGCATTCCAAAATGCGTGAAATCTCACTTTCACCCAATGAAACTTTCATTGCCAAAATTTTCCGCGAATGAAAAAAAATCGTCCAAAAATTCCGCCGATGAAAAAATTCCCGACCGTCAGAAAATTTCCGTCGATGGAAAATTTTCCCGTTATCAAAATGGACCAAAATCCATATGGATTCTGGAATCCCAAATTCCATCGACAAAAGAAAATTTTTTATCAACGAACTGAGATTTCCATCGACGGACTGAGATTTTCCGTCGATGGAGTGAGACAGAAAATCTCAGTCCTCGATGGAAATCTCAGTTCGTTGATGAAAAATTTTCTTTTGTCGATGGAATTTGATCCACTTGGATTCTGGAATCCCATTTTTGATGACGGGAAAAATTTCCTTCTATGTAAATTTTCTGACGAATGGAAATTTTTGGACAATTTTTTTCCCATCAGCGAGAAATTTTGGCACTGAAAGTTTCATTGGGTGAAAGTGAGATTTCACACATTTTGGAACACTTGGTTTCCCCCTTTTTGGTAATTTCACTCCCTCGATAGGAATTTCAATCCATCACCCAATTTTGGATTCCAGAATCTAAGTTTACATCACAATTTTCAAACAACAATTGTTCTTGTTTTCATGACTTAGAATTTATTTTTTATAAACTAGAAGTTATGCTTTTTTTATGGCTTGGATCGAATTAATTAAACTCAAATTTTACTACCATCTAAATATTGACCATTAGGTGGAAATCAAACCATTTGGTCTGAATGACAATAGATTGTATTACTTTCTTCTTTAAATTTTGACCATTTAGATAGTTTAGTTACTATCTAATTCTAGAGACATTTTAAGTTTCAATAAACGTCTTCTATTAGGATGGACAAGTCCATCCCTTAGACTCTCGACTAGTGTCCATGAGACATGCCTAGGGTGAGGGTGATTCTCCATGAAATGACTCTACAACCTTCACAGAAAGGCATTTAGATCTAACAAAATTGCTCTCTGATCTTGGTGGAGAGGTTTCAGAATAACTTTTGGTGGGGATGTAGGTAGGCATAACAGTTGAGATAATCCATTAATGGGATCGCTATTGACCTAGATTGTTGTGTTTGAGGTCTCTCTTAAATGGCCACTACTCTTATATGAATCTAGATGCATCTTATGTACTCAACCATAGATAACAACGAGTCATTAAAAATGACAAAGAGTCATGAGTTGTCATTTGCAACACGTTATCTAAACTTTTTGCTACTCCTAAATTTTAATCAATTTTACAATCTTTTGGTGACGTTAAAGAGAACTAATTTCATAAATTTTGCAAACTAAGTATACTTTTGAACTTTTTTTAGAAATGTACATATTGCTAGTTTAAAGGTGCGATTTTCTTTGCTTTTCATGTTTTTTAAAATTAAAAAAACCCAAGTCAATGACACAATCTAATATTTTAAGAGCTACTAGTAATTCATTCATGACTATGAAATGTATAATTACAAAATATGCTTTATTTTCTACAATAAATTAAGGAATTCATATCAATCAATGTAGTTCATTCCAATATTTGAATTAGAGCATATTTTTTATGTTAACTCCAACATTTTTGGATTTCCATCTTATGCAGTTTGAAGTTTTTGTTTGGGCCACTTCCTAAAGAATTTACACTTGTTTTGAGCCATCATTGGGAAAACTCATAGTTTTGGATTTCATACTTATAAATTTGAAGACTACATACTTCCAATCATGTGTTTATCATGCAGCTTCAATGATTTGATTTATAAAAATGCAATATGCAGATCGACAAGTATTATTTATTATAACACTATTTTAAATCTCAAAGTTTCAAACCAAAATTAGAAGTAAATGATCATTAAGAAAGAGAAGCCAATGTAAAAAAAGAAGAAGAAGAAGACCCTCAGGCAACTATTCAGACCTATCATATGCCCAAGAATTTTCAACTATATAAAAAATGCTAGCAAGGCATGGATACACAAAAGGAGTAACTCGATAAAAATAAGGAGAAGAAAGGGAAACTCAGTACTTAGAACTAGTCCATGTATAATAATAAGAAAGTCCTTCAACTGCAAGTGGATTAGGAAATCATGATAAACTAAGTTAGATGATCATGAGGGACAAAGATCATTCTCTTTTAGTACTCAATCCAATCTCAAAATATTGCACAGGTCTTGAAATAACTAAACATGTCTTAGGTTATAAATATGACACCCAATTAACACCTCTACAACTTGGCTTTGCAAAAGAGACCAAGAAGCTTGATGATAGAAGTCTCCTAAATAGAAACTCTCCACTCACACCACCGATTAGTCATAAGTGTTGTGTGGATGAGGATGACTTTGCCAATGGATGGTGGCCTTTCCAAGGAGAATACAAGTGGCTAGAAGTAGAAGCATCTAGGAAGGTTGATTGCGGTAAATCAAGAGTTTCAAGATACAATGAAGTAGCTAATTGGATTCTTTCGTGAAATGGAGGAATCCCACTTGAAGTAATGAAACTATGCTAAAGTTTACATTATCTTTTTTGGAAAAATAAAAAAAATTAAGATCTTTTATAGATTTTAAAAATCCATGACAATAAATGAAACTTATACATGATCTTTTATGATAGAATATATTGTGAGACATTAAATTTTTGAATTATATTTTTAAATAAAAATAGTCTATTTAGTATAACTTTTAACTTCAACAAATTTATTATTTTACGGTTGCACTGAATTTTAGTATTGACATTTTTGTCTATTATTATTTTTGTTAAAAAAATCATAATGATAAAAAAGTTTATTCCAGATGGAGTCTAGATTCGAGGAGTGGGAACGCTTTTTTAACCAAGTTTGAGAATTCTTTGTTTTGCCCAAAACGGCCCACCACTCTGCCCTCTCAAGGAAGTGAACTAAAGATCTCGTCACAAGTAGAAGCACATAAAGAAAATTAAGAAAATCTATGATAAATCTACTCCAAGGAACAATATGAGACAAAGTAAACTAATAAAGAACCACTCACTTGAAAAAGCATCTTATGTCATTAAAATATTAAATTTAGTATTATTATAAATCTCCTACTTATGTGCTTTTAGTTGATCCATGATGGTAAATTTACCACATAGGCAAGAGATTTATTATAAAAGCATATTAGCTGATCCATGTAAACTTAAAAACCACACCTATGTGCTTAGATTTTACTAAATGTTGTATCTAAAACAAGGAAAGTACTTTTAGAGTAATATATTTTAATTTTTCAAGTTACCACATGGATCAACTAATAGCATCAATAGATACCTTGTGTTTTGTTATGGCTATTTAAAAGTTTAGCAGTTTTTTAAGGGCTATATCAAATTTCATTGCTACGTATCACTTTTTTTCTCATCTGGGCAAAAATTCAATCTTGAAGACCGGATTTGCATGCAACTTAGGGTAAAGGAGCTAGTACTATGCACCCCTAACTTTCTGCTAGTGCAAGGGGTTGTGATTTTTGATTTTTTAAGTTTTTACAAACGTATATGCATTGCATGGATAACCATAGAGAGGAGATATAATTTCTACCCCAAAAAAATAGCTTGGTGAAAAACGTAAATAGCCAATACCAAAGGCATTGACGGGCCAGTACTATGCCAAATGTTGACTACTCAACTTTTTATAGGAGCTTGACACATAAGAATTGTGCCCCTTTTTCATGCCTCTTTACTGGGTCTTCCCATGGATAAAAAAAGGAGGGCTGGCACCAGCCCCTTTACTCGCCCTTTACCCTACATGCAATTTTAATCCTAAGGATTAGATTTAGGAAATACTGATTAAACTTTTTTACATCTAAAAGTACTTTTCATGTATTATACATAAACACTATTCAAATGTAAGCATCCAGGTGTGGTTTTTAGTTCACATAATTTTGTATGCATATAGGCAAGGCATTTATTCTAATATGTTAGATTTAGTATACTTTGATCCACAAATGACTTTTTAAATTTAAAGTTTTAAGCTCATATTTTAAGGATCATGTTAATTTGATCCTTGTGATTAGATTAGCTTGAAGGATTCAAGTTAATCCAATCTCGAGGACCAAATTAGCATGCAAAATTATGCAAATCTGATCCCCAAGAGTGAATTTGCATGAGCATGTAGGCTAATCTGATCCGGCGAATCAAATTTGCATGTAGACTCATGTAAATCCGATTCCTAAGTCAGATTAGCATGAAGGCCCACACTAAAGATTAGATTAGCTTGAGTCTGCATGCTAATCTAATCTCAAGGATCAGATTAGCTTGCAAAATTTGCATAACCCTACAGATTCTAATCCCGAAGACCAGGTTTGAGTGAGCCTATAGGCTAATCTGGTCCCTTGCATCAGATTTGAAAAGCTTGCATGTTAATGTGATACTAGGGATCCAAATACCGTGTATCCTACAAGCTAATCCGATCCTTGGGATTAGATTAGCATGAGCCTGCACACTAATTCAATCCCTAATATTGAATTAGCATGTAAGCTACATGCTAATCTGACCCTTAAGATTGAATTACTGCAAGCCTCACGCTACTCCAGATCAAGTTAGTGTGAAGCCTCTTGATATTTGCATGAGAATTGATCATAATTGATGAAATAAATAAGTTTTTTCCATTTTCCTTTGTCTGATTTTAAAACTAAAAAATTTAAGTTTTTCTCAAAAAAGAATTTGCATGACATTTAAAAGGCAGCAAAATGGAATCTTTTTCTTCTACTTACTTCTTTAGATTTGAGGCCATTTTGTTTACACGCATGGGTTTGGAAAGCTATAAGTGGTGGGAGTAAAGAGATGCTAGAAATTGTAAGTTCTTACACAAAACTTCAAAGACATTTTCCCATTCTTTGCATATAGATATGAACAATACAATGTTGCACTCTTCAACTTTAAAAAAAAAATAGTTTAGTTTTATATTTTAAAGTGTAGGTTATTGATGAAGTCTAGTTTATACATAATAGTTTGACTCAATATATTCTATTAACTTTGTTGAATCATCTATTGGATTGAAAGTTGTCCTATCTAATTTGACATGCAGAAGTTGATTTCTTTGTTGCCTTAACCTCATGAATGTTGAGTCAAAGTAGTCACCCTTTTGCAATAGAATACTTCATTTTCTCTCATTTTAATTTGATAAGAACTTTATACATCTTGAGAGAGTAATAGATAATTATATTCAATGTTTATGTTTTGTTAAAATAATAAAATTACATAATATTTTAAGTTACACTATGCTAGAAAATTGTTAATGATTAAAGTTGATTTTTAATGATTTGAGGAATGGTCAAAATTATGTACTTTTTTAAAATCCATAATAATTATTTGTTCAGAATTCAGACTTCCTTTTATATATTATTTTTTCCATAGTGATAGACAAGCAGTATCCATTGGGCATGCTTATGCTTTATGATGCATCACTTCCTTTCAAAATACCCACTATACCTAAAATTAAAGTTAAAATGTAGGCACTAAGTGACCCAAAAGTTTAGATCAGTAAAAGGAGTCCAAAATTGATGCTTACTTCTACGAGGCCCATAAAGGAGCCAAAAAAGAATACATATGGCATGGGCATCCAAGAAGATACATTTTGAATGTGTAGCCAAAAAGAAACATAAAGCATGGATAGCAAGAACATGCATAGAGAGTATGTAAATGTGCATATGCAAAACTATTGGTCCATATTATCTTTTGCCTCCTCATCTAGAGTATCATCCTCATCCATGTGGCTCTTGCCTCATTTGGGATACCCTCTTCATCATCATCTTGGGCACTATCATCATCTCATGGGGCACCTTCCCCATTTGGGACACCCTCCAACGTAGAGTCATTATCATAATAGTATAACTCCCTAATCAAGTAGTCTATAAGAAACTCTTCTCTAAATCCCTAATGAAGTAGTCTGTAAGAAGATCTTATGTGACCTTCTCCATGAACGTAATGGGAACCTAATGTCTACATAGTACAAGCATGGCCCACAGCATACATGGGAGAATCATCACCTTCAAGGTCCATGTCCTTTGCAAGTGTTGTACATGATGCGATATGTGACTAGATTGTGTGCCACATGGGATAAGATATATTTTGCAAGAGGTACCGCCACTTGATTTGGAGAATCATGTCCAATGTCCTTTTCAAGTGTTGTGCATGATGCGATATGTGACTATATTGTGTGCCACATGGGATAAGATATCTTCTACAAGAGGTACCGCCACTTGATTTTGAGATGCCCAAATGCTCGTTCAACAACAATGCGCAATGAAGATAGCCAGAAGTTGTAGTCTTTTTTCTTGAGGGTAGTGCAAGGACTTGTCCTGATGGCTCAAATGGTCTTCCAAGAATTTATTAACAATGTGTTCATTGATGTCGATAACCTTATTGCCACTACCAAGACGCAAGACTCCATTTCTCAATGGGTAGCAAGAGATGAGGGAATGGGGCCTTTTTGGAGTTTAGTCCCCAACAAGGTACAAACGTCTAAGAAAAGAGTAATAGGGAGATGGAAGACCTCTTTGAACCTAGCATCATCCTCACATATGGCCATAATAGAGAGTGATTCCATCAATTCAACAAGCAAGGTTTGATGTGTCTCAATGACACCAGCTTGGTTCATGAGGGTGGTCTTTAATTGTGAGTGGATAAAAAGAAAGGGTATGTTTGAATGTGGAGGTATCATGCATGGGTAGGAATGAAAATCGGACACTGTGAGGCCCTCCCGTGGTAGATGGAGATGGGTTCTCTATGAGAAGCATGAAGGTGATGTAAAGAAACATGCAATGTGATGACAAGGCTGAGGAGGGTGATGAATAACGTGTCGACAACTTGGGTGGAAGGCATGGTGCCTTGGATTTGTATGTCTCAGGGAATGGGGGCCAAGGGAGGCATTTCTAGGAAGGAAAGAGCTTGGCAAATGGCCAGTGACCGAAGGTTGTGAGCCATTTGCAGGGCACGTTCTGGCCGAGCATGGCCCATTCCCGCACTTGGAGGTAACGCATGCGCCCCTATTTTGGACCATAGGATGGGTCGAAGATCTCACGATGATAGTTTGTGAGGCATCCGTGGCTATTGGGGATGCAATGAGATCTAATGGATGCCAAAGCAAAGGAAAAAGGAATAAAAGCGTTCTTATTTCGAAAGAGACGTGTGAACCTTAAAATTGGCTGCTGATGGCCGTGTTATAATCTGTGCGTGAAAGCACGTAAAACCGGCGAGTCTGTGCAAAAACCTCTCTTCGCGCAAAGACCGATACAAAGAATACAAAATACGACATACGATATCCTTTTGTAAAAAGGAGATCAAAAAGCAAAAGGCCATCCGGTCGCGTCGCCTGAGAGATTCGAACTCTCGCGGGGAAACCCCATGTACTTAGCAGGCACACGCCTTAACCACTCGGCCAAAGCGACTGCTGATGTCAATAACCCTGCACCAATAATTTATATTCACATTCTTCTACTCACTTCGTACCGCTTTATTTCGTGTTTTCTTAATTTCTACCTCGCTTCTCGTTCTCACATTAATCACTCATAACTTCTTGTATGCCTATTGAATGACAAAACGTTACTTTCCTCATGATGTCCAAATCCAACCTATACCTCTTTTTAAAGGGAGGCATGAGATTAATCATTATATTATATGGGGATGATTTGATCATCATTGGTGATCAGAAATAGACAATCCCACAAGTAAAGGAGTTTGACATGATTGATTTAGCACTTCTTCATCATTTCCTTGGCATGGACTTTTGGCAATTTGAATGCGAGATTGTGAGGAAGCAATGGATTCTGCCAAGGATTGGCGATTAGCGAGTTCTTTATTCTACTTGAACAATACTTGACCAAACATCAAGTATTGTGAGGAAGCATTGGATTCTACCTAGGATTAGCAATTGGTGAGTACTTTCAAGCGAAGGTTAACTCACTAGAAAGTAGGCATGATATCTCAAGGGTACATATAGACAATGAATCATGCACCAAAAATTTTCCCCATTGGAGGATATTATGGTTTGAATTAGGCTAGTGATTGGATTCCAAGCACTCCAAATAGGATATTGTTTCTTATTCGGGTTAATGGTAAGCTTGTGGCTTAGTACGAAGCCAATAGTCAAACCTTTAAAAATCCTCTATATGCTAAATTGTAATCTCATGCTTTCTCCTATGGAAAAAACCTCAACAAGCATGCACTTTAGTGAAATTAGGGGAGGTGCTTATCTATAGGAAACATTGGGAAGTCTGATATAGTTTATGCATTTTCATTCTAACATTACACATGCATTTAGATTCATTCTAGCATTGCACATCCATTTAGATTCATTCTAACATTGCACATGCACATGCATTTAGATTCTTAAGTTAATTTATGTCAAAACCAATGGGATGTATGGAAAAGTTTTGCTACCAAGCTTGTATGATGTAGAAATCGAAGATCAACAAGAGCTTATTGTTAGAAATAATTGTAGATCCTTCTTGAGCTACTCATTAGGCACATGAGTTATTCCTTGTTCTATAGGAATTAAACTGTTGTTTGTCATCCTTGGATATAAACATGGGGCAATATGCACTACATGTCTAGAGTACTTCTAATGACAATTAGTTTTTGGAAGATTTGGGAATAGCTCAAGAAGGATCTACAATTATTTCTTGCAATAGTAAGAAATAGAAGGAATTACAAAGTTAGGTGATTCTTGCATCAATTAGTGGGAGCAGCAAAATAAATCTTGAGAGAGAGGAGCTCTCTCTCTCATGTGTGTGTAGAGTGTGGGTGAAGCCCCGTTGTATTTCCCCATATATGGAATGCAAATCCTTGTCTTTGAATAATGAAATTCTCTTTCTCATTTCCATCTCCATTGATGTTACAATGTCTGCTTCATCATTTTGTAGCATGTTTCGTTTTCCATGTCGAAATTCCTTCAATTGAATTTTGCCACTGTAAGTCGAACCCATTGGAAGGGACACCCTTGCTTAAGTCTATATATATGAGCTAAGTGCTCATTTGAGGCCTCTAATGGATGTCCCACTGGCTAGACTCCCTAGAATACCGAGACCTTGAGTAAGCCTATGCCTAGTCTAGACAAAGATCTAGATTTGAGGATGCATGGTTGTGGCTATGGATGTGGCTCATTGCTTGGCTAACCCTAGGCTTTCTACTAGATCTACGGCTAGGTGAAGTGCTCACTAGATCCCCCAATAAGGTCCCTTCTAATATTTGGTGCTTTTGCAAATTAGAAGCTACACAAAGCAGTCCAAGATTTCACCCAGGTTTGGTCTTATCTAGCCCTCATCTAGGTGGATTTTTCACATAGTATTAGAGCCACTCTAGTGTTTTGAGTGGAGCTTCTTGTTTGTGAACTAATGCAAATTTTCATGCCCTCTTAGTGGATGCTTTGCTCCTTGTAGGTGTGCTAGTTTGGTGGTGTGGTGGAGTCACAAAGCTCTCATGTAGGATGGTTACCCCAAAATCATGATGAAGTCTTTAAGCTTTTGACTTGGCTAGCAAAATTTTGTATGGAGAAGTGTGATTCAGTGAGGATGAATCCCACTCCCACATGTCATAAAACTAACAATATGTTTATTTCTATACTCATTTCCTTTAATCAAATCCATGCATTGTTATGGGGATGAATTTGATGGCAATAAATAATCACTCAAGGTCATAGGCACCTTGGCGCTTTTGAGTTTGGTAGATCTTTCCTTTCGAAGTGTGGTACTTTTGATTCTAGGTATGGAGATATGTTTTTGGCTCATGAAGAAGTCATGAGTACCAAGTGAGGTGAACTCATGCTTTGTTGCTCAATCTCTTCGTCATTTGTTGAATTGCTGGAGCAAGAGAAAATGGTTGGTCATGGTGTGTAGTTGAATAGACAATGATTTCTAGTAGTTTTTTTAGGTTTGTATTGGCAATTTGATGGAGACCTACAATAGGTCAACACGGACTAATTTTACTCTAATTTGAGGTGGGGCATGCATGCATTGGTATGAGAGCTCATAGAGTTGCTCTCAAGTGATAAGGCATTTAGGGTATCATGGGCTTGTTTTCAAAAGATCTGTGTATAAAAACCTTCATCTTGGAGGCATTGGCATGCATTCAATGGAATACATATTCTTTGGAGAAAATAGAAAGTTGAAAGCTTCTAGAGCGGTGTGCAAAACATGAAGATGCTAGACAACTAATGTGCATGCTCTTGCATGGTTTGAAAGTGTGCGCATGCCTTGTGTGTTGTGAGCTGAGGACTCATTTGTGGGAATCTCGCAAGGTGGACTCCATGGGATACTTCGAGGGGGGTACATGTGTAAGAGGAAGTGTTGACAATGGAATGAAAGATGTATGCATGCGCCCCAACGGATGCATAATTGTGTTCATGTGCATGTGCATATGTAAGTGTGCATATGTTGTGTGTGTGTGTGTGTGTGAACGACTGGGCATACAAGGGGGGACTAGGGGTGTGCATGGATGCATGCATACATGGTCAAGGGCATGTAATCATTGAAGAAGTTTAAATGGTTTTGCGTGTTGCCTTGTTTCTAGCTACATCCAAGCTATACCTTGATTGTGATGATGACCAGCTCTTCAAAATTGAGAGAAAAAATTACTTTGAAAATTTCTCCTTTATAAATAACGTCTTTCAATCAATAGGTAGCTAGACTCCATCTCAATTCATTCTCCATTTTCTCTTTGAGGAGCAAATTGACCAAGTCCTTGCATATGATGTGACAAAAAGAGCAAATGTCCCAAGGAGACAAGGCATTGCAAGTGTAGGTATATGATCAAGACGACTATGTATGGTTTCATAATCTCTATACCCTAAACAATAATAAGCATGCCATGTAAGTTGTCAACATTAATCATACAAACAAGGTATGTTTAATTTGAAAGTCCTTATATCTCTACCAAGAATTTTTTTGTATTTGTGATATCATATGTCTTCAAGAATGGCTTGCTATATTGTGTCTTTGTTAGCATTGCCTTCCAAGCAACGCTCTAGTTACATTTTTGTTAAAAAGTGTCCCACACACTTTGTTGCCAAGTGGCCCCCTCTATTTTGGTTCTCTCTCACACACACACACTCTCACACACACTTCTTTTTTTAAGGACTCTCTCTCTCTCTCTAACACTTTGCATTTGCAAGCGGTTGCATCGTCCATTCATCTTGACAATTGTTTGCATCTGGTAGAATAGAAAGCAGTGCTCATTAGTACTTGTACTCACTTGTTCATCAAGCTCTCATACGAAGTTAAACCTTATGATACTAAGATTTTGTTAAGGTTGAGGTACAGCGTTTGGGAAACAAAGCTCCTACCACAACATGCCCCAACAAGCCCAAATACTAGAAATCCATTTGACAAATCAACAAGCTCGCATGAATCCAGTGATATATCAGTTTATGGAAAACATGCATGTTTCTAGAGTTCACATTTGATTGGGGTTTTCTACTTGTGCAACCTATTTTTGCATTCCTACCTTGCTTTCAGTAATAAACCATGGCTTCATTGTTCTCAATATGATCAAATTACAACCTCATCATAACACGTCTTGCCATTAGGAGGCTGTGTCAGTACCTTTTGTATTCCCATTTACAACATTATACACAACTATCTGAACTGACAGCTGTATCTCACCTCTCTTATTTTGATGTTCTCATGTGCTCAAATTTCTGTATTATAGTAGAAATTTCATTATGTATCATTCCTTTCGCATCCTTCAAATTAAAGATATTTGTTGTTAAAGACCAACCTATTCGCAATCCAGGGCCATGTTAAAGACTGGGATCCAGTACCACAACAGATCCGACATCCCTGCAAAGTCGGAAGCCAGGAATCTCAATCACTGTAGACCTAAAAGAGCACAGGTCCGTGGACATTCTAAGGAAGCCCAAGTTCAGCCATCAAGTTAAGGGGCACACGGATGCATTCAATGATGAGATCCAGCAACACTCCGCAGTACCTGGATCTCACTCTCCTCTGCATATGGACAGGATCTGAATGCTCAGTCTTCCAACTCAGGACCCATTGTTCTGTCCGCACACATTGTTCACTCAGAGGCCAGGGTCCAGCTACAGTACAAATGAGAAAATAGATATGTGACAAAGTAACACCAGTTTCTATTAGCAGTCATGGTGATGTGCTACTCTTACATGTATTGCCAGAAATCGAATAGCACTCTTTCATTGTGCTCAAATTTTTTGTGTTATAACAGGAATTGGTGAAGGATGCTAAAGGAATGGCATTTAGTTTAATTCTTATTATAATACCAAAAAATAGCACAAGGCCATGACTGCTCACAGAAATTGAAAACAATGAGAACATGCACTCTATTTCTGGCAATACAAGTAAAGGTAGCACAGCACTGAAAAGGACGCTAAATGAATGGTACTCGTTTGAATTCCTATTATAATACCAAAAATTTGAGCACAATGAGGCCCTGCGTTTCTATTTTTGGAAATACAAGTGAAGCTCACGCATCGCCAGCACTGCTACCAGAAAAGTGTGAAGGATGCTAAATGAATGAGAATGTTTGAATTCTTATTACAATACCCCAAAATTTTAGCAAATCAGAACGTGCATTTCTATTTCTGGCAACACAATACAAGGGGACACAACACCATGACCGCTAGCAGAAAATGGTTTTACATATCTATTTTCTCAATGTGATCCTGTGCATTAAACTCTTTATCTTAGCTTTGAAATAGACAAGAAAACCAGTTGTACACAATGATACTTCTCTCTTATTGCACAATTTGATACAAGTTCTACATGTGTTTTCACTGGACAAACGAGTACAACCTTATCATGTAGTGTTAACGCATCTACAGTGGGAAGCCATGACATGCGGAAGCTGGAACCATATATACACATGAGGATGCTGCAGTCATGACTCATGTATACACATTTCTCAGTAGAAGGAACTGCTGTAGACATTACACGGACAAGAAGCAGCAGCAGCACAGCAGCCATAGTACAGGATTCCCACTTGATATAGCCAATAGGCTGGTTGCCATCACATGCAGGGATACAAACAGGCCAACTACAAGACCCAGTAAAGAATGACCAATGGCCTAGTGGCCCGACCCTTACAGAATGGTTGATAAAGCAGCAGGACCACTCGTTCATCATAAAGCTGGCTGAGCCACTGCTGAAAAGGTGGTCCCATGGCCCCTGCAAGAATAGGATCTAGACAGCCTGAACAATCTCAGTTTCCACTTCACAGACAGCTTGCAGTGAGAATGTTCTCTGTGGCCTACAAGAAAATGTGATTTTTTAATGCAGTGAGTGGTAGATTTCAAACCGAGTAAATCTGAACTCTGCAAAAGGACATTAACATGACCTTAATTCCTGAGGAATCCTAAGGAATTGCACTTAGATAGATTGGCGAAAGGAATGAATGGTGAACATGATATGATTCACATTACAATGCACAATACATAATAATCTGTCGACACTGTCGCACGTTGCTAGCTCTTCTCTCTCTTTTTCGATTTTCTGTTGTAGGTTCTCGATGGCTTTCTAAAGAGTTTAACATTGACATATTTTTCACACCATTCTCATTCGTTGAGCTCTGGTAAATGCCTTTGCATCAATTGCTTGCCTTGATGTCTGAATCTTACTCATTGAAACTAAATTACATGCGCACCCATGCACATATCTGCCTACCAGAAAATGGCAACCCTCGGACAGCCAGAGCTTGACCGAGAGAGCGACGGGCCATATGATCTGTATCACCGCACAAGACTTGAAAACAACGAGGCCAGTATCTAGCTGATTCGTCATTTCTTCTTGCTCCTACTTTTTTCCAGCCACCTCAGAATCCCTTTCTCTGCATCAGTAAGGTCAGTTTTGTTCCGAATCGTTCCCTACAGACATACCGCTTCTAATTATTCCTTCCGTTAAACAAAAGCAGCCACAAGAGGAGGGGAAATGCGAGTTATCGGTAATAAACAGATAATTTGACGAGTTGCTGGTAAGCTTGCCTCCACAAACTCGAAGTAATCTTTAAAATTTCGCTCGTAGTAGGAATCAAGCCGCTGCAAACAAGAAACGCTTCGTGAAGCACAAAGCCAACGATGGACCTCCAAACGTGAATCCAGAGAACATCAAATATCGCTACAAACACAGTCACATGAACTCACCTCCTGGTCGTTTTTGGCTTTGTTCGCTCGAGTCCGCTCCAGCAACTCTGAGGCATGACGAAACAGAACACGCCTTTACTTTTCCAAATGTAAGGCGTACAGACAATGCTTTTTGACGGGCTTAAATCCTAACACTGCAATGATGGCGCCAAATTCCATTCTGTGCGAAGCCTCACAAAAAGCGATAAAGAAAGCCTAGAAGGAACGACCCAGGAAAAGCGCAATCACGGAGCAACGAATGAAATCGAGAGGAATGAACCCAGAAACACGGGATAATGGAATGGCTAAGAAGGATGAGAGCTCACGCTGAACGAGGGGGTTGGAGGGAGGGGAGGCAACGGGGGGAGAAGCCAAGGAGGCGGCAGGGCCAACAAAGGAGAGGCCGAGGAAGGGAATGGGGGAAGCAAGGAGGCATCGTCGAGAATGGTGGAGAGGGAGGAGGCAATTTGAGGACGAAGAAGAAGATGATGTAGCAGCAGCAGCAGGAGGAGTGGAGAGGAGCAGGAGCTGATGCATGTTGAGAGATTGGCTTGAATATCAAAGCTTGTGATAGAGAGCCCCCCCCCCCCCCCTCTCTCACACACACAAATATGATTTGAACCATCAAGGAGTACATCTCTATAATTTATAAATGTCTTATGGTTCCTTCAAGACCTTCCCTCACCATCTCAGCTTGCTTCAGAGATGTCACAAGATGTCACAAGACCTAGCTGGCTTGTTATCCCACTGGGCCCATCCGATGTGTGTCCTCTGCTGCTCAAGCATCAACACCTAAGAGTCGGATTCTAGATAAAAGGTTGTCACTCGGCTGGCCCAAATATGGCCTCTAGATAAGCATTGCCAAATCCTAAGAAGACTTTGCATTAGCAGAATCCCTTCCCTATTGGGAAACGTCTAAGAAAATCCACCTCAAGGGGGGGTTGAGGGTGTTCTTGAGAAGCCCTCACTAAATTAAGGGATTCCAAGGTTTGAAACAAAATGTGAGGCCCTCTCCCCAAATGAAATTGGCCATTAGAAAGGATAATTAATTGTCTACATCTCACGGGCTTATAAGCCTTCCATGAGCTCCCTTGAAGCCTCGTCTTCAAAAAAGCAAAAGCAATGGACATCTATGACCCAATGGGGCGTTGTTGGTAAAAAATGGCATTAGAGCATGAGAGAGGGGGAAAGGGCAGGAGGGGAAGGATTATTTTGATGCGTCTCTCTTTAAGGCTGCCTTGATAAAGGGTATATAAACTCGCCTTGCACTCCATCATCCCCTGCATCTTATAGTCCACCACACAGATCACAGCGATTAGTATAGTGTAAATATGACTATCAAACTATGGTTCCTGCCCTCGTCGCTCGTCAGCTCCACACGTTGTAGCTCACCTTCCCAATAGTAATGGCGCTTGCGCAACATGTGGGAATTGTTAGCTCGCTTTCCCAATAGCCACAGCACCTGCGCAGCCAATTGGGAAATGTAACAAGATGAATTTCATCCAAAAGGCCTACCAATTGGGTAGATCTAGTGTTGTGTAAACAATGGAGTGGTCATACCAGTATATGTAATTAGTTCCATGGATATTGTGTATTTCAGTGTTGCTTACCCAAATATGGTCGAGAGTAGATCCATGTGTAGTTGTAGGATCCTTTACCAATTGTGTCATTTTGTGATGGTTCATGAAGTCATGAAGTTTTTGATTGTTTGTATTTTTGGTGTTGTAGTCTATGTTGAAGTCACCGAGAATAGTTGTAATTGCATTTGTGTCCAATTTTCGTAAGAGGAAGTTCAACATTTTAATCAATGTTGTAGTTGGAGTTGTTGGGTGCTTGTATACATTGATTATTGCAAAAGTGTTTCCGAATTTGTCATAGAATGTTGTGAGAAGTAGTTGGCATTCTTTATCAACAATCAAATTGGTGGATTGTAGCACAATTTTGTCTGTGTAGCATATTGTTATTCCAGCTTGAGATATATCTTCTACTATGTTGAAATTAGGAAGTTTTTGTTGGATGGAATTGCTTGTGTGTAGCTCTTGGAGACACAAAATAGTTGCACTGAGTAGGCTTTTCTCTGCGAGGATGTCATCCATGTGAGTGTATAGCGACCTTGTATTTAAGGATTGTAATGTGAAGCAATTTAAGTGTTGTTTGTTGAAGTTGATTTGTTTTGGCAACCATTGACGCAATGTTCTCAAGCGATCCATTTCTTGTAGAATGATTTTGTCTACCTTTATGTGTTTACTTTCCAACTTGTTTACAAGGTATAGATTCTTTGGATCTTTCACTCGTGACAGCGCTGTGTAGACAAGGCCATGCGATTTAATGTTTGAGGGGTCGAACGCTAGTGCATCCATTGTGAGGCCCTGAGAACGATGTATTGTTCTTGCTGCGGTTGGTTAAATAGGGAACTGTACTCGTGTAATGGTGTTCAGTCTATTTTTTTCGACTTGGAATTCTCTTGTGATTTGTTGAATTGGAGTCCAATTGGATGGGATGTTATTTTTGTAAAGGTTTATGTTTTCTAGTCGAGTTTACTTTCATGTGTTAGGATTGTTGAAAAGGATTCACACACAAGGAGGGGACTCTTGAATGTTTGCACCTTTGAAAATTCCATCTGCACCATTTACTAGGCTATCCAATATGTTTAAGTTACCCGAGCAAAGCTCAACTATCATATCTTTTTCAAGTGCAATTCTTTGTGCAATCCAGCTGTGTTTTTTGAGTTGTTTGGGATAGTTAATGTTTTGCTGCATGTTTTGTGCCTCTTATCTATTGCAAGCAAAACATGTTCATCACCTTGCAACAAATTGAAAATTTCTTCATTGTAAATATCTTTTGCATTGTTCGTGTAGAACAAGTGTGGTATTGTTTTTTTGTCTAATGGATTTTTTAAGCACATACTGTTTAAGAAGAAGATATCATTTTATGTGTGTTTAGCGGTTCTAATTTCGTTGAGGATGTTGAGATATTGAATGTTGTTTTGTCACATTGGAGTAAGCAATTCATATTGGTTTACATTATTCTCCCAATATGATGACAATGAAGATGTAGTATTGGAATTGTTCACAAATATCCATGAGTCTTTTGTTGGGCTTGCTTGGCACAAGTCCCCACACAAGAGTACATCAACACTACCAAAAGGTTGTGAGTGGTTGTGTTTGATCTCTCTTAGTCGCATGTCTGCTGCCACTAGTGTGCTATGTCCAACTAGCAAAATTTCATCGATCACAATCAGTTGTAGATCTTGGTAGAGAAGAGAGAGTTCTTGAAGTTTCTTAACTAATAAAATTTGTGTAATGACTTGCCATGAGTGGTAAGTGCAGGGCTGAGTGAATTGTTGTTCCACCAATGTTGAATGCTGCTTTTCCAGTGTAGGCTAGAAGCAGAACTTTTGGGAGTTCAATGTTGGAAGATTCATTGTGTGAATAATGTTGCATTAGAGCTTGTACAATGGCTAGCAAGGTAAATGTTTTCCTAGTTCCTGCATTTCCAGTGAGAAAAATGTGGAATTTCTTCTCTTTGTCAATTCTTTTTCTTAACATTATGTCATCTAAAAGCAAGCGTTGTTCTTGGTTCATTTGTCTAACTGTGTTGTAGTATTCTTGATTTGAAAGCATTTTAGATATTTTTGAGGAATTGTTTAGGAATTGATTTGCTCTTATTTGCTTTGGTATGTCAAGCACGAGATTGTATTTTTCAGGATGCTGAATGCTTGTGCTCATCTTTGTTGTGGTGGAAGTATTATTTGTAGTACTGGAGGAAGAGCTTTCTATGGGAATGAGCTTGTTAAACTTGTTTCTTTGTATGTCAATTATGTGCTTGTATTCTATGTACAAATCATGCCATGTTTGGTTAGCTCTTTCTAGAGAAGGCTCTTTGTTTTGAAAAGGTAGGAAAAGGGTGCACAACTCTCTGAAATAGTTTTCTGGATCCTTATGCTCTCGCTGTAGTTGTTGAACCTTATAATTTTTGGGTTCTTTCTCTTTTTTGCTTTAATATGGCTGAAATTTAGTTTTCACAAATAATGGCCTACCTTTTCTTTGCAATTATTGGAGGTATTTATGCAAAGACTCATAAAAGCATGTATTCATCAAACTGGATATCATTCACGAAATTCTTCACGAGTGAAGTTCCTTATTGAAAATACGATTTTCTAAGATTTAAGGTATAAAAAGTTTTCAACAACTTGATGGATACATCTTGATGGAAGGAATTTAATTCTCATGAAGGTCTCCCCCATCTTCGGTCCCTAGATGTCCTAAACCAACCAATCAATTATGAGAGTCCTACCATCTACCATTAATTTTTTGTTAAGGTTTCAATCACGGCATATCCCATAGTCAAATATTTAGCAATCATGGGTTGGTTTACAATATGTAGAAAGTGCATGGTGATTTTGAACCACAGATTTGTGATTGTTGAAAGTACAAATATGACATGTTTAGTCATTTTGAGTTACAATCATATTCCACTTTACATGTTATGGTGGCAACCAGGGAATTAATGAAAGGGGACTAAGATTACATATGTCAAATATTTCCCCAAAGGCACCAAGATTATGCTAGACTAATAAGAGAATCCATAAACATTGAGCGCTTAACAAATCTACTTTTAAGAAACCTTTCCAAAACTTAGATGGGCTTGGATGGGCCATTGATTCCCTTTAATAAATATCTTAAAAAAATGTCAATGGATTTCTTAAGCGTGTAGAAAGATTTTTACTTGTGTATACTATGTTTAAAATCCAGATTGTGACTCGATTTATATTTTGATGATTGAAGACTATTTGTGAATAACCTATAAACTCATAGCTTTGAAAATGTAACATTACATTTGTGCCACTTCGCCCTATGCAAGTTATTTTGAGTTTGCTCTTTGACTTTGAACAGTTCTCCTTGATTGTTAGCACAATTATAAGGTAATCCAGAAACCACAAGTCTCGTTGTTCATTAGTTTACTATCATGGGTAGATTTTCCACTATTAACTCTATGAGTTGGTATAAAAAAGCTCCCATTTAATTGCCTTGGCCTATAAGTTGATATTTAGCCACATGTTGATAGATAAACATTGATTTAAGACTATTTATCAATAACATGTACATTTGTATCTCTGTCTTGTGCAGGTTATTATTGTTTTGCTCTCTAACTTTGAACATTGCTCCTTCATTGTAGGCACAAATTGGAATGCAAACCCAAAACCATGGGTCTTCTTGATCGTTGTTTATTTCATGGATACGGAATTTCAATAATTCTACTGCTATGTAACTCGATGAATTGGTATAATACAAAGATTCCATTTAATTAGTAAAAAAAGACCATCTACCTGTTCCAAGAATGTTGACGCATAAAACATTACCCAGTCTCTAAATTAATTCCCCACAATATTAACAAAACTAGAATTTCGCCACTTAGTAAGATGTCTTATCAGTAAACAATACCAACTACTAATCTTCTACTCCGATAGATTTGAAATGCTTATTGACTTGAAGGTCCCCATAGGCTCTCTAAGACCATTGTGTGTAGCTTTAAAAGTCGATTTCATAGAGCAACATGATTTGTGCAGGGATGAATGACAACTTGATTACATCTCCTCTTAGCACAAATGCCTAACGTACTTTTGAGGATACAAAGTGATATTTTTGTCATCCAAATAGGGGGCCCTGATGGTAAAAAATCATATTAGAGCATGAGAGAGGGGGAAAGGGGAGGAGGGAAAGGATTATTTTGTCGTGTGTCTCTCCGAGACTTTTCTACACTGCCTTGATGAAGGGTATATAAACCCGCCTTGCAATCCACCGCAACCTGCGTCATACAATCCACCACATAGATCACAGCAGCGATTAGTATTTCATAAATATGACTATTAGACACACTGGCTCCCGCCCTCGTCGCTTGCCAACTCCACACGTTGCATCTCACCTTCCTAGCAGCCATGGCGCCTGTGCAGCATGTGGGAATTGTCATCCGTGTGGGAGTGGTCAACTCGCTTTTCCAGTAGCCATGGCACCTGTGCAACATGTGGGAAATGTAAAAACCCAGATTGGTAGTCAGATCACAATGCGCGAGAGAGAGATAGATATATAGATAGAGAGAGAGAGGCAGGGAGGGAGAGAGACAGAGAGAGAGAGAGAGAGAGAGAGAGAGAGAGAGAGAGAGAGAAGGGGGGGGAGGCGAGGTAGAGAGGGATAGGAAGGCTGGGCTATGTGAAGGGTGGACTAAGGCTTCTGAAAATTGCCATAGTGGGTAGACCAAGCAGAGGGAGTGAGAAAAGGGGGGACATGAGGGGGCGACGATGAGGTGGAGGTGGAGGGCTAAGGGTTTAACTTAGGCTAAATTATATTAATTTAACTTATATTAATTTAGATTAGCTTAATTACTTTAGATTAGGGGGTTTAACTTAGGCAAGATTAACAAATAATTTTATCTGTGAATCTCTCAAACCAATTAAGTTTTGTAGATTGAATACAAATTCTAAATGCATATACAATTGAACCACAAAATTACAAACCTCTCGAAATACATCCCATGGAAATCCGACGTTTGAATTCGTAGATCATGAATTTTTAAATTTGTAGACCCATTAGTAGAGGTACCTCTAAATATACCATTGACTATTAGGGCCATGTACATCCTTAGGTTAGGCACACATGATTACTTTGAAGCAACTATTTTGGTTGCCTTGATTTCACACATGTATTATGATTGGCTTGCTTAGCACAACGATTATAACTAACAACATAGATTATTCAAGTCAAATTACATGAAAACTCATGGGATAAAATCACCTCATGAACCTCCATGCGGCAATTGTATATAATGCCAAAAATGTACAAATTTGTATACATTAAGGAACTTTTGCGCGTAGGAATTAAAAAGCAATCTAAGAGTGAATAGATGTAAGCATATGCATCATGGAATATAACACATCTTTAAAGCATGAAGAACTTGTAATTACGAGGATGATGCCATAAATGTTGGACTTTAATTGGACACGTAGCTAGTGCAAATGGAACTTATGAAAGTAAAAACTCATGTTTGAGCGAAAAAAAGCACAACCTTGTTGTGCGAGACGCACAACCCAGCATTGAGCCAACACCAAAGGATAGTATGGTTTAACTCGTATTTTGTTGGGAAGGTCTCATTTTTTCCCCTCACTCCTAAGATTGTTATCCTAAATTTAAGCTAGTTTTAAGCTCATTTCCAAAACAAGCTTGAAATTTAATTCATGACATGGAATTATTAAAAATGTTTTTTTAAGAAGTACATAAGCCCAACAATATTGTGAATAAACATAGTAGGTGGTAATTCACAACCCAATATGCAGTGGTGGAAACATTTGTAGCATCTAATATCAACCAGTTTGTTACTATTATTAAACTTGTTGTTGGTAGACGGATTCAACTTATTTCTTTCCCTATATAATATGCATGATAGTAATTACTCCTTATGTAGAATATTGAGCTTGCATAAGCATAATTTAATATGTATGTTTCTTGCGTAGAATATTGAGTCTGCATATGTATTTCTCATGCAAAATTGTTGAGTTAGTCATTGCTATTATATGCCAGGGTCTTGATTGTCTTTCCCATTATGGCTTCTCTTAAAGTGATTTGTTCTCATCGTAGGATACCAATGGATACTTTTGCTTATCAAGGTAGGAATAGTATACTTGGAAAGAAATGAGCATTATGTTATATAGGCATGCATAAAGATAGGACTTTGAGCTTAGTTTACTCGAGTAGCAATCCCAAACTCAGCATTATGTTATATAGGCATGCATAAAGATAGGATTTTGAGCTTAGTTTACTCAAGTGGCAATCCCAAATAAATATAATTATTTTTGAAGTTGGCCCTTGCACCTAAAGACATGTCATTCACAATCTCAAAGCAATAAACAATAATCGAAAGATGGGGAAAGTCCACTTCGTGCTCCTATTTGCACCCACATGCATGGAAATGTGGGTTTATAGCCATTTTTTCAAATGGGGGGACCTATTTGTTTCTAGAGATAAAGGAACTTGGTTTTTTGACTCACAATGATGCAAGCAAAGTACATTGTACCTTTAAAGCTGAGCTTATTCTTGGTGGAGGGGGGAACTCGTTGTAGGCACTTCAATTGGTGTAAGAGTACATACATTGACTCAAATGCCTTATTTTGAATTGTTGCATTGAAAGAAGACATGCAACCATGCTTAAATACGTATGCACTAACCGATGTTTACTACATTGGCATTGTTGTTTCGTTGCATTGACTGAAGAAATGCCTTTGCTAAAATAATTATGCAAAAAAATGCACCATGACATACATTATCATTGTTGTTACTAAAGCATGCTCGTCATTACAAATTACAAAAAACAAACTCATGCTTTTGGATGAAATATATAAATGTACATCTAATTGCATGCATGTGCACATGATTATCACCATCACTAATTTTGTTATTTTCAATGAATGGCATTAGAGTTTTAGGGGTCTTGATTTCCCCCCCCCTAACTTAGTTTCATGGAGGATTATCTACATGTGGAAGCAAAAAGAAGTGAGTTGGGACAAAGGGGAAAATTGGACATCAAAAAGCCATTGGCAGTTTGGATTGATGTAGAATGATGCGCGCTTGTCCACAGTAGCAGGGCTTAAAAGCTAGGCTAGTACACATGGTGAGTAAGGACTAGCTAGGGGGCATTGCAAATGTGTTTGGAGGCTAGCTCTTGAACTTGTCGAGAGACAATACATGTATGGGGATTGAAACCCCCAACCCACCTCCACACATGTAGGTGTGCACGCGTGTGTGTTTCACACCCAATTATGTGCACAGGTCTACGCAAGGCAAAACCTTGTGTTACGGCACAAGGAGGTGCTCCGTAAGGTAACTATTGCGTTGGGAATGCAGGGAAGGTTAGTGGAGAAGGCACATGAGAGAGAGAGAGAGAGAGAGAGAGAGAGAGAGAGAGAGAGAGAGTGAGAGCGAGAGAGAGAGAGAGAGAGAGAGAGAGAGAGAGAGAGCGAGAGCGAGAGCGAGAGAGAGAGAGAGAGTTGATTCGGAGAAGATGAAGGATGACAAGTCGGTAGAGCAATAGACTGTGTATCTTGGAATGAACACACACACACACACACACACACACACATGATGACAAGATCACAACACGATACCAACAAAGCCTCCTCTCGCATGCGCACACACATGATGACAAGATCTCTCTCTTACACACACACACACACGCATACACACACATGATGACAAGTTGGTAGAGCAACATTGGATCGAGCCCATGCGTGCAAACACACACACCTGATGACAGGATCACAACATAATAGCAACAAAGTGTGCTCATGCACACACATACACACAAAAACACGACAGCAACAAAGTGTCATACACACACACACAAACACACACTCACACACACACACATGCACACACACACACACACGATGACAAGATCACAACACGATACCAATAATAGTGTCGGGGTGAGCGGCACAAAAACGTTGGGTGTGATGTGACTCAAGAGAAGAGAAGGGGAGGGAGAGGGAGAGAGTAACCACCACCAAGGAAGGAAGGAAGGAAGGAAGCTGTTAATAAAAAGAAGAAACTGCAGAATGTCCCCGAACGACTACTCAACAACAACAACACACAACAACAAACACACACTCACACACCAAAAAAAAAACACACACCACCTCTGCAAAACAAGCTCTTCATCCTCTTCATCATCCTGCTTCTTCTTCTTCTTCTTCTTCTTCTTCTTGGCACTCACCAGCTTCCATGGCTTCTCCTCCCCCGCATTCTGCTGCATTCCTCCTCCCTTGACCCTTCCTCCTTCCCACAGCTTCCTCCTCCTCTCCTCATTTCGCTTCCCTTTGCCTCTTCTATATGCATGGATGCGCGAGACTCCGGTGTTCCTCGCCCCTCCCCCATGCAGTCCTCCCCTCCCTCCTTCGGTTCTTTCTACCATCGTGGCTCCCCCTTCCCTCAGAATAGCCCCCTCATCGGTTCCCCTCCTTCCGTTATCCATGCCCCCGCTGCTCTCCGCCACAATGCTTCCCAGCCCCTCCCCGTTGCTTCGCATCCTAACCCCTCCGCTTGCTTCCCTCCTGAGACCCCCGTGCACATGATCCCCCATCAGATGCCCGTAAGCCCGGCTCCTGGCATGAGCATGAGCATGGGCGTGGGGATGGGCATGGGGATGGGCATGGGGCTGTCGCGATCAGATCCAGTCAAGAGGAAGAGAGGGAGACCACGGAAGTATGGGACGGATGCGAACGGAGTCGCGTTGGGGTTGTCTCCGCTACCACTCAGCATTGCCTCCCCACGCGAGAAGCGAGGGCGTGGCTCTGGTAAAAAAGCGCAACTGTCTGCCCTCGGTATGCCGTCTACACTGATTTAAATTCTCACTTGAGTCCGGTATTCAATAACAGAGAATTCGAATTCGCACCTTGAAATCCAGTGTTACCAAAAACTAAGCTCGTTCTCTAAACAACATGATGACGAATTGTTCGTACACACACAAACATGGTATGAGGCCATAAAACTATGCAGAGAATGCCTACACTACACAGTGTCCTTGGTGGTAGTAGTAAGCACTAGATTAACATTTTGGAGTAGTAGTTTATCCAGGAATTGCTCCTGTACATTTAATATAGAGACTTCGATATTGCCTCTGGTTTTCAAAGATTCCTAGTGCTGTCATCCTGTTTCAGGGACCTTACTCACCTGGGTCACCTGCGACAAACTTGTTTTCCTTGGTAGGTACACGATGCCAACAATCTCTTTACAATCTGCTGATGTAGCCTTGTTGGTTGGGCTGTTTGCTGCCCTCTGGGGATGGTCAAATCAAGATCAGATGGTTTGGGTTTGTGAGATCCTTTAGCAGGTCCTGATAAATCACTCAAAATCATACATAAAACGGCTGTTTTAAAGCATGGCCGTAGCTATTCACTTTCGAGGCTCTGACTCTTGGTTGTGGGTGTTTGATTCCTTTTGCGCAAGTTCAAATCGGCAACAAGTTGTCACTGTGTTTGCTCTAGAAGATAACGGCTTGTTAAGGGAATCAGGGATCTTTTTGAGGGTTTATCACTTACATTTTGGAGCAAGCTATTGCATTGCTAAACGTAGAAAGCCATTATCTTATGGGAGGCATTTCTTTTGAGGAATTTGGAGGTTCTCTATGCCTTTCCTTTATAGCAATTGTATCAATCTGTGTCCCTATGCTGGATGTTGAAGCATGTACTAAGTAATCGTGATGGCATTCGCAAATTTTCACACTGCATGTAAGAATTGATACTCACCGGGGTGTAATGGTCTTAAATATGGTAATGCCTTGTAACACTTGTTTTCAGAGCACGGTGAATAAAGTCGTCTGAAAGAGGGGTTAGAATTGGTATCGATTGTTCACTGAAAGTGAATGAGTTAACCATGCATTTGTCCGCTAATCGCACGTGTGACCGTTCTATATTTGATGTAGGAGCAACTGGCCAAGGGTTCACCCCTCACGTGGTAACAATAGGTGCAGGAGAGGTACGCACTCTCAAGGGCTCATGGGGACTCTTTAATAAATGTTCAGATGAAACAAGACTTGATTGTTTTGTGGAACTGTGTCAAAATGCTGTGGTTAAAGCTAATGAAATGCAGTAGATGTTGGCATTCATGCTTGACTTATTAAACATTTGAATATAATAAAAATAACCGTCAGGAAACAAGTTATTGATACAAGATTAAATATATTCAGTGTTCTCTTCTCCCACTGGTTGCTGCCAAGATTTGGGTAAATCAGAATGTACGACTGTTTTCACCATGTGCTATGTGTGTGCGTTAGATGACATGACTTTTCAAGCTGTAGATGAAACTGTCGGCAGTATTTTGATCGCTGGTGTCACCCTCACCACATACCCTGGGACTATAATTTTAGATGTACAACGGCAGACCAACCATTAACAGGGCGTTTGCCAAAACACCTCGGATTCTCTCGTTTGCCAAAACACCTTGGATTCTATGTACATAGTCACCCTTTGGGGGGGGGGGGGTAAATTATATGGAGAGGATTTGATATTGATAGGTTTGGCAATTCACTCTCCAAAGGCATAGGTCACTTAATACATCCTTGTAGTATCAGCACTTCAAAGGCACACATATATATGTCTCTGTGTTTGTATATGTATGTATGCAAGTATACATCTATATTCATACATATATATACATTTATCTACATGCACATAACTCTTGGAAAGAGGCTGGTTTTAGTGGTTCCATTGCAGGGATCATCACCATCTTCTCATAGAGGTGACCCCTGGTAGTGTGGGGACAAGGAAGCCTTTGCTGCATTTTGATTACAGCTCTCTTCTTTAACATAACCCTTGATACAAATAAACAAAAAAAAAACTCAAAATACTTCAGCAAGATCTCTCTCTTTCCCTAACCCTCTTTCACTCTCTCCTTTAACCTAACCCTTGACAGTACAAAAAACTAAAAAATATTTGGAAATGCTTCAACAAGATCTCTCTCTCTCTCTCTCTCTCTCTCTCTCTCTCTCTCTCTCCAGCATTCTCCATCCTTCCCTCTTTCCTTCAAGTTGCTTTAGTTAGTGTACTATATACATGCTAAGTCTCACTGACTAAATCAGATACACCCGAATTAAGAGCATGCCTTGCCTTATCGACATTGGTTGGTTTTGGAAGTGGGGCTTTAACTTTTATTCCTACATAAAGACATGATTTCTTTAATGTCTTAAATATGCGTCGATATGCCCTTGTACTTATCCCTACAGTATCACCAACTCCATGTATTTGCATTCAATTGATCTACAACTTTGTTCCTTGACCCAGATGTTATCTCTAATTTTAGACTATTGAATTTGAGATGTTGTATAGTAGACTTCAACATTTCTTTTGTAAACACTTCGTCCATAGCACCAAAGTGTTTATCATGGATAACATGAGTTCTAAAACAGTCCTACAAGCTCACTTGATGCTTCCAATGAGCTATACCAAGTTCAAGAAGAGCAGCATAATGAGGAACAACATGTTCCCTTAGAGCATGCCACTGAGGCTTCTCAGGATGAGGCAGATGAGGCTGAAGAACTAGATGCAGAAGCTCTTTTTAAGGTACAGTTGGCAGGTGCAGTGGGCACCCTCACACAGCTAACTCAAAACCTGGCTGAGATTTTGAATGCTCCTCCCAAAAGCAAAAAGGCAGCCGAAAAGAAGCAGAAGAAGTTGGGTGTTGGAAGCAATGGAAGCTAAAAAATGGAAGCACAATGGAGAAAAACGAGATGCTGTAATAGATTGCTGCAAAACTGAAGTGTGGAGGCTCAAGGGAGAGCTAACATAACAAAACCCTAGGTCTAACTGTCCTAACTGGACTTAGTGCCCTAACTGACCTAGATGGTACATAAACTAACTATACCAATAGTCCTAACTGACTATAAGTGGGCCTACAAGGCTCATACGAAGGTATAAGTGGCATCTATGGATAGCCCATGAGATGGCCTACAAACCCCCCTCCATGGTATGGGCTGAAGTATCCTGGACATGGCTCAGGATACCTAAATATCTAGTGTCATGGTTGCACACGTTCATCCCGTAGGGATATAGCAACCTATGACTGTACAGAGTACAACAGATCAAGTTACAAAAGGTTCTAAGTTTAAAGCTTTTGAAAAGCCTCAAACTTAGGTCGAGGTAGAGCCTTCGTAAAAAGATCTGCCAAGTTGTCTTGAGTGGGAACATAAGACAACTCAATATCACCTGCTGTCAGCTGATAACTGTTCTCTGACATAACCTCAATGTGCTTTGTGTGAGCATGGAAAACTGGATTTTGTGCAACAGCCAAAGCACTCTGACTATCAGTGAAGATGACGGTAGAGCAGTCTAACATGCACAATGATCTACAAGCAGCTTCTGAAGCCAACACACTCCACTGTAGCTGTAAAAGCTGCTCTGTACACAGCTTCACAGCTAGAAGTAGCAACTGTACTCTGCTTCTTGTTGAACCAAGAAACACATGAAGTACCAAGCATAAAACAGTTGCCACTATGTGACACACGAGTTTTAGAACAACCAGCCCAATCACTATCAGTGAATCCATGCATGACAAGTGAAGTATCAGCCCCATAAAGAAGGCCTAAATGCTGAGTGCCTTTAAAATATCTGAAAACACGCTTCACGGCATGCCAATGGTGCATAGATGGGCTGTGCGTATATTTGCTCAACTGTGAAACAGCGTACTGTAGATTAGGTCTCATATGGCATAGGTGAATCAAACAACCAACTGCATGCTGATAGAGAGTGACATCACATGTACCGCTGCCATCCTCAGAAGAGAAGAGAAAACCAGTCTCTAATGGTGTGGATGCTAGCTTGCAATCCTCAAACTGAAAACGCTGCAAAAGTTGTCCAATGTACTTGGACTGTGACATCAAAATGCCCCCCTCACGGCTAGCAAATTGGATGCCTAGATAGTAGTGCAGAAGACCAAGATCAGACATAGCAAATGTAGTCACAAGCATGCCATCCACATAAAGGACTAAAATCAGCAAATCTGTCCCACGCTTGCGGATGTAAAGGGTAGCCTTTGTAGGGCTATTTTGAAAGCCAAGTGTGAGCAAATGAGAATGAATTCTCAAATACCAAGCCCGAGGTGCCTGCTTCAATCCATAGAGTGCCTTTTTCAAGTGGCATACCTTGCTTTCATAACCTTCAACCTCAAAGCAGGAGGTTGGGAAACATAGACCTCTTCCTGCAAATGCCCATGAAGGAAAGCTGTCTTAATGTCAAGCAGATGTATCTGCCAATGAAAGTGGGCAGCAAAGGCAATGACAATGCGAATGGTAGTGATCCTGGAAGTGGGAGCAAAAGTCTCCTCAAAGTCAATGCCATGCTGTTGAGCATAGCCCTTAGCAACAAGACGGGCTTTGTAACGGTCCACTGAACCATCAGCTTTCCATATGATTTTGTAAACCCACTTAGTGCCAATGGCATTCTTGCCATGAGGCAAATCACACAACTCCCAAGTGTCATTCTGATGGATAGAATCCAATTCAGCTTGCATGGCCTTCATCCAACAATCATTCTGAAAGGCATCTTGATGACATAAGGGCTCTTCATTGCATGCTATAGCAACCAAAGCATAAGCAACAAAACTAGCATGCTCTTTCTGGATAGCTGCTCGCGTACGGGCTGGCAGAGGAGTATCTTGTTTGCTGTCTTTTAATGTGTCAAGGAGCTAACAGGGGACCTTTTAGGCTCTTAAATTTCTGCTCTTTCCTAGTCAAGAGCCCTGTGCAAATGATCCTGATCAATGATAGGCATATCAGGCTGAATTTCTGGCTGCACATGTGGCTGCAAATGACCAACAGATGGTGGAGGTACAACCTCAGATGGAACATCATCCCGAGCATCAGATGGAAACAAAGACATCAAGCTGTCAAATATGTCTGGGGCATCAACAACGGGTTGTTTTTGACAGTCCAGTAAAGGCATAGTGGAAGATTCATCAAACACAACATCCCGACTGACAAAACACTTGCCCATGCGGGGCTGATATAGCTTATAGCCCTTGCTCTCTGAACTATACCCAAGAAAAATGCACTTGACAGCTTCATCATCCAACTTAGTGTGTTTCTGTGAAGGCACATGGGCATAAGCTAGACATCCAAAAGTCCTCATGTGGGAAATGTGAGGCTTATGACTCGTCCAAGCCTCATAAGGTGTGATAGTCTGCAATGCCTTTGTAGGACATCTATTCATGATGTAATTTGCACACATGACCGCATTCAACCACAACTTATTAGGCAAATGTTTGCCTTTCAACATGCATCTGGCCATTTCCATCACTAATCTATTTTTTCGCTCAGCCATGGGATTTTATTGAGGAGTATAAGGCACTGTGCATCGATGATTGATGCCACGGGAAGCCGAAAAAACGGCAAACTCCTTCGACATGTATTTACCCTTCCTGTCTGAATTAAGGTGAGCAATGTGCAGCCCACTCTCATTCTTAGCCAAGGTAATAAAGTGCTTGAAGCATGAGGAAACTTCAAATTTGGATTTCAATGCGAAAATCCAAGTGTACATGGTGAAATCATCAATAAAAGTAACAAAATAGAACCCCCCAAGAGCTGCAACCCTCATGGGTCCACAAACATCACTATGAACCAGATAAAGCTTGTGTGAAGCACCAACTCTCCCATCCTTGGGAAACGCAGCACGATGCATCTTACTAAGCAAGCATGGTTCAAAAACATGTTTGGTAGGCATATGCATTTTGGGAAGATCCACAACCATATCTTTCTTATATGACTTCACCAGGGCTCCAAAATTGAGGTGACCAAACCTCTCATGCCACAAATGAGTATCTGCCATGGTAGAATCAATAGCAAAGGCATGTGCATTGGCAAGTGCAGCATCATCATCCAAACATGCCTGTAAGAGCTCAATGGCAGCAAAACATCCCAAAACCTCTGGGTGTAATCATCAAGATTCTTGCAAAGTTTGTATGACAAGTCATGCCAGTGTGAAAGTACTTCAACTTCAAAAGTTGGAGTAAGCCAAGTAGAAGAGAACACTTGCTTAAATTCCAGCCAAGTAGTAGGTGCATCTCCATGAAGCATAAGGTTAGTGTACCACTTAAGTGCATTGCCTTTCAAAAATGTGGCAACCTTCCTCATCTTGGATGCTTCTGTAAACAAACCCCCAAGAAATGCAGCATCAAACTGTTGAAGGAATGTGAGGGCTTTGTACCTGTCCTGTACTCCATTATATGTATCAAACTTGAAAATAAAAATTATGGCAAACGACCGTTTCAAAAGGGAGGAAAAGCCCAATTCAAAGCTGGTCAAAGGCATGGACAGCCTAATAAACAGCCCCGTACCAAGTTATCTGATGAAGAGAAAAAGTCACTCATGGAGCAAAACAAATGTTTTATATGCAAAGGAGGGGGACACCGCTCTTATGATTGCCCATTCAAGAAAAGAGCAGCAGATAAGCACCGCAGGGAATTGGTATTCACAGAAGGTGATTGGGTTTTGCTGCGTTTTCAGAAGGCAAGGCTGAAAAATAAGAAAGGCAAGGAAAGGTTGTACACAAAGCTGAACATGCGTTACTATGGTCCTTTCCAGGTTTCTGAAAAGATAAACGAGGTAGCTTACAGGCTGAAGTTGCCTCCGCATTGGAAGATACATAATGCCTTTCATGTGAGCTTATTAAAGCAATATCATGGAGATATTCCCGAGGATGTATCTGATGAGGTGCAGCCTGAAGTGGAAGAACAGGATGAACTTCTGGTCTCAGAGCAGATTCTGGCACACAGAGATAGAAAGCTCAAGGGTAAAGTTATCCGTCGCTACTTGGTAAAATTTCAAAATTACCCATCACTTGATGCGAAATGGATGGAGGAAGGTGAACTGGCAGATTCACTTGGGATATTGCAGCTTTACCTTGATGCTTTCCAATTAGAGCCGACTGCGGTCCGGGCTCCTACAGGTAGTTCAGCAGAGCGAGCGTCTGGAGCATTACCTGATGTTCGAGAGGGGGGTAGCACCTCCACTCCCTCAGTACAGACGGGCTCACTGTGATTTCATGAGGTCGCTTGATGACACTGTATGTTTCATCCGAGATACTGAGCTGACAGTATTTCTGCTGTGAGACTTCATGATATTGATGCATCTTGACTATTGATCGCCGAGGATCACATAGATTTTGAGCAGTATATATGGATGGATGCATGCCTCTCCTAGCCATATTTTCACTGTCTCTGTATACTATAGCTGCGGCTTTCTTGTATACTCTTTTATGCTATATTTCATGCTCGCTCCTGTGTTTTGGGGCAGCAAACTGTGGTTTGCTGTTTCAAGAGAGGGGTATGTCACGGGGGCGTGAAATTCTAGGTACTTTAATGTACTACAAGACCGTGACAACTTTGGTTTTAAAAGTCCAAGCGTGGGCTTAATAATGTGTAATTAAACGTGTAATTAAACGCGGCATGGTGCCTAGCACATAAGCGTAATTAATCCCTAGGCCCAAAGGCATTCCAAGGAATTAAAAGGGTGGTTGTTGGGAAATGATGACGTGGCATTTTTAATGGGCCCCCTAGAGGGCCATGTACCTTCAGTGGCCCCCCTAGAGTTCCAGGTGGCTCTAGTGCCTTCTACATGCTCCTTTGCCATTCCTGGACCTTCCTGGGCCTTCTAAACTTCACATGTGTGGTTTTCTCTCTCATCTTCTCCCTTTGTTGAGATTTTGGACTGGTTTTTCAGCTTCCTTCAGCTGAATTCCGTTTTTCTTCATAACTCCTCACCCGTTTGGATTCCTCGACTTCCGTTTGGCCCGATGGCTTCCCCTCTGCCTCCCCTTCGTAGTGATATGCTTTTCCCTCCGTGCGTTTGGTAGAACGGGCAGAGCTGAGCACTTCTTTTGCTGGACGAATTTGCAAAAGTGGCTTTTTCTGGACCTTTTTGCTTCTACCGCCTCCTGGGCCTCTCCTCTTGCAAAGCTACGGCTTTCTGTTGAATTTCGAGTGGTTCGACGCGCTGGTTGACTGGTTTTTCTCAGTTTTGGAGGACTTTCCGGCGATGAAACTTCTCCAAAACCTTCTCAATGCATTCCTCTCTGAAGCACGCTTCTTTTGAGCCCAAGAACTCCCACTTCTTCGCGACAGAAGTGTTTCTTTTCGCATTTTTCAGTGGAATTCTTGCTGGTTGGCTCTTGTAAATGCTCTTTCTTCATGCCTTTGCACTCCTCTTTGGCTGAGAATGCAATTGGGCATTGGCTACTATGTCCTCTTGGCGATTGAGGACTTGGTTCGAATCTTCAGGGCTTGGTGAGTTGTGATTTTGCTACTGCAATTTCTTTTTGCCATAAGCTATTGGTTGGCCTCGTGTGCCGCCTCTTTCTTGGCTCACAGGTGCCCAGGCAGTACTACATGAGTCATTCTTTGGTTGGGTACTTTGCTGATTTTATTTCGGAGCTTTGAAAAGCTTTGTGAATGCCATCTGGAAACCACTCAAGGAGAGTGCAGCTGGGGTGCAGTGTGATTGCATCTGGACAGCCAATGGAATTGCACTCGGAAAAGAGAATGCCTTTGGGTTGAGCCTACGGGTTAAGTGCACTTATGTGATGGTGTTATATGCTTGAAAGCCTTGCGAAGGCTTAGTGAATTGGGGCTGCGTGCTCAGTTGCAGGGAAGGTCTCCCAGATGCAACTTGTAATCATTTCACTGTGAAATATAAAGAAATACCGAAAGGGGCGCCACGGTGTTTGGGGCCAATCGGGTGCACTTGTCTATGTCTGTTGAGCAGGGGCATTCTAGCCTCCATCCCTTTTTCAGTGGTTTTGTTTGTGAACAAATGGGTAAATGCCAAATGGTGATCATGCAATGGTTAATGGTTGTGATATATGCTTTGTGAGCTGTAAATAAGTGCTGAAGTGATTAAAGGTTTAGTTCCACTGCCCTCTGAGTGATTAGAGGCCGGTTTCATTGGTTCCATTGCCGGGATTTGAACCCGGGTCGCCTGGGTGAAAGCCAGATATCCTAACCGGACTAGACGACAATGGAACCAATGAAACCGGCCTCTAATCACTCAGAGGGCAGTGGAACTAAACCTTTAATCACTTCAGCACTTATTTACAGCTCACAAAGCATATATCACAACCATTAACCATTGCATGATCACCATTTGGCATTTACCCATTTGTTCACAAACAAAACCACTGAAAAAGGGATGGAGGCTAGAATGCCCCTGCTCAACAGACATAGACAAGTGCACCCGATTGGCCCCAAACACCGTGGCGCCCCTTTCGGTATTTCTTTATATTTCACAGTGAAATGATTACAAGTTGCATCTGGGAGACCTTCCCTGCAACTGAGCACGCAGCCCCAATTCACTAAGCCTTCGCAAGGCTTTCAAGCATATAACACCATCACATAAGTGCACTTAACCCGTAGGCTCAACCCAAAGGCATTCTCTTTTCCGAGTGCAATTCCATTGGCTGTCCAGATGCAATCACACTGCACCCCAGCTGCACTCTCCTTGAGTGGTTTCCAGATGGCATTCACAAAGCTTTTCAAAGCTCCGAAATAAAATCAGCAAAGTACCCAACCAAAGAATGACTCATGTAGTACTGCCTGGGCACCTGTGAGCCAAGAAAGAGGCGGCACACGAGGCCAACCAATAGCTTATGGCAAAAAGAAATTGCAGTAGCAAAATCACAACTCACCAAGCCCTGAAGACTCGAACCAAGTCCTCAATCGCCAAGAGGACATAGTAGCCAATGCCCAATTGCATTCTCAGCCAAAGAGGAGTGCAAAGGCATGAAGAAAGAGCATTTACAAGAGCCAACCAGCAAGAATTCCACTGAAAAATGCGAAAAGAAACACTTCTGTCGCGAAGAAGTGGGAGTTCTTGGGCTCAAAAGAAGCGTGCTTCAGAGAGGAATGCATTGAGAAGGTTTTGGAGAAGTTTCATCGCCGGAAAGTCCTCCAAAACTGAGAAAAACCAGTCAACCAGCGCGTCGAACCACTCGAAATTCAACAGAAAGCCGTAGCTTTGCAAGAGGAGAGGCCCAGGAGGCGGTAGAAGCAAAAAGGTCCAGAAAAAGCCACTTTTGCAAATTCGTCCAGCAAAAGAAGTGCTCAGCTCTGCCCGTTCTACCAAACGCACGGAGGGAAAAGCATATCACTACGAAGGGGAGGCAGAGGGGAAGCCATCGGGCCAAACGGAAGTCGAGGAATCCAAACGGGTGAGGAGTTATGAAGAAAAACGGAATTCAGCTGAAGGAAGCTGAAAAACCAGTCCAAAATCTCAACAAAGGGAGAAGATGAGAGAGAAAACCACACATGTGAAGTTTAGAAGGCCCAGGAAGGTCCAGGAATGGCAAAGGAGCATGTAGAAGGCACTAGAGCCACCTGGAACTCTAGGGGGGCCACTGAAGGTACATGGCCCTCTAGGGGGCCCATTAAAAATGCCACGTCATCATTTCCCAACAACCACCCTTTTAATTCCTTGGAATGCCTTTGGGCCTAGGGATTAATTACGCTTATGTGCTAGGCACCATGCCGCGTTTAATTACACGTTTAATTACACATTATTAAGCCCACGCTTGGACTTTTAAAACCAAAGTTGTCACGGTCTTGTAGTACATTAAAGTACCTAGAATTTCACGCCCCCGTGACATACCCCTCTCTTGAAACAGCAAACCACAGTTTGCTGCCCCAAAACACAGGAGCGAGCATGAAATATAGCATAAAAGAGTATACAAGAAAGCCGCAGCTATAGTATACAGAGACAGTGAAAATATGGCTAGGAGAGGCATGCATCCATCCATATATACTGCTCAAAATCTATGTGATCCTCGGCGATCAATAGTCAAGATGCATCAATATCATGAAGTCTCACAGCAGAAATACTGTCAGCTCAGTATCTCGGATGAAACATACAGTGTCATCAAGCGACCTCATGAAATCACAGTGAGCCCGTCTGTACTGAGGGAGTGGAGGTGCTACCCCCCTCTCGAACATCAGGTAATGCTCCAGACGCTCGCTCTGCTGAACTACCTGTAGGAGCCCGGACCGCAGTCGGCTCTAATTGGAAAGCATCAAGGTAAAGCTGCAATATCCCAAGTGAATCTGCCAGTTCACCTTCCTCCATCCATTTCGCATCAAGTGATGGGTAATTTTGAAATTTTACCAAGTAGCGACGGATAACTTTACCCTTGAGCTTTCTATCTCTGTGTGCCAGAATCTGCTCTGAGACCAGAAGTTCATCCTGTTCTTCCACTTCAGGCTGCACCTCATCAGATACATCCTCGGGAATATCTCCATGATATTGCTTTAATAAGCTCACATGAAAGGCAAGGAAAGGTTGTACACAAAGCTGAACATGCGTTACTATGGTCCTTTCCAGGTTTCTGAAAAGATAAACGAGGTAGCTTACAGGCTGAAGTTGCCTCCGCATTGGAAGATACATAATCCTCTAATCACTCAGAGGGCAGTGGAACTAAACCTTTAATCACTTCAGCACTTATTTACAGCTCACAAAGCATATATCACAACCATTAACCATTGCATGATCACCATTTGGCATTTACCCATTTGTTCACAAACAAAACCACTGAAAAAGGGATGGAGGCTAGAATGCCCCTGCTCAACAGACATAGACAAGTGCACCCGATTGGCCCCAAACACCGTGGCGCCCCTTTCGGTATTTCTTTATATTTCACAGTGAAATGATTACAAGTTGCATCTGGGAGACCTTCCCTGCAACTGAGCACGCAGCCCCAATTCACTAAGCCTTCGCAAGGCTTTCAAGCATATAACACCATCACATAAGTGCACTTAACCCGTAGGCTCAACCCAAAGGCATTCTCTTTTCCGAGTGCAATTCCATTGGCTGTCCAGATGCAATCACACTGCACCCCAGCTGCACTCTCCTTGAGTGGTTTCCAGATGGCATTCACAAAGCTTTTCAAAGCTCCGAAATAAAATCAGCAAAGTACCCAATGGAAGAATGACTCATGTAGCACTGCCTGGGCACCTGTGAGCCAAGAAAGAGGCGGCACACGAGGCCAACCAATAGCTTATGGCAAAAAGAAATTGCAGTAGCAAAATCACAACTCACCAAGCCCTGAAGACTCGAACCAAGTCCTCAATCGCCAAGAGGACATAGTAGCCAATGCCCAATTGCATTCTCAGCCAAAGAGGAGTGCAAAGGCATGAAGAAAGAGCATTTACAAGAGCCGACCAGCAAGAATTCCACTGAAAAATGCGAAAAGAAACACTTCTGTCGCGAAGAAGTGGGAGTTCTTGGGCTCAAAAGAAGCGTGCTTCAGAGAGGAATGCATTGAGAAGGTTTTGGAGAAGTTTCATCGCCGGAAAGTCCTCCAAAACTGAGAAAAACCAGTCAACCAGCGCGTCGGACCACTCGAAATTCAACAGAAAGCTGTAGCTTTGCAAGAGGAGAGGCCCAGGAGGCGGTAGAAGAAAAAAAGGTCCAGAAAAAGCCACTTTTGCAAATTCGACCAGCAAAAGAAGTGCTTAGCTCTGCCCGTTCTACCAAACGCACGGAGGGAAAAGCATATCACTACGAAGGGGAGGCAGAGGGGAAGCCATCGGGCCAAACGGAAGTCGAGGAATCCAAACGGGTGAGGAGTTATGAAGAAAAACGGAATTCAGCTGGAGGAGGCTGAAAAACCAGTCCAAAATCTCAACAAAGGAAGAAGATGAGAGAGAAAACCACACATGTGAAGTTTAGAAGGCCCAGGAAGGTCCAGGAATGGCAAAGGAGCATGTAGAAGGCACTAGAGCCACCTGGAACTCTAGGGGGGCCACTGAAGGTACATGGCCCTCTAGGGGGCCCATTAAAAATGCCACGTCATCATTTCCCAACAACCACTCTTTTAATTCCTTGGAATGCCTTTGGGCCTAGGGATTAATTACGCTTATGTGCTAGGCACCATGCCGCGTTTAATTACACGTTTAATTACACATTATTAAGCCCACGCTTGGACTTTTAAAACCAAAGTTGTCACGGTCTTGTAGTACATTAAAGTACCTAGAATTTCACGCCCCCGTGACATACCCCTCTCTTGAAACAGCAAACCACAGTTTGCTGCCCCAAAACACAGGAGCGAGCATGAAATATAGCATAAAAGAGTATACAAGAAAGCCGCAGCTATAGTATACAGAGACAGTGAAAATATGGCTAGGAGAGGCATGCATCCATCCATATATACTGCTCAAAATCTATGTGATCCTCGGCGATCAATAGTCAAGATGCATCAATATCATGAAGTCTCACAGCAGAAATACTGTCAGCTCAGTATCTCGGATGAAACATACAGTGTCATCAAGCGACCTCATGAAATCACAGTGAGCCCGTCTGTACTGAGGGAGTGGAGGTGCTACCCCCCTCTCGAACATCAGGTAATGCTCCAGACGCTCGCTCTGCTGAACTACCTGTAGGAGCCCGGACCGCAGTCGGCTCTAATTGGAAAGCATCAAGGTAAAGCTGCAATATCCCAGGTGAATCTGCCAGTTCACCTTCCTCCATCCATTTCGCATCAAGTGATGGGTAATTTTGAAATTTTACCAAGTAGCGACGGATAACTTTACCCTTGAGCTTTCTATCTCTGTGTGCCAGAATCTGCTCTGGGACCAGAAGTTCATCCTGTTCTTCCACTTCAGGCTGCACCTCATCAGGTACATCCTCGGGAATATCTCCATGATATTGCTTTAATAAGCTCACATGAAAGGCATTATGTATCTTCCAATGCGGAGGCAACTTCAGCCTGTAAGCTACCTCGTTTATCTTTTCAGAAACCTGGAAAGGACCATAGTAACGCATGTTCAGCTTTGTGTACAACCTTTCCTTGCCTTTCTTATTTTTCAGCCTTGCCTTCTGAAAACGCAGCAAAACCCAATCACCTTCTGTGAATACCAATTCCCTGCGGTGCTTATCTGCTGCTCTTTTCTGCTTGTCTTGACTTCTTTGCAAGGCATATTTGATCTTCTTGTAAGCCTCTTCAAGGCTTTCCACAAAACGATCAGCTTCGAAGATTTTCTCTTTTGTATGCAAAATGGGAGGTATCTTCCTGGCACCTTCCACTATTTCAAAAGGTGCTTTACCTGTGGATGTGTGCACCGTATTATTGTAAGCATATTCCAGCAAAGGCAAATAATGCTCCCATTTGCTTTTGTGGTCTGAGACATAGCATTTAAACATATCCAAGACGGTAGAGTTTTCCTGCTCCGATTGTCCATCAGACTGAGGGTGAAAAGATGACGAAAAATTCAGCGTAGTGCCCATATTTTCAAACAGTCCTCTCCAAAAGAGGCTGGTCATCCTCGGATCTCTATCACTGATTATGGATTCAGGCATCCCATGATACTTGAAGACATGCTGCAAAAACAATTTGGCCATTTGATCTGCTGTAATTTTCTTTCTTACTGGCACAAAGTGGGCTTGTTTGCTAAACCTGCAAATTATTGTCCACAATCCATCATGTCCAGTAGGAGTACGTGGAAGATCAAACACAAAATCCATAGCTATGCTTTGCCATGGTCTATCAGGAATTGGCAAAGGGTGTAACAACCCAGGTGCCTTCTGCCTGTCAAACTTTACTTTCTGACAAACCATGCATGTTCTCACATAATCTTCCACATCTTTCCTCAAAGATGGCCAATAAAAGTATTGCTCCACTGCTGTAATTGTTGCTGTAATTCCCCTATGTCCTGCATATGAGAGTAGAGTTCTCAAAGATGCTGAATTGTACTTGCAGATATACGAGAAGGAAATGTTAGTAGTGATACATGCTTTGACCACATGGAAACATTACCTTCTTGGAGCTGATTTTTATGTGCAGACAGATCATCAGTCACTTAGATATTTTCTCACGCAGAGAAAATTATCTGAAAAGCACATGAGATGGGCTAACTTCCTTTCAATGTTTCATTTTCAAATTGTACATGTGCCGGGTAACAAAAATGTCGTGGCTGATGCACTTTCCAGGAAACCACAGCCTGAAGCAGTCTCCAAGAAACCCAGTGTTTCAGCAGTGAGCATTGCTTACAACAATGTGTTAGATGTGATGAAAGATCAGTATGTTAATGATGCTGATTTTTCAACTATTTATGATCAGCTTTCTGATGGTCAAAGGCATGATCACTATATGTTGAAAGAGGGTTTCATTTTGATGCATGGACGACTCTGTGTCACTGAAACAATGTGCTAGTCCAAACCATGGTAAAGGCATGTGTAGCATCATACATTGCACACCTCACACCATCAAAAAGAACCTGAAAGCCACATGTAGCAATGGCTGAAATAGAAATGAGGTTCTTACGAATGCCTCGAACATAAAGCACATGCTCTAGAGTGACAATATCACCAGAGACAGAAGTAATACCTTTCACGGTATATGATGCATTATTGGCACATGTGACACTGCTCCCCTTAGATGTAAGCTCCAATGAGCTGAATAACTTCTTGCAGGAAGTGATGTGCTTGCTAGCACCACTATCAAAAAACCAGGCATCACGAACATCTGAAATTGCCATACAAGCATCATGAACATCAGGATTATACTGACATGTTGTTAGAAATGACCCAACACAGGGGACGCACAGCGGAAGACTAATAGAATAGCCCAGGAGCTCACATAGTGTGGTGTGGGTGTGGAATCACAAACTTCTTAACTTATGTGCATAAAATAGATGTGCAGACTCATCAATAGACAATGAACCAGCCAGATAGAGAAACCACGAAAATAATATATTTCCGTCCAAAGCTATGGACACCACAAAAGAGAGAGATCCAGAGTCCCACCAATGGTGTGGTCCTCTGATCTTACCACAAGGTACTTCTCCTATCTGCTGGCTATCTCTAGACTCGAGCCTGCGTGCTCCACCTTGAGCGTAAGTAGACTTTCCGTCTAGATCCCTTCCACCTTGCCGCACTCTAAGCTAGGTCTGCAGCTCTACAGCCCACTTGTCTCCTTCTGGATAGAGGCCCACAGGTGGCTGATCTGCTGCTCCTTCCGCTCCCTGAACTGCTGCAAGTGATGATAAAATGAGGGCTGGAGGCCCTCCTTTTATAGGCTCCAAGGGGCCCTGAAATGGACCGACCTGGTAGGGCCGACCCCTAGGTCTGTTTGGGCCGACCTGGTCTGTCACAAAGTGACTTGGTTGGCTGGTCCAACCAGCCCTATAAAAGGGCCTTTGGCAGCCCCTTTTGGGCTGCTGCCTTTGCCCCTTCCTGTGCCTATTGCAGGCCTGTTTGCAGGCCTTATGCTTGCCCATAGACCCCCGCCATGCAGCCGTACTGCAACCGTACAGGTCCGCGCCTTGTTCAGGACCTGCTGCAGGCAATAACCCTGCGCACAAGCCTGCCCAAACAGGTCGCCATGCTGCGCCTCCAATTGCAGGTTTATGGCCTACCCATTGTCTTGACAGCTTTTCATGTGGTGCCCATGTAGCAGCCCCCAATATTTCCAGGTCTACCTCCCCCATGCTCTCCTCATATGGGGGCTTAGAGATGGGGAGGTGACCATTCCAACACATGTAACCAAGAAAGCCCAATGCTGGTCTTGTGTGAAATTAGCGGACTCATGCCGATCTTCTGCACTAGAAGAACCAGATATTGCAAGACCAAACTCTTTTTTTTTCTTTTTAGATGCTATGCGCTTCCTGCATTCAGAAATATCATGCCCAAGTTTATTGCAATAATTACATCTCTTCTTCTTTTTGTTATCCCCTGAAGAAAAGGCACCATGTGAACGATTAGCATGGGAATGAGAGGTCTTTCCAGCTGAAACCTTGCCTTTACCTTTTTGTTTGTGATGGGCAGCAAATGCTTGATCACTAGCCATAGTAGCATTGCGATTCACACGACTTTGCTCCTCTTGAAGAAGAAGAGCAACCAGCTGGTCAAATGAGAAATGATTGGCATCACCCCCTATGAGAGAAGGGCAACCTCTGAGAAGCAAGTGCAAAAAATCTGCCCAAGCTTCAAAGCTTATGCCTGCAAAAGACTCTGCTGTCCCAAGGTGTACCTGTTGCAAGAAAAATCCCCAAAGGCAACAGAAGGCCTTTCAAGGCAACACGAGGCCTTTCCAAAGTGCAAATGATGTGAGAAGGGGAGAGAGCAAAAGTGAGAGCTAAAAGCAGGAGTGAGAGAGAGCTAAAAAGATAGTTGCAAATAGATGAGTGTGATACAACTGAATGGAGTGATAGGTTTTGTCTAAGTGACAAAACCTTATCCTTCACTAACCACAGTTAGTTCACTAACTGTGGTTAGGGGGAAAAACCTCTAAGTGAGGGAAAAGTGCCCCTGCTTTGGTGAAAATGTCTGCAACATTGTCATGTGTTGACACATAGATCATGCTGATCTCTCCTGCATGCAACTTCTCTCTGACGTAGTGATAGTGAACCTCAATGTGCTTCGTGCGAGCATGAAACACAGCATTCTTTGCCACTGCAATAGCACTCTGACTATCAGTGAGAATTGGAGAAGGACCCTCCAATGAAAGATGAAGATCAGCAAATAAACGACGCAGCCAAACACATTCAACCGTTGCTGTGAAAGCTACCCTGTACTTAGCTTCACATGAAGAGGTAGCCACTGTAGATTGTTTCTTGCTTAACCAAGAAATACAAGCTTTACCCAAAAAGAAACAGTTGCCACTTGTGGACTGCCTAGTGTCATAATCTCCAGCCCAATCTAAGAAACTGTAGGCATGCATCTGCAAGTCACCCCCCCTGGGAAACATCAAGCCAAAAGACTTGGTACCTTGCAAATAGCGGAAGATGCGTTTTACAGCCTGCCAATGCATAGTCTTTGGGCTGTGCATATGTCTGCTCACCTGAAAAATTGCAAACCGAATATCAGGTCGTGTATTGCAGAGATAAATGAGGCATCCAACAGCCTGACTGTAGAGTGTGATATCAAATGATTCACCTGCTTCATGCATTGTAAGCTTCAGCCCCGGCTCCATGGGAGTAGCTGCATGTTGAATATGTCCAAGAGTTTTTGTACATACTTGGATTGAGACATACCGATGCCACTTTGCTCTTGAGTGAACTAGATCCCCAAATAAAAGTGTAGCAGCCCCAAATCTGACATGTCAAAAGTGGTCTGCAATTCAGCTTTAAAATCTGCAATATTATCTTCATTTGACCCTGTGAGCAGTAAGTCATCTACATAAAGATTGATGACTAAAATATCCCCCCCATCCTTCTTGATGTAGAGGGTGCTTTCAGTTGGACTGTTGTGCAGCCCCTTGCTGGTCAGAAAGGCATGAATCTTTGCATACCATGCACGTGGGGCCTGTTTCAGCCCATACAAAGCTTTATTTAGCTCGCATACCTGAAGTGCATTTCCTGAAATTTCAAAGCTTGGAGGTTGTTTGACATAAACCTCTTCCAACAAGTCTCCATTAAGGAAGGCTGTTTTTATGTCCAACTGATGAACATTCCACTGAAAATTTGCAGCCATTGCTATTACTGACCGGATGGTTGTCATCCTGGATGTAGGAGCAAAAGTCTCCTCATAGTCTATGCCCTTTTTCTAAGCATATCCTTTTGCGACCAGCCTTGCCTTGTACCTGTCAATGGTGCCATCTGGCTTTCTTTTAACTTTGAAAACCCACCGTGTACCTATGGCATGTTTACTTGGTGGCAAATCGACAACTTCCCATGTCTGATTTTTCTTAATGGACTGCAACTCATCGTGCATGGCATTCATCCAATGCACATTATCCTGTGCCTCTTGAAATGTCTCAGGTTCTTCCTCATCAAGAAGAGTACCTGCATAAGCTGATTCAATTGAAAGAGCACCTCCCCCATGCCTTACTGCACTCCGAGCTCTGCCAGGTAATGGAGCATCAATTTTACTCTCCCTGAGAGTCTGTAACAGCCAATTTGGGACTGTTTTTGCTGCATGTATATCTGCAATTTCTTGCTGAACAACCTCTTCCACGGCTTGTAGAGGTGGTATGACATCCTGTGGCTGAATTGGAGCATGTGGAGGTATTTGAAAATTCTGATTTTCATTAGATATATCAGCAGGGGAACCCAAGGCAATGGGTAGTAACCCCTCAAAGACATCACCGGAAGAAGAAGGCATATCAAATTCAGCTTGAGTGTGAGCTGAATTTTCTGAAAATATTACATCTCGACTGACAATAATCTTGCGTGTGATAGGATTGTAGAGACGGTAGCCCTTGCTCTCTGCACTGTATCCAACAAAAATGTATTTGATTGCCTTATCAGACAACTTATGCCGAAACTCAACGGGCACATGAGCATATGCAAGGCATCCAAAGACACGAAAATGATCCATAGAAAGCTTTCTCCCTTGCCAAACTTCATAGGGAGTCTTGGTCTTCAAAGCTTTTATGGGTGCTCGATTCAAAACATAATTGGCACACATGAGACCTTCAAGCCAAAATTTGTGAGGCAATTTTTTGCTTTTCAGCATACATCTATCCATCTCCATAAGAGTATGATTTTTCCTCTCAACTTTGCCATTTTGCTGAGGAGTTAGCCTCATTGTTAGCTGATGTACAATGCCCTTGTCTTTCAAAAAAGCATCAAAATCTGCAGACAAGTACTCCCCTCCTGTGCGTAATGTCTGTATCTTGAGTCCGGATTCATTCTCAGCCATGGCTGCAAAGTGTTTGAAGACCATAAACACTTTTGATTTGCGTTTCAGCCCATAAATCCAAGTGTAGTTGGAGTAGTCATCTATAAAAGAAAGATGACCACCCAATGATGGAGTCCTCATGGGACCACAGACATCACCATGTATAAGCTGTAATTTTCGAACAGCTTTAACTGATCCATCCTTCTTAAAAGGAGATTTGTGCATTTTACCAAGAATGCACCCTTCACAGGTGTTTCAAGAGGAAGCAATGCATCAACCATGGCATGTTTTTGAAGCGTCATCAAGCTGCCATAATGCATGTGTCCATATCTCGCATGCCATAACTCCGCATTCTACATAGCAGCAGTAGGAGTGGAAACTTCAAGAGCATGTGCTGGTCTTTTCTCATACATGTCAAGCTGAAAAAGACCACGTAACAAAGTGCTAGACAATCTCAAGGCATAGTCATGCTCTTTGTCATGGACTACACACTTGTCATCTTCAAAAATGACCTGAAATCCAGCTCTGTTAAGAGTGGATACCGAGAGTAGATTTTTTGTGATACCAGGCACATACAAGACATCAGAAATTTTTGAATGTTGAGCCATCAATGGCTGTAAGTTCAACTTCTCCTGTACCATGAACTGAATAGGAGGAGTTGTTGGCACATGTGACCTTTTTACCAACGGGTGGTGGATGCAAAGATGTGAAGAGACACTTCCTGGAAGTGATATGTTTTGAGGCACCGCTGTCAAAATACCATGGATTATGTGTCTCATTGACACTGAAAGCTGATGCATCCTTGGAAGAATCATAATTGCATGTCAGAAAAGCATAAGTGTCATCATTACAAGTGGCTGTACTATCCCGAGCAGCCAACTGAGAGTCTGAAATGCAAGACAAGAAGGCATAGTCATGCTCCACAAAGTTGGCTGTAGCTTGCTCATTGTCAGATGCATGAGGAGCTGAATTTGAGACAGCCATACCGGAGCTGTTTTTCTTTTCTTTTGCAAGCCTTTTCTTGTATTCTCCAATGTAGTGACCTGGCTTTTTGCAGTAATGACATATTCCCTTCTTGGGCTTACCTGCATCACCCTTAGCCTTTTGAGAAGGCTGTCCTGAACCACTGGAAGGCTGATTTGCTGAAGTCTTTGCCTGTCCCTTTACTTTAGGCTTGAATTTTGAGAGCATGGCATGTTCAGCTGCTCGTGAAGCCATGTTTTTCTTGGTTTGCTCTTCCTGCAGCAGAAGTCCTATCAACTCATGAAAAGTGAGAGGATTTGCACCCCCCCTCAACGACAAATTCAACGAGGTATGAAAGCTGAGATAAGACTCAAGAAGAGAATTCAGAGTAGTGGTAATCATCTCTGAATCAGGAATGATCTCATCAATATTCAGCAACTGCTCTCGTAAATCCTGTAGCTTTGTGAGGTGTACTGACATGGAGTCACCCTCTTCCATATGTGTATGAGACAATTCTCTTTTCAAAAAAGACACCTTGGCATTATTTCGAGCTGCATACATGCTCTCCAAAATATCCCATGCTGCCTTTGAGGTCTTACACGACCGGATATGTGGAATGATGAATCTTTTCACTCAAAGAGAAATACACGATAAAGCTAAAGCATCACGTGAATCCCATCTCTTTTGCCCTGGAGTGGTAGGTATAACTGCACCAATAACTTGTGCTGTAGCTGTACCCTGTGCACGACTTTTGCCTCCTCCTTGTTGGGGAGGGGTATTAGGTGCCACATTTGCTGGCCGGAACTCATCCCCACTTACATAGTCCCATAAATTACGAGAAATCAGAATATTGCGTACCATAAAACTCCAGAGGGAGTAGTTGGTACCATCCAGCTTATCCTCCTGTGAGAGACCACTAAAACCGAAATCATTCTGATTTTGCTGGGCCATGTTTGAGAAAGAAAATACAGCAAATGCAAATCTGAATTCCTGTGTTGGGAATGGAGTGCACAAATCCCAAAAAACACAGCCAAACACTGGCTAAAAATGCAACTCAAATCTCTGTAATGTCTCTGTTAGAAATCTGCCAGAGCATCCAATCTCTCCCAAAACCTGCCAAAAGTGCTTCGAAATACTCACAGAGAGGCAGTGTGAACTGAAATCTGTCAAATTGCTCTCCCAACACAAAAGCCCCAATTTGTGGCTTGAAATTGCAACCAGAAAGGGGCAAATTTACTAAAAGCCCCAAATCTGCAATTTTTGAACAAAAGCCCTAAATTTCAGACCAAATCTGCAATGTTTGCTCCAAGTGCAGTCCCAAATTTCTTCAACACTTGCAAAGTGACCCTTGCAAAGAATCCTTTGTTGAAAAAGACCCTGCAAAGAAAACAACCGATGCACGAAGTAAGTTCAGCGTTGTACGGGCAGTATGGCGCTGAATCTTTGTACGGGCTTGTTGGTACGGTTGTACGGATAACAGTGTGTACAACTGTACCGAATGTACGATCAAGTTGTACGGACGAGCGCCCTGCTGTGTACGGACGGTTCATCTCCTGTGTACGGACGACCTTGTACGGCAATTGTACGGACGCCTGACGAACTGACGACGAAATGATGCAGGAGTTGTACGGTGACGTAGATGCAGTACGGACTGTACGGAATCAGTCCGTACAGATTGTACGGATTGTCTGTACGGATGATACGGGGAGCTGTACGGCAATCTGGTACGAATGTTTTGTACGGGCAGCTAATGCGAAATGGTATGGATGCTGCGTAGGTTGGGATTGTACGGCGATGATTGCTGTACGGGTGTCGCAAGTACAGTATGGGTACAAATCTGTACAGTCGTATGGATTGTACGGGTGGGCAAGAGCGTGGGTTGGAGCTCGAGCTTGCAGGCAAGGGGCAGTACCGGGAGCGACTGAAGCACGAGCAGGAAGAACTTGCTTTGATACCAAATGTGAGAAGGGGGGAGAGCAAAAGTGAGAGCTAGAAGCAGGAGTGAGAGAGAGCTAAAAAGATAGTTGCAAATAGATGAGTGTGATACAACTGAATGGAGTGATAGGTTTTGTCTAAGTGACAAAACCTTATCCTTCACTAACCATAGTTAGTGAACTAACTGTGGTTAGGGGGAAAAACCTCTAAGTGAGGGAAAAGTGCCCCTAACCTACTTATTACATTACATTGGTCAATGCTAAATTATAGCAATAATTCTAACAAATGAAGCAGAAATTGGAAAGAGCCAATGCAACAACGGCTTACCCAATGATTTTTAGGAGTGATAGGTTCTGAAAGCGAGCAAATGAGGGCTGGAAATGAGAATTACAACAAAAGAAGAGCTCCCACGAGGAGGAGAGCAGGGGAACTCGCAGCCCGAGGCAAAGGAATGCCAAATGAGAAGGAAGGGCTCAAAGAGAAGTCTCTGGATCAAGTCAGCACGCTCCAAATGGATCCAAACGCTGGCACGCAGCTCTAGGCAGCTCCAAAATGCTGGTATGCTTTGTACAGCAAGAAACAGCACCGAATGCAGGCACGAACTTCGAGGCTGGTTGAAACAGTCTAGTTGTTGTATAATCACACGTGCGAATTAAATGAGCCATACAAACTGTACGGGTTCCATACAAAAGCAGAGAGCAATAAATGTGCAGTAAATGCACCGATTTCAGTAGAAAAGGCTCCAAAGCATCGATTTCCCGCGCCAAAAGTGGAGCTCCTGTGATAGAAATGCTGGAGGAGGCCACAGGTCCTCACAGATGTGTAGGAAACCTCGAAAAACTGAGCAAATCAGCAAGAATTAGGGCTCAAAAGGCTGCCAAACAGCTTGAGAAAGCTGTCAATGGCTGAGGGAATGGATTCTCGACGGGCTCTGATACCACTGTCGGGTGTTGGAAGCAATGGAAGCTCAAAAATGGAAGCACAATGGAGAAAAATGAGATGCTGTAATAGATTGCTGCAAAACTGAAGTGTGGAGGCTCAAGGGAGAGCCAACATAACAAAACCCTAGGGCTAACTGCCCTAACTGGACTAAGTGTCCTAACTGACCTAGATGGTACATAAACTAACTGTACCATTAGTCCTAACTGACTATAACTAGGCCTACAAGGCTTATACAAAGGTATAAGTGGCATATATGGATAGCCCATGAGATGGCCTACAAGAAGCAAAGGCATACACCTTGTCATACACCCTCTGGTGGACAGCCACCTGTGATGCCTTTAGTTGCACCTGGAATGGGATATCCCCAACAGGTCAATAATTTTCAGTCCGTTAAGCAAGGACAGCAAACTTTTCCTCCTTCAGTGATGCAATCGGGGTACTTTGGAGGAGACTTTGTCTCCCAGGCAATGGTTGGACAGCCCATGGAAGGAATGGCAATGCCTGGCACTTACACTTGGCATGTATGCAGCCAGGAATGCACAATTTTCAGCAACCTATGATGGGAGGTATGCAGGCTGGAAATGCCGACATGATGTATGAATGCAGCCCAGAATGCAAATGGGAATGCCTGGGATGATGGGTGATTTGCTAGATGCAGGGAATGGGACTTGGAATGGTCAACCCAGCCATGGGCAATGGCAGTAATGCAGAGAGCATGGGACAGATGATGGCACCTCCATTTTTGCAGCCACCTGTATATGACAACATAAGCGAGCAGTCGATCGTCACCGCTGCCGAGAGCTCCTTTTCAAAGCAGCTGTTGTGTTTTCAGAAAGCAAGACTTTGGAATAAGAAAGCTTGATGAGGAACAGCCTGAAGTGGAAGAGCAGGGTGAGCTCTTGATTGTAGAGTAGATCTTGGCACATAAGGAAAGAAAGATTAGAGGTAGAGTTTCGCGTTGTTATCTGGTGAAATTCAGGAATTATTCAGCACTGGATGCGAAGTGGATGGAGAATGTGAAGTGGCAGATTCACTTGGGGTATTGCAGCTCTACATGGAAGCATTTCAGCTCGAGTCGACTGTGGTTGAGGCTCATTCAGGCTGAGCAGAGCAAAGGTCTGGAGCATTGCTTGACGCTCAAGAGGGGCGTAGCACCTCCATTCCTTGAGGACAGACAGGCTCATGTATCTAGAGGTTGCTTGGTGACACTGTAGGTCTCACCCGAGGTACTGATTGTTGACATATTTTTGCCACATGATCTCTATTATGAGTGTACTAGTCATTCCACACAGATGATACATTGATATATGGATAGACTCGTGCGCTCTCGTGGACCATATGATCATTGCCCGTTGTATATTGGAGATGATGCACATTCTGGTATGGGCTATTGATGCCTATTATGTCATTGTCTTTTATTTGCTATGATTTTCAGCAGCAAACTAGATAGTTTGCTGTCTCAAGAGGGGGGTATGTCACGGGGACATGTTTTTTATGTGCAAATAAACCCGTCGATACTAAAAACACCTATTCTTTGATGGTAGAAGTGTGGCCAATCCCTATGTGCACCTACTAGGTACAAGTGCTAGGCCAAGGCAAGGAAAAAATGGGGTCAAAAAGTTGGGCCCAAGGGAAGGCATAAGTGTGTCATTGGTAAGTGGGTAAGGGGCTTTAATGTGCCACGTGCCAGTCTCTTGTGTGCATGTGATTGCAAGTGTTATCTTCTCTCCTCTCTACCTTGTACCTTGAGGCTGTTACATGATCGTATGGAGCATGTGCACACATTTTGAGGCTGGCTGCACATTCTCCAAGGCGCATTGATTATCCGTACAGACTGTATGAGCAGTCCTTGGTGCATTTCGAGGTGTATTTGCTGATTGTACGGACTATTTGCACACCACTCGTGGTTGTTTTGTCTGCTAGAATACATTTCGAGGAGTGTATGGCCCTGCTGCACTCAAATCGGGGCCCATTATTGCTGATTGTATGGGACTGCTTGCAAGACTGATTGCAGTCTGTATGGACCAGCTTCGCGAATCTCAGATTCTTGTTGCTGATTGTGCCGCTCATTGACACACCTACCGAGGCTGAGGGCTCATTGCTGGCTGTCCGGATTCACTTCTCTTGCCAGTGATCTTCTCCACGCTGAATCCTCTCTCTCTCTCTCTCTCTCTCTCTCTCTCTCTAAGCTGCCCATTTCTCTTGCTGCCTCTTGCTTAGTGGATCTGCTGCCTCTTGAAGGTGTTCTAGCTTGGAACAGAGTACTGGAAGCTGATTCGATCTCATTTGCCATTTACTTTCTTCTACTCAGTCATAAACTTCATAAATAGCCACAATGCAAGCTTCAGTCAATTAAATCACTTAGCACAACTTAGAAACAAGCTTCAACAACAACAAAGGTGAGGCTAGAATGCCCCTGCTCAATGAAAATAGTACACAGTGTACCCAGCCCCAAATGCCTTGGCGCCCCTTACGGTATTTATTTAATGCTTCTGAATGGAAATGCTTTACAACAAGGGTTCAACCCTACACTATTCCTCTCTGCAAATCCTCTACTTGTCTTCAAGGCATCTAACCCAGTGCACCACTAGAATTCCCACTGGCAAGGCATACTCAGGCATTCACTTCTGTTCTGACACAACTTAGAGGCATTCAGGCATTCGAACCACTGGCAAACTGAGCTCAAGGCAGCCTCAAGGCTATCACATGCATCTACATTGTCCTTAGGCCTTCCACAGGATCACCCTTGCCTTTGGGTGCTTCCTAGAACTTGTTGGAGTTCTGAAAGGACTGCACACAACACGCATACACTGCAAAAAGCTGCAAAGCAAGAAAGAACAAGGAAAAACCGAACCTGGAACCAACTCCCACTGTCTGTGGTAGAGGAGCGAGCTCCTTCCTCGCACCTATCCTCTGTCCAGGCTCCCCGTAGGGTATAGGTGTCTTCGAGCAATTAGGAGAAGAGAGAAATGAAGGTAGAGAGCGGAGGGTGAACAAGAAAGAGCTGTAGAGGAAAGATGGTTCACAGATCTGTCCCGAAATGATTGCCTCAGGATCTGTGCCTGAGTCCTCCTAAGAGAAGGTGCCAAAAGCAACATGGAAAGTTTCTCTTGCAGCCTGCATTGGTCCAAAACAGCCCCAGAAGCTACCACGCAGCCAAAAACATATGCACAAAGGTCCAGCACAGCAAAAGACAACCCCGGGCACTTGCTGGAGGCAGCTAAACATGTTCTTACGGATTCCGTACAACCGTACGGACGCCCATACAGTCTGCACGAAAATTTTCAAAAAGTTCAGAAATGACTTCTGGCACTTCCTAGAAGTGTGTACTAGCCTTGGAACAGTCAAAACAGAGTTAAAACGGCTGAAAACAGGCTTGAAACAACTCAAACAGCTCAAAAACTGCACAAGAACAACTGAAAGCGTCCAAGACCTCTGGGAGAGTGAGGGGAGAGAGAGATGGAAGGTGGGGGAAGGGCATGCATACACATGCATGACGAATGGCATCTCCTCCTTGCCATTTGTCCCTTCATTAAAGTCCTAACCCCCATAGCAAGGACAACGTTGGTTGTCCTTGGGCCCAACTTTTAGACTCCTCTTTTAAAGCCTTTGCCTTGCCCCTAGGACCTAGTGGTGCACCTAGACTTTGCCCTTAGGAACTTATAGGAAGTGTGCACTTCCTCTAGCCAGCCCCTCACGGCCAAACCATTACAACATTTAACCATGGTTAACCTTGGGTTAAGCGTAGGTTGAGTTACGAAGATACTTTACATCACTTTTCACGTCCTCGTGACACTTGTTGCTGCTCTTTTGCTGTTCGAAGTTCTCTCTTGGCCATTCAAGCTGTGGACAGACACCCATACATAGAGGGTGTGCCTAGATTGGTGCTAGAGAGACAATGTTATGGATTTCTTCCTGCCTTGAGGTCACTTGTGCAGTTTGGGATGTGTTGATGCATTGTCGCCCTGAGAGGTTGGACATTGGTTTGTGGGAAACACCCTTTAGCTAGCTGGATGCCTTGTGGGATGCATTGATAGCTTCTAGTTGAACCCAGACACTGGAAAATGCCTTAAGCCTTGCCTTGGCAGTTGGGTGCTAGTGTGTGTGGACAGATACCCAGACACGGAGGGTGTGCCTAGATTGGTGCCAGAGGGATAGTGTTATGGATTTCTTCCTGCCTTGAGGTCACTTGTGCAGTTTGGAATGTGTGTTGATGCATTGTCACCCTGAGAGGCTGGACATTGGTTTGTGGGAAACATCCTTTAGCTAGTTGGATGCCTTGTGGGATGCATTGACAGCTTTCAATTGGACACAGACACTGGGAAATGCCTTAGCCTTGCCTTGGTAGTAGGGTGCTAGTGTGTGCTTGGGATTGGATGCCTATTGAAGCCAAGAATTGGCTTGGACAGTGGGATTGCTAGTGAAGAAGAGTGCAAGGGTGAGCCCCTGTTGTAAAAGTAATTTCCATTGCCAGAGGAAATAATTGAATTCCGAAAAGGAAGCGGAAGCATTTGGGGCCAATATGTGTCTCTTGTGTATGGTTCATGAGCCTTTCAGTGTTTTCAAAGATTGTTTCTTAGTGGTATCTAACAGAATTGGCTGGAAATGATGCATTGTGGCCGTGATTAGTGTGGATGACCATTTAGTTATAGTTTATTGCCTTTTAGCTGGGTAGAGGCCGCTTTAGTTTTACCCCTTAGACCTCTAACCAATTTTAGTCCTAGGTCCCTTCACCCTACGTTAATAGCCAAGCCCTCTAAGGTCCCCCCTTACCCTAGTGGTTGACCATTGGCAACCCATGGTTACCCAAGGATGTAACATACTTCCCCCCCCTCAAGATATTTACGTTCTCGTAAATGGAGTAGGGAATCTAGTGTAGTTCTCTCGTACATAGAATCAATCTTGATCCTATTCGAAGGTCCTAAGATTTGTTCCATACCACCGTAAGTCATCTTTAAGAGGGTGCTTAGGTTAGACTGTGTCATTAACAAGAGTTTTTGGTTCACCTCAAGAGTCATGCCACTTTACTCCTAGATTCACACATGAAATATATGCTAGGTCTTCCACTGATCTACAAGTGGCAACGTATTTCTTTCTTTTGGCATATGGAAAAAACAAAGTAGATGAATTTGGAATTAAGAGAGAAAACATCATCAAAGAGCAAAATCAAATCTTGTATCATGGGGATAACACATGACAATTTTCAAATTTGAATTAGTGTGTGGGCATCTCTTTACACACACGACCTTGTGTCCCCATTCAAAGATGTCACTATCAGACGTGACCGTGCTACACTTTGAGCACATCTAATAGGGTTCTAGATATGCAAGAGCATATCCTATAAGAATTATCCAATTTACTTGTAATTTCATGTCTTCTAAGGTATAGGGATATCAAAGGTGGTGCACGCAGCATGGCACACCCAGCCTTGCAATTGCACAACCTCCCACCAACCATGCAAGCCACAGTTGAAGTTGTGAGCACCGGCCAAGTAATAACCGACACTGGTGCAGAGCAAGCACATTCATGGAAAAGACACAAGGCTTCATAACCCAAAGGAGTCCCGCAAGGCATTTACAACCTCAAAATCAAGGACACACCCAAGTTTGCTTACATCTGCTGTGGGACACTGACATTCCATATGAACTATGGCCAGTAGCCTAAGCTGTATGCTTATCATGGGCTTTACCATTAGGGATGTACCTCTCTTGATCTAGTGATTATCTGGGGACATATGTGTTGGAAATAGAAGAAAGAATCACTCAATCCTCAGGATGGCCTTCAGCTCCGAGTCCACTCACTCACTTGATCACAATGATGCTAGCCTCCCTCAGAAAACACAGCACATGGAATAGCAGAGGAAAGGAGAGAACTCAGAATATACTCATCCACCAACCAGTGGGAAAAACATACTCACTGGTGAGCACTACAAAACATCCAGCAAAGGGCTGGGATAATCCTTGACTGAGCCCTCTCTATGAACTGCTACTCTCTTCCTTTGTTGCGCTGCCTGTAGAGGTAGGCTTGCCCTTGTGAGTATATTTGATAGATTGTCGGCGGTTGGACAGTACATCAGCTCCATGACATCGTTGATGATGAGCTCCCGTACAAACTAGTAGTGGACTTCGATGTGCTTCGTTCTTGCTGCATGAAACATTGGGTTCTTCGCAATGGCAATGCAATGCTGGTTGTCACACATGACCACCTTCACCTCCTTCTGGGTCACGTCCATGTTCTTGAGGATCCACTTGAGTAACAACGTCTCACATGCTGTAGTGCAAGCAGCTCTGTACTCCGCCTTTGTAGAAGTAAGGGAAATTGAGGGTTGTTTTTTGCTGAGCCATGGGATGACCCCTGATGCAAGCATGGAACAATACCCTAGAGTCGAACACCCAATGTCACCATCACGTGCCCAATCTGAAACACATGAACCATCCAAATCCAATCCTGTGGCGTAAGTAATACCATAAGTACAAGTACCCTTCAGATACCTCAACACTCGGAAACGTGCATTCCAGAGTGATTCTCCCTAGGTTTTGTAGAAAAATGTCACAATAACCCAATGGCAAAAGAGATGTTTGGCCTGGTGTTGGTTAGGTAGAGCAAGCTGCCTACCAATCTTCGATACCTGCTAGCATCCACCAGATTTGAAGAGTCATGACTGCTCAACTTTTGCCCGACCTCCATTGGTGTCACAACCTCCTTGCAGTCCTCCATCTCGAATCGCTTCAGTATCTCCCGACAATACTTCTTCTGTGAGATGAAAATCCAGTCTTTGTTTTGCTGGACCTCAATCCCAAGGAAATAGTGGAGAGATCCCAGATCTATCATTTGAACTCCTTCACGAGCAGCCTCTTGACCTGAGAGATCTTCCTTATGGATGTGGCCACTAGTAAGGATCAGATCGTCCACGTATAGAATCAGTACCAGCCTTTCGCCCCCCCTTTGAAAAGAGAGAGAGACTTGCATCTGATGGACTTCGATTCAACACGATCTTGCAATAGAACTCATTGGAACCTAGAACCTTAAGTTTGGTGGCTGATCCACATATACCTCTTCCTCGAGGGTTCTGTTCAAGAATGCTGATTTTGAAATATGGACCAACCATGATGGGAAGCCAAGGCAACAATTGTCCGAATCGTCACCATACGAGCTGTGGGGGCAAAGGTCTCGTCGAAGTCAAGATCCTCTGATTGAGCATAGCCTTTCACCACCAATCTGGCCTTATACTTAGTCCAAGCTCCCATTAGACTTGAACTGAAGTTGGCACTATGTTGTGTTTTTAGAGGATGAGTTTGGGAATGTTTCTAGATTCATCTAAGTATATGCTTCTGTCGTGTTAGCAGACGTGTAAATTTCACCTTGTGAAGTTTTCGTCCAAGTTGCGGCCTATTGGTATTGCGATAATTCTTTCTATCTTAAATGGTGTGTTGCCCTATCAGCTAGATTTAGATGCTCGTTTGGGAGAGACTAAAATGAGATCGTTTAGACTTCACAAGTAGTTGTAGCTTGAATGAAGAGATTTTGGACTTCTTTTTTATTAGCCTTCTCCTTTAGTGCTAGCCTTCGTCATGGATGAGTTTACGCTTCACCTCTGGAGTGCCGACAGAAACTTAGTACAAAGTCTTTGTATAAATGGATGCTCAAGTATGTGTGGGTGTGTGGATTTGTATTTGTGAGAGCATATTTTTATACTATGGTCTACACCCACTGTTGGGTGCTGATGACATCAGTGGGGATGTCATAGTAGCTAGTCCCTGCTATGCGTGATGTAGTTTATGGTTTTCAATCTTATGAATCATGAGATTGAAACTGCACTATGTTATGCTTTAGAGGATGAGTTTGGGAATGTTCCTGTTTCATCTAGGTATATTGCACACCCACTTGGTACCGATAACCTTTCGTTTGGAAGGATTGTCCACCAAGTCCCAGGTATCATCCTTCAGAATAGCATCCATCTCTGCCTTATGGCAGCCTGCCACTATGGAATATCCCTTGGCTCATTGATCTGAGGCAACATGGCGAAGTTTGTGGAGGGAGTCTTCATATTACATTGCTATCAGGGGACGATACCATTACCTCTACTAAGAGGGGAGCGTCTTCGGCCCACTCTCACGACGGATCCACTTCCATGACTATGTTTGCATTGGCCTGTATCTACTTGAGGTACGCCGACATAGGGAGACTCTACTATGCCAAATTAGAGAGTAGTAGGAGACGACTAGACCACAGGGTGTAGAGGCTGATAGAGCACAATGACACGTAACATAATTTTTTGCATTTGAGTCAGCTCCAGACAGCCAGATGGAGGAGAAGATATCTGATATGCGGGCAGCATGGATCATTGATAGAGGGACGCAGAGACCACCTGTGGCATGGAGAGCGACTAAAGCACACTCTATTGAGGTCCGGCCTATTAGAGCTTTCCTCAAGGGAGACCGCCCGAGACGAGGGGTCACTTTGAACATAGCCTAGTGGGTTCAGTGGTGTTCTGGTTCTAGTAAGCACCTTGGGGCTGTTTGCCCGCGGTCTCTTGCAGGAGTACTTTGGGGCAGTTTTCCCATTCCAAGAACAGCCAGCAAGGTCGGCTCTTAGTCCAAGAGGAAAAACCACTTGGTGGATGTTTGCAGCAGCTTATTGGGATCGTGGACATCGAAAGGTGCGTATGTTGCAGACGTCATCAAGGCAGTTTTCTTTGCTTCTCCATCTTGTCCTACATCTCTCTCTCTCTTTGCCTTGTAAATGTCTTTGCTAGGGTCAATAGAAGGAGTATGATGTTTGGACTAGTGTCATGGGACCCCCATGTATGAGCAAGGAGGACAAGCTCGATGGCAGGAATTATGCCCATTGGAGGCTCAACATATCATCCATAGAGGTTGTGGGAGCTTGTTTAGGGCTATGAATGGAAGCCTAAGTACCCTAAGACCTCTATCAACTGGGAGGCTGAACGGGAGGACGAGTTTTAGAAGGAGCTCAAGGATTGGGAGGATCGGGATTCGAAGGCACATTCGGCTTTGGTCAGGACCATCACCAAGAGGTTTTTCTGGCTATTCAAACACTGGAGAGTGCATCCGAGGTTTAGTCTACACTGGAGGACCTCTATGCCAAGGACTCGGCGATGCCTGCTGTCACCTTGCAGGGATGGCAGTACAATCTCGAGTTCCCCAAAGGGAGTTCTATGCAACCTTTCTATATGCATGCCAAGATTCTCCATGATTAGTTACATGCTATGGGTGATGCCCTAACTATGAGTCAGTTGGCGTCGCTTTTTCTTACTAAGCTCCCTTCGGATTACGACATAGTTGCCTAAGCATTGAGGTGCCAGGTCACATGATGTCAGTTGGATTTTGATGACCTAAGCTCTCTTCTCCTTGAGGAGGAGTTTTTTCTTGTCTCCCAAGGAAAGCTCAAGCTCACTCCAGGTGGCACTTCAGTTGGAGGGAAGCACTTTATTCAGTGCACAAGAAGAAGTGGAGCAAGTGTTATAAATGTAGTAAGCGAGGGCATCTGGCCAGTGATTGTCGGTCCAAGAAGAAATTTAAGGACCAGGACTCAGAGTCGGATTCTTCTTCCAGTCTAGTGGTTCCAAGGTAGTTTTTGCCAAGACTACTTCAGCCTTCCAGCACTTCTTCCGAGTTCCCCCACGGGTCACAGCTTGTGGGCTGCTTCATCATGGCTGAGTATGCCCTTCACCTCCGGAGTGCCGACAGAAACTCAGTACGAAGACTTTGTATAAATGGATGCTCAAGTATGTGTGGGTGTGTGGATTTGTATGTGTGAGAGCATATTTTTATACTATGGTCTACACCCACTGTTGGGCATTGATGATGTCAGTGGGGATGTCATAGTAGCTAGTCCCTGCTATGCATGATGGAGTTTATGGTTTTCAACCTTGTGAGTGACTATCATGAGATTGAAACTGCACTATGTTATGTTTTTAGAGGATGAGTTTGGGAATGTTCCTGGATTCATCTAGGTAAATGCTTCTGGCCCTAATTAGTTGAAATTGTGGCAGGCAAGGTAACGACGTGGAGCTATGGACCAGTTGAGTTGGAGGTTCACTACTTAGTGGCGCAGAGACTATGAAGCTAGTGTGTCCAGGCGTTTGAAGTTTGGAATTCTTGTACGTGATGTGTTCACGGCGGGAGATTACAGGTCGTGGTGTGTACCACATATCATTATAGCCCATTGGAATTCAATGTGATTGGCTTGGGAAATCACAACTGAGGAAGATTTCTTCTCTGTTGGAGGTGACATTTTTTTGTTTGAGGATCCAAGTTGTTTGGTGCTCTCTTCGAGGTGAATCCAATAGGTGTGCTACTAGAGGGTCCATGGTTGCATCTTCATTGACTTGTTTCTTTAGATTATATGCTCACTTTGAGCTGTAGGGAGGGTATTGGAGTTACTGTAGCAAGGTATTGGAGTTATGTGCATCTCATAGTGAGTGAGGGTTTATTTGTGGGTGTGCTTGCCCTATTTAGGATAGGTTTCCTTGTGTAGAGAGTCCTTTTTCAAGGCTATAGGGAGGGCTGCATGGTCCATCTTGTAGGGCCACAGGGCCATGCCACTTTTGGCCTTTACCTTGGTCGGGTCGATTGCCTCCAAGTCTGGTCAATTGACCAGGCTAGGTGGGTTGACTGACCCCTTGGGTCGGCCACTTGGGGTATGCTTTAAATAGCCTTGCCCTCCTTCTTTGTGGAGCATCATTTGGAGCATTTCTCTCCTCCTTTGTTGGGTTGATTCCCTTACTTGTATATACAGTTTCCATTGCCTCGGCCCTCTATATGTATTGATTGTCTCTCTCTCTCTCTAATGTATGCTTCCGTATTGCACCACTCTCACAGATCTAACCGTATGATGCGGTTAATCTCATCTCATAGGATCTGGAGGGACAGGGCATCCAAGCTGTGCTGGAAGGGAGACAGTCCATTTGAATACCTTGAGTGGAAAACTTTCTGGATACGCTGGCATACCAGGCCATGCTAACCCCTCTCTAGGCTAGTCATCTAGATGACTCTAGTGCTAATGTCAGTAGTCTCCAGCTAGGCAAGTCCCTAACATTGTGAAGGTAAGTCACCGTCTGGAAGATGTCATCAATATGGAGTGGGGTCATAACGAACTTTGCTTGTACGATTTGATGAGGGATCGAGGGCTTACCCCAAATCATCTTGGATTGCATAATTACATGTAGCTTCTTGAATCTCCGCCAATCGGTCTGTGTATATAATTTTGTGTCTGTGTGTACAATGTCTCTCTATCTCTGTGTGTGTCCACTTGGAACTTTGAGAGATATATTAGCAATGAAATATACACGTTCTGGCAAATTCTCGAAATGTTTCTAAACGGCCTGTGAAATGTGTTTTGTGAAACGTTTATGGTGACACTGATCTTACCTTTTGTAAGAAATGCGTATTCCTATGTGAATCATATACAATTGAAACATGACCGTTGTTTCTTCATTAATTGCTTTCATACGTTGATTTGTTAATAGAAAGCTGGCATATAACTTCTATAATTAGTGATTTCGTCGGTATATTGTGGGCAGATTGACCCATGCTAATTGAAACTATTGTTTTTTTTTGGCTGACTTATGCTGGAAGATCAATATTATTCTTGTATTACTGGCTGTGGGTTTCTTTATTAGCATTGCCTTGCTAAAGGAGTGCTTTAATAGAGGCTTGGCAATTGCTTAATGTGATTTTCCATCTGTTTTTGTTTCTTCAAAATCTTAGTTGGGTGATTGCCTTTTCTGCTGTTACTTAACACCTTTTACGTAAGCCAGTGGTACTTCTGGCTACTGGACTCTCACCATGTAGCACTCAGCCACTTCACCTAAGTCCCCCTCCCCCCCGATATGCACACAATTCTCACTCAAGCATACTGCTATGCAGTGCCCCACAAGCATTCATGTTCTCTTCTTTTTTTTTTTGTACTTCTGTATGTGATTGAATTCAAAGAAATGCCATCTGTATAACGAAAAGTGTAATATCCAAATTTGCCTCTTATTGCAGGATGTAGCAACAAAAATCATATCCTTCTCACAGCATGGACCCTGGGCAGTGTGTATACTGTCTGCAAATGGTGCTATTTCTAATGCCACACTTCGGCATGCTGGCATATCTGGTGGTACTGTGACCTATGAGGTTTTAATCTTACTTTTTTTCAGCCTTCATGCTGTTGTTCTTCTATCTTGTAGCTTGTAGATCAATTTTGTTCCCTTTATTAAGTGTGATCTATTTTAATAAGGATTTTGTGTTTGGGCTTGTAGGAAAAGTCATAATTAATAGCTTCATGAAACATCAATATGGTTGTTTTGTAGTTGACAAAGTGGACTTTCAAAACAAGGAGGACCTAAATTATTTGGGATAGATATCATGGTCATACTTCACTGCGTCTGCTGTCTAGTCACTTAAGCAGTGACCATGGTGGATAGGTTGACCAGGGTTTGGCATAACATGTGCTTGTTTGTATTGGGGGTAGAAGAAAGCAAGAGAATAGCCGGTTTTCATTAACTCTCTCTCAATTTGGAGAGAGACAATGTGTACAAAGTGTGAGAGGAACACACAAGATTAGACACAACTAGACCGATGTACAAAGTTTAGGCTTCATGACTCTTGATGACGTGGTACTGCCATGTAGCAAGTATTTGACTCATCATGCCCATAGGCTATCCTAGCTGAGCTTGATTGATGTTAGAATTTGAAAAAAACCACTAATTAGTCCAGTACTTTCATTGGACGTTACATTTAAACCCTGCATCAGTCTGACTTCTTGCCATCCAGTGGCTTGGTGAAGATATCAGCTACCTATTCATTGTAGTGCAAAAGATGAGTTCCATGCCATGTTAAGATATCACACACACACACACACTTTTTTATAATAGTGAAATCTTATATTTCTGTGTGGGAAACCTCAAAGGAGGTAAAAACCTACCAATAAGTACAAGGAAAAAATTTACAAGTAAAGCCTCAGAGTTTTGTAAAAACTGATGCCGTGATGAAACCACACCATCAATAAAAACAAGCCTTTTTTTGCCCTTGTGATTCTTCTTGATATAGGCTGGTACCCGAAATTTCTGAATCACAGGGTCAAAAACCTATTGTAACATGGGATGAAGAGATTCCAATAAAAAAGGTACTTTTGCATCCTGAACAGAAGAAGACTTTGGCACAGGCATCAAAGGCAAAGAGGCTAAATCAACATCTGTATCCTTCGACGAAAGAGCCGCATCTGATAAAGCAGGACTCAGCATTTCAGCTTCATTCTGAGGATCAACCTGAGAAAGAGCAGGGGTAGCATCCTTTGATCATCCTGTAAAATCCCCTCTGCAAGGGCCACATCCATATCCTGAGGAGAAGGAGACTGATGGTGCTGAACAGGGGTGCAATCCTGAGCTTCTTCAGCAAGAGGAAGATTGGCCTGTGATTTATCTACCTTCCTCCAGTAGTGCTTCGGAGTAGTAGAAGGCTTCTCCAAAGAAGCCATAGTAGAAACCGGAGGAGAAGGGAGAGTAACCTTGATAGTTGAAGGAGTAGGAGGAGTGGGCTTGGATGTAGAAGGGCAATCACGTGCAAAATGACCAACATGTCGGCACTGATAACATGCAGTGGGAAAAGATGCAAAATGTAGCCTGATGCGCATTGGATGGGCAAATCCCAAATCAAGATCCAGAGTAGATGGCACGGGCTGCGTCATATCCCACAAAACGCAAAGGCGAACATCACGGGAAGCTTGCAAGAACTCCTGTCGCGGAACATGAAGAGGCCTTCCCAAAAGCGCTGCAAGAGTAGGAAGATGTTGAAGAAGAGGCTTGAGAGTAATCCAAACCGGATAGTGAGTCAGAAGGGTAGCAGAAGGATCGAAAAGTGGATCCTAGGGCATCACATAAGCTAAGAAACCAGCCCTAGGAACACCAACACGACTGACTAGCTGCTCCACCACATCAGTCGAAGAAATGTGGGCATAATAAAATCCTTTGCCCAGAAAGACAAAGGAGGAAATACAATCCAGATCCATTGCGGCTTCAGCCCAACGACGAAGATGAGCGGCAGAAAGAACCCTGTCCATAAAGTAGAGACAGACTCCAAACAAACTGCTGAGCCTGTCGAAGACCTGAAACCAGAAGGGCAGAATCCAATGAACAAACAAACGGGGAACCCGATGAAGGAACATCTGTGACAGAGGCTGAGCATAACTGACGTAGAAGATCCAGCTGCAGGGAAGAAGAAGGGCCATCTGCGAGATCAAGCTTTGCCAATTTGAAAGAGGATGAAGAAGGCAAAGCACCGCGCTTTCGTCGAATGAAAACTCGAGCAGGAGGAACAGAGGAAGCAGAAAAAACAAAAGATGTTTCGGGAGACCGTACAGACTGTACGGGCTGTATGGACGGGGAAACCTGTATGGATTTTGCAGGTACAGATGGAGCAGGTGGATAAGGTACGGTGCATCTTGCCTCCGAACAGCCAGACAATCTAAGAAAGACAAATCAGACCTGACAGGGGTCATGTAAGCATGATGCCACAAACTTTCCCTGTCACTGGATACACCAAAGTCCATCCCCGGATTGTTTAAACTTGTTTTGGTAGAATAGAGAGGGAGTATTGGATGGTAAGAGAGAATTCGATATCCATGTGCTTCAGACTGTAAATCGTTAGCTGTGCACACTACTGCTGTAGTCAAAAGACAGCACGGACATGCACATCCCCCAACGGTATCCGACTTGTGCAACCCAAAGTGCAAGTGTTGATTCATGGCCCCAAATAGACATGTCATACTGACTGCAGCCACCATTGTAACAACTCATCTCTCCCATAATCGTCGAATACCACCAACCAAGATCCAATCAAGCTGTCTAACAAGTACCCCTTCTTTCTTGAAGGTGAGGCATGAACTTGCATATGTTGACATTCAAGACATGCTGCAACCAAATCTGTAAATTGTCATTCACTGACTTCCAGCTTATGGACCTTTGCCTACACAGCACCACCCAGTTGTATATAACATGACATTAAAATTGGAATAACAAGGCCCAATTGTACATTCTCTAGCAAACATTGCTTCGTAGCAGCCTTTTGCACACCTGCTTTTACATGTCCTTTCTTTAAAAGAGGTAACTTGTAAGGCATATCTCTTCGCGCGTAGTGTAGAGCTAGATGTACCTGCAACATCAACACCCTGTTGACTGTCTGCAATGGTAGATCCTGGCTGCAAGTGCTCATCAATGCAAGGCACGGATAGATGTGGGGGTTCTTCAACCTCTTCAACTGGAATGCCTAGTTCACGAGCCTTCCAATCCTTTAGCTATAAAAAAATATGCCTTGGGACAGCAACACGGGGCCTAACACCATGGCCACTTAGGTGGGCCGAATGTGCCTTCAACCTCGTAATACTGCCATTGTGTGCATCACCACAAAAATTGCAGATCCAGTTGCTTGAACCCGAGTGTGCATACTTTTGTTCGAAGGTGACAAGGCTCCATAAAGGATCTTGTGAGCTGCAATCTGTGAGAAGCAAGAAACAGCTGCTGCACAGTCTGATGGATAAGGGGAAAACCAAAATTGCAGGCCAAGGCATCATGACCCAACAGAAGAGGGCAAATCTGAGGAAGAGAATGATGCTTGGCTGCTGCAGCCTGCTCCAAAACTGCTCCAAAATGAAAGCTTCGTTCAATCAAGGATGAGCTGCTGCACAAGGGAAAACGTATGCAAGGTTTGAGGGCAAACGTTCAAAGCACAACAGAGCTGTAGGAGAGTCCAAGTAGCGTCCCAAGCAGACGACTTGAGTGATTACCCGACAAGCACAAGCGATGTGACCACGATGGACGATGTCAATTGCAACGCAGTCTAAGCATCCTCGAATTCCAAGGTTTGCATGTCGAAATCAGGGCAGAAAAAGGGTGTGAATTCCATGGCTGAATAAGGAGTGGATTTGATCGTGTGAAGGTACAGAAAGAGGCGAAATGTGCAGGTGGCGCAATCTTTGACAAGACAACGTATTTTTTTAGGTCCATGAATTTGGAGGCTGAAAAAAACGTGTTTCAGAAAGTAAAATGTTTCGCAAATGTTTCGTATGGCTCTGAAATGCGTTTTAGAGCAACTATGGAACCAGTGAGCATGCCGAGCTGATGCTGAGCTGCCAATTCCAGCTTGAGAAGGTCAAACGACTCTCGTGTGAGTTGAGGAGCCTCGAATCGTCAGGAGAGAAGGACCCGCCAAAAGCTTGAAGAGCCAACACTCGTACTAGCTTGACCTATAGCGAATTGCAAGGATCCTTGGACAATGTGCTCACATGTGAATGGCCCTTTTGTGGAGATAGGGCGATTCCCTTCTTAAGATAACAGCAGCAACAATGGCCTTGCAAGTTAATGGAGGGTAGCAAATGAGAGCCTTTGGAAGAGATTGTTTAGTTCTTCAACAACTACTCTTGACTATCGTTATTCTTACCCTCATCTCTTGAGTGCCTGTCAACTTTTGAGACTAGTTGCTCGTCAACTTGCTGGTCGCGATGATCCTAGTTAATTGTTCGTCAAAACTATGTTGGAGCTTTGTTGCCGAACTTAGATGATCTATGCCGAAGCAAGAGTCACAGCCGATGGTGAAGTACACCACTAGAGTGTCGAAAATCTGAAACAAGATCTAGAAAGAATGTGGTGGCAGTCGTGTTGGCTTGTGACATATACTAATGATGCAAATCAAGAGATAATATATCTGACTTCCATGACTGAGCATTCAATGATTGGCGCTTTGAGCTCAACGAAATAGATGCAGTGAAGAAAACCGCAAAAAGAACTCACGTCCGGTGATGGAAATAACATCGTTGCAGGGAATCAGCTTGAGCTCTTGATGAAGATGTGGGCGCTGATGATGGCGAATCAATTTCACAAGTGATTGAAACCCCAGCAAAAAGGTTTACCCATATTGCGGTTGTGCCTCTTAATGTACATCAAATTTCCTTGGAAGATGTTGTGTCAGCTGTGCTTCTTGGCGGGGTGTTGGGGGCCGTAGTGCTTGGAATGCTGAGCATTCCAGAGTCAAAGAGGCTGAGGATATGCTCTGTTGGAGGTGGTGAGAGCTAAAACTCTGCTTCAACCAAATGCGATGGGTGTCTGTGTTGAGCCATAGATTCAGTAAGGCAGAGCACGACGGAAAAGGGTGCTTAAGCCTTATGTGCTGCTGGTAGTTTAGGTCTCTACAGGTGCACGTTGCTTCAGCTTCATAATCAGCGACATAGATGCCTGTGGGTGCTTTGTTTGAAGGGAAAACAATTGCATAAAGCTGATGTCACAAAGCTCCTTGCTGCAAAACACACCATGCCAATCCCCTGCATCAACTGTCACCATCCATGTCATCCCGGGCTTCCCTGCACCATGCCAATGCAGACATGCCCCTGGGCTGTGATTGGACATTTGTGTGTCCCAATCAATGTCAGCGTCACCTGTCTCAGCTATTCAGGGTCCGCTGCACTGCTATTTGAGTCTGTGCTGTCCTCATCTTAGCATTTGAATTGCCTGCAGTTATTATATCTCCCATATTTTTGAATGCCGCACCTTTGGTCCCAAATCAGCGAGAGGTGTTAATGTGTTGGATAGAATGATTCTTACTGTAGAATATATATAGATCTCTTTAAACCTTTTTCCCTGAAGTTGGATCCATTGCATATCAGTATCTGTATGTAATGTACCATCAATTCACGATATTTCTTGAGAAGCATTCAACGCCCGACGTTGCACACGTACAAAACTTCTGTAATCTGTACAACACAAGTGCTTCAAACAACAACAGAAATTTCCATGGCAGTAATTTTATCTGTTGAAGCATCCAATTGTCCAGAAGTATGACATTGAATGCAGAACTTTTGTACAATTTGCTTACATATTCTTTTTATGAATGTTTAAAATTAGGGCACACTAAGGCAATTATCCAATGTGGTGTTGTTTTTCAGGGCCGATTTGAGATTCTTTCCTTGTCAGGTTCATTTCTACTTACTGAAAGTGGGGGGACACGGAGCAGAACTGGAGGTTTGAGTGTGTCATTAGCTGGGCCAGATGGTCGAGTGGTAGGCGGAGGAGTGGCAGGTCTCCTTATGGCTGCAACTCCAGTGCAGGTGAATGAGATCCAGATTGTTCTATTCTGGTGTTTATGGTATGGTTCTATTTCAGCCAGCACCCTAATTTTGGTATGCATGATGTAGGTGGTAGTAGGGACTTTCTTTTCTGAGAGCCGAAAAAGTCATCATGCTCGAGCAGGAATTGGAGAAGCTACCTCTGGTCTGCCGCCTGGTGGGATCACAGGTGGAACACACTCATCTGTCCCCAGTGCACAACCAACGCGTATAGATGCTACTGGATCTATGCAAGATCATATGTCAGGGCCTGCAGCTGGTGCAGGTGAAGAACAGCATCACGTGTCCCATGTGATGCCACTGCAGTCAATGGATTGGGGAGGAAGTCAATTTGATGTGGAAACACAGGATGATGCTGAACCAATAGCATCGTCACCAGGTGGTTCATAAGGTTTGAAAACTGTCAAGTGTCACTTGCCAAATTCATTGACACTTGATTTGAGTATGGCATGTACAAGCTTGGAGCATATCCCCCTTTGCAAGTACAATTTTTCTGAGTCATTCTATGTTGTGCACCTTGCACTGCCGAGTGTCATTACTGACAAGTGCAGAATTAGATTTGTAGTGTTTATGTTTGAAGGCGTCAATCATATTAATTCCAGGTGCCAGTGTTAGTGCAGTGCCACTTTTCCATGTTCCTTGTCAAGGTTACTTTATAGCACCTTGTAGAGAGATGACTTTACAGAAACAAATAGGGCATCCGGCTCGACGACTTTCTCAGCATAGGAAGGTCAGTGAGATTCAATCAACAATCGATTATTCTGTATAATATGCTGATCCAAGGAAAGGTTCTTATTTATATATCTTTTGATGGTTGTGCACAGCATAATTCAATTTAGTTTGAGTAGCTATAGGCATTTGATGGACACCAATCTTGCGTGTGCTGACCTGTTGATTTGAATATAATCAGTCTGGGCCTTAGTTTGGAGTGGTAAGATGTCATGTACCACAAAATTATTTCCTGTTAGGCTGCATACTAAGCTGGTATAGCAATATAACCGTCACGTGAATTTTCTCAGGAAGAGTGTGTCCTTTTTGTCTGAGGGAAGATCGTCAGCCACACATAAGTACTAGTTTGGGGAGATCTTTGTTGTTTGAAGGTCAAACACGTAGGAGGACTGCTAGACTGCATTGTTTGTTGCAGTCTGCAGTGGATTACAGTTATCCTGTGCATATGCTGATATCGGGAAATTAATAAGAAGGTGTTGTTCGGACATTGAGTCACCTTTTGATATTCACATTCATCCTCTGCAAGTCAAGTCAAGATGTTACTTTTGTAGGAGCATTATCGAGAACTACTCTTATGTTACTTTTGTGATCCAGAACTAGTCTTATAAGGGAAAATGTCATACCTTTGAAACGTAGGACTTTCGTGTACATGCTAATAGCATCCGATGAGAGCCTTGTAGCTAGGGAGTAATTGGGTTCCACACAAAGTCTCATCAAAAGCTGCACTAGCTCTCATGTAGGAGGTTAATTCGATGTGAATTAAAAAGGGAAAGGGAAGAAACAGCACTAATGCTTTTTATGAATGAACACAAAATACCTAGTACTTCCACCCTATAATGGGCTACAAATGAGACCAAAGATAGCACTCTTGAATCATGTTTTCGTGGTGTAGCTTGCGAACTGACTCTCGAGTAGCAAGTTTGTGCTAGATGAGTTTCCAAGAATGAAGGGACATTCAAAGAAGAAAATGATTGGGGGAATTTTATATATTATGGAAAATATCAGGTAAATTTAGCTAGAAAAAAGGGGGCAATATTCCCTAACCCACCCACCCTTGGTGAGACAAGTTATGGATACTAGCATGTTGCAAATCTTTTTCGAAGAGACATAGGACTTTATGAGACTAATTTTCTTTGTTAAATCATCTACAAAAAAATATGTACAATTTGAATAATCCATGTATAGTTAGGAAAACCAAACATCAACTAAAAAGTGAGCAGTTCCACAAATTTTAATGTGGGAGGATAGAGTGTTCTAGAATTATCACACGTATTCAAGTAAATCTGAGAATTTAAATTATGGTGAGCAAGCTATGTCAAAACAAACAAAATCTAGCTCCAGAAGGCTAAAAAAAGCGACTCAAATTTGCCCTATAGAGTAATAATTAATATCAACGCTTATATAGAATGATAGTGCATTGAGAGTTGGATGTCTAGGACTAGATGATGAATGTAAAGCGACTCAAATTTGCCTTATAGGGTTATAATTAATAGCAACTTTTACATACAATGATAGTGTGTTGGGAGTTGGATGTCTAGGAGTAGATGATGAACGTAAAGGCCTTAAAATGAAGGAATTATGACCAAGTTTTAGGGAGTTAAGGATAGCAACGAGCATGTAGGAAAAGTGAGGACAAGCAAGAGAGAAATTGAAAAATCACCAGTCCTCCAAGGAATATTGACTTTCTAGGGCTCAACAAAAGTAAGATTTGAGCTCAAAATAGAAAGAATTAATGTTGATTTTTTAAAGTTAAATTTTTGTGTGTTTAATTATATGTTGAAAAGTGAGAATTAACATTAGGTTCCGATGCTTTTTAAGCATGCATTGTGAAATTTCCAATGATCAATAGGGCGAGCTTGAATGTCACGTCATTGATTGCCTTAATGGTCTAAAAAAAGCCCATATACATTTGCAAGATAACTTGATGGAGATCCTTTGTACCATGTTTTCATTTTAGCTTGTGTTATGAATCTAAGAAGACCCCATTGCTCTTCTTTCAGCTAAAAGTTTGTTACTTGTGTGTTGATTTCTTCTGAGACTTTTGCATGGTTGCCTTGACTTTCTCACAAACTACTTAGTGATCTCTTGCAAATCGATTGGGTGAAAATCTTGTCTTCTTAGTAAAAGTAGTCTTGCGATAAATATTTTCAAATGAGCTGTTCTTGTGGATACGTGAATAGTGTTGTTGTAAGCAAATTCTACAAGCTTTAAAAGTTGCCCCACATCGATTGTTGGTCATGCACATAAATTTTCAGCAAATATTAACATTGTAATATCCATGATGCCACTCTTGTTATTTGTTTGTGGATGGAATATCGTGAAAAAATGCGTCATATCTAAAGCTACAAGGAAATTGTCTTTATCTCAAGGAATTTATACTTTGGATGTACAAAAACATGGTTTGCTCATGAGCTTTCGAGTTCTTCTCACATGGAATACAATGTGTTGAATTTACGAAAACAAATTACAATCATATCATGATAATGAATAGTTTGAGGTGTACTTGGTGAAATCCATATAGCAACGGACTCCCATGGTAGACTTAGCATAGGCAAACACCAACAAAAGATCCTTAGACTTCTGCTTGTTCATATTTGTCTTCTCGTAAAGCACACAAGCTAAATTATCTTTTCTCTTTGCCAAAATAAAATCCTATCAATTAGTGCATATTATAGCTAGGATTCTAGGGTGATTGGGATATGGAGAATTATGCATCTCTCCAACACCTTACCGTGTAAACTTTCAGTAATGCAAATCTTACCTTGCATCTAGAAGTACCCATCACCTATGCATTAGTCCTTATGTGTTTTCCAAAGGCTAAGAAATTAGAAGTAGATTTGTGTGAAGCCTTTAGCAGAACAAGTTACCATGATAAGAAATAAAGAAATGCATGGATATTGGTCCTCCTTGAAGTGCATTGGTAACCATATTATGTTTCCTTGGATGGTAAAGCCTATGGGTAATGCATGTTTTTTAAGTCTAAGAAGGGCTCGTTTTTCTTTTCTCATCCAACTTGGCATTCGTATTTGTCAAAATTAAATGGAGTTTTCATGTATGCAAAATGATGTACTAATTTCTAAGATCCATTCAAACTCATTTTAATGACACTATATGCCCAAAATATGGATCTCCTCTAAAAGAATTCACTCTTCTTGCCATTACTGAGCCAAGAGTTAATTTCCAAAACTTCGAGAGTGCCTCCAAGTGCTTATTTAATTTTTCATTCTTGTTGAAATGAGGATGCTATTACAAAAAACACCTATGTATTTTTTATGATATCTAAAAAACATTCCATTAAATGGTTACAATTTTCTAGGGCTCTAAGTTAAACTAAAAGAAAACAACAAGATAATTGTAATTCAAAAAGTGTTTCAAAATGTTGTTATGCAATTAGTGTGTCCTGATGATATCCACTTTTTAGATTGATGTGGATAAGCATACTAGACTCTTTAATCTTTCAAGGATATCATCTATCCTATCAATATAAAAATGGTTCTTGATGGTTATATTCTTAAGAGCTTGATCGTTTGAAATGAAGTGTCTTTCCTCTTAACAAACAAACTGGGTCATTAAAAATGTGAACTACTAGGACGTATCAGATGCTTATCAAGAAACTCTTGCACTTGCTAAAAAAATTCATCCTATTATGCTTGGCTAACACAATAATCTAGATGGTTTGGAGATGAACTATTGAGGATTTGTTGAGAGTAAATTTTAGAAAGAAGTTGAAGCAAAGAGATTCTATCATGGGCGTCAGGCGAGGATGTTCTTTAAGTGGATTTGATTCTTTAATATGACCAAGCACCCTTCTTCATAACGTTTGAAAGATGATTGTGACTTCCCAATGGTATGGTGTTGTGCCTTTGCATCTTGTTGAAACCTTGATGTATTGCCTTTGAAGTTATGAGTTATTCCTACATAAAAGAGAATTGCCTTCAAGCTTTGAGATACTTGTCAAGTGAGTCATTTGTCATCTTAACCATGAGCGCCTCAACAATGTACCATTTGGAATCATACTATAAATCCAAAATTTACAATGTTTTTGCAATTAAAAAATCCATGCTACCCGCACTATAACCATTTTCCCTCCTGCATATATTGTTGTCTATACTCAGGAGCGATCTTCTTTCCTTACCTTTATTTATCCCAAAGATTCTTTGGTGGCTGTTCATACTTAGAACTATCTATTTCTTTTAAAAGTTCATCCTTTTAATGCAAACCACATTGTTTGAAGTGAACCTATGTCTTATTACCAAAGAAAAGAAGAATGCAATGTCAATGGTGATTTTGGACGTAAGAAATCCATGTCGTGTTTAATAAAATCCTTAAACCTTGTATCAAATTTTTATTGTTGATCCCATCTACTCTTCTTGGTAAAAGCTTGAACTTTCAACAAAAGTAGTTTTACAATGGGTGATCATCTTAGTTGTGCTTTGCCTAGCAAGGTACCTGAATCCTCAAAGTTGTAGCAAAACAAAGAAAAGTCATGTGCTATTCACACAACCTTCATCCTTAGAAAAGAGTTTGAGATGCCTCAATATCTCAAGCTTATCTTCTTTTTATATTTTAGTAGCTTATCCCCAATCTTCATGTGTTGTTTTTGATAGGTTTTCTTCTGTTTGAATAAGATGTGATATGGGAGGATAAAGAAGATGGATAGGAAAAGGAAGAAGGGAATGTTAGTGGTGAAGATATCTGCCTTCTACTTCTCCTATCTAAGGAAGGACATAAACAAGAGATTTCTTCAATATCTCGATATTTTGTGCTGAATCCTCTATTATTTTTCATTGTCTCTTTTTCCAGGTTTGGTAAAGGAGAGATCTTCTCAACTAGCATACTTTAAAACATTGAAAAAATGAAAGTTTCCTTGCCTAAACCAACATCCTGAGCTAGAGCTTTGGGAAGAACTTTTGGCTTTTAGATGGGAAGCCATGTCTTTGTGTTTTAGGTGAATCCCTTGAATTGTCCCACCTCATGCTCAAGAGCCTTTTAGTTGCGATTTTCTAAACTATCATGAGTCAATAGATCTAGCTTAAGTTGGCTACTCAGGCTGATGGATATGCCATTCTTGTTTGTAGTTTTCCATTGCTTTTTCCAAATCTTAAATTTCTTGTTCTCTTTGCATAGTGAGACCTTCACTTAAGATGAAGGATGAATCCATGAGCAAGGCCGACTCAATGAGTGGAATGAACTCTCAATGTAGAGTCTTAACAACCACAACTTGAGCTCATATATAGGATTTCAATGCTTATTCAAATTAAGAACAATGTAATATATCACAATTGCACCACAAAAAATTAGAATTTTAGACATAAATGTCCCTAGGATGAAAGAGATTTCACAAAATAAACTCGACATAACATGATGGAGGGGACAAGAGGGGCTCCCCCTTTATGGGCATCTAATATATAATGGAAGAGACAAAGTAACCTTGTTTAAAAAAAGAGGACAACCTTTTCTAACTAACAAAGTCTCAAACAAGATGACATGTTATCTACATTAGTTGATAGATGATTTGCCAAAAAAATTCCTAGACAAAGGAATTTACAAGACCATAGTTTTTCTATACATATTTCTACCATATAATATGTGGAACTATAGGATAATCCATTTATAAATTTTAGAGCATGTTATGTGGAAAATCCAATATGGAAAAATTGACCTCAAAGAGCTCCATGAAGGTTAGGAACACCAAACATCATCTTCTAACTTGCCAAAGCAAGCACTAGTGAAGTGAACCTGAAGTCATTGTTGCGTCAAGTGGGAACACATGTCTTACATATTTCAATGGCTAGCATAATGCCGCGTCTAATAAAGGCATTTCCAACAGGCTAAGAAGTCAATTTCATTAGGAGACTATCATTGAAAAGACATGGAACAATCTCGATTTTTGAAGGGTTGTCATTAAAATCTATCGCTGTACAAACTCCTATAGCCCTACTCTACATTCTGTGACTATTAGGCCCAAGAAGGCTTGCTTCTTCTCTAGCAAATATTGGCATTCTTCTTTCCACTCTTGAGCTTCACTTTGCCCTTTACCATGGCTTCCTCTGAGACCATGACCTTAACATTGGCCTCTGCCTTTCTACGACCTTCCCATTCTACAAGCAAGAGAAAGGGAATCCTTCACGTTTCGGTGTATTTGGGCTTTGTTGTCAGGCCTTCAAAGGCAAGGGTGAGTTGCAGGAAAATGAATAATTTGCGCAATTGTGTGCTTTGTGGGTGTTTGGGGTCTCTGGACCCCTTCCCATTGTGAGATGTCAATATTCCAAGCTACAAATGTTTTTTTTAATGTTTGGTATTTTTATCTTTAGAATATGATGTTGTGTGGCGAGCATCTTAAAATTCCAAAGCGGAAAATGTCTTTTTTAACATTCGATACTTTTGTCTTTGGAATGTGGCATTGTGTGAGAAGCATCTTAAATTTTGAATTATGAAAGTGTACCTTGAAATAATAGTCTTGCAATGTATGCTTTAAATTTGTAAATAACTATCGTATGGCAAAACATTTACAATGAGGCTGGTTCTTATAGAATCGAGCAATTCCTACATTCAAAGTGTAGCTATTGCCCTCGATGATACTGATGCAGAAGAATCATCAAGCTGTGCTTCGGTAATGATTGACAAGTCATCTGTGAAGCGCTACTTCTAGAATATCAATGAGAGAGATGACAAAAGAATTAAATTAGAGGCCCTAAAGGATGAGAGATCTCCAAACATATTGTCCATAGAATCATTGGACCAAGCAAGTCCTGAGAGTGAGTACTCTCCAATTGATAGGTCCTTGTCGATCAATGAAATTGACTCTCCCTATTCAAAGGGAGAGTTCTCAACAAGTATGGCACATGGCCTCACAGAATGTCGGTTATCCAAAGAGTAGATCTAATTTGTGATAGAGAGGGGAAAGGTTGTATCAACCTCGCAATAGGCGAGGTGTATTATGCAGATTTTGTCAAGACCCTCAATGTCGGTGATTGTATCAGAATAACCAAATTTTCTATTTGCAGTAGAAACACTCGTAACAATGGGGGAACTGCTGATTTCACCTTTGTTTTTTATCCTTCCACTAGGATCGAATGATGCGAGCCATGTTTGGTTGACTCCATGCTTGTTCTGACAACAAGCATTTGTAAGTATAAGGAGGAATGTATGGACCTTCTAAACAAAGGACAAGTGAATTACCTTCCGTTGGCGACGGTTGTGGTAACAATTATCAAGCTCGGGAGCTCAATCCTTCAAATGGACCAACTAATTGTTGGTGATGGTGAGGATGCGGATGACTTAATAATGGTAATGATTTATTATGAATGTTTCCTTCGAAACAACCTATACAAACTTAATCATGGCCTCTCTTATGTTCTTAGACAACCAAAATTATTTTCCCTTTTTTCCTACAGCTCACATTTTGGAGCAACAAGTGCTTCGAGTACGTAAATATTGCAGAAAGATTCAAGGCTGTCATTCTATACTAAGTAATGTTGGAGTGAAGAAAAACAACTAGCCGATTGCACTAAATATGCTAGATCTAACCATTTTAGTCCTGGCTCGAATTCCCTCCATCTCTACAAGGTTGGATCGTGTTTTCCATCGACATATTAACAGATATGGCAACTAGGTAATTTGGAGCCACTCTACGACCTTTACAGTGTTCTGTAAGTGCAATTCATATTATTGCTAATTCACTTTTGCACCATTTTGTATGAAGGAAAGTGGTGTCCTTAGTGTTGTCGGGATCAACTCAACACTATATGAGCCCTATGCACTTTTTGCAAAGAGGGTAAAATTTCAAAGGACAATAATGTGGCTCGTTGTTTGATCTACAACTGAGTTATGATTCTAGAGAAAATTCCTAAATTGAAAGGCGTTATTACAAGTTTGGATGGCGCAACTGTAGACATGCCCTGAAGGATATGTGGGTGGACAAGGTTGGATTAGCCTCGTCCTTTCATAGAAATGCTTGAAGACGATACACACTTTCTGAAGTCTGAACTTTTTTACAAGAAGATTGAAGGCAAGTTTCTAGTTAACATGCATGGCACAGTCGCAGGATTTATTCCTTTGTGGGTTCTTGGAAAGCTTTCAAAAAGCTTCTAAAGGATCATAAACAACAATTGGTTAGCCACCTCAGAGGAAGTACAGGGAGGATTCAATAATAGATGCAGCCCTACTTGAGGTTTTGGTGGATATAGATGACATGCAGGTTGTTTGCTCTATGTGGATGGGGGATTTTTTGAGGATAGGCATTCCATTTCAGATTTTAGCTCTTCGTGGAGCACATGAGGATGCCTTGTTCTTTGATGTTGGGTCAGATGGTAGGTTGTCCAGTTCTTCAAATGATATTCACTTGGGCATTCCATTTTAGCCTCATAGGATTGTAGGGCATGTAGAGCACAGTAGGAATTCTCAGTGGCACTTGGATCCAAACCCACAGCTTCTTCTCATGGGTTCTTGGAGGATCTACTTGTATGGAGGGGTCCCTATTAAATTTTTATAGCACGGTCCCAAAGAGAGGGAGTGGACTGACACAAGGCACCAAGAGAAAAGTTTCCCTTTCTTTTGTTATACAATGAGCAATGCCAGGAATTTTCAAATCAGTTCTATAGGATGGAGGCCTTCTAGAGCCCCTCATGGGGAGAACTTTATTTTTGTTGATTTGCAGCGAGTCTTTTAGAGGAGACTATGGAATCCCTTAGGAATAGAAAAATCACTCTATTCTTTTGGCTATCTATTCATCATGGAGGGATTGCAGTGAACCTTGGAGATTTGGCTCGGGGCCAATCCTATTTGTCCTCACTGTAAATTTGCTAAGGACTCCATTTAACATGCTTATGGGATTGCAGACAGGCAAGGGTTATTTGGAAGGGGATTGCTAGGATCTTTAGTACCTTTGCTACTTCTTGTTTCTACATGACCTGGGCTTCAGTGGCTTGGCTATCTCCTTTGGGGCTACAACTTTTCTATGAGAGGCAAGACTCTTCTTGGACTACCTTGGTTTGACACGTTTAGTAAAATACTACTCTCTGGATGAGGTTTTATTGTCTCCCTTTGGAATTGGATGGAGCACATGTCCATCCATCTCATACCATAGCCTTCATATGGACTGATACCATACGTACATTCTTTGATGGCCAATTGGGTGACTATGCAGGGTTCTTCTTGAGTAGCCTCTACTAGGAGGGACATTTTTATTAGGGAATGAAGGGCCTCTCTCTTCTTCTCAGAGTCTATAGCGGGGTTGAATGGCATTTTCAACCTCTTCATTGCTTTCCTTCTAGTTTGTATTGAGATTTTCAACTGATCCATTCTGGGTGGTTGTTCTTTTAATGCCATGCATGATGTATCTTCGCTCTGAGCTTACTCTTGTAGGGGATTTTTTCGCAAGTGGCTGTTTGATATGGAGGTGGTAGATACGGTGAAAATTCATTTCCCTGGCTAAGGCCTGGCTATCATTTGTCATATTCCTTTAAGGTACTTGTCAAGCTCATGATGTAAGTTTCTTTTAGTAGGATAAGGTGGGGGCTCGATGATGTATAGAGTGCTAAGAGCATGATGAAGAGGACCCCCAAGAGTTACTATGGGCGTACAAGATGACAGAGAGTAGCAAGTAGTTGGTGAGAAGAGTGTGTGCTGAGGTTTGTGATAGTGCATTCGACTAGCGTAGAGAGCTAGCAGATAATTGCTATAGAGAGGTTGATAAGATAGTCGGGAGTTTGGAATTTCCCTGAGCGCTAAATATCGTCGTATTTCTATTGTAAAAACCTTGTAGTCATTTTGTGGACTTCTCAGACTGCCATCATCCATGATCTATGGTACTCGTAATACCTGATTTTGTGTCGACCTGCTTCCATGTTGGTACTTAAATGTCTCTGGAAAGATGGTTTTTTAGTGTTAATAATATGTGAGCATAATATTTTGTGAGCATATATGAATTATCTCAAGTGTGCCCGAGTAAATTGTTAATCGATTTGAATACACGACTGCTTACACGCGATTTATTTGAATGCTCGGATCTTGATTTACACAACTACTTATAGGCGAGTATTTGAATCTGGCTTCACTAATTGAAATGTATTCTACCTTGCATGCCATTGCCCCTCAAGTAATAAAATCCATGACTACTAGTGCACATGTCGAAAACATACCTTAATGTTGAATCAAGGGTTAGTGAATATTGTGTTGTTATACCATAGTCTAGACATCAATTTCTTTTTCTGAATAAAAGTGACATGGAAATGAGGGACAATGAGGTGGATGGAGTGATGAAATAGGACTACTCTAATGTCTTAAGTAGCAAATATTAAGTGCTCTGCTTCTTTAAGAGCCCAAAATTCACACACCGAAAATCAATTACAAAAGTTTCCAGAGTTTCATTTATAAAAGTATCAAGGTGTCAGTCACCAAAATATCTAGAGATATTTCCAAAGTATATATCCTTGGATACATCAGGCTTAAGCTATCCAAAAAACAATGTTGTTCATTCCATAGTGCCATCACAGGTTTACAGTATTTGTTAATAAGTATTTGCAAGATTTGGGTTTGCAGCAACCAGATGCCCCTTTGTCCTCCTCTTCAGACACCTCTCTTATGTTTCTAACTTCTCTCTCGCCTACTACTACTAATACATGCTCAAAGTCAACCTCATCCATGCCTCCACTTCGTTTTGCACCATTCAAATCTCTTGTGTTGTTTTTGGCCACTATTTCCCTACCTACAAGTTCAAAAATCAGAATAATATTAGCATTAGACCTAAGTATATGATATCCATCTTGGCACATTGACCTTCACCTTTTTCCAGTCTTCTTCTTGTTGGTGGTCTACCCCAGTTTGTAGGGGGATGTGTTCTTCCTCTTCTTCTGAGTAGTGTGTTCCACTGTCATCACCTACATGAATAAAAAACAATGTAGAATTAGGCTCTTAATGCAAGGAAATTTGCATGTGCCTCCAGCTATAGAGACAAGTCCAACTCACCATGCTCAAGGGAGGCCATTGATCCAACCACCCTCTCTTCAGTTTCCTTCATGGAACGTGTTAAGGGGCTTCTCGCTAAGTTTTTTTGGGCCAGTTTTTCTAGTTAATGTGTGAATGAGATGTCAAACGCAATCGTGAAAGAAGATGTTAAATTTGCATTAGAAATGTGGAGCCCAAGTTCAACTTACCCGTCTCTTTCTTTAGGATTGGAGTGTGGCTCCTTGAGGGTATAGCTTGCTTATGCCTGGCTATTGGTTTTCCTTCTTTTGGAGAGTTAGAGCTTTCGTGAGCATCGCTAATGAATCCCTCCCAAGTATTTGTATTTGCATTGATTGGGCATCTCCTGCGTCCTTCGGGTGATGCCTCATTTTGTGAGGAAATAGAAGCACCTGCCAAAGCATACAATTTACATAAAGAGCTTGCACCAGACCATCTATTCCTACAAGAAATTGGTACCTTAGCATACACTCAACACTATGTGCAAATAAATTAATATGAGGAGGATCGCAATCCCACATGCATGTGCTGGAGTTGATTTTGACAATATCATATCAAAGCAAAAAACATCACTATAGAGATATATTTTTGGTGTGACCTACTAATGTGTTTTATCTGCATTACTAGTGGTGTTAACAATATTATAGTGGTTTTATGCTAGTAGATACCACTTTATACCAATAGTGTATAAGCATTGGTTTCCATCTTATATTTGATTCAGTAGTGGCATTAATAATAGAATAGTAGTGCTAGGAGTCTAATACTAGTTCTACACTAAGCTATACGAGTTGGTTGACAAACAAAAAGCACTAGTAACCTTCCAACATCTGCATAGGTCACTAGTGGTGTTAATAATATAAAATTTGTTTCATACCAGTAGATACTACTTCATACCAAATAGAAAACTTATATTTGATTTAATAGTGGCATTAAAAATATAATAGTAGTGCTAGGAGTAAAATACCAGTATTATAGTAAGCATAACACTACTACTTTCCAACATCTTGTTTCTCTTATGTTTAATAGTAGTTTCTTCTCACAAATATCACTTCATACCAATAGACAATATCCGAAGAGATTTAATAGTGATATTAAGAACATAATTATGATGTCAATAGTACAATATAGGTAATACAATAGGTTTTCTATGATTAGATAGTAGATAAGCTAGCTCTCTAAGTTTCATAGGGACGGATACCACTTTATACCTCTCCTCAATGTCCACCATATTGAAATGTAGCTCTCCCAAGTTTAACGTCGACTGCACAACATATTGAAGGGTAGGTCTTGAAGATTAGTAGGGATAGATACCACTTTATACCACTACACATAATATCCACCATTATTCAGTCCCCGATTATGATAGCATTAATGTAAAACCAAATTTTGTGGAAACCAATATCAAAACCATCTCTGATGTTGATCTCTCACCTCTCTTGGGAATCTTCAAGACACATTTCCCTTGTGTTCTAAACACCATCTCTTTTGCAGAATGAGGAATCTCTTGGCCGCACTTCCTATTCAGAGAAAGACATGCATGTGCAAAGCAGAACAATGATATGGGTGCTTGCAGCGCAAAATCAAAAGATTTAGCACGTCATTATCCTCAAATAAGGACATACAGCAAGTAGTGCAATTGTCGACGATGACGAGTATGCACATCTCTTTCTGCAACTTTGGCGGTTGTGGAAAAAATGAAATGCTTCCCCTTAGATGAATCATCTGATCAATAAATGCAACTTGCAATCTCATTTGTTCCACTTTCGTGGTCTTCTCCATGTAAGCATGCTGTACGTGAAAAAAAGTCATGCAATGAGAAATTGTGAGAGGTCTAGAATGCACGTAAATAACTCCTAATTTCTCGAAGAATATAAATGTCAAGAACAATTACTCAATGCAATCATCACTTGTGCTTCCTTTAATGAGGTCTGCACATTGTCATATGATTCCACTCCAGAAGAATACATGTATTGCAGTGCTATTCGTAAGCTTGCCACTTCATCTTCGAGCTGCTTTAGAACAATAGCATTAGTCGACACTACATTTTTTCCTTCTTCCAAGGCCTTCTTTGATGTACATAGCATTTCCTTGAGGGTTGCCATCAATCCAAACACTCCCTCATTTTGATGTAGCTTGCACTTTGCACTCTCCACGTTCCCAACTCATGAATCCATTGACAACACGGCCTTCTGCAATTTTTGTTGCACCAACCCGGGGATATCTACGAGCAAAGATTCAGATGCGTCACCAACCTGGGCTACCAAAATCTTCTCACTGAATTCTTCTGGGCCTAGAGTACATGCAGTGTCAATGGATGCTCTAGTAGTGGCATTGAGGAGGCTACTAATTAGTTCTTTAGTTTCATGGGACCACTTTTGTAGCTTTTTGAGAAAGCCACCTTCCACATTTAGTTTACTCACAACACTCTGTCCAAACTCAGCCCAATTAATTGGCACTGTGCACACTTCAAATACAAATCCTCTTGCAAATGCAAGACTAACTTTAGAATTTGGCAGAGGCCCCAATTAACACTATCTGTACAATGTATAAAATCATGTATAGTGTTCCTACTTGATAGTTCTCAGTCTAACCTTGTGGCCCCTTCGAGGAATCTCCGAAAACACTTAAATTCAATCCTTCATTGTTACCTCCCTTCTGATAAGCCGCCTTGGGTTCTCTTCCTCCATACACAAACGATACTCACGATTGAAGTCATATTTTGTTTTGCAAAAGGCCTTTAGCATTCTCGCTTCTACCTTGGGAGCACGCTAGCAGTTCATTGATTGTGTAGCCCACCCACAACCAGAAGCAAAAAAGCAACCTTGTGAAGATTCATCTAAATACTGAAGACCAAGCAACTGAATACTGAATATTGAAGACTAAGCAACTAATAGAGACAAAACTAAAAACGAATCCCAATACCAAAAACTCACCTTTGGAGAGGGTGCACCTTCATCCGCCTTGTTCTTTCCTTTAGCAATGATGGGCTGAATAGGAGGCATTGCTTGAACCAAGCACTCCCCACACAACGTACCCAACAAAGATCTCAAGAATGTGCATTCGACCTATGTGGGCAGGGCAAGCGCAAGACAGGGCAAGCGTGAAAGTGTGTTGATGCAAAGTGTGGAGGGAAAGATGTGCATGGAAAAGTGATGTTGCATTGATGGTTGCTGTGGCTGTTAACAGGATGGTTGTTTATGGCAACCTATTAACAAGTTTCAAATTTCAAACACATTCATATTCAAAACCACTTCCTCAAGGCTTCACAAAACCGATTAAAAGTGTACCACCTTACCATGCATATACCCAATAGTGGCCAATTTGTATAGGGTTTTAATGCCTCCACCTTGGATTTTAGATCGAGCAAATCAAATTGGTCTATGAATCATTATCCCAAGTGGTGGCACAAAAGATTATGATAACTTTGAAGCTAAAAACTGCCTCTTCATCAACAGGTGTTTCTATGGCGAGTGATGTTAGGGATTATTCCATTTGATCAACTCCTAGCACATAGACATATTGCTCCTACTATATATCACAAATGTCTGGATCCTAGGGAAACCTTGGTCCATCTCTTTTGGCGTTGCTCTATCACTAGTGACTTTTCGTTTCTACTACAGTAACGTCTCCAAGCCAGATTCCCTACCACTTTCTCTAGCAAGCTCTTTTGGATATTTGATATATACCCACTCAGGCATGAGCTTCACCTTTACTTCACTTGGCTTTGATATTGGGGACTCTAGACTCTTTGGAAGGACAAGAATCATAGGGTCTTTGGAGATTTCACTTTTTCCAAGTTTCACTATTTTCGGATGTTACTCTAGCAATCGTTTTATGCTTGTCTCAGTGATAGATTCCTCTGTCTACTTGTCTTATATTGAAATCTTCGGATGTTTGTAATGGCATATTCCCTCTTTGGGAACTGCTTCTAGTAATATAAACAAACATGGATTTTACCCCCAAAAAAAGAGAGTGTGTGTGCATGTGTATCTAGATATATATGCATATGTATATATAACTATGTATATCCTTAAGTATGTATATGTACCTACATATTTAGATATGTACCATTCAAAATGCTGAATACATGACTTCAAAAGTATTCAAGCAACAACATTTGGCAACTTGCATGCCTCATGGACATTTTTCTGTTTTTAAATTCTATTCGAGGCTCTAGACCTTGTTACTACCAACTCCTTAACAAGCTTATGATAGATGCTACATCTAATGCCTATGAATGCTTAGCCATGCACACAATAGATCACCTTCACCTAATGATAGTTGAGCATATAGGTTTGAAATTGATGTACAAAATTTGCTAAGTTGTATTCAAGGCATAGGCTCAGATCCCCAACCCCAATCCTAAGGGGGTTGACTATGTCCATCTTTATGTTCAATACAACATAGTGTCTAATTAGCTATCTTCTACAATCCACTCTCCCCCTTATCCTCTAGTCTACATGTATATATGTCTTGTGCACTCCACACTCTCCCCTTGATACTCTAGCCTACACATATACATAGATAAATACATAGATACATACATAGATACACACACATAGATACATAGATACATACATAGATGCACACACACACACACACACACACACGCATGCATACATGTAACCACCAAGTCTGCTCACCAAGAGCCGCAAAAATGTTGGCCGGGATGAGACTATATACACATTAAAGCGAAGACCTTTTTTAATGTCACGCCACAAGGTAGGGCCCTCATGGGGTCATCACACATCAATCCTGGAGATCAAACTCAAAACACCAGAGAGAGAGAGAGAGACAGAGAGAGAGAGAGAGAGAGAGAGAGAGAGAGAGAGAGAGTTTGCTAATATCTACAAAATCCCATAGGGTTGATGAGAGTGAAAAAAATAGATGCAACAAAAGCTAAGGAAGGGGCTAACAAATGGTCATCCCTGATGTCTATGATGAGATAATTGTAATCATCGCGTTGTGACTATGAGAGAAACTCAAAAGGAGAAACTCCAAGGGAATCCCCTAGCCATGTAGCAAATAGTCAACTATCCATCAGAGCGATGGGACCTGTGTATGTTGTCTGTAGGACCAACACCAATGGACAATTAAGCAGAGATAAAAGGAGCTCATTTGACAATGGCTAGGCATCTGGTGAGAGCTAGAATTAAGGAAGAACATCAAAGATAAGGTCGTCTAGAATAGGGGTATCATCAAGGGGTCCTCAAGCATAGTGGAGGGGCAGGTGGCATACGTAGGGGCTAGTGTATTGACAAAGTGAATCTCCTAGTAAGTAGTGTAAGTGATGTGCTCTCTGGTGGGAGTGGGATGGATAAGCCAAAGAACATGTATGTAAATTCAGCTCCGAGCAATGGCTAGTAACAGTAAAATCCGTGATGTGGGATATAGTCAACTACGCTAGTCCCTCCTCCATGTGGGAAACAAGAGAGCCTATCGGAAGATGGCCATCTCTCTAGACCATTGTATATGATTAGGTCATGCATCGTGCCCATGTCAAGAAAGGCGTGCCCATTTGAGGTGATCAGGGATCAACAATCTGTAAAGTCATGCTGAAAGTGAATGATCAGTACCTTGCGATCAGTACTCCTGGTGTTGAAGTCTCCAAAAAGGAGAACCTCCTGAGGATGCAAAAAATCCATGATATCCTTGTAGAAGACAGTGTATGGGATGTCTCTCCATCCTCTTGGAGCTCCTAGCACAATCCTCGAGGGAAAGTAGCAGGCTGCAATGAAAGCATCTCCATGGTGACCATCCACGTGAGAGATGGTATGGACAAAACTACTACTCCGTTGGATCCACGTCCTCCCCCGCCATCTTTGGTCTTGTCCTCCCTAAAGGTAGACTCCCATGTGTATCCATACACTGGTGGTAAGGGCGCTCTGGACTCTCATGCGTCTTTGTATAGAAGACAATATCTCGTCATGTGTATGGCTTCAAGAAACTCCCTGGATCTCACCATAAGGTTCCATTATAGTTCCAAATGGTGCAGGCCACAGTCTCTGCCTTGCGAGTCTCATAGACCTCGCATCCCTATGTCAGGGTGTCAATGGGCCCTTGTCTAGGTCCAATCAATAGCTGACCCTCATCTAACTTCCCTTTTTTATGTGCGGCATCTCCTCTCCTTTACTTGTAGAGGAATAAGTAAATATGTGGGCAGGTTCGTACGAATGCACGCTTGCATAGTGCCACTCGCTAGGCGTGAGGGTCTCAAATGACTGAAGCATATCTCACAAGAGGCTAACCTCTCGTAGGATCTAGCCCAACCCACCAGGCACCCTCAATATCATGGTGTGGTACATAACCATAGGATTACATTCCCTTGATTTTAGTTCGAGAAAAATTAGAGGCTAACACATGATACCACGATGGCTTGAGGCTATCCATTCTATGAGATCAATGAAGTCGAGACAACGGAGCATATACAATGAGCTGCCCCAATTTTTGAGATTCCGTGTTGGTGTCACTACTTGTTGACAAGAATACAAGTCAAATCTTTGAGAACCGAAGCATGTGTGTTGCACTAGTCTCTTTTGTATCAAAGGTCATGAGACACAATTGTGAGACCCACAGCCAAACAAACAAGTAAATAGATTACTTATTTAGTGATAGGGACCACATTAAGTGCCTCAAGATACAAGATCCCAAGCCCACCAAACACCCTAAGCCAACAAATTGACTACAAGACTTGCAAACTTAGTCCATCCTATGGAACAAGCAAACGATGATAGTAGCATATATATAAAATGTTTCAAAGAAAACAAGATCCCAACTACAACCATGATCAAGCTCACACTAAGCTCAAGCATTACGTGGCAAGGTCCCTCAAGGGCCCCTAAAAATCCAAAATTCTCAATTTTTGTTCTAATGTACATGGTTTCCCTACAAATCCTACTTTGACTCGTATAGCTTTGTCTTTTCACAAATGTTAATAAATCAATCTCCCCCCCCCCAATAGCATAGCACTCAACAAAGGGGCCCTAGTGAGCCCTCGACATCAACCCACATTGTATGAGTTACTCTTCTAATTGTACTTTGTCTCATTGACATAAATACATCTCTCCCAAAGACATAACTCTCTCTCTCTCTCTCTCTCTCTCTCTCCATATATATATATATATATATACACCGCGTGCACTTCTACACACGTACGCACACATGCTCGTACATGCACGAGCATGTGTGCATGTATGCACACCTATGTTACACATGAAAAGATGCCATGTAGATTACAAATTAATTGATCCTATACATACAATTCAATTTCCTCTATATCAATCTTTAACGTGTTACTTTTACAATTTCGTATTACAACCCCATGTTGACATATTGAAAATTTAGTAGTTGGATCTTGGCAAATGTATCGCGTTTAAAACCTATGAATTCTATTGATTCATTTGTATATCCTTTTGGAAATCACAAACCCTGCTAATTAGATTTGTTGTGCCATGCAAGGGAGCATTTGCATTTGTTTAAGATAGGCCCTATGCATTTCTTCCAAGGTCATATATACTTCAAAAAGCCTCAAGGCTCAAAAACAATTCAAAATAGCTCAAGTAATCTTTCAATAATTTTTATCATTTTGTTTAACTTAATGGACAAATAGAAGTTGCTATTATTAGATGATGTGAATATGATAATCATCAGTAAAGCTGCTAGCTGTCTTGTATGTTGCTGTAAACTTCAAATAATGTTCAAGGACAAAAAATTTAACATACATAACATTAGTAAAATCTGTTAAAGATTGTTTGGCGTACTACAATAAGAACAAATGTCCCATGTCAGATGGTTATCATGTTAACTCTATCAGCGTGTCACATGGGGACCAAAAGAGCACTGGGTACATGGTTCCCACACCCGCCCCCAAGCCACCAACCTCTAAGCCCCACGTTGCATTATAGATTGTGGAATCAGTCAATGGGACAACTGACAGCCACATTCACAAGTCCAATACCCCACAGGAGCAGCCGCCACTACCTTAAATGCATCTACACAGTCTGAGGCAGGTCGCCACCCCCATGCCAACACCCACGCACATCACCGGCGGTCCTTCCTGACCACAAGTGCCACCATTGTCACTGCCTTGAGCGTACACTGCCATGGGCTCCCACCTCCAGTGACAGCCATGAGAGATCATCTTGTCCAGTCTGCCATGGCCCCACAGCATGCACACAGACACTCACCACGCATTGTCACATCACATGCAAGCACCACAACTTGCACTATCCTGTAGAAACATTCGGCTCTGATACTACTGTGAACTCCATCGTGTGATTAGGTATCAGGGTCCCACACAGCCATGCTATCCAGCTCTAAGCTTCCAAAATTCCCGGTAGGTAATACTTCACATTGCATTATATGAACAAAAGACCTCCATATAGGATATTTCAATCCCAAATCCACATGTATACCCGCGGCACGGTGATATTACCCCTTCTTCCATTGTCTTCACCACGTTTTTATTCCATGGGCCAAAAAGGTGAGGCCCATGCCCCAACAAAGCAAGTACCAAAAAACTGGACCGGATGGTTTAAAAAACTTTTTGAAGCAGAGTACATCTAGTCTGCATGAAGCAGAGTCATGAAATGGCCAAAAGCCCTTTCATTGACATTTGAACAGATAAACACACAAGATTCATTCAGAATAATCTTTCAGTAAGTGACATATATTCACCATGTTTTTTATTCCATATGTGACCCAACAAAGCATTTACCAACACACTGGACAGGATGATTTAAAAACCTCTTTGAAGCAGATTACATGAAGTCTGCATGAAGCAGAGTCATGAAATGCCAAATGTGCCCTTTCATTGACATTTGAACAGGTACTCACACCAGATTTATTAAGACTAACCTTTCAGTAGGTAACGCGGGCCTTGATGTAGATAGTACAAGGCAGTTTGCGCACCAAGACATGCACCCACAAGCAAGGCAATGCATTGCACTCCAGCAGCCTATAGAACACGGTTAAAGATTTCTTTTCATCGATATTGTGTCAGTTCCTTGAAAGCTTATCAATGATATTATAAGTCGCTTTTTCCCATTCTTTGTGTTCTCCTGTGCATAAGATCTTTCTATTAAATAGAGAGAACCATTGTTAATGGTATTCTGAGGTCGGTCTTCCCATTCCTTTTGTTGTCCCCTCCCCCATGCATGAGATCCTCTCTTACATACAGAACCAAATGCAACATCACAAAATTTCCCAAAAGCAATCAAAGGAACATTGGTATAGGAATCGGTCCACCAAAAGAGCAGTTACCACTGTTACGTTGCTGATCACAGAGGTGGCAGAAAAATATGAACCTGCTTGACAAGGCAAGCTTAGAATTGTGGGAAAGCCAGAAGAAAACCTGCCAATGAGCAAAGGCTATACAGGTAATTCAAATACAAAAGGAAAACCTAGTTTAAATATCTGGCATGTTTGCGAAATCACCCGAGCACAAGCCACTGCCTACACATCCCATACTTTGCAAAGCAGCTGTCCACAACAACAGTTGCATTTAGAGAAAGAACAGCTAATCCCCATGTGCTTTCTTTCAAATTCTTTGTTTCTCAATGAAGAAACTTTACTTTAGTCTTGCAGGGGGAGCTTAATGCAATAGCCCTGCAACTGACATAGGTATAAAAGCTCGACTCTATAAAATTTTAGCTACTATCCCTTATGCATTTTCTTGTTACACATGCCTTAAAATATGACCTTCACCACAACTCCTGTATCTGCTCATTTAGTTTGTTGTTGCCAAGGTGGTGGGGGTGTTCGAGTGGCTTATGCTGGCAGCAGTTCCATAGCTGGATGTACCAAACCTACAGCTGTTCAGTAGTTATGCTGTATGATCAGAGACTTGACTTGCTACAGGGGCTCAACCCCCAACATGTATTGGGTAGACAATTCATCTACTCTGCGCACCAGTGGCTGATCTTATCTGCATGGTGTGTGACTTCCTTCTTTGGCTGTCTTATTAGAAATATCCGTAACCATACTGAAGTTGCTGTGAACTTACCTGCATTGAATCTCAATATCTCACAAGCTAAATCCGCAATGTAGTATACTACTTACAGGGAGGTCAAAAATGTCATTCCACGCAAAATACAAGAATGAATCTTTTTAATGGGTGGGCTTTATTCAGTGGTTACTGAGTAATTTGACCAAACCGCATATCAGCATCATCAAGTAAGTTCAGCCTTTGCTTTTTAGAACTTCCACAAGATTGATTCGCCTCTTCAGAAAACTGTGTGGCTGTCCGAGCTCGCAGTTCCTCCAGGCTTTCACCTTCCTTTGCCCTCTCTATTACCTGCACTCCCCCGAGTGGAAGACAATATTCAAAATCCCTCAAGCCTAATTTCCACCATAAAATTATTTGCAGAAGCAATGGAGGCCAAGTCATGTACCAAGTGACGCCCATATAAATGGATACTCGCCAGCGCATTGTATGCATTCTCGGCTTCCTGTTTAGTAATGAATTCCAGAAATGCAAAACCTCTATGACTCCCATCAAATTTTTTTGGCAACCGTAAGCTTTTCATCTGTAACATCAAGAACCCAGAGGGCAATGCATAAGCCATAAAATCAAACTGAGAAGATCACATAACCACTACATAAACTTCCACTTATCCCAAAAACTGACATCCAGGCTGGCAAGGCTTACCTTTTTAACCTCTAAGCACATGCACATATAGATTCGTCGGATTCATGAAATATGCTTCCACATATAAATTTCCGGAGAGACTACAGAAACGTAATAGAGAGGGAGACACTAAAGCATGTACGGATTCTTTTCATTTTATTTTTATGTTGAATATTATGCACATTCAAGATGGTAGCTGCCTGTGAAACAAGGTGTTCTAAGACAATTAATGTACACGAAACATAACAAAAAATTACGAGTTCAAAAAAGACAAATAAAACATAATTTCAGTAGAGCAACATTTCCTCTCAATAGAGCCCATTTTCTAAACATTAGAAAGTTGAAAATTCTCAACAAAAAAATATGATTTCACCCCAATTGTAATGAAGGTAAAAAGTGGGTCAAGTTAGTGGGGTTTAGGATAATTAGTATTTGGGTTGTTTGCAAGATAGAGGGGTCTAAAGGGCTAAGGAGGTACTATATAAGAACCATCCTCTCATGTACAAGGACACCATATTGATGTGACATCTAATCCTATCTACTCCCACCTCCCTCCTACTACGTGCTGCCTACACTCTCTCCCAATCTCTCTCTATCTCTCTTTTCCCCTCACTCTTCTCTCTCTTCTTCTCTCTTCCTCTCCCTCTACCCCTTTCCCTCTTTCTCCTCCTTCTCCCCTCTCCTTTCCCCCTCTCCTGCCTTCTCTAGCCTTCACCAATTCAGCCCCTATTTGAAACCGGCCTCTAATCACTCAGAGGGTAGTGGAACTAAACCTTTAATCACTTCAGCACTTATTTACAGCTCACAAAGCATAGCTCACAAAGCATATATCACAACCATTAACCATAGCATGATCACCATTTGGCATTTACCCATTTGTTCACAAACAAAACCACTGAAAAAGGGATGGAGGCTAGAATGCCCCTACTCAACAAACATAGACAAGTGCACCCGATTGGCCCCATTTAGAGAGGAATGCATTGAGAAGGTTTTGGAGAAGTTTCATCGCCGGAAAGTCCTCCAAAATTGAGAAAAACCAGTCAACCAGCGCATGGGACCACTCGAAATTCAACAGAAAGCTGTAGCTTTGCAAGAGGAGAGCCCATGAGGTTGTAGAAGCAAAAAGGTCCAGAAAAAGCCACTTTTGCAAATTCGACCAGCAAAAGAAGTGCTCAACTCTGCCCGTTCTACCAAACGCACGGAGGGAAAAGCATATCACTACAAAGGGGAGATAGAGGGGAAGCCATCGGGCCAAACGGAAGTCGAGGAATCAAAACGGGTGAGGAGTTATGAAGAAAAACGGAATTCAGCTGAAGGAGGCTGAGAAACCAGTCCAAAATCTCAACAAAGGGAGAAGATAAGAGAGAAAACCACACATGTGAAGTTTAGAAGGCCCAAGAAGGTCCAGGAATGGCAAAGGAGCATGTAGAAGGCACTAGAGCCACCTGGAACTCTAGGGGGACCACTAAAAGTACATGGCCCTCTAGGGGACCCATTAAAAATGCCACGTCATAATTTTCCAACAACCACGTCCAGGAATGGCAAAGGAGCATGTAGAAGACACTAGAGCCACCTAGAACTCTAGAGGGGCCACTGAAGGTACATGGCCCTCTAAGGAATCCATTAAAAATGCCACGTCATCATTTTCCAACAACCAACTCTTTTAATTCCTTGGAATGCCTTTGGGCCTAGGGATTAATTATGCTTATGTGGTAGGCACCATGCCGCGTTTAATTACACATTATTAAGCACACGCTTGGACTTTTAAAACCAAAGTTGTCACAGTCTTCTAGTGCATTAAAGTACTTAGAATTTCACGCCCCCGTGACATACCTCTCTCTTGAAACAGCAAACCACAGTTTGTTGTTCCAAAACACAAGAGCGAGCATGAAATATACCATGAAAGAGTATACAAGAAAGCTACAGCTATAGTATACAAAGACAGTGAAAATATGGCTAGGAGAGGCATGCATCCATCCATATATACTGCTCAAAATCTATGTGATCCTCGACGATCAATAGTCAAGATGCATTAATATGAGGAAGTCTCACAGCAGAAATATTGTTAGCTCAGTATCTTGGATGAAACATACAGTGTCATCAAGCGACCTCATGAAATCACGGTGAGCCCGTCCGTACTGAGGGAGTGGAGGTGCTATCCCCCTCTCGAACACCATGTAATGCTCCAAACACTCGCTCTATTGAACTACCTGTAGGAGTCCGGACCGCAGTCGGCTCTAACTGAAAAGCATCAAGGTAAAGCTGCAATATCCCAAGTAAATCTACCAGTTCATCTTCCTTCATCCATTTCACATCAAGTGATGGGTAATTTTAAAATTTTACCAAGTAGCGACAAATAACTTTACCCTTGAGCTTTCTATCTCTGTGTGCCAGAATCTGCTCTGGGACCAGAAGTTCATCCTGTTCTTCCACTTCAGGCTGTACCTCATCAAGTAATCCTCGGGAACATCTCCATGATATTGCTTTAACAAGCTCACATGAAAGGCATTATGTATCTTCTAATGCGGAGGCAACTTCAGCCTGTAAGCTACCTCGTTTATCTTTTCAGAATCCTGGAAAGGACCATAGTAACGCATGTTCAGCTTTGTGTACAGCCTTTCCTTGCCTTTCTTATTTTTCAGCCTTGCCTTCTGAAAACGCAACAAAACCCAATCACCTTCTGTGAATACCAATTCCCTGCAGTGCTTATCTGCTGCTCTTTTCTGCTTGTCCTGATTTCTTTACAAGGCATATTTGATCTTCTTGTAAGCCTCTTCAAGGCTTTCCACAAAACACTCAGCTTCGAAGATTTTCTCTTTTGTATGCAAAATGGGACATATCTTCCTGGCACCTTCCTGTGGATGTGTGCACCGTATTATTGTAAGCATATTCCAGTAAAGGCAAATAATGCTCCCATTTTCTTTTGTGGTCTGAGACATAGCATTTAAACATATCCAAGATGGTAGAGTTTTCTTGCTCCGATTGTCCATCAAACTGAGGGTGAAAAGATGACGAAAAATTCAGCATAGTGCCCATATTTTCGAGCAGACATCTCCAAAAGAGGCTGGTCATCCTCAGATCTCTATCACTGATTATGGATTCAGGCATCCCATGATACTTGAAGACATGCTACAGAAACAATTTGGCCATTTGATTTGCTTTAATTTTCTTTTTTATTGGCACAAAGTGGGCTTGTTTGCTAAACCTGCAAATTATTGTCCACAATCCATCATGTCCAGTAGGAGTACGTGGAAGATCAAACACAAAATCCATAGCTATGCTTTGCCATGGTCTATCCGGAATTGGCAAAGGGTGTAACAACCCAGGTGCCTTCTACTTGTCAAACTTTACTTTCTGACAAACCATGCATGTTCTCACATATTCTTCCACATCTTTCCTCAAAAATGGCCAATAAACGTATTAACTCCACTGCTGTAATTGTTGCTGTAATTCCCCTATGTCCTGCATATGGAGGAGCATGACTTTCCATTATGACTTTTTGTCGCATCTGATCAGTGACACAGAGTCGTCCATGCATCAAAATGAAACCCACTTTCAACATATAGTGATCATGCCTTTGACCATCAAAAAGCTGATCATAAATAGTTGAAAGATCAGCATCATTAACATACTGATCTTTCATCACATCTAACACATTGTTGTAAGCAATGCTCACTGCTGAAACACTGGGTTTCTTGGACACTGCTTCAGGCATTCCAAAAATCTACTTTAGGAAAATATCCTTCCCAAACCAAAAGGTGACACTACCTTTTTGGAATAAAGAGTTTATTCTTGGAAAGTGCATCAGCCACGACATTTTTGTTACCCAGCACATGTACAATTTGAAAATGAAACATTGAGAAGAAGTTAGCCCATCTCATGTGCTTTTCTCTACGTGAGAAAATATCTAAGTGACTGATGATCTGTCTGCACATAAAAATCAGCTCCAAGAAAGTAATGTTTCCATGTGGTCAAAGCATGTATCACTGCTAACATTTCCTTCTCGTATGTCTGCAAGTACAATTCAGCATGTTTGAGAACTCTACTCTCATATGCAACCACTCTGCCATCCTGCATCAAAGTGCCTCCCATGCTGTTCCCACATGGATCACAAGTTACAACAAAGGGTTTTGCAAGATCTGGCAAGATAATAACGGGTTCAAAACACAACTTTGCTTCAGCTTTTCAAAAGCTGCATTTTCCTTTGGTCCCCACCGAAACGGTACAGCTTTCTTCTGTAAAGCATGCAAGGGAGAAGCAATTTCTGCAAAGTACTTTATAAACCTCCGATAGTATGAACACAACCCAAGGAAGCTTCTGACTTCATGCAGATTTTTCAGAATTGGCCAACTCCTTATGGCCTCAACTTTTGCAGGATCCATCTTGACTCCATCCTTTGACACTATATGACCGAGAAAATGAATCTCATGAACTTTTCTTAGTGTTTATTAACAGCTTGTGTCTTTTCAACTCTTGAAACACAATAGTGAGGTGTTTCCTATGCTCCTGCTCATTTTTAGAGAACACAATGATGTCATCGAAGAAAGTGCCCAAAAACTTTCTGTGTGCTCTAAAAATTCTGTCCATCATTCTATTGAAAGTGGCAGGTGCATTAGTCAAACCAAAAGGCATCACAAGGAACTCATATAAGCCAAATGAAGTGCGGAAGGCAGTCTTGTAGACATCTTCAGGCCGTATCCTTATCTGATGGTATTCACTTTTAAGGTCAATACGACTAAACATTGAGGAACCTTCCAACCGATCCAATATATCATCAATGCGTGGAATTGGAAAACGGTTCGTAATTGTGACTTTATTCAAAGCCCTATAATCCATACACATTCTCCAACTGCCATCCTTCTTTTGCACAAGCAACACAGGGGAACAGTAAGGAAAATTACTTAGCTGTATTAATTTCTTTTCCAAGAGTTTCACTTGTGACATTATCTCTTCTTGTTGTGCCTTACTAACACAATAGGGAGGTATATTAGGCGGTGAGCTTCCCGGAATTATATCAATTTGATGATCCTTGAGCCTCTTGGGAGGTAATTCTTGAGGAAGTGCATCTGAAAAACAATCTTGAAAATCTGAAATAAAAGCAGCCCTTTCTCTATCTAAAGCAGAAAGAGTAGAGTCTTCCTGAACTGGTTGGCTGTCCTCTTTGACAAAAATCAAGTACGCTGAAATATGACGCTTTATTACATTGGAAATACAAGAAGCTGAAACTACAGGGATGGACTCCCCTTTCAACTTTACATCAAGTACATGATTTTTGCCTCTATGAGTTAAAGATATCTTCTTGTTTCTCATCTATACATCAGCCCCCACCCTGTACATCCAAGGCATCCCAAGCAAAGCATCACACTCTGGCAAAGGCATAATGTAGAAGTCCTCTGCATCCTGATATCCCTGGATATGCATCCTCAACTTGCCAATGATAGGAGTGGCAGGTGTGTTGAGTTCAGGGTTGGCCATATCACACATGCCGGATGGCCCCATTTCCTCACGCTTAATGCCAAGCCTTCTTGCCATATCAGGAGTTATGAAATTTGCCTTTGCCCCAGAATCAAAGAAAAACAAACAATTCTGATTTTTTATTTTTCCCCATGCTCTGCACATCTCAGTCTTTTTCATTTCCTCTTCATCATGTGCATGTGGCAAATGCCCTGCATATGATGGGGCATGACTTTCAGTGAGCACCTTATGCCTCAATGGCTGCGTTACACACAGCTTTCCATGCATCATCATAAATCCCTCCTAAGTGTATAATGATCATGCCGATTGCCCTCCATAAGCTGATCATAAATACGTGCAAAAGCATCATCTTTAGCATATTGCTCCTTCATGGCATCAAGCTCATTGTGATAAGCAATAGTAACTGCAGATACCTGTGGTTTCTTGGACACAGCTTCCGTACGTGGCCTTCTGGAAAGTGCATCAGCCACTACATTTTTCTTTCCAGTCACATGTACAATCTGAAAATGAAAATGGAGAGGAAGTTTGCCCGTCTCATGTGCTTCTCTGACAACTTTCTCTAAGTGAGAAAGTGTTGCAGCGATTGACGATCACTTTGCACATAAAAATCAGCACCTAAAAGATAGTGCTTAAGAGCATGAATTACAGCTACCAATTCTTGCTCATGTTGTGTTCAGCATCTCAGAGCAACCTGCTCTCATATGCAACCACTCTGCCCTCTTGCATAAGCACTCCACCCACACTATTTCCGCTTGCATCACATTGAAGAACAAAAAGCTTTCGCAAGTCTGTCAAAATGATGACAAGATCAAAGCATAGCTTTTCTTTCAGCTAATTGAGTGCTGCAATTTCTTTCTTCCCCCAACGGAAAGGCACTGCCTTCTTTTGCTTGATTGCCTCTATCTTGGCAGGGTCCATCCTCACTCCATCTTGTGAGATGATGTGTCCCAGGAAATGTATCTCTGGCATGAAGAACTCACTCTTCTTTGTGTTGACCAGCAAGTTGTGTTTCCTGAGTTCTGCAAATACAACTGCCAAGTGTTGCCTATGCTCCTCTTCATCTTTGGAGTGCACAATGATGTCATCAAAGAATGTATCCATAAACTTCATGTGCTTTCTAAAAATGCGATCCATCATGCGATTGAAGGTAGCAGAAGCATTAGTCAAACCAAATGGCAGGACAAGAAACTCATAAAGCCCAAAAGTAATCCTGAAGGCAGTCTTATGTACATCTTCGGGCTTGATTCGTATCTGATGGTAACCACTCTGCAAGTCAATGCGACTGAAGATGGCTGATCCCTCTAATCGATCCAAGATGTCATCAATGCGTGGAATAGGAAATTGATTCTTGATAGGATCTTATTCAAAGCCCTGTAATCAATACACATTCTCCAAGATCCATCCTTCTTCTGCACAAGTAGGACGAGGAGACAATATGGAGAAGAGCTTGGCTGAATCAGCCCCTTCTGTAACAATTCATTCACCTAACACATGATCTCCTCCTGCTGTGCCGCACTCACCCTGTATGGTGGTCGGTTAGGTGGAGAACTACCAGGAATGATATCAATGGTATGACCTTCTGGCCTCTCAGGAGGTAACTCCTCTGGGAGTTCATTTGAAAAGGAATCTTGAACCTTAAATAAAAACTCAGTTTGTTGTTTTTCCAACTTGGAGAAATTAGATTCATCCTCTACTGGTTCTTTTTCTTTGACAAAAATCAAGTACGTTGAAAGATGCTTTTTCATTATAGAAGAAATCGCCGAAGCGGATACAACTAGGACTGATTCCCCTTTCAAGTTTACGTCTATGACTTGGGTTTTACCCCTATAAGTCAAGGTAAGTTGTATCAATGATAGCATACACACGGTACATCCAAGGCATCCCCAGCAAAACATCACACTCAGGTAAAGGCATAACATAGAAATCCTCATAGTCCAACATCCCTGAATCTGAATCCCTAGCTTCCCTATGATAGGATTGACAGGTGTACTATGCTACGGATTAGCCATGTTGGCCTCACAAAGAGGGCCAATCTCCTATGGTCGAAGACCCAACTGAGCTGCAAGTTCAGTAGTTATAAAATTTGCTTTGGCTCCTAAGTCAAAGAAGTACAAACAATGCTGATCCCGTAGCTTGCCCCATGCTCTGAACATCTATGTCTTCTTCTCATCATGCTCACCCCCAATGATGTCAGGAATGTGGCCAACACTTGACTTGAGTTTCTTGTATCTGGGGTCCTCTCTTGTGCCTTTATTAGAGTCAGCCCGAGTTGCTGCAGGTTCTTTCCTCTTCTTGTTAGGACAATCTGCTGCCCTATGACCCGTCTCTTTGCAGAGAAAACACCTCCCTTCAGCAAACAACTTATTCCTCTCTTCAGGAGTGAGAGAAGAGGGCTGTTGTTTTCTCCTTTGTCTTGCCACAAACTTTGATTTAAGAGGGACTTTTCCAGCTTGGTGTGGTTTCTTTGGCTCCTCCTTGAAGTTGCTTTTGAAACCCTCAGACTCTACCCTGCATGAGTGAGTAAGCTGTGCTGGCATTCTCTAACAACTGTGACATGCTGGAAATGTGTCTTAGTACAATAGTCCCTCAGCTCTTTGGAAAGACCACAACGATACTTTTCGACTTGCTCTGAAGGGAACATGGGATACCATGCCTCTAGTTTTGGACAGCTTATGCAGGGCTTTATGCAGCATGCTTTATGCAGCATGCAAAAAGATTAGGGCACCTTCAAAGTGGGGATGATTCACAGCTGCATGGAATCCTTTTGATTGCCATCCACAATAATGTTGTACCCCATTACATTGGATGTGTTGCATCAGGTATTTTTGCCTTTTGGGCTTATTGAGAAGATTGTTATGCATCAAGTTTCAGGTGGACTGCAAGCTGAAATGCATTTTGCCTCACAGGCTAGTGCACTGCAAGCAGAAAAAACCTTGCATGGTCGGGATATATATGATGGTGGTTGTACCTTACATATTCAGCTGTTATATTTGACACAGATGTCCTATGCTAAATGTCGAGATACAAATGCCATAGAGCAGCCTGTTGTTGGAGCTATGATGCCGAGGGGAGTGATGCCAAAGGCTATGCAAGCCTATAATAGTAAACACCCAACATTTGGGGAGAATGTAGTCAGGACAATGCTTATAATGTAGTTTAGCCATGTTATGCCACTCCCTAGCATGCAAGCAAACCATGCTTTAGAGCCATGGATGATGCCTTTGGATACAAGACAAAACTATGGTTGTTGTCAAGTGACTGCAGCTGCAAATACTAAAGGATGTTGTGGGGAGAAGTGTTCTAATGAAAATAGCAGCTTAAATGGTTATTAACAGCAAGAATCAAAAGCTGTCATTTTGGGAGCACCCAAGGGTATACCTCCTAGCTTTGCAATGCACATGCTGGATGGCACAAGGGCTAACTTCATGGATGTTTCATCGGTGATGCTTCAAAGCACGGCAAAGAAATAGGTGGGCCAATAAATCGGCGAACAAATTTATGAGCAGGTCGGAGAGGTTTTGCACATTGCAATGCAATCGATGGGAAAGCAGCCCACACTTCCTTCTATGCACCAAAACGATGGGGATGGGAAGGATATCGATCCACCCAAAGAGTCTCCTGGAGCTATGATGCCTAGAGGAGCTATGCAGCCTAGCCATGCTATGCCTCTCTCTAGTACGCAGCAAAATCATGCTTCAAAGCCATGGAAGATGCCTCAATATGCAAGACCAAAATCTGGTTGTTTCCAGGCTATTGCAGCTGCGATTACAAAAGGGTTATGTTGGGATAGCTGCTCAAATAAAAGTAGCGGCCCACATGATGGAAACAAATATGGACAGCAAGGGGGCTGTTATATCAGTTTGCAGGACCGATACATTGTTCCAGATGATGCCCTGGCAATTCAGCACACTGATGGAAGAAATGCCTATATTCAAATTAGCCTACATAACCGTGACAATGAAGCAGACCTGATGCATGAAAAGATAGATGAGCCGCTAAGCAATGATGAGCAAATCTGTGATATTGATGAAGATGCACAGCAAGACAAGGATGTGGATGCACTTACACTCGATCCTTCTAGGCATGCAAACTTTGAGGACAAAGTTTTTGAGGAGAGTATTCAGCATTGTATGGTCTCCATGAAGGATGAAAATATAGAAGACCATACAGATGATAGCAAGGGATGCCAAAGTAAACTTACCCACAGTGACAAGGAGCAGCTTGTGCAGCATGAAAAAGATATGCAAGACAGTTTTAGTCCTGAAGTTATGTCACAACACATTCAGGAGCATGATAGTGGGGAATACGGCCACAACTTCAACATAACTGATGCCCTTCACTGCTGCTCACTAGGTGAGTATAGTTGGGAGTTTTGCTTGCTACACTTAGCAGCCATTAGGAAAACAATGGCATCTCATAGGATTGTTGTAAATGCGAGGGCAGAACTTTGCAAGGGTGTCCTCGTACTTGGTACAACAGCCATATATTGGCACTCCCAAAAGCAAATCCGTGTGCACATGATGAGGCTGAACAGACCCATGAGGGTGATGTCAGGACTATTACTTCTAGTTCATCGAAGTTTCCTACCAGTAACTTGCAGATACCACGTTGATATCATTGGGAGATCACCCATATGTTTGCTAGTTTCTTCATTGCCACATGCAAAATGTAATCATAGAAGGGAAACATGATGTTGAAATGAATGGCTACTCAATAGACATGCTTTCAAGCCTAAACGGAAATGAAGCCATTGGACTTCCAGATTTGAGCATTGTGGCAATGGATCTGAAAATTTTGATGCAATTCTTTTCATGGGGTAATGCATTATAGAGCCTTATGTGCATGCCACTATTTCAGTCGATTCACAACGAGGATATGTGGAACCTGATTTATCAGCTGATTGGAAACCCTGCAATGATATCGTGGAAATTGTCCCTTGTATGGAGAGCTTAAGTAGAGGAAGCTTTGCAAAAGATCTACCTCAGCTTGAAGGAGACAGTTGGAACGGAATGATTGCATGAGAATGTATGGCTAGGCCTTGTATTTCCAAGTTTAATGTTCATGCTACATGCAACCTGCTGATGTTGTGTGGGAAAAGGGGCAGAAGCATCCAGCCAGCCAATGGTAATTTGGTTATAGATTTGGTTGCAACACATCTTGAATATCAACGTATGCAAGCTCATGCCTCTCCTTCAACAAAGAAGGCGTACTCTTCAGAGGGCTTGACTAGATCTTGGTTATTTGTACTTGAGGACTATGGCAAAGATGATTTACTCAATGATGCTCAGATGCAGTCGATCTAGCATGCATACGCAAGACTATGGGTCAGCACATGCACTTTGGGTTGCATATGGCTGATAGCCTTTGTTCTCCGTGCATGTTTGTGTTGTCTTAACCCAGGTGCTCCTGCGAGCCCTCCTCCCCCTCTCCGTAGCCTCTACCTCCCTACCTTCCTCCGCCTCACCTTCGCCCTCGCCTCGCGCCCCTCGCCCCTCGCCCTCGCCTTGCGCCCCTCGCCCTCGCCTCGCGCCCCTCGCCCTCGCTTCGCGCCCCTCGCCTTGCCTCCGCCACCACGCCCTCGCCTCGCCCCACACCCTCGCCTCCACCCGCCGCCCTTCGCCCTCGCCTTCGACCTCCGCCCTCGCCTTCGCCCTCCGCCTTCCGCCCCCCGCCCTCGCCTTCGACCTCCACCCCCCGCCCTCGCCTCGCCACGCCCTCGCCTCGCCCCCCCGCCCTATACCCGCCGCCTTGCCTCACCCCGCCATCGCCTCCTCTTCTTCCGCCCTGCCTCGCCTCGCCTCGCCTTATCCTCCTCCCTCACACCCAAGCTCCATCCCTCGTCTATCTCCCCCCCCTTTTTTGGTGGCAGCCTCTTCCTCATCGGAGGTCTCGCAGTTTATCTTGGCGGTATGGCGGCTCCTTGCCCGGAACCGGAGGCCCAGCCGGACCCTCCCTCTCTAGATGCCTACCGCGTGATCTTGACAGAGCGACAGTCGTCTCCAGTACAACAGGTTGCCAATGACTTTGCCCTCACTTCAGTCTATGGCAGAGTCATTGGACACTCTCCCTCCAGACCAGCCATCAGGGATTGGCTTCAATCCACTCTTATGCTAGAGGACAGCCACATCGAGGAGGTGGCCCTTATGAGAAGGGACATCTTCTGGCTTAAACTCTACTGCGAAAGCTGCGAGCAACTTGATTGCTGGTTCCCCCACATCTGTGGATGGAAAGATCATCATGATAGTCCCTTGGTACCGAGGATTCAGCGCAGCGGACTTTGATGCTCGTTTCCGCATACCTCGCCACCCAGTGACGCTAGTTTTTCCAGGCCTTGCTGCTGAGTTGCGGCCGATAGTCAAGGACCTGGGTTCCCACTTTGGCTGGGTGATGCATGACACTTTCGTCGACGCGGTTGCTGCGGCAGGAGCTCCCAGAGTCCGTGTGGCTGTGGCAGACCCTGCGTCCCTCCCTGCAGTGATTGAGATCGTGACAGATGCTGGCAGCATTACTCAGAGCATGGTAGTCACAGGACAGCCAGGCCAGTGCCTGAGGTGTCACGGCTTTAGGCACCTGGCTGCTGCTTGTCCACGCTTCTCCAGCTTTTCTCGGTCCCCCCCGCCCCCCCCGCCTCCCCGTCCCCCTCCCTCCGGGCAGCCACGTCAGGAAGAGCAGAGGCAGCCGGAGTCCGGTCCAGAGGTGGCTGGGGGCTGGACCGAGGTCAGAAGAAAAAGAGGAAAGAATAAGAAGACTTCTGACAAAGGCAAGGAGGCAGAGGTTACCCAGCCTGCAGCAGCGCCTCAGAGACCTGACAGGCAGCAGCCCCAGGGTCCTGGGAGAGCTTCTTCTTCGTCTGTAGCCCACCCTCCGCAGCCTCAGGTCCCCCTCTCTTCCGATCCCCAGCTCCCTTCCACTCAGCCCCAGCCCCTACCCCAGCCGCAGTCCCCTTTTTCCGACCCGCAGCATCAACCCCCGCCTCTTCCTCTTCAGCCCCCTCCTCTTCCTCTTCAGCCCCAGTCCCAGCCCCAACCCCATCCCTCCTCCCCTGCCCCTCTCAGCTCTTCCGCAGTGTCAGCTTCACTGGTGGTTCCTCAGCCGCGTGCAGCCCCCACTCCCCCTCCTCCGCCCCCCCCCGCTAGTCGCTTCCGTGGAGTCTGAGTTGCCTACCCCTCAACCTCCTTCCCCTTCCCCACCCCAGGCAGGGCACCCCGAGACTGCACCACCCCTGGAGCAGTCTTCCTTGTCTGCTAGCCCGGCCCCCTCAGTTGCAGACTCTGGCGGGCCTCAGCTCCAGGAGAGAGAGCTTCCTCGCGACTTCTACAGGTCCGGTCCCTGGGATTATTTGGATGTGGCCGACCTCGGGACCTTCCCAGCTTGCCTCGACATCAGTATCTTCCTGCTCCGTAAAGGGGCGGATGGGAAGCTCGCAGCCTTGGCCCCGAGGGATGGCCCCAGCTTTGCTTTCACTTTTCTCAGCAACAGCACCGAGATTTGGACAGACGACTCGATCTGGGAGGCTCTCAGAGAGCAGACGCACGGTCAGATTTGCTCTTGGATAGGCCCGTCGGGTGGACAGCTTCTCGAGACTCAGTGGTCCGAGGGTGACGTGCACCTGCGGTGTCAATGCGCCGCCAAGCGTTTCAGATTGATTGTGATCCTCAGGCCCCCTCTGTCGTGGCCCCTCCCCCAGGATGTCAGAGCCTGGACTCCTCAGAAACTTCGCGCCTTCTACGGGATGACTACCTTAGAGATCTCGAGTTGGCTCGAGAAAGCGTTTGTCCATTGCACCAAAGGCCTCACGCCTTTGCTAAAAGTTTTGAAGAACGGGCAGGATGACCCCGCCTCCCCCTCCAAACCCTCACAAAAGCGTCAACACCTTCATTTCAAAGTACCAGCCTCTTCACCGACCTCAGCCGCGAGCAGACAGTTGTTCGCAGCCTACCAGTCCTCATCATGAGCTTACACCTCGTCTCCTGGAACGTGAACGGGTTTCATTCTTCTGGCACCCGTGGTCCTAGGAAGCTCATCTTGTGACAGGAACTTCAACCAACAATGATTGGTCGCTTGGATATACTCCTACTCCAGGTTCACCAGGAGTGGTGGGGCAGAGAGAGAGCTCTTCGTAGGGACCTCGCCTCCATTCAGCGACTCCAGCAGGCAGCTCCGGGTTCGGAGGAGCTTCGGATCCAGGCCCTTCGAGCCAGAGCCCTTCTTGAGGAGACTCTCCAGCGTCGCTTAGTTTTCTTATCACGCCTCCCTCTCCTACTGGGCTAGGAAGGGCGACCGGATGAACAAAGAGTTCTTCAAGACGCATGGCCAGAGGGCAGCAGGTGACCAGCTCCGGAGTCTTAGGACAGCGGAGGGGCACATCATTACCGACCAAGAAGAGGTCTTGGGGTTGGCTACCGACTTCTACAGGACTCTTTTCCAGCAGGAGCAGCTTGCCCCCCATACTAGACGTTCCCGCGAGGAGGTGTGGAGGCACATTCCAGCCCTTGTTCAGCCCAGCATGCAGACGAAGTTGATGGCACCGTTCACCACTGTCGAGATGCAAGAGGCCTTGATGGCCATCGATGGGCAGAAATGCCCTGGCGAGGATGGGCTTTCTCGCGCTTTCTTCACCTCTTTCTGGGATCAGATCCATCAGCCCCTCCTAGCAGCCCTCCAGAGGATTTTCAGCAGCAGACATATGCCAGAGAGCCTCTCTTCGGGATTGATTTGCCTCGTCCCGAAGGGAGGAGACCGACAGGAGATCTGTCAGTGGCGCCCGATCACTCTCCTCACCACTGCCTACAAAATCCTTGCCAAGATGATCAACGCCAGAGTTCGGTCACTACTTCCTGACCTTATTCATGACACTCAGACAGGCTTTGTCCAGGATCGCAGTATCCTGGATAATGTCTTCACCTTCTCAGAGGCGACGGAGTGGGCTCAGCACAGCGGGTCACACTTAGCCATCCTACTTCTCGACTTTGAGAAGGCCTACGATCGAGTGGACTGGTCCTTCCTAGAGGGTACTTTGGAGAGACTTGGATTCCCAGTAGGTTGGATTCAGGGTATCTCAGCGTTATACAGGACAGCTTCCAGCAGGGTCATCATCGACGGCAGGATGGGAGAGCGATTTCGATTGGAGAGATCAGTGCGTCAGGGTTGCCCCCTCGCTCCTTACCTGTTTCTCTTCTTCGCCGAGGCGATGACATACTATCTTTGGACGAGGTCGACAGGGATCCGGGGTGTTCGCCTTCCCATCAGGGAGGACACAGAGCTCCTGGACTCGGAGTATGCAGATGACACAGCGCTGTATGTTCAGGATGATGAGATGATGCTGGAGAGGGTGAGGCTGGCCTTAGAGGTCTTCTGCTCGGCAGCCGGTGCGAAAATCAGCTGGAACAAATCAGTTGGTTTTCTCACAAACCCTCGGGCATGCTCACAGTGGGGGAGGTTTTTGGGTTTCAAATGGATCCCGCGGGGGCAGACTGCTAGGTATCTCGGCTTTCAGGTCGGCCTGGACATCACGCTAGCTCAGCAGTTTCTCCCGGTGCTAGATTCCATTCGACGGAAGTTGGCTTTCTAGAGCACTACTAAGCTCTCTCTTGCAGGTCGTGCTCTTGTAGTCAACGAGGTTCTCCTGGCCACGGCCTAGTATGTGGCCTCTTGTTGGTGCTTCTCGAGATCCTGCGTGGCACAGCTCAGGAGGATGGTCCGGAATTTCCTGTGGTCTGGGGGGGATGGTCTCAGAGATACCAGAGCCAGGGTAGCCTGGTAGACAGTCATTCTTCCGCAGGCTGAGGGTGGCTTGGGGGTCATTGATCCTGAGCTTCAGAGTTAGGCCCTGCTGGGTAAGTTAGTTATCCGCGGTTTGACCCCGGGGAGGCAAACGTGGAAGATGTTACTTCAACAGGGGATCGGTTCTTGCGTCCCGCGCCGAGGTGGAGAGTGGCTACCGTCCCGCCGGTGGATCTTCACCTCTACACCGCTTACTCACCCCCGCTCCCCGCTCATTCGTAGCCTTCTCACGGTTTGGAGGCGACTCCGTCTCAGTCTCCTCCAGTCCCCTCCTAGCAGTCAGGAGGAGATCGACCGCCAGCCGCTCATCTGGAACGATCAGGTCAGAGATACCTTGGGCCTTCAGCTAGGGGAGAGGTCACTATCCCGTGGGACGGCTGGATGCGGGGGCCAGCCCAGTCCCTTCGAGTTTGGAGGGACACTTACAGACACTTGGAGACCGTTGCTCTAGCAGCCGCAGCCGAAGGTGTCCGTGGAGCTCAGGCGAGATGCACAGAGAGAGACGGAGCGATTCCTGCCGATTGGTTGGTTTCACCCGAGATTCAGATCCTCATGCCTGGTGATGCCCGTTGGCTTGGACAGTTCACCCCCCGTGGCATCCCACTGGTGGTTGCAGGCCGGCTGGACGACACCTCTGTATCCTTCTTCGCGGTTTTGGGGGACGGCCGACTCAGGAGAGAGGGTGTGCTCATCGACCCCCTTCTCTCGTGGCAGAGGGTTCGTGTCGTAGGCCTCGTGGGGAAGGTTTGGCGGATCGATCCTAGTATAGAGCAGGATCAGCTGCAGTTATGGCGCCTCTGGCTTTGGGAGGGACGAGCTTGATTGGGACCCAGGTGAGTGGAGATGGCCAGAGGTTGTGGTAGGCCAGGGGCCGACCCCTTTCTTCGCTTACAGCACGACACTGGGCAAGAGAGTTCTCGGGAGGATGCAGAGCTGCCCGCCCATCCAGCGGCCCAGTTGGTATGCTCAGGGTATCTCCAGGCTATTCTTGCAGGCCTTCTAGAAGGCCTTGTGGGAGAGCTGGGCCGCGGAAGATTTCCTACTTCCTTTGGCTACTCGCCCACAAGGGTCTTCCAGTGGGGAGCTGGTTGCGGCAGATTGGTCAGGATGGACTTTGTCAGATTTGTCATGAGGACGAGGAGTCACCAAAGCACTGCCTGTGGAGCTGCACTCGCGCCCAGGACGTGCGGAGGTGGACCTTCGTGATCCTTACTCGCGCAGCACCGGAGTTAGGTTTGATCACCTGGGGCGCGTTCTGCTGGTGCAGCACCACACCTGGCTATCATCAGTTGTTCAAGGCAGGCCCGCAGGACCCCATGTTCCTTATCACACAGGGGACTTGGGGGCCGCTTGAGGGCATCCCGCAGCACTTGGCAGAGGCGGACATAGGATCTCAAGAGAGGCAGCCAGTCTGGGAGATTATTAACAGCATCGTCGGATGGCACATTTGGACCTCGCACTGCGCGCAGATCCTCGGTGGTACCTCTCTTTCGACTGCCCAGATCATGGCCGACATCTGGAGCGAGATTATCCACACACTCAGAGGCCAGTGGGACTAGATACAGGGGGATTCCCGGGCTGGCCGGGAGAAGCGGAGACGTTTCCTTCGAGATTGGGATACACAGGGCCTCTTCTTCGAGCATACTTCTCAGGGCCTTCAGTGGCGCTATTCACCGCCTCTCTGGCTGTTTATTCATACCCGCCTGATCCCTCCGTGAGAGAGAGCTTTTTCTTTCCACTTAGGGCTGCGTCCGATTTGTGAACGCAGCCCCGTCAGCTGCAAAACTGACCCCATGTATCTTGTTTTTTCGAAGTAATATAATCAGCACTGTTTTTTCGGGAAAAAAAAATGTTTGTGTTGTCTTCTTACTACCACAGCAACATGGAACAGCTAACCCTTTTCAGCCCGAAGCAAATGGAGGTCAAACAAGATCTAGCATTTTGTTGTTTCATCCAATGCCCCCTCCTTGGTCTACCGAAATAGGTTCAAACAATGTGTTTGATCATTGTGTTGTCTGAGGGTTGGACTTTCGTGTCTCCAGTGAGGACAAGGAAAGTTTATGGGACCATGCCTAAATGACTCCTAGCAGGCCTTATTCGTATCTCTTAGATTATTTTGCTGTTCACAGGCTAGATGCACCTGGAAGCCGTCTGAAAGACATGTATGCTACTAGCATCCAAATATTGGATGCCTTGTGTTGTCAGAATTCTAGATCCATGTCATGTTGGGGTATTGAAGAAGCTTATGGAGCTGTTTGAGCAGCTATAATGAAGATGATTTTCAGTTCTTGACATTTGCCAAACACAACATAACCAGAGATGCAATGCAAAGACAGCTCATTGAAGCGCTCATGGAAGCTACCATTGAGGGTATATGGCAAAGCAATCAATGCTTTACATGTGGAGAAAAGTCGACAGCAAAGCACAATGAGGTGTGCAGAACCAAAAACATGGGGACAGATGGAACTTATGTGATTATGGAGTTTCATGATGATGATCGTGGCAAGAGAGATTACCACCCACATGACCCCGAAGGTGCCTAAACACCCAAGGCACATGCATGTATTACATTTCCTTTTGAACCTGGTGGTATGTATGATGGCGTATGTCCTCTTTACAGCAGGGGACCGCAATTTTGAAGACAATTATTTTTTTAAAGGAGGGATGGTTGTAATGAAGGCCAAAAGTGGGTCAAGTTAGTGGGGGTAGGGATAATTAGTATTTGGGGTGTTTGCAAGATAGAGGGGTCTAAAGGGCTAAGGAGGTACTATGTAAGTACCATCCTCTCATGTACAAGGACACCATTTTGATGTGACATCTAATCCTATCTACTCCCACCTCCTTCCTCCTACATGCTGCCTACTCTCTCTCCCAATCTCTCTCTATCTCTCTCTTCCCCTCACTCGTTGGGAGCTGCCATGTGCCCTCCCTAAAGCAGATGTACTAGACGGTTTTTTGCTGTCCCATAGACCTTTTGGTCTCCAGTTGACATTAATAGACTTTCTTTCTTTTCTTTCTTTCTTTCTTTCTCCCTCTACCCCTTTCCCTCCTATCTCTCTTTCTCCTCCCTCTCCCCTCTCCTCTTCCCCCTCTCCTGCCATCTCTGGGCTTCACCAATTCAGCCCCTATCCCCTTCATTGCACCAATGGGTCAGACCATTGTGTGAGTGTGTATGTGTCCACGCGCACGCAAGCAGTCGCATATGATGAGGCACTTGCTTTTGCATTTGACCACAAATGCTTTTAGTCACTGGCACCCTGCTCATTGGGATTTTCTCCTTGGATATATTCATGGCAGGGTTAAGGGTTTTCCTTTTGTCTCTCACATGCAAATGGAATGGCAGGGATACTTTCCTTGGTAACGCTTTGCGGCCTTAATTGGTCAAAGGTCTTTACACTTCTTTTGGCCTTACAAAAGACCCATCACTTGTATTTTATTTGGTTGGAAGGCATATGCCTTGTGAGATGTGTTAGGTCCAGAAGGCATGGTGTTATCCTTCCATCTGCAATCAGAAAGTTTGTGGGTTGGAACAGCATTATAGACCCTTTTGGCACATATTATCTCAAACGCTATATGATTTTCAGCCAGTACCACGTCTTCAAATTATTGACTGTCTGAAAGATTGGGCCCTTCAATCATATGATCCTGCTTGTCAGTGATTGTTGGCGGATATCACAGTTGCAAGCTTGAACCAGCTCCAATCACGGCGGGTCACAATGGGGCAAAGTGGTGTCTTTGTTTATGGGAGGGCCAGTCTCTTTGCAAGGTGCAGTGGGATCCAAGAGGGTGGTTTTGGCCTTCACGAGTAGGCACGCAAAGAGGGTTAGTGAGGTGCCCTTCTTCTCGTACACAACATGCATTTGTTGTCGCCTCCAACTAACAACCTCAAATAAGAGGAAGCATACAACCTCGTTGATATAATTACTGCAAATATTCTCTGTTATGCTCTCTCTCTCTCTCTCCAACTACAAACACACTAGGGCCCAGGACAATCGTCGGGCTGGACCCCCCCGAAGGTTTTTATTCATTAAGAGAGAAATCTGTTACAAGAATTCAGCGTAGAGCTGTCTGACACAAAAATTCAACGTGAATCAATATTACAAGAGCTTCAAGCTCATTTCAAATTGGCAACATGCCACTTGTCTAAAATCTAGACTAAGTCCTATTACATGCCTCTAAGGAAAATTCTCGAGTCTTCGAAGCACTTGGTCACGCGAACCGCCTCCTAGATGCTTGTTAGGCTCCGTAGTGCTTAGGGAAATAACCCTTCCTAGTACGTGCAACAATTAATTAAAGCACACCACCATAGCACCCATTGATTGTTAGCGCTTTGCATGCAAATAACACACTGTGGACTAATTCTAGTCACGGTGGGCGTCCCCACTGAACACATGTGCACATATACCAAATATATATATATATATATTTATTTATTTATTTATTTATTCTCTAGTTGACCGGAGTCAGCACTCTTGATTATAATTAAGGGGCTTTGACCAAGGGTCGAGGCGCCTTAATTATAGTCAAGTCTCTCCAACCGAAGTTCGCACAACTCTCCAACCAAAGTTGGCACATCTTGGTTAACCGTAGTTAACCCTCTTAGCACATGCCAAGTCTCGTTGATCGAAGTCAACACTCTCTGACCGTAGTCAGCTCTATGGTTCTCTGGTTAACCATAGTTAACCCTCTTCATAATAAACCAAGTCTCTTGACCGAAGTCAAGCTTACTTGACCAAAGTCAACTATCTTTGATCGTAGTTAATTCTTTGACCATTAAAAGAACTCTTTGACCATAATTAACACATACGAAAACTCTTTAATTATGATCTGATAAATGGTCAACTGTAGTTTGACTTAGGATATTTATATTGTGGTGACATCCCCTCGACTTCTATTTAGTTAACCTTAACTAAAAAGCTTCTTTGTAAACATCCAAAAGCTGTGGATGATCAGACAACATGCCTTCATCCATCAATGTCGTATAATTCTTGAATTTTACAAGATACCTATAAAACTCCTTGCCCTGAGGGCCTTGGCGCACACTATGCTACACAATCTGCTCTCGTTGAAGGACCTCCTCCAGCTGTGGTGGATCCTCTGATATTGGCTCTGTAGGCTCTGGCCCCTGTAATTTCTTTAGAAGACTTACATGGAATGCATTGTGAATCCTCCAATGCTCTGGCAATGCTAACCTGTATGCAACCTCATCAATCTTTTATGTAACCCTGAAAGGGCCATAGTATCTCGAAGATAACTTTTCATATACTTTCTGTTTGCCTTTAAACTTGCGGAGCCTAGCTTTCTCGAACTTCAAAGTACCGAATCCTCTTCCTTGAGATTTAACTGTCTCCTATGCTTATCTGTAGCTCTTTTATGCTTCTCTTGAGACCTTTCAATTGCTGTCCGGACTTGGCTGAAAGCTGTTTGGAGGTCTCTCACAAACTGATCAGCTGCAAATATTTCATATTTGGTCCTTAGGATAGGTGGTAAAATCACCTTCCCATAAATGACCTCAAAAGGAGCTTTCCCTATAGAGATGTGTACTGTATTATTGTAAGCGAACTCTACCAATGGTAGGTACTTTTTCCAGTTTGAACCTTGGTCACCCGCGTAGCATTTCAGCATATCCAATGCTATAGAATTTGCTACTTCACTTTGCCCATCTGTTTGGGGATGGAAAGAAGAAGAAAATTTCAAATTCGTCTCCATATTATCATATAAAGCTCTCCAGAATAGACTGGTCATTCTGGAATCTCGATCACTGACATTGAACTTAGGCATACCATGGTGTTTAAAGATCTGTACCATGAAAAGCTTAGCCATATGATCTCCCTTTATGGTTTTGCGAACCGGAATGAAATGTGCTTGCTCGCTGAATCTATCAATGATTGTCCAAATCCCATCATTCCCTGACTTTGATCTTGGCAAATCAAAAATGAAATCCATTGCAATACTTTCCCACGGTGCTTGAGGCACGACAAGAGGCATAAGTAGGCCAGGTGCCTTCCGTCTATCATACTTCACTTTTTGACACGTAAGGCATTCAGTAACAAACCGATGTATATCTTTCCGCATCCATGGCCAAAAGAAATACCTCTCTAGTGCTTGAGTTGTTTCTGTAATTCCTCTATGTCCAGCATAGGGCCCAATGAGAAGAGATTATGACTCAAGTGCAGGACTTGTTGTCTAAGGGGCTGATTCAGCCCAGTTCATCTCCTTTTTTGTATTGCTAGTACAGAAGAAAGATAGCTCATTCTGTATGTGCGTCGACTACTGCGCACTGAACAAAATCACCATCAAGAATAGATTCCCTATTCCGCGCATTGATGCTATGCTGGATCAGTTAAATGGATCTTCAGTTTTCAGCAAGATACACTCAAAGAGTGGCTATCACCAAGTGAGGATACAGCCTCAGGATGTCCATAAGACAGCGTTCCGCACTACTTTTGGGTTATACGAGTATCTGGTGATGCCTTTTGGATTGACAAATGTCCTAGCTACTTTCAATAGGATGATGATTCGTATCTTCCGACCCTACAGACAGTTCACTGGTACCTTCTTCGATGACATAATTGTCTTTTCTAAGTTTGAAGAAGAGCACAAGGTACATCTTGCTATAGTGTTTCAAGAGCTGAGAAATCATCAGCTCTATGCAAACAGCCAAAAAAGTGAATTCTTCCTGGAAGAAATCCATTACTTGGGGCATATAATATCCAAAGATGGGATACGGATGGATCCAGCAAAGATTCGTGCCATTCAAGAATGGCCAGAGCTGAAAACTGTGCATGAAGTTCGAAGTTTTCTAGGCTTGTGTTCTTACAACAAAAGATTTATCAGACATTTTGCGGATATAGCTGCTCCACTCCACGATCTGACTAAGAAAAATGCAGCTTTCAGATGGGGAATCCCACAAAAGACAGCATTCATCACACAGAGCCAATCTTAATAATTCCCGATTTGTATCAGCCATTTCATGTGGATTGTGATGCTTGTGGGGAATGTGTTGGGGCTGCATTGCATCAGAATGGTCATGTAGTGGCATATGAGAGCAGGAGACTCCAGGATGCATAGAGAGATCTAGGAATCTATGAGAAAGAGTTATTGGCTGTAATTCATGCCATCCATACTTGGAAGCATTATCTTTTGGGTGCAGATTTTACAGTTAAGACAGATCACCAAAGTCTGAGATTCTTTTTGACTCAAACAAAACTTTCCAAGAAGCATATGAAATGGGCAAATATGTTGTCAATGTATCATTTTCAGATTGTCCATACTCTAGGAGTTCGGAACAAAGTGGCAGATGCTTTGTTTCGAAGACCTCAGGTCAACAATGTAACTATTGATTATCATTAGGACCTGGAAGATATGAGGGAGCAATATGCTAATGATGCAGATTTTGGTGAGATCTTACAGCAAATGCAAGAGGGGCAGTCCACCAGTCACTATTCCCTGAAAGATGGGTACTTAATGAAAGATGACTGTCTATGCATCACCCAAGAGATGAGAAAAAAGATTTTGGAGGAATGGGCCTATTGGGTGGCTCACTACCAGGAATAAGTTCTATGCCATGATCCTCAGGTCTCTCAGGGAGTAGTTCCCCAGGCAAAGTGCCAGAAAAACAATCTTTAAAATTTTCAAGAAACTGAAATTTATTCTCATCTACCTCACTTATTTCAGCATGCATTTCCACATCTCTCTCTTTTACAAAAATCATGTAAGCTGAAACTGTAGACTTTATTTCTTTTCCAACAAAACTATTTGATACAATGGGAATAGTTTCCCCTCTATTCCTAGCAACCACACAATGTACTTTGCCCCTATGTACAAACTCCAACACTCTTTCAAGAAGAGTCAACTTCACTGCCTTGCGATGAAACCAAGGCATACCCAAAACGACATCCTGGTGTTTCAGTGGAGAAATGAAGAAGCCTTCTTGATCCACATAACTCTGTACATGAAGACGGAGCTTCCCTATCAAGGGAGTGACTGGCACAGGGTTCCCACAAAACATCTGATCGGCATCCAAAGCGTTGCCCAACTCCTCCGTCTTTATTCCCAGCCTCACGCCTAGATCCTCTGATATAAAGTTATCAGTAGCCCCTGGATCAAATAAAATCAGCGTTTGCTGGTCTTTGACTTTGCCCCAAGATAGCAGAGATTCTCGTTCCTCTGGGTTTGAAACATGACCCAATATGTCAGGAATTCCTCCTGCCATTGGCTTTTGCGGTCCCCGTGGCTTCTCTGCCTCTTTTTCCTTCGAAGTTGAAGGCTTTTCTGGGCACTGGGCAGCCACATGCCCCTCTTTGCCGCACCTGAAGCATTTATCCTCTTTCCTGAAAGTTTCAATCTGTTCAGGGTAAACTGTGGTCTTTCCTTATAGGACTTTTGCACTTGGTTTCCCCTCAGCTTCTGAGCCTGAAATCCCCTCTTCTGAGCCTTGGGAAACTCTCTTGTTTCAAACTTGGGGGTCGTTGGCTTTTTATCCCCCGGTAACCCTACCTGTAGTGAAGGCACACTAGTGGGATCCTACATGTACATGAGACTAGCCACATTGGCTGAATGCATGAGATCTGATATTTCTTTAATATCTTTGGTGTTCACTTGGGCCTGTATCTTTGAAGTGAGTCCGGCCCTGTACTTCCTGAGAATTGTCTTATCAGAACTATTCTTGAAAGGTGAAATCTGCAAGTATGCGTCCCAAAATTTATGGTTGTAAGACTCAACTGTATCTTGTGCTTCCATATGAATGCTCTCCCAACCCATAAGGACATGATTCCGAAACTGTTTGGGAATAAATTGTTTATAGAAAGCTTTCTTGAAGTCCTTCCATTTCCTGGGGGCTACATAGTTGGCTGTTTTAGCTATCCACCGTGCACTAGTTGTACCAGTCAAGTGTAAACCAACCATACGAAGCTTTGAGGACTCACTGAAATTTTCCAAGCTGAAGGCAACATCAAACTGCCTTATGAACTGCATAGCCTTTTCAGCTTGGCCATACTCGCCATTGTAAGTGGCAAATCTTACCGACTTCCCACCATCCTTGAATTCTTTAGTATCTTCCTTCCTGCTGGACTTCTTCTTCTTCTTCTTCGACTCTGAAAATCTTGAAGAAGCAGATGATGTTGAGGGTGAAGAGGTAGAGCTAGAAGATGAAGACGAACTGGAGGAACTGTGATGACGCTTCGCCTTCTTCTTCTTGGGAAAAGGACCTGCTCTTTTCCCCTTTTTGCCCACCACCCCTTAATCCTTATCTGCTCCTAAGGGAGGCTTCTCTGGCTTTCCCTCAAAAAGAAGTTGTACCATCCTACGAAACAAGGGATCGCTTGTTGCCTCTCCCAACTGAGTAATCAACTCTTTATAGGCATTCTCTTTATTTATCCGTACAGTCTCAGCCTGCTGTACCTGATAACGCTCTGCCATTCCTTCATGGGATGATTGGGCATGTTGCTGTGAAGCCATCTCTGCAACCAAAATCTTTAATGCAAACTCTCACGCACACGGTGTATGCAACTAATGCACTCAGCCTTTGCTTTTTAAAGAGAAAGTACCTCAACAAGAGGTGTCTTGCATTCACAACTTGTGCCAGTGATGGGCTGTCAACTCAAAGCATAAACCCACAAAGTTGCCAAAACATCAACAACTGTATTGCCCCTTTTCTGGCTGCTGCAAAAAGCACTCAGAATGCCTTTAATTCATCTTTCCAGTGCACAAAGGCATGCATTTTCTCTTTTCTGCAAATCTCTGATTTCTCTACTTTTCTGCTACTTTTCTGACAGTAAAAGTCTGACAGATAGGTGAAAATTGATGGCCAAAACTGTCTCTGCAACTGTCTTTTTTTTTTTTTTGTGGGGGGGACAATATCTGGATGGATAACCGGCTGGTTACACTAACCAGACTAATTCGCTCTGGTCTGGTTAGTCTGTGACTGGATGGTTACTGTCTGGTCAAACTGACCAGACTGGTTCTGTTCTGGTCTGGTTTGGTTGGCTCCCAACAGGGCCTTAACCCACTGTGGTCTGGCTAACAAGCTATAGTCTAGTTAACTACACCCAGAGTTAGTTGGTCAAACCTGGTTTCACTAACCCGTCTGGTTTGGTTGGGTCAACTAACTGGACCTCTGACCAGGGTTAACTAACCAGAGTTAACTTAACCACTGGCCTGCCAGGCTGGCTGTCACATGTCTGCTCTCTGCACATGCTTGTGCCATGTCAACATGCCACGTGTCACTGCCATGTCAGCCACACGTGGTGCCACATGTAAGCACCACGTCAGCTCTGTGCATACCTGCCACATCAGCTGGTGTCCTCTGCCACGTCACCTGCTAACCTAGCTGTTTGCCATGTCAGCTTCTGCATCTTTAGCTGGCTGGCCGGCATCGTCCATCACAAGAGATTCTATGTACAGTGCAAAGAATCAACGGCAAAAAACAAGAACCTTTGCACGTCTATTGTCGCGCCATCGCCAAGCGTCTAGAGAGCCTCTGCATGCGCCTTTTTCTCTGGCCAAAGTATGATGAGCATCGCCTATAGCAACATGACCTTCAGCTTCCATCACGCTCTCACATAGTCCGTTGGGCTAGTGAAGTATGCAATGCTTTAGAGCACTCACATCACCAAGAAAAAGAAACGTTTGGCAGCATTGGTGACACCCATCAAATAGACAACCGCCCTATTGAGCTTGTGACAAACAATGGTGGCTTTCAAGCCCCAGAATTACAAACGTTCGTAGAAACTTTGGTCGATGGCAATTGCTGCAATATCTACCCCTCTGCCAATGTAATCCGTGATACAACGGGTGATAAAACTCAGCGCCATGTCTAGCAACGTCGTCAAACGACCAAGTGCTTCAGCGTAAAATTGCTACACTAGCCTCCATAGCTTTAGATCGTCACCCCCTTCAGAACGAAGGCGAGCCAAGCTCTGATACCAATGCAACCTCGTTGATATAATTACTGCAAATATTCTCTGTTATGCTCTCTCTCTCTCTCTCTCCAACTGCAAACACACTAGGCCCAGGACAAATCGTCGCGCTGGACCGCCCCGAAGGTCTTTATTCATGAAGAGAGAAATCTGTTACAAGAGCTCAGCGTAGAGCTGTCTGACACAAAAATTCAACGTAAAATCAATATTACAAGAGCTTCAAGCTCATTTCAAATTGGCAACATGCCACTTGTCTAAAATCTAGACTAAGTCCTATTACATGCCTCTAGGGGCAATTCTAGAGTCTTTGAAGCACTTGGTCACATGAACTGCCTCCTAGGTGCTTGTTAGGCTCTGTAGCGCTTAGGAAAATAACCCTTCCTAGTATCTGCAACAATTAATTAAAGCGCACCACCATGGCACCCATTAATTGTTAGCGCTTTGCATGCAAATAACACACTATGGACTAATCCTAGTCATGGTGGGCGTCCCCACTAAACACATGTGCACATATACCAAATATATATATAAATATATTTATTTTCTAGTTGACTGGAGTCAACACTCTTGATTATAATTAAGGGGCTTTGACCAAGGGTCGAGGCGCCTTAATTATAGTCAAGTCTCTCCACCGAAGTTGGCACAACTCTCCAACCGAAGTTGGCACATCTTAGTTAACCGTAGTTAACCCTCTTGGCGCATGCCAAGTCTCGTTGACCGAAGTCAACACTCTCTGATCGTAGTCAACTCTAAGGTTCTCTAGTTAACCATAGTTAACCCTCTTGGTAATAAACCAAGTCTCCCGACCGAAGTCATGCTTACTTGACCAGAGTCGAGTATCTTTGACCATAGTCAATTCTTTGACCATTAAAAGAACTCTTTGACCATAATTAACACATATGAAAACTCTTTAATTATGATCAGATAAATGGTCAATTGTACTTTGACTTAGGATATTTACATTGTGGTGGCAAAGCACCAATAGATTGAGTAGCAAAGTGCACCACGAGTTTATCTTCAAATTATGATCACGCTTATGGATTAAGCCATAGGCCATGAAAGATTACGTATTTTATTTGGATGGCTGCCCATGGAGGATTATCCATCGGTCCTTGGCTAGAGAAGATGCACATTGATGGGAGGTGCCACCATTGTGTGGATAGTGTGATATGGAAACCTCCCACATAATCCTTGGAGCTGTCCTGTAGTACAGAGGATCTGGTATGGGGCCCTCGGGATCGTAACCAGGACACAAAGGATGTAGCGGGACTTCACTTGGGGTATAGTTGTGTGGCTGACGAAGGGGAGTCATGCCTTCAGCTTACACGATCCAAGGTCAAAGGGTCTTTCGAATAGTGGTACAAGACACAACTCCTCTTTCTCGGAGGCGCCTTGTGTCATTGCCAGAGGACAGGTTGTGGGAGACCACATCCAGCATCACTGCTTGGAACATTTGGGTCACCCGCTATTGTTCAATGATGTGAGGCCGACTGATCCCCGCAGTGACCACTCTCGTTGACATCTAGTAAGACATTATGTACACCCTGTGCGCCATATGGGAGCGCGGGACGTCATGATCTAGAACAACCACTGACAAGCAGGCGCGTTTTTGCAAGGCTTGAACACACGCTGGTTGATAGATAGTCTTTCTCCTTGTGTTTTCTTCCACGATCAGCGCCTCACGGTTGATTGATTTGTATGGTTAGTTTTTTTTAAGGATTAATAGAAAGTACTTTTCTTTGGGGAGGGAAAAAGGGGTGGTCCACCGGAGCAACAAGGAGGCCTGTAGGAACGGCATCTACTCAGCCCACTAAAGCTCTTGGAGAGCACACACGCTGATAGAGTTTTGAAGGTGCCAGGAGGAGGTAGGAGAACAGTTTTCTGGTGGCAGGGGTCCAATCTCGGCGGTACCTTATCTGCTAGATAGTGGCACACTATCCATACCTTTGTGCAAAATTTTGTCTATCTCTGGAGCAATACATATTTATTGATTCTACTCTGATGTGCATGGTTCATTAATTGTCTTCTTCTATGTATAATCACTTGTGTGCAAAATAAGGAAAAGAAGTGAGATTTGAGTTAGCACTCTCTGATATCTAATTTCTAGGATGTGGGTGTCCATCAAGGTCTTTATATGCCGTCACCACGCTTGAGAATTGCCCAACTACTCTAACAACATCATGGGTCGCCCTGCAGAGAATCACATTGCCTTGTCATTAAGTCATGCCGTAGAAGGTCAACACCATCTTGTGACATCCACTACTTGTGAGCATCATGCTTGCAATATATGTTGTTCTATTGGAAAGGCTTGCCACGTCCCAGTGTGAGTAGGAGCCAACTTCGCTCTAATGCCGATTAATGTCCAAAAGAACCACATTATCATCTTGTTCTATGTGGCACAAGTGGACTACAAATCCCCAACCACGATGCAGCCATTTACATAAAGTATGTATCACCCGCCAAAAGGTTAGCATGAGGGTTCTCATTATATATATTGTCTTTTTCAATTTTGTTACACAATTCCAAATGTGGGATATTTTTATTAACCTAACCTAATTGATGGCTAGCTTTGTCTCTCTTGGCATTTGCTATTATCTCTTCTATCATATTTCAATTCTTTCTTGGCAAAGCAAGAAGGTCTAGGCAACTAGCTAGGTGATTATGCTATAAAGTTGGATAACTAATCATACGTACGAGAGAGAGATGTTACGGAGAATAAAACTGTACTAGTGCGAATCGTTGCAATAGATGGCAGCCGCTTCCTAGCCGTGTGCTTTGATCAAATGGCCAAACCTGCAGGTACATCTAGGACTGACCCTCTGCAGCCTGCCTTGTGCTGATGGCTATCAACCTGTCACATGGCAGATCATATGCAGGCCTTCTATCCCTAGGCCTCAATTTTGGCATGTTGCTTCCTTGTTAGGTCCCTAGCTTGCCTGGCAATGTGGTTTCGCACTCGGCTTGCTCGCATAGGTCAGCCTGCTTCATCTTGGCCCTATCCTCAAAATGTTCATTGGCTTTATATCATTTGGGTGCCTTATAGATTGAGCAACTAAGGACTGACATAGAGCCAAATGAAGCATTGATATCTAACAATGTACACTTTTGGAAATCAATTTCACGTTCACCACCAAAATGGTCAACTTCCAAGCAGTTTTCGGCACTTTGACATTAGTTCCAGCCTGTTTAACCAAAGGAAATTGGCCAATATGGGTGAAAGCAGCCGGACGTGCATCAGTTATTCACCAAGCACAATTGTGGCTTGCTGATTTGATTACAAAACGGCCTGCTAAAGCAAAAATCAGCACTTTCAGACGGTCTTCCCAAACATGTGGCATTTACAATGTGCACTTGCATTTTTCTGTATTCTCGTTAGCACAAAGAAGACTTGGAAACAGTTTGGATCAGTCTGCAGTGGCTTTTGGTCCCTTTCCACCAAGTATTCACCAACATCGTCAAATTTGGAATGTGCTGCATATTTGCACTGCTTTCCTTGCAGTTTGCCAGAATTTGATGAGCAAGCCCAGGATTCAAAACAAGTCTTTTTGCACCAGTAATACTCCACAGGCACCCTATCATCTTGACTTTATGGACAAATGGGTTTTTCACTCTCTTCCTCATCATTCAAAGCATATTTTTTGTTCAGTTCACATAGTTGGTTTTATTTTGACAGTACATAATTTACTTTGAGGTCCAAAACATCCGCTGACAAGGATCTCTCTTTTGACCATGGAGAGCATGGTAGGCGGCCTTGGCTGACAAGGATATTTTGAGCGTGGCAGGAGACCTTGGAAAGGGGTACCTGGAATCAAATGTAATAAAAGGACCCATAACAGGTGATGTAACCATACATGGCGGTGTTGTGAGAGCAGAAAAAGGTTGAACATGCGTGTGCAAATGGACATCTGTGCACACATGCAACTTTCAAAAGTGCAAGTTTTGTGTTACATGGAGCAGAATCAGAAATTCTTAGAATCCAGAAAATATATCTTTCCCAAGGGTTTCTTTCAAGCACGTCATACCAACCTGGCCAAAGGGACTGAATAATTGTCGAAGATCGCTTTTAGTCGCTTCAAATGCTACATTTCTCACGATTAACTTTGTGGAGCTCTCATTTTTGCTAGTGTTCACAGATGACTGTAAATTCTTGGACGTTTTGTTGTCCTTCCTCCCTTGACTCAATTGCAAGACAAGCGCATGCCCTTCCAAAACTGTTCCCTGCATTAGTTCCCAGTAGCCCGGTTACACACTGTTAAACCTCAGAAGAAGCTTAAAAATCAATTTAAGAATCAAAATCTACGATTCTACCACTTTTTCCTTCCAAAGATTGATGAAAGATTGAAATTGTTTCATGAAAGATATCAAAGGAGCTATATAGAAATTACTTGTAACTGCTTGCAAACAGATTTGGCTGTCTCCAGCTTGTCAAACTCTACAAATCCAAACCCCATTGATAAGGCCTTTCCAGATTTTGCAGCCTTCATTTTGATCTAGATTTTCAAAGCAAATGAAATGTCATCAAACCCATCCATGTACCAAAGAAACTAGAAAGCTTTCATCAGACAATGTACCTCAAATTGCCAAGCTCTTTCTCATCACTGGATTTTCATGTGTAGAAAACAAAACCAAATTGACCCATTTTGAACATTACGAAGTATTTAAATGAATTTCCTTGAGAGTCCAGCGAGCTTGTATTTCAAATTCTGAAAAGAAAACTTTGAGAAAAGTCAACAGACAAGAGGGAGTACCAAAATGAATGAAGATCACTTACTGTCACACTCCGGAGGGTGCCCTCTTTCATGTTCTGCTGAATGTGGTTCTTCAAGGTACTTTCAGTGGTTTTGAAGTTAAGATTTTTTATGAACACTGACTTTGACTGCATGTGCAAGGATCAATAAGCTTACGAAGACCATCACTTGCAGCTCGAAATTTCGCACCAATATTTTCTCCCAAGATATGTACACATACCCCAAAGGACACTAAGAAATATAGAACCACATATATTCCTTGCTGTGTCAATCTGTTTACCTCTAACAAGTCAGATTCAGCATCTGCATCTGTCGAGGCAGTAAGCTGTTGCTCCACAACTACACGTTTGACTTGATCTTCTCCTATGGCTATTGTTGATTTTTTATCAACTAATCCTGCTTCTTTAATAGAATTCCCAGTTAGGATAGTCTCCGGAGCCCATTCTAAGTACAAAGGAACATTCCTGCGAAAACAGATATTAATGGATTATAAAAACTTTTAAGGCTATCAACAAAATGTGCAGATTCAATGCATGAAATTGAAACATCAAAGTTTAAGCTCAGGCCCATTAGCGACATGATTATGGCACTGAATACATGAAATTAAAGGCATGATGTGTTAAACTCCTGAGGGTACAGTCTGCTTCAATACAAATTGACAATGGATCTTTCTGCCTCTTACTTAAATCGTTTATATGCTAGACCCTTAAATGCTGCACGTGCTTCTGATGCCTCAAGAAACACCACCTGCAGCAGCAACAAACAAAATCCTTTTCTTAACTCTCAATACAGAAAGAAAGCCTTTGGATGCATATGAACGTAAGTGTTCCCATTTTTATGAACTCAGAGACTAGTTCTTATTGTTTATATCGCAGCCAGCAACACCTTTGCATAAAACTGACACACAGCCACCTAAAAGTTTGTTTAACTTTGTGTTTACAACAAGCTGTCCTTATAAGAAACGCATTCTTATCAATAACAAGGGATAGTAAAAGAAGAAAAGAAGAACGCATGAGGAAAAAAGTTCTGTCATGCGTCTTCAGTCAGGAGCATCAATTCTAGGGACAGAATTAATAATATGCATAAAAAATCTGATCAGTGGCAAATCCTAGCCACAAGGTAAAGGAGTAGAACAAAAGAAGTGGACGGGAAGAAGGGGACGTCGAACAGCAGGGAATTAGTTTGGGTGCAGCCTGTGGGGGTACGAAGAGAAGGCATATATAAAGTATTGATAAACCGTTCAACTTTTACTTCAGCATTCAGAAAAGAAAAAGGGAAAGCAGTTGTACTGCAGCTTTAATAACTTCGCACAGAGAATGGGCCAGATGGACAACATATCATAATTTGTGCTCTCTCACCATCACCCCTTTAGTATCATGTGCTCATTTCGATTAAGTTCAGCAAGTAGGTGATTTGCAGGTGTATAATACGAGCTTCCTAAATTGCAAGCATATTACAAGTATTTTTTCAGAGCAGCTTTTCTGATAGAGGATGAAAGATCTGCTCTGAATTTGTATTTGTCTCCGTTGGTAGCCCTTTAAAATTGGATTGAATAAGAATTCCCTTTGGGAAAATGACTTTGGAGGTGTGCTTCATTCTCACCATGTACAAGTGCTGGCCTTCACTAATAATGCTTGAATTCTGCCATATGGAATCAAGGTGCATGCAAACTAAAATAGGGAACTTGAGGCACTATAATTGTGACTACTTTGACAAGAAAGGCACGTTATTTACTGCAGGAAGGGTACCCCACAATTTTGGAGCACAAAGAGAGACAACAATTGAAGGAAATGCCTTAGGAGACAAAACATCTCTCTACATTGCCTTCTGAACACAAACTTAGAGGTACTTACATTCATTGCCTACATAGGGACACCAGAGGAATATTATTTCATGATAAAGTTAGGTACCAGGGCAAGAGTTTTCGTTGGTGGGAGAACCACTCTCTCTAAGCTTCCAAATTTTCCAAACATTGTCACCAATTCTGTATCCATCGTCATGTATGGCAAATTCTTTACAAGCATCACACGATTACTTCTTTTAATGTTCTCCAGCTTCCCAGATGCAAGGTCTTCCAACACATCAACATTGATGCCCTCATCGCTAAGAGCTTTCTTAGTCTCGGCAATGATATGTGTCTCTCCCAAAGCCATGCGCACTGCTAAATCCTCTGCCTCTGGGTTCAAGAAATCACTTTTTGACAACCCATACTTTCTGGCAACATTCTCTGCAACCTAGAATACAGAACCAGGTTTTAGAAATATTGATTTTAGCCATATTGACTAGTTAATTCTCGAGAATTAAGGGGAAAAGATACCGTATCTGCACGCATGAATAAAGAATTCCAGGCCCATGTATTTCCGTTTGATTCCGCTGCCCTTTTCTGTGCTTCTCTATCTTGCTTAAATTGGCTCATTCCTGGGACTCCAGCATTTTTCCTGTTCAATAACCTGTCCTACTTGAGAATCGAGATCCCAAACCCAAATTCCGCATTTGCAAGTTCACATACTATTAATCAAAAAATATAATTTCCAAACCAATCCGAGAAGTGAAATAAGTTCACCACCCTCCCCATTTTATGGTTAACAGTAAGAAATGCTTTAACTTCAGATCTTAAGATAAAAGTGGTTGAAAACATGTTTCCCTGCTTAAAGGGATCAATCATGACTCCTTAATTATTGACAATGGAACCTTTTTAATTTCACACACAAATAAATTTCTGGTATCTCCTCCACTTATTCCTTTTCCTTTTTCTTTTAAGCAGAGGAGATGGAAGGAGGAGAGGATTCCTGTCTTACACATTCCTAGCCTTTTGTGCCTAAACAATGTTTTGCAGACTCAAACCTTTCAAATCACAGGCAAATAGCTTACAATAGTCCTATTTTGACAAGCTGAAGCTCCAGGTTCCATGAATGATCTATTTCAGCACACCTCTTACAAAAGGCAAGTCAGAAGAGCAAAGTGAAGCAGGCCATGCTTGAATTCATATTTGTTATGAGCTCATCACAATGCTAGGCTACTCAATCTTGAGAAGGCCATGTCATGATTGTTATCTTTCTTGCACTCAATATGATGCTAGGTCATGACAATTTTTTCAAAGCACAAGGGATAGAGTGAGAGAAAGAAAAAAGACAGAAAGAAAGCAATATTAAAAGTCTACAAGAGGCTAGAACGTCCTATGAGACCGACGTGTTACAATGAAATCCATGGTATGTCTCGTCATGGAAAGAACCAAGTACGAAAAAAAATTGAAACTAGATTGAGCTAGAGACAATGTAGGGATTGGAGCCCAAAATCTCAAACACGCTCCATGTGAGTAGGATAGCTACTAGAGTGCATCAATAGAGTCAATGGGCATGTAGAATGTGGTTAGTGGGGCAAGGCCACCTAGATAGGGGGTGCGCCGTTGCGGGGGCAGGGATGGCAAAGGATTGCCTCGGGGAAGTCTCGATGGAGTAGCTCTTGGTGGACAAGGCCTGTTCGGACGATCCGTTGATACTGAGGGATTACCTCAGATCATGCACGAGAACACCTTGACCTAGGCCTCTCTATCCTCTGCAACACCTCTCCAATAGGTCAGGTTCCCAAAGCAGTGCGCCACACATCAGGGCATGTGTGGTTAAGGTGTCGAAAAGCCAACCCTTCATCTAGGTCTTCTAAAAGTGCGTATGGAAGCACTATTGCTGCTCAAGGAGGGTTGATGCCGCGTATCCCTGTGTCATGTTGTCGATATTATCATGGACCGGGGTCCACCAAAAACCACCTCAAGATATGTGTATGATCTAGCAATCTCAATGCCACCTCTGTAAAAGTGCAGGCATGGAGTTCTGCCGGAGAGGTACAAAAGATCATGACCTTGGTCTTGCCAAGGTTGACCGTAAGGCCTCGCTATGTATAAAACTCTTGTAAGGCATTCAAATATTTCTGTAAGCCCTCAATCAAATTTGAGCCAAGTACAATGTCATCTGCATGTAGCAAGAGAGGGATCCAGATGTTCCAATGAATCTATCAATGAAAGTTAAGATCTCATCAATGTATATGCCAAATAGTATCGCAGAGGGGGGCAGATAGCCTTGTTTCACTCCAATTGTGCTAGAGACCTCCTCTGACATGCCTCTTGGGGAACTAACCCATCCAATGATGGTCTCGTACAGCGCCATAATACCCCCTATCATCTCTAATGGTACTCCCATATCCTATAACCCCCATAGGACGCAGGCTCAAGGTACCGCGTTGTCAAAGGCCTTAGAGAAGTGCGCAAAGCAGCAATATATCTTGTTCCTGTGTGCCTTACCCTCCTCAATGATGGCTCCGAGTGTGAAAATGTGATCCAATGTAGAGTAGGTGAAACCTCTCTGTGCTTTTTAACGACTTAGACAAAGGAATTCACAGATTTATTTTGCAGACTTTTTCAAGATGCTCATAGATGCATGTTGGAATGAAAACTGCATAAACTAGCGTTGCAAAACTTGACAACTTGCTCAATTGAGAGTAACAACCAAGAGATATACACAATTGGTATTTGTAGAACCAATTTGAATTTGCAATTGGGTTGAAAGGCTAAGATGTCCCCCCCCCTTCTTATCCAAGCAATTTTTATTGCTTGAAATGGAGATACAAGACCAAGGTACAATGCACCTTACAAACTTGGACTCGAACTCTTGACTTGTGGACATTTACAAAGTTCTTATTTACAACAGTACGACAAGAGTGCTCAAGCTGAGCTATACACAAGCAATGATTCAAAAGCTGAACTAGTGGGAACTCGACTCCATGGGCACCTCAATCCGCAAGGAAGATGCCTACATAATCACCACTTCATCCCCCATTAGTTGCATGCACTAGATCTTTAGAAATTTCAATGCGACAAATGTGCTGCAAGTAAACTATTCTCAGATTCAAACTCTGGATTCGATGAGATCTTGGGGCTGGAGAGAGAAAAACTAAGAAAACTAAGAAAAAGTGATGCATTGAGGAGAGAGACAGCCTTAGAGTGGAGAAATGGCAAGGAGAGAGAGTGTTGCTGCTGCTCCCAGACAGGGAAGAGAAAGGGGGACTGCTGTTGCTCCAGAGGTGAAGAAAGGGGCAGGTTTATGCACAGAGAGAAGCCTGAACTGTAGAGAGAGAAAGTGGCTGTTGTAGAGAGAGAATACTGACCAAGGAGAGAGAAGACAGCTGCACCACCAAGGGGCTTGAGAGGGAGGTTGGCTGCACCAAGATGGGGAAGAGAGGAGGGCTGCTGTACCAAGAAGGGAGGAGGGACAGAAATGGACGTGGAATTTGTGTGGAATTAAGGCGGGGAGGCCCTTCTTTTATAGGCACAGCCCACCATCTGCCCAAGATAGCAAGTTTTTGGGGGCTGGGCTGGCCCAATTTCAGCCCATCAAATGTTGGGCCCTACACTATATACCTAGATGAATCCAGGAACATTCCCAAACTCATCCTCTAAAAACACAACATAGTGCAGTTTCAATCTCACGAGAGTCACTCATAAGATTGAAAACCATAAACTCCATCACGCATGGCAGGGACTAGCTACTATGACATGCCCACTGACGTCATCAGCGCCCAACAATGGGTGTAGACCATAGTATAAAAGTATGCTCTCACACATACAAATCCACACACCCACACATACTTGAGCATCCATTTATACAAAGTCTTCGTACTGAGTTTCTGTCGGCACTCCAGAGGCGAAGGGCAAACTCAGCCATGATGAAGGCTAGCACTAAAGGAGAAGGCTAATCAAAAAGTAGTCCAAATCTCTTCATTCAAGGAGGTGAGGGGCCCTACACTAGCCCTTCTCCTCCTTGCCATGCCCCCTCCTATTGCTAAGTGGCTGGGCCAGCTGGCCCTACTGCCAGCTCAGTCTGCAGCCACTCACGTAGCGGCTCAGCCTACAGCCTCAGCCTTCCACGTGTCACAAAAAACCTGAAAATTCAAACTTGTCAGAATTCAATTCTCACTTCACGGACGGGTTCCTAGCAGCTAGTCCTAGACATTGACATACTCTAGAGCCAGTCTTGACTTTGATTAACCTCCGATAAGTTTGTCTTCTTATCTTGTATCTCCATGCCTCTTGGCATGTTCTTGGCTCACCCAAGGCCCTAAGACATTCTCTTGGATGGTTGCTAGGTCAGTGTGCAATCTATGCATGTAATTGGTCCCAGAAATGGATACTCAGGTGGGGTTCAATTTCTAATGTTCCTCTTAAGAGAGGGCATTACTCTTGCGGGTCACTAATACCCAAAACCCCAAGGAAGGGGGTCCACCCTTAAATGCTAGACCTAGCCTCCATGATCTAACTATTAGAAGGAAAATATTTTCATTCTTTTGCAAAACATAATATTTTAAAATAAATAAAAACTTAAAAGAAAACAAGAAAATGGATATAGCTTGAAGATGAGTGGCATTCCCTCCATCTTTCATTCTCTTGTATTAACTGAAATGCTTCCTCATAAGCATCCAAGATGTGAGTCGTCTTCCAATGGTGAAGTTATGGAAGATGATCAGTTCTGGAATCAAAAGGATCTCATTGTCTTCCACCTCACAAAAGGATCTCATTGTCTTCCACCTCACGTGGGTTTTCAAGACTTGGCTCTTGAGGTGGTTCCCCAACAAAGGGTTTGATCAAGCTGACGTAGAATACATTGTGTATTGTCCAGTGGGAAGGAAGGCTCAACTGAACTGAGACCTCGTTTCATTACCTGCAACACTTTGGATTGTCTATAATACCTGAAAGAGAGTTTTAGTTTTTTCTTTTTTTTGTCCCACTTTAGTTTTCAACATGGCTTTGTCAACCTTTTAATAGCACCCATTGTCCCTCTTTGACTTTATCTTCTAGTTCTTTGCGCGTGGAGAAGTTCAAGGGGAAAGGTTTTTCCACATGGCAAACTGCTCCTTATGTGTGAGGGTGTTTGGGATGTTGAGGAGGATGACAAAGTTAAATTACTTGATCAGCAACACCAAAAGATTTGGAAGCGGCAGAATGCAAAGTCAACACCTAAGGAGATTTGGGATCGCCTTAAGACATTGTTGAGTGATCATCTAATCTCTTGTTTAACAACTTTCAAGGTTGAAAAGCCCACCTAATGATCAAAATAAGATGGCTGTCCTTATGAAGAGTATGCATGGAATATCTCGCTTTGAGCAAACTCTTGAAGGACTTCGCCTTACCACTATCACGTTTGATGATATGGTAGCCCTACTCATTGAGAACGACCGTAGCAACAAGGAATCCTCTCTTGCCTCCTGATGATCAAGCATTTGCTTCTACAAGCAAATGGAAGACCAAGAAGAACATTATTTGCAGGTTTTGCAAGAGGAAAGCACACATTGAAGCTCATTGCTTCAAGAAGATGGAACAGGAACAAGAGAAGCACCATGCCAATCTCCTTGCTGAAGAACAGGCTGAACCTAAACAACCAGCAGCCAGCCAGCTACAGCAAAGGTTCACGGCCTCTCATTTGAGGAGCATTACGGCTGGGATTCTTGGGCTTTCTAAGCCTTCTATGCTATGTGTGTTTGTGTTGATTCAATAAAGGTTCTCAGCCTTGAGTTGTCCCTCTAAACTGAATGTATTTGGAGTCAATAAGAGGTACTCTGCCCTAGGTTGGCCCCCCAAAAAAGATTGTATGGTTTTTTACTTTGGTGTGATGGTATTGACCACCCAGTAGAGAGTAAGGGGGGGTGACGAGTGATGGTTTGCTCTTGCCGGTCGCAAGCTGACTAAGAAGTCACTATCACACAAGAGGGTTTGGATAGTTGGACTTGCTCTTTGCAGTATTGTGATGGAGGGGGAATCGGTCTACTCCTTGCATGTTGGGTCTCACACTCTTTGCTCCGAAAGGAGGGTGTTGGAGATATCATAGCCAAAGAGTGTGTTGATGCGATGTGTTGGTGTTTAGTACTAGGAGATCTAGTGTCAAACTATATGTCTCCTATCTCTGCTCTCACTGCAGATATCACGGGAGTAGCACCTTACTTTTCCTCCCAGCCAACTCTGCCAAGACTCCCAAGCAAGAGAGATAGATCTAGCACAAAATCACGTAAAAAAAACTGAATCCTTATCTTCTCTCACTAGCCTTGACAGACCCCATATCCCTAGATAGATCTAGATGCCACATGTCATCCATATAGGGCCTTCCTAATGCAACATTTCACCCCTCTCTTGGGATGCATTTAATTCCTTGCCCCTAGGCACCATCTTTGCACTAGGCCCTTGGTCTCAGATCTATCTAGTCTGGTGCTATCAGCCCTCACCTAGGACCTTGACATTAATCCCTCCCGATCATTTACATAAAGCGCAAACACATATATTACAAAGATAGATCCTATAAGGGAAATGTCGACTGATTCTTCCGAGGTCATGCTACCTCGGCTAGAGCGTAACATTCCTTCCCTCTTCAGACATCAGCGTCCTCGATGATAAAGTCTGGGAACACTCTCCGCAACTGATATACGGATTCCCAGGTAGCTTCGGATAGAGGCTGACCATGCCATGCAACCAACACCGTGGGTATCTTCTGATTTCGTATTTGCATTGTTCCTCGGTCCAGGATTCGTGTTGGTTTGCGCCTTGCAATATCCTCTATCTCCTGAAACAAAACCACACCTTCGATTAGTGAGTCACCAGTATGTAAAAATTTCTTTAAACGTGAAACATGAAAAACCGGGTGCACCTTACACCCCTGTGGCAATTCTAATTTATAGGCTACGCTGCCTATTCTCTTTAGAATCAACCACGGCCCACAGTATCGAGGTGATAACTTAGCACACTCTCCTGAAGTCAACGACTTCGAGTGCGAAGGAATTCTGAGAAAAACTTTTTCTCCTTCTTCAAATACTCTTATAGACCGATTTTCATCCGCATACACCTTGGCTCTATCCATAGCCTGGCGGATGTTAGCTCTCGCAAGTGCTAGCATCTCCCGCATCTGAACTACAAAGTTTGCGGCACTAGGCACTTTCTGAGGTACTCCAACTATAGTTGGATTGGCTGGCCTATAACCATAGTTCAGTTCAAACGGACTAAACCCAGTAGATGAATGTTTTCTATCATTGTAGGCAAACTCCAACAATGGCAACCACTTGTCCCATGTATGTTGCCTCAATGACACATATGCTCTCAGCATATCCTCTAAAGTCTGGTTGACTCTCTCCGTCTGACCATCCGTCTCAGGATGATCCCCACTACTACTCATTCCCAACTCAGTCCTTAGTGTCTCAAATACCGCTGTTCAAAAGTGACCGGTAAACCTGACATCTCTGTCTGACACTATGGATCTAGGCAATCCATGCAGACGAAATATATGTCTAATAAACAACTCCGCTACTTGCGGGACACTAATAGACTCTCTAGTCGGAATGAAGTGAGCCATCTTGGTTAGACGATCAACCACCACAAGGATAGAATTATACCCTCCTTGTGTTGCAGGTAGTCCTACAATAAAGTCCATAGAAATGCTCTCCCACTTACTTAGTGGTATTTCCAAGGGCTGTAAAAGTCCGGGTGGCTTCACCCGCTCGGCCTTACTTACCTGACACGAGAAACACCGTGTCACATATTCATGAATATGCTTTTTCATCTTTGGCCAAAAGAAATCTCGCTTCACGAGATCATATGTCTTCTCGACACCTGGATGTCCCGCACACGGGCTATCATGGCATTGTCGAATGACTCTCTGCCTGAGATCATTCTGACCAGGTACTACAACCTTGCCATTCCTAACTAGCATACCATCCCTTATGGTATATCTTGCATAAGTTTGGCCTTTTCTGGATGCCAGGTCATCCTTTTCATTTTCCCCGGGTTTTAACACATGAGCCTTAGGCCATAAGCTCTGGACAAACTCGTCCACCTTTTGAGTTTCTCTGATCTCGGTCATTAGAGCACTCTCTAATACCGTGAAACTCAGGTTATGCATAATGCGAGACAACGCATCAGCTACCTTATTGTCTTTTCCTCTTCGGTACCAAATCGTCAAATTAAACTCCTGCATGAGCTCTGCCCACCTAGCTTGGCGGCCCCTCAAGTCAGGCTGTTTACAGAAATGTTTCAGAGTATCATGATCCACATCCACATAAAACTCTGAACCATACAGATAATGCCTCCATGTTTTCAAAGCATGGATAACAGCATACAACTCCAATTCATGAGTTGGCCAATTCCTTTGAGAGGGAGAAAGCTTCTTGCTTTCGAAGGCTACTGGCCTTCCCTCTTGAAGGAGGACTGCTCCTACCGCAATGCCACTTGCATCGGTTTCTAGGAACAACGGTTTCTGGGGATCAACTATCTTTAACACCGGTCCTGAGACCACAGCTTGTTTTATGGTGTTAAAACTTTCTTGTTGATTCTGTCCCCAAATAAAAGGTACTTTATCTGAGGTCAGATCAGTCAATGGCGATACTATTTCGGAATATCCTTTGATATGCCTTCTATAAAACTGGACAAATCCCAAGAATGATCGCAACGCGGTCAGACTCTGAGGGATTGGCCAAGTTAGTATCGCAGCCACCTTCTTCGGATCCATTTCTACCCCCTGTGGAGTAATTATGAACCCTAAGTACTCAAGCCTAACCATACACAGTATAGTTTTCTTTTTATTCACGTAAAGACTGGCTTTCCTCAAAGTACTGAACACTATTCTTAAGTGTTCACGATGCTCAGTAACACTTTTACTGAATATCAGGATATCGTCAATAAAATGTACTACGAACTTTCCGATATACGGACGTAGTAAATCATTCATAAGCATGACGAAGGTCGCTGGAGCATTGGTAAGTCCGAAGGGCATTACCAAAAACTCATAATGACCAAACCTGCTCCTAAAAGCGGTTTTATGCACATCCTCGGCTCTAATCCGGATCTGATGATAGCCGCACTTAAGATCTATCTTGCTGAAAATCACGGCTCCATGTAATGCATCTAGCAAATCATCAATCCGAGCCATCGGATACCTGTGCTTAACAGTGATATTATTCAATGCTCTGTAATCTATACAGAGGCGAAACGTATCATCCTTTTTCCTCTTTAATATCACTGGTGAAGCAAAAGGTGAGAAACTATTCTTCCAGTTGCCTACGCACCTCCGCTTCTTCAGTAAAGCTCATTCTATAGGGAGGTCTATTTACAGGTTCTGCCCCCGGGATCAGCTCAATCTTATGCTGAACTTTCCGTTCTGGAGGTAACCCATAAGGTAGTTCATCCCTAAAACATTCAGAGAACTCCTCTGTTATAAGATTAGCCAGCTTGGCCATCTCACCACTTTGCGTAACATCAGTGCTAGTCGAAGAATCATCCACCGACTCTACCGATGCTGTGCAAAGGTATAAAAACTCTACTTGAGCCTTTCTGATTTCCATCACGGAAACCAACGGTCCCTGAGGTATATCTTTTTCACCTCGCAAGACATAAAGCACATCATTCATCTTGAATTGATATACGTGCTTTTTCCAATCAATGGCTGGATTCTTCCTAGAATGCCACGCCATTCCCAGGGCTATATCCGCATGAGCAAGCTTGGTCATTTCAAAATCAAGCTTCTCAGCATAGTCCTGAATCCGAAGCTCTAACTGGGTAACCCTTTGGTCCCATACTTCAGTTGAACTTCCATCGGCCATCTTGACTGTATACGCATAGTCAGACGGACTTGTCTTCAGTTTCAGCCTCTTCACGAGCTTGGAGTTAATCACATTGTGAGTTGACGCTGAGTCAAACAACACAATGACATCATGACTGGCCACTTGCCCTTTCATTTTAATTAACTCCGTATCATTGAAGGCTGTATACCCCGTTGCTGCGGGCTTAGATAGGATGTTATCAGGTGCACTCGTCACTAACTTAGTAACAGACACACAGAACAAACAAGGTACTAACCTCTGAGAAGATCCCGCTAGCTGAATCTGCATCTCTTCCGCTCTGGGACTTCCCTGCATCTCCACGTCGCACTCTGAGATCACCATCTCAGCCATCCGACGATCTTTATTACGTGGACAATCTCTCCACTGATGAGGTTGAAGGCAACCAAAGCATAAGCCTTCTCTCCTCGCTTTTTCCCGCTGTTCTGGGTTCAAGGGAGACTTAGACCAAGCCCGGGCTGCCATTGGAGTTACTTTCCTTTTCACTCCAATGGTGGTACTCGGTTTAGGAGTTTCAGCCGGTCTCGCCTGCTTGGCTTGACCACTCGGCTGCAAACCACTCCCTCTACTAGCCCACTTCTTCTTAAACCCAAACTTCTTCGGATACCCATACTGGGTCCCGACCTGTGCAAACCCACTTGGCTTGCTGCCTTTGGCATCCTCGTAGTTCAGGGCTATAGCTATTGCATCATCTAACGTGTTCGCGTACTTAGCCCGAACTTCCATTTTTATTCGATCATTCAATCCAAATATGAAATCTTTCACTTGGATTGATTGAGGCAGGGGTTCGTAAACCTTCATTACACTCTCTCGAAACTTATCAGTGTATTCTGCCACTGATAAATTTCTCTGACGCAGGTTCCTATATTGATCCCAAGCTCGGGATGCCTCGTCAGGAGGTAAGAAGTGTTTCCTGAACTCTCTTTTAAACCCCTCCCAGGTAGTGGATGCTATGCCATCTTTTTGTTGTTTAATCCACCACCGATCCGCTGCCTCACTAAACATATGGGTGGCCTCGCGGATCTTTTTGATGTCATTTCTGATCTCACAAATGGCGAACGCCTCGTCCCATTTGTGTAACCAGGTTTCAATGACATCGGAGCTACGGTCGTTCATCCGACCAGAATACTTTTCCGGTCTGTAATTAGCAATATTCGGCACTTTAGCCTTCCTAGGCTCGACCGTATGGACACTAGACTCCAGTTCTATTGGAGCCTTTCCCTTCTCCTCTCGAGAAGGTCTGGCAGACATACTCTGTTGCACTCTCCTAAGTTCAGATTGCCCTACGTTGGCTTGTAATTGCTGCGCTAACAACTGTTGCAAGGCATCTTCCAGCAATGCAATCCTGCCAGATAAAGTGTGAGCTATTGGACGCGATCCCTGCTGGGTCGGCCGGACTCCTGATTCACCAGGGTCCCTCCTGGAAGCTCCTTCTTCTGCTTCCATTTAGTTCAGTAGGTGTTTTGTTTTGGGGCTTTTTTTTTTTTTTTTTTTTAAACACCCCTAGAACACTGTAATCACAAGCTGTAATCACAAGCTGACACAATTCAGGGTACTGACACTCTGAACACAATTCCCTATACTAGGGAATACCTGCAATCTGACGACTATACTGACCAAGTATTTGACACAAGCATATATCACAATATACCCCAAACCACTTTCCCTATACTAGGGAAATTCCTGCATCAAACTGACTTGAGCACACAGGCTCAATCTGAAAGACAGTCCACGAAAATTTTATTTTATTTTTTTCACTTTAGATTCCCTTCCGTTGTATAGAAATAAATGAACTGTAAATTGAAATTTTGCGCAGGAAGAAAAAGAGCTGCTCCCTGGTGGTTCGCTTCTGCATAGCGCAACTGAAACAATCTTTTGGAATCACTCTGGTGTCTCCGTGATACCAATTGTCATCTTCCAACCAAAGGAACGTAGGTTCGTTAGCCTTCCTACTAGCTAACCCCCACGCCACCAACCTGTGCATACCAGGTCCATCACGGACTCACACGACCTTCGAATAGATGCCTGCTCACGCAACGGTCAACCCGTCACCGCACGTCGACCAGCCCGCTATCAACCCGTCACTGCTCACGGGCCGCTGCGAGATCGCCACAATCCTTGTTCGTGGCGTCGCCGAATCACCAGCGGTTCCACCAACCTACGGGACCCCAGGCTCAAGCCTCAACTCAAAAGCCTGCGTTCGCCAATTCGTAGGCCCCCACGTTCCTGCGCTACGTCGTTCTGCATAGCCCAATCGTGGGTCCACATGAGCGCCACAATTGCTCCGTCACCACCAATTAGCTTCGTCACCAGCTACCGTCAGCCCATTACGCTCAGACTTCCCGATATCAATCGTCACCACCTATGATCGACGACGTGCCTTCCCACGGTCCCTGTTCCGTCAGGTCAACCCCACGCTATCAGCCCGTTCGTTCGGCTTGCGCTGCCCACAGGTCTTACGCTCCACGCCTTTCCCCTACACACCCTCGAGCTCTGATACCAACTGTCAAACTATCTGTCTCCTATCTCTGCTCTCACTGCAGATATCACGGGAGTAGCACCTTACTTTTCCTCCCAGCCAACTCTGCCAAGACTCCCAAGCAAGAGAGATAGATCTAGCACAAAATCACGTAAAAAAAACTGAATCCTTATCTTCTCTCACTAGCCTTGACAGACCCCATATCCCTAGATAGATCTAGATGCCACATGTCATCCATATAGGGCCTTCCTAATGCAACATTTCACCCCTCTCTTGGGATGCATTTAATTCCTTGCCCCTAGGCACCATCTTTGCACTAGGCCCTTGGTCTCAAATCTATCTAGTCTGGTGCTATCAGCCCTCACCTAGGACCTTGACATTAATCCCTCCCGATCATTTACATAAAGCGCAAACACATATATTACAAAGATAGATCCTATAAGGGAAATGTCGACTGATTCTTCCGAGGTCATGCTACCTCGGCTAGAGCGTAACATCTAGTACTAGTCATCGTGTAAGTCATGCGTGAGTGCCACGTGTCATCCACCATAGCATGAACCTTGTGACACCAAGGCATGCTCAACAAAACATAACATGCAGGATTGCGATAGAGGGGGAATCGGTCTACTCCTTGCGTGTTGGGTCTCACACTCTTTGCTTTGAAGGGGGGGGTGTTGGAGATCGTAGCCAAAGAGTGTGTTGATGCGATGTGTTGGTGTTTAGTACTAGGAGATCTAGTACTAGTCATGTGTGAGTGCCACGTGTCATCCGCCATAGCATGAACCCTGTGACACCAAGGCATGCTCAACAAAACATAACATCTCTCACATGGCATGATATAAAACTCCTTGCTGTCCAAAAAGCTCTGTATGTGCAAACGGAGCTTCCCAATTATATAGGTAAGCCAAGCCCGCCTCACTCATAGGTTCCATCTCTTCTCCACGGATTTCCAAGTTGCCTGCTAACGCTGTGAAAATGAAATTTGCACAAGCCCCTAGATCAAAGAAGATCAAAGACATCTAATCTCTCACCTTGTCCCATGCTCCTCATACCTCTGTAGCATTCCCATTTGGCTGTTCACTAATTTCATCAGGCCTCAATCCTGCAGTAGGCTTAGGCTTCTTGCCTTTCTGTTCATCCCCTATCATCAGCTTTCCCCTTTAATTTGCGCTTTGGAAATTCACGTGCCATATGCCTCTCTTCCCTTGCAATGAAAGCATTTGTTGGCATCCATCAAGGCCTTTCTTTCTTTACGAGACAGCCAGTTAGACCCTGGCCTATCCCGTTTCTTCCCTCTATTGAAAAGTGCCTTGGAAGCATTTCCTGGCTGTCCTGCTTTCTTGAAATTGTCATTCTTACTGCTCTGGTAACCACTAGTCTTCCCAAGCATCAAAGCATCAGCTGTAGTTGCATTTTCATCAACTGTGACATGTTGGTTTCTCTTGGCTTCGTGCAGTAATCTCTGATTTCTTTGGGCATCCCGCAGCAATACTTCTCAATCTTTTCTGATAAAGGCACATGCCTGTAGGAGCTAACAGGTTGCAAAGCCTCCCAGAACTTCTTATTATACTCTTCCAAGTTATGACAGTCAGCTGCATCTAGCTTATGCCAAGCTGTCATTACATCCACCTCACATGTAGTAGTCAACCAAGCCGCTGAGAATATCTGTTTAAACTGAACCCAACTAAATGGTGCTTGGTTCTGAAGTAACAAATTGGTCAACACCACTGTATTGCATTACCTATGAGAAAGGTGGATGCCTTGAGCACTTTAGAGGACTCAGTGAAGTTCCCTCCTGAAAAGGCTGCATGAAACTGTTGGACGGAAGTCAAAAACTCCCAGTCTATCTTGTGCCCCATTAAAGGTGTCAAACTTTACTGTTGCTCTTTTGTAAAAATCCTTTTAATCAAAAGCTGGACTAAAATTGTAAAACAATAAAAAATGACGAATCAAGACATTGAAAGACATCACCCATCTCCAACGAGTTATATTTCAATTAAAAAGATTAAAGACTTCAAAACCAAGTCAAAGAGAAGCTTTGTTAAGTAATCAAAACCATCAAAAGGAGACACATGTTGCTGAATTGCTACCAAGTTAAAAAATGCAAAGATTTGTCAATCATTGATCAGACAGGATGTACAACTAATCTGACATCAGCACTCCTAATATGGCTGACAATCAGGCCATTTACAGCCTGCTTTACACAAATTAGAAGTTGCTCACTCTACGTTTAGTTCAGAAAAAACATGAAAACTGCTCTTAACAAAAGGAGGGGAACCAGGGAGGGGGAGGAGAGAGAGAGAGAGAGAGAGAGAGAGAGAGAGAGAGAGGAAAAGGGAGGGTGTTTACAAGTCTTTTTCAGGCATGGATGGAGGTCTTTTCGCTGGTAAAATGTGAAGTAATCTCCCTTGATATGTGCGCTTGTCTAGAGCCTCCATTGCCCTGTATTGGATTGACACTCAGGAAGGTCAGTATGAAACCTATAATCTATTGTCAAGTGGATTCTTTTTTGTTCAAAGCATTCGGTACCATTGGAAAAGCTCTTAATTAATAGAAAATTCCCACACAGTACAAAGAGGATCATACCTGACAGCAGATTCTGGAAGCATATATAAAATATACGCTAAGCCTTTCGAGCGCTTCGTCTCTTTATCAAGCACCAAATGAACTTGGGATAGCTCTCCGAATTGGCCAAAGAGCCCCTGCAAATCTTCTTCACTGTAAACAATGAGCATCAAAAAAGGTTTCAAGAAAAGCATGTTTATAAAATCACACCACATCACCATTAGTAAAAAACGGAAAAAAACATCATCCACTCTCTTCAATGACAGCATATAGGACTGAATTTAAATTAAGCTTCATCACGCCTCTCCTTAACAGGCTCTCAAAACCACTTCGCAAAACCAAAGTGACTTTTCCAAAGGTTCCTTCAAGGTCTCTGTGCACTCAGATGCAAGTAAAATCACCCACAAAGCTTCCCATAGAGCTTCTCCTTCCTCCCACAGAGCTGCTGAGCCTCTAGGCATTCATGCACGCTCAACTAGATCACCCGAGCTCTGATACCAATTGAGAGTGCTCTCAACGGAAGCAGAACGGAAGAGGGAGAGAGAGAAACAGAGAGCCACACAAGTTTTTGGCGGGTACAGAACACCCTAATCTTCTTTTTCATTCATTTATATATGTGTTTGAGTATTGTACATAATCGGGGTCAAGGCACAGTGACCTTTATCCCCCACACAGGAGAGTACTAGAGTGCATGGTAATGAGGGATTAGAGGTGATTAGGCTTCATGATTAAGCAACTTGTGACATGACATATTCTGACTGTACAGTCCAACGTAAAGCTTCCTCAAGTTAAATGAGCATAGCACAAGCTGAAGGCAGTTGCTTCCTTGGGAAGGCCGCTGATTTAACTGCCCCTTGGCCAACCTCGAAGCTCTAAAGGTGCCTGGGGCATGCCCCCCTTCATCATCATTGGATCTCCTACCTAGTTAAGAAAAGCACACCCTCCTCAAGGACGGGTGCACGTTGCCATCCTTCCGGCCATCTTGCAAGCTATTAGTCAAACATTGCCCGGTAAGGTGCCAAACAAGGTAACTATGTCAGCTGCTTTACCATACGACTGTTTGGTTAGTCTGCTAAAAACTCATTGCAAGGCTCTCTTCATGTGTTATCAGTTGGTTTTTGTGTAGCTCTAATGTTAATGGAATTTTATCAAGAAAGCACAGTTTTGTGGCCTTGCAAAAAACAAGGTTCCTCGAACGACCCACCTCAAGAATAGAGAATCACCATAGTGCATAAGCATGCCATCACCTCGAGTACAGAGTTTCTACACGTTGGCATAGCATACAAAAATATTGCACCCATCAAAATTATTTGAGCCAATTAAGTTAGAGGAAACCTCTCTAACTACAAAGGATTGCAAAATGCAATCCATTAGCCATCAAAATATGGCATTCCACACCACAAACAATAAATCGCACATGTTCCTCTGCAAGCATTGGGTAGAAGCAGACATCACTTTTAGGATACTAAGCAGCTAAGCTAATCCCAATCCCTTCATCTTATTATGTTTGAGTTCCTTCAAGGTACACCTCATATTTAACATTTTGGTCCCGTGAAGAAGTGAAATCAAGTCATATCATCAATGACCACACACACTCTCCTAATATGCCAAAAGCGTGATGAAATAAACATGATGAGATGTGGAGCATACATATTTCCACGTCAAGCATATTGAAGTCATCATCCACAATTCATGAAACCATTTGTCATATGCTCTCTCTCAACAACTTACAAATCTCATACTAGATTAGGGATTAGTATAAACTACCATTAAGGACTCACACGACCCAAGTTGATACGCATGTGCATGCACGTTATGTATAGTGTCACTTGGGCATAGATTACTCATCGAGACAACCTGCATACATAGACACCTGGAGATCCATGGTGTATTAAGCTCCTAATAAAGTTTGTAGTAGGCAGGCTCCCACACTAGAAAGCATCATTTTGCTTGCCAAGAATTCATAAAGTAGTCCATATTGCTACCATGTTGCGCTTTTGCTCTCACTACCTTCCCGAGTAGAGGTAGCAATTAGACAAGTATTCCATGTCTCCTTCGGACTCCCCCTAGATTCTTGCTGGTGGGGAAAAAAGGCACCACTTGTTTGACATGTTCAATCTGCTCCTGTTTGCTCTTGCTAAATGAGGATGTCATCAAAGAAAGCGAGCACATATTGGAAGAAAAATGGCTGCAACATTTTGTTCATGGGTGCCTGAAAGGTGGGCGGTGCATTAATCAACCCAAATGGCATCACCTTCGACTCATACAAACCCCTTTTCGTGTGGAAAGCTGTTTTGTGCTCATCAGCCTCTTTTACTCTAATCTGATGATAGCCTGATCGTGGATCTATCTTTATGAAGAATTGAGCACCCTTTATCCAACAGATCATTAATTCTAGGAATTGGAAGTCTGTTTAATAGTAGCCTTGTTGAGATCCATGTAATAAATGTACATATGGTATGACCCATCTTTCTTTTTCACAAGGAGCCCTGGGGAGGCAAACGGAGGAGTGCTATGAGAAAGGAAATTCTTCTCAAGCATTTCTCGTAACTGTCTTGCCACTCCCTCCCGTTCCACTTTTGAAAGATAGTATGGAGCTTACTTCCAAGCTCCAAAATGGCACGATCAACATCCCTCTTTGGAGGTAACTAACATGACATATCAGCGAATGTGTCAACAAAATCTCAGAGCAATTGCTCAGCATTTCCATATCCTTGACCTCTGAAATGCTGCCCATATGAGTCGAAGCCACATTTAATGCATAAATGGCACTTTCTTTCTTGAGCTCTCGGGCCACTTATCTCATAGCACTGTTTTGCCCTTATGTGCAAAGCAGAGTCATGGCATTCTAGTCAACATCAAAATCCCCCTCGAGATTCCATCCAATCACATCCCGAGATAATGTCAATTGGACCCATGTCCAATGAAAAGAGATCATCGTGAGATAGTCGGATTCTCACATCTTGGCAACATAGTCTGCAACCTCAACTCTTAGCCATCGTCTATCATTGTGGCAACAAGCCCCACCTTCTACAAGGTCCTAGTGTGCACAAACATGCTCCGATCAACTTCAAATTGATGTCCCCAACGCAAGAGAGCCAATGCAAGATAACAAGAGCAAAGCCAGAAATTCTTGCAAGATGAGTGTGTGAAATTGAGAGGACAATGTCTGACCAAGCAATCCGAGAGCTGAAAAAGACCATTTAAGCAAAAGCCCCAAATTTTGAAGAGGGCAAATGTGCCCAAAATCCCAATAAAGCCAATGTCACTGCAAATCTAAGCCAAAAATGTCACATGTACTAGGCGAGGCCACTACAATAATCAGAAAATCTAGCAAAAGCCCCAAACTTAGCGAGGGCAATGCCCAAAAGACGGCAAATCCATAAAAGTCCCAAATTTCACTCAAAAGCCCCAAATGTCACCTATACCAGGACACTACAACAATCAGCAGATCTAGCAAAAGCCCCAAATTTCATTGCAATTTTGGAAATTGACTGCAATGTGCCTTAAAAACCCCAAAATTGGAATCGAATCAGCCCAATGTCACTGTAATTAGTGCAAATGTGAGGCTGCAATGTGCCTGCAAAAGACTATTGTCACAAATTGTAAAACGCTGGTGACCTGCTTTTTTAAACTCCAAATCTGTCTGCAATTTGCAATGCGCCTGCAATAGACTCAAAAAACCAGATTTGTCACGAATTGTAAAATGCTGGTGAACGTGCTTTTTTTTTTCCCCCTCTCGTAGACAATTTACTGCAAACACTCTCTCTTGCGCTCTCCCTCTCTCTCTCTCTCCAAACACACTAGGGCCCAGGACAATCGTCGGGCTGGACCCCCCCGAAGGTTTCATTCATGAAGAGAGAATATGAGTACAAGAGTTCAGCGTGGAAGCTGTGTTACAAAATTCCAACATGAATCCAAAAATACAAAGGAGCTCAAGCCTCATTCTTTTGGCGAGTTGCCACTTGTCTAATTTCTAGCCTAGTTCTAATCCCATGTCCATGGGTAAGGTCTCCTGAGGTCTTCTTTGCACTTGGTCACGCGAAAAAGCTCCTAATCGCTCGCGAGGCTACGCAATGCCCGAGTCAAGAACCTTTTTTATACCTGCAACAATGCTAATGCTTCCTATGGCACTGCCTCTCCTCGACAGCAGCCTTCGGGCCTTCTTCATGCTAGGCAATTGCAGTAAATTGAAGCTTCTAGTCCTTAAAATCATTCTGCAAGGGTTGGATAATCGCAGAACGTCTCAATTGTATAGGACAATCTATTGCTCAACCAAGAAAATTCCCATAGTCAAAGAGATGGAATCTCGAGATAAGATTATTTCAGAGATGGTTCTTCTAGCATAGATATTGAGGACTGGTTCCACAGGTTAGGCAAGTATTTTACTTTGTGTCCTAATGTTCTTAGAACTACATTTTCCACTTGACATTTTGAACGGCCTCTCTTGGTAGCGACAAGACAAAAATCATAAGATAGCCATAATAATTTTGTGTGGAATGATTTCAAGCGTGGTGCAACGAAGTCTTTCAGAAACCATTCAAGGACACAGGCTGCCTGCACAGGCACTTTTACCTATTCCTTCACACTACCTACTTCTTCTATACATTACATCTACATTATCAAAATTGTCACCATCTAAGCCCGTCTGGCTGAAAAGGTCATCTTCATCCTCAATCATCAGCCTCATGTGCAATCTTTTTGCCATGAGTGACTGAAATTCAAGCTCAAGTTTCAAGTGATACATGCTTTGATGACGACTTTGCACAATTTAAAGAAAAACCTAGTTTAGCAAATGGAGGTACCTTGTGGTATAAGACAAATTCCGCACAAAGAGACGACCTGTTTCTGCTACACTTTCCAACTGGGCTGCTGAAATCTCTTTTTCATGGGCATTCTGGGCAAAAGAGCTCTTTTGGGCTTGTGCTTCCCCTTCAGTACCATGTAGCTGTCCAGCCATGTCTTCTAATTGCTCCTCCACGTTCATTGGATCTGTGTGTGCATTGTTCTTTGCTGCAGCATTAGGTAATGTAGAATAATGTTCATCATCTTCGGAGTGACTCTCGTCGTCAGTGCTGGGACGTTCTGCATTCTCGTCGTCATCACTCCAATTAGTCCTCGTTCTACGTTTGAGGTAATCCAAATCTGACACGCTCTCGTCCCCAATCCAGTCGTTTTTTTCCGCAATAGGTATGTCCAAAGCGATAACTGCTCCGTCTGAATGCGTCTCATCCTTCACGGAAGCTTCGTCCTCTTCGCTTTCATCTTCAAAACGAATTCCCAAAGATTTCAAACTTGATTCACCTTTGCCTTTCTCTCTTAAAGGGCGAAACTCTCGATTCTCCACAGAATCGTTCTTAGGCTGCTTGTCCTTCTTTTTGGACTTCGCAGAACCCTTCATCTTTTTAGCTTCCTCGTTTCCTGCAACCGCGTCATCCGCCCAAAGCTTGCTTTTGCTACGTGGCTGCATGACTTGTAGGAATTCAAGCAGCTTAGGATCTTCCGAGATGTCCTGGCCTGCGTTCTCTGTTGGGACTTTTGCTTGTGGTTTGCGTTTGGCTTCAGACTCTTCTTCCTCATTCTCGGAAGCCTTGTGGACTTTACTGTGGGCAGAACTCCCCTGAGAATAGCGACTCCAGGGGCGTGAACCGTTGGAATCGCCAATTGGATGCGCTAGCTGCTCATCACCCACGCAGAGTAAGCATTAAAACCAGTACGAATGATCATCTAACAAATCATCTCCCGCGCAAGAGCACAAGGTGACGGAATACCTCGCACAGAAGCCGGGAAGTGTCTATGAAAGAACGGTTGAAAAAGTTCACTGCTGCCTGAGCCTCCTCCTCCGTGCGATACCCAACAAAACCGAACTGTCGAGATCGCCCATCACTGCCAAGCGGCGAGTGTCAAATGGAAGGAAGCACAACACCACAAAAGCAACCACAGCCGGAGCTCACCTGGTTCTCATTATCTTGGCATCTGTAACTTCGCCGCGTGCAGAAAAATGCTCCCGCAAACGATCTTCTGTGAGGTATTTGGGAAGGTTTTTGACACAAATTCTGGACCTGCAAAAAACGGATGAGCAGTTGGTTTGATAGAAACAACAATCAAAAAGAAGAAGGAGGCAGCAGGAAGTTACATGATGGAGTCGAGTGTCCAGACTGCGTCTCTGTAGAGAGTATGAGAGAGAGAGAGAGAGAGAGAGAGAGGCAGAGAGACACAAGGGTCTATGATACTTAAAATAAGGTGAAAACTTCACTTTGTTTAGAGAGAGTTGAGAGACACAAGGATCTATGATACTTAAAACAAGGTGAAAACTTCACTTAAACAAGGTGAAATTTTCACTAGACATGCCAACTCACAACGTTCTGGTGTGGAAGTAGGTGAAAATTTCACTTGTATGCGTTGTTCGATAAGATGGCTATGCCACAATGCTTCTTTGCCCTCGGATTTGGGAACGGGATGTAGGTAGGTGGTGTGCCTAAGAGTGTTTCTTCGGATTTGATGTTAGGCCAAACTCGATCTAGAGTCGACTGGAAGATTGTAATTGGTTGGTTGATTCTTTGAGTGAGTGATGCTTTCTCCTTGGAACTCGCAAGCACGCTTGATGCGTACGTTGGTTTCAGCCAATCGACGTTCGTGTCACAGAGGACAATGGTTAGGCTCGATGTATCTACCTTTGCCAGAGTTTCCTCGAAGGCCTAGACAAACTGATGGATGTTTGTTTTGTTTGCCCTCGATGATTTGTAGGTCGCTATTATGTGCAGGACATTATGCACCTTGTTATGGAAAGTTGCGCTTAATAGCTCTACATTGTTTTGCGCATGGGTTGTGTGTGAACTCGGGTTTGTGTGTATCAACACCCAGACAGGAGACATTGTCAAGTGGGGAGTTTGGCTAGGCCGGCACATCTATTAAAACATAGCACATGTGTCCTAAGATGGGCTGAATGAGAACCGTGGAACAAAAGGGTAAAAGTTCATTTGATTATGATATTTAGTATGGATACAAAATACGAAAACAGCTACTATAGTGTTGATGCTAGTGCAACTGCTAGTGGTTGGTGCTGCTATACTACTACTAGTGGTTGGTTTGTGGAAGAAACAGATCCTCTGTATAAAGGTCATGTCTTGTCTATATTCAAATCATTATTGTGGTCCCAAGCCAACAAACTTCCTTAGTGAGACCTGCATAGATCTTACACTCTGCATATTTGAAGTATCACTATGGCAAAAGGGTTGATCTTCATCTTTGCTTTAATATTTGACACATGAAGATGGTGGGCTGGCCTGAACTCAAGAGGTATTTTTCTTGTCTCTAGATCAATAGGAGGCCTATGAAGTTTTCTTATCTGAATCACAAAAGTCTTGAACTCAACAAGCTTGGTATTCTTGATTTCCTCCCTTGCCCTATTTTGCTTGGAGTCCATAATACCAGAAGCTTGCAGCATGCCCTGCACAACAATAGTGTCATCACCTTCACCCTCCTTAGAGTCATAATCTTTCTTGGGTGGAGTAGGCTTCTGTTTCTTCCCTGCACCCTTCTTACTGCCCTCTACATTTGGTCTAGGAGAAGAATATGTCTTAGTCCTCTTCTTGCTCTCACCCTTTGTGGTCGTCTTCTTGCTGTCAATCTCCATTGATGCCCTCTCAATGAAAATATAGGGCACCAATACAGGTAGAACATTAGAGTCGGTCCTTACTTCTTCTTTGATCCTCTATCTCAGGTCCACAAGATAAACCATTTCAAAATCACAGTTGATCTTTGAAATAGAGATCTCCCACATAGTAGAGATTGCACCCTTGGTGATTGAAAAGGTGACCACCTCATTAGGCCCATCCTCACTGTAGGTAAGTGACCCTATAAGGTCATAGCATTTGTAGTCCTTCTCGTCCTCTAAGAGGATCGCACCCCTTGCCAAATACAGCAACAACCGATTGTCTTTCTACTCCAAGTACTATCTGTTGGGTAGATAGTCATGTGTGGCAATGTCCTCAAGTGTTCCTTAAGAGGTTGCAACCAACTTCTGCTAACTCAGTGGCTTCAGAAGGACTTTAAAATTTCCTATAGGGGGAAAAAATATTTACATTATGGGACTTATAAAATTTGAGAAAATTTACAGAGGGGACATGAGAAAATGCTAAAAATAGGTAGCATATGGATTTAGAAAGCATGCTTGGACGTACATGATATAGACATATTACACTAAGTGACCCCCTTGATAATAAATCATGAATTGAAGTGTAACCTTTTCATTAGTTCTCATGAAATCAAAGTAGTCAAAGGTTTAAAGTTTGCCAGAGGTTGTCCTCTCCATTGTTGCAGCTCAATATTTGTGACTCTATTGGTTGCCAAGCTGTTGCATCTACTGCAAGGTCTCTCGTTTGATCCTCTCGGCTATCTGCATTAGTGTTTCGTTGCTTGAAGATCCTTAGAAGGTTGCACAAACTTGTATTCATGGCTTCTTCCTTTGTGGTGTCTTTGGTACTGTTGCATGGTTGCACTTGGGACCTTATTTCTACACAAATCCCTTGCTCTATTGTCCATTGTCTGTGTTTTTTCTCTCAAGGAATCTCAGTATTGCATTCCACCTCTTTAAAGTGGGCTTGCCCAACTGTAAAGAACTAAAAAATTGGTTGTTTTTCTAGTTAAGGGAAACCTTATAGTCGTTAATCACATTGATTTCCATAAATGGTATCTGTCCCTTTTGTTGCTAGTAAGGCCTTCGTGAAGATGTGTAAAAAGAAAGGAAAAATAGGTATTTTTGTAGATATTTCTTTTTATTTTAAGGTGATTGGTCCACGTATGCTCCATTGAATTATTTATAGGCTGGTGTAAGGGGCTTTAAATGCATGCATTCTGTGTGTCCATCTTCTTTGGCCTGCTCTCTCTCTCTCTCTCTCTCTCTCTCTCCCCCCCCCCAGCTTTTTGCCCTCTTTTCCACATTGCACAAGCAAGCCTTATGAATGATTTATGAGCGTTCACCTACTGCAACATTTGATTGCCTCAAAAATTGCTTGATATAGAAAGGTAAACGGAAGAAGAGTCCAAAGAGGCTTCTATGGACATTGCATGTTGTCCTATTCAAGGCAATCAAATGGTCGAGGGATCTCAGATGCTCTCCTCTTCATCACCTTGTGCTATGGCTGGAAATGTTGTTTGTCTCTATCATTGAAGACTATTGCTGAACAACGCTATTCATCTACGTCTTCTCCTCAGAACAAGTGATACTTCTCTATTGCGATTTCCAACATATGTTTCGTGGCTTCCAAAAGTAACAAGAGGTTCCTGTTGCCCTCGACTATCTCTATTTGTTTTGATCACCATGATTATCCTTGCTACATGCTTCTTCTTAGATCGTTACATGTTGCAGAAGCAAATCAGCTGAGGGAGGACTTTTGTTCATCGAGATTCCGATAATGAATTTCTTCCCCGTGCAAACATTGCATTTCTTTCTTTGTTAAGGTTGGAGAACTTTTTGTAATTTGACATGTGGTAGCAATCTAATAAATACAACCTACACTCTTCTGTAAGGTTCTTGAAGCAAGTCAACCTTGTAGTTGATTGAGCCTTTTCTCCAATATTTTAACGCACTTAAAGGGCTGGTTGTGGTGCCATTTGGTAGCTATTCAGTTCTTTAATTTTTATTGCATGCTCTCTCCATTGAGGTACTCGTGAAAGTGGAAAAAATGTCAACAAAGTAAATTTCCTTTAGGCATATTGAATCATTTGATGGCAAAGGTTTCCATACTTGCCAGACCCAAGTCAAGTATTTCTTGATGTACAAAGGTTTGTGGCCCTCTGCCCAGCACACAAGGGAGATCAACATCACTACCGATGAAGAGGACATTGAAGAGCAAGCATTGGTCATTATTGTGCTTAATCTTCATCCCAATCTCATTCACTTGGTCATAGGAGCTATGTCATTAGAGACTGCTTGGAATGGGTTGGATCGACTCTATGGAGCAAGTGGCAAGCACTCTCGCATTGCGCTCAAGTCAAATTATTTGGGCTATGTTTTCTTGAAAATTAAAAGTTAAGTGACTTTATTAGTAAACTCCATAGTATCGCAACACAATTGGCCACCACTCATGCTAAGGTATAAGAGGAGGATGTCATTGTAGTGCTATTGAAGAGCATGCATGAACCTTATGAGAGCCTCATCACAACCTTAAAGCATCTCCCCGAACCCAATTTGGAAAGGATTATGAGTGCTTTGCTTTATGAAGAGTCACACATTAAGGCAAACAAAGGAGAGGGTGCATCTACATCGACTTAAGGGCAGGCCCTATTCATGGGTCGTGGAAAGAATAAAAAGTTTTTAAATGTAATTTTTGTAAGAAGAAGCATCATGATGAGGCCCATTGTTTTTTGAAAGAATCTCCACAAAGAAAGTGTCATCATTGTGGTGAAATAGGTTGTCTTGCAAACGATTGCAAGAAGCCACGTGAGGTAGGCAACTTTGTTAGCTCATCGAATGACACCTCTGATGAAATCTCTAAGAGAAAGAGGAGCTCATGGGTGAGTGGGTGTTGGCCAGCCAATGAGATGCAGGCTTAAGGATTTAGGGATGAGGACTATAATCCTTATCTTACTATAAGTACGTACACATTTGAATTGTGTGGTGTGGAAGTGAAATCTAAGCATAGGAGTTGGATAGTTTGGATCTCTTGTCTCCATGTCTTCTTCCTACTTCATAGAGAGAGATTTCTTCTTTTGGGAGACTTCCACCCGTCTTGAGCATTCCTTCTCTTAGTGAGCACTTTGATCTGTGTCTTCTAACTTTTTTTTGTACGAGATACCTCCAATTGTTACATTACACTTCTCATATATTGTTCCTCAATGATCCTAAAATGTTATTCAACCTTGGGTTGGGTTTGGTAGGTAGTGACAACTATCTCCCTCTTCTAGAGTGTTAGTGAGGTCATCAAAACTCTCCCCAAATTATGGTTTGACAATATGTGTCTCTTTCATGCCATCTCCACATAGAGGAAAAACATGACATAATGCCATTGCTTCATAGTTTTCATGACCCTCTGTGATGCATACACTTTGGAAACAAGAAAGCTTTCTTGTTTTGTGAGCAAGGTGATTGTTTGAAAAGGCTCATATTATGTGCAAAGTGCATGTTTCTTTAATGATGTCACGGTCCTATTTGTTTCTCTTTTGCACTTCCCCCACTTTAACTCTAGAAAAATCTATCACAAGGATAATTATGTTATTGGGAAAATTAGGAAGCCTACACATTATGAATTGCTTGTCTTGCCAGCTAGCTGTGAAATTGTGAACATATTTTGGGATGGATCAAACCATGTGAGCTTTAAGCTCCCTCAGCTAAGTGATCTCGTACTATAGCAGCCATGAACAAATATGGAGAGAGGAGAGGAGAAGAGTGGAGATGAGGAGAGAGGGAACAGCTAGAGAGCACACCATAAATGACTAACTGTACACTAGATTTAGTTGAAAATGTAGAATATATACAAACCCTTTTAGGGTTAGGGTTAGGGCATCTAACCATTTCCATTTTAGCACTCTATGTGTGAGTGTTATGCACAATATTAAGCACACAATGTTGAGATGGTTTCTCAACAGCTTCCCTCAAGATCAACATCATGAAGTAGGCCTTCCCTCAAGATGATGATTCTGGAGAATCGAAGAAGGACTGAACATTACATTCCATCACACCCCTTTAATGGGAATATCGTTCCTTTGCGTCAAACTAAGAGCTTGTCGTTACTTCTCGAAAATCTCTTTGTTAAGTGATTTGGTAAAGATGTTAGCAACATTCTCTTTTCTCTATCATAATGCTATAATGATGTGACCAAGTAACACTATTTCTTTGATGAAGTGCTCTCTGGCATCAATGTGCTTTGTCCAGGAGTGATATATTGGATTCTTGGCCAATGCTTGAGCTGACTTATTATCACAGTACATTGTTGTTGGCTTTGATTCATCAAAATAAACTATTTCTAACAATAGTCTTCTGAGCCATATAGCTTCACATGCACCTCTTATGGGTGCCCTATATTCTTCTTCTGTTGAAAACAAAGAAACAGTTGGCTGTTTGTTTGACAACCATGATATAGCACCTTGTCCAAGGAAAATTGCATATCCCTATGTGGATCTCCTGCTCTCATGATCTCCGGCATAGTTACTGTCACAATATTCATGCAACCTTGGATGACTTTCTTCTGTATTCTATTCCAAGATGTCTTATACGTCTGATGTACAAGGATCTTGACTACCTACAAAGTGGAGAAAGTTCAACAATAGATTCACGTCACAACTCGTATATACAAGAAGCAACAAATGAGCTCAGAGTGTTGAATGCTTCAACACCGGCTAAAACTTTTCTTTGAACTACATTTGTAATACATCTAGTTGCCAACATATGCATTACTACTCAAAGACAACTCAACTTCAGTCCCTTGCCATGCCAACCAAAGAGGAGAGCGCCAGTTCCACAACCTGCCAAGATGCAATTCCCATTGGTCAAAGCAACAAATTTTGATGGGAAGAAAGGACAGGTTCCACATAGCCATGTCAGATAGTTTGAGACCCGTTGGATTGGGGTTTTGACATTTTGCGAGTAAAATTTTTTGCAAGTTTGTGAGTTTTTCAAGAAATTTATGTGTGAATTTGTTGGAATATGAAGCCAAAGTGAGCCTAAAATGAGTGTTCTAGGTGTGTTTTATAGTCTAGTGAGTCCTAGACATGCCATGTGTCATATTGGGAGTCATCCCATATACACTGTGGCTTTCTAGAGTCTAGTGTCACACTATATAGTGTTGTACTTGTCTATTATATTAGTCAACATCAAGCTATCAATACATTGTGAGTATTTTGGTTATTGCCTTGCACTTGTACTTTCCTTCCTTTCCATTTTGCCTTTCATTACGCTTTCCATATTTCCATTCCATTCCTAGCTAGCTACCATGTCTCTTCATATGGTATTAGAGCCTTTCTTCCTAGCCCTTCCCTTCCTCCTTGCTTCTCCATGAGGTAGAGGGTGGTCGAAAAGAGAAGCTTCCCTCTCTTCTCTTGGAGGAGCTCCCCTTCCCTACTCCTCTCATTGAAGGCTTCATCAACATTGGGAATCTCCTTCAACGTTGTCTTCTCCAACTTGAGCTTTTGACACCTCTCTTCCCTTTCCTTGGTGAGCTCTTCTCCTTCCTTCAGCTACAAAGACGTCTTGGAGTGGTGTTGTTTCTGTTGCTCTCTTTGTGACCTATGGATGATGTGACGCTTCTATCTGGATCTGGAAGTAGAATCATGACTTTGTGTCTTCAGGAAGTTGTAGAGGACCTTGAGTACTACAATTTTTGTTTTACATCATTGCAATCCGAGTTTTCTATGAAAAGATATAGCTCCTGAAAAAAGTGACGAAAATTATTCCTGCGCGCGAATTTTGTTATGAAGCTCAATGATTTGATAGCCCGCCGAGCATGATGTAGCTAGCTCAACGTGGAGCTATCCATCCTCTTCATCATTGGCCTCTGATCCAGCCCACCATTTTTTCCTTCTGCCTGACATTCTCTTGGAGCTGCTACCCACAAGTTGGTGCCTATATTTTGCCCGTCATTCTCTTGGAGCTGTTGTCCTTCTACTTCTGTCTGCCATGAAGAAGTTCCATGCTGCCTCTGTCTTCCCTGCCTGTCACTTGATGTGAGCTCTTGACATTACATTGTGGTGACTCCTTCACGTGACTACTCCAAACTTTGGTGAAGACTTCCCGAGCTAGATGTGAGTTCTCCGATACTACTCTGACACACTTCACTACAATGATCTCTTTGATTAGTGCATTACATCGAGCTTGATGTAGACTACTCTACATCAACAAGTAACTTCTTCAACATTGCTTATTCGGTCGGTATCTGAAGTACTTCGCATTGATTGACTTCCCGATTGGTCGTGGTACCTGACGCTTCTACTTCGACAGTGATGACTCTCCTTCCAGCATTTCGAGAGTCATCATGTGATTGCTCCATGTAGCTACCCCATGGACTTCACTGACACATATTTTGGGGCATTCCTAACTAGCGCTTCATCGACATTGTCATCTACTCGTAGGGATGTGCACACATGTGCCTTAGCTACTTGGAGGACATCTCTTACTTCTAAGAGATCTATTTTTATTATTACTACATGCTCGATGTTATTTTGGGCTCCTCTGCCTTGGGTAGTCCCCCTAAAATGATATGTATTAAGAATTTTTTGTTTTCATTGAGTCTAAAGGTCCTCTACCTTGGATAGTCCTCCTAAAAATATGTATTAGTTTTCCTATTTTTTGGTGTGTTGCTTCCTAACATGTCTTGTTATGAAGCCAAGGGGGGGTGTACTCTGGGAGCCATATGTATTGGCTTTGATAGGTCTCATTATCAGGCCCAGCCGAGTTCCGAGATATTGGTGTATTCCTAGACCTATGAGCTGGTCATGTAGCCATGATATAACGTAAGCCTCCGAGCATGTTGAGTCTCAAGCCATGAGAGTGCTTAGATCAACCTCTGAACACGCTCAGATTTTAGCCTCTGAGTTACATGGGGTGCACATCTTGATGACTGTCATTGTCATGTTCTGTTCTTTGTTCCATTCTGGTAGTCTCTCACCTTACCTTCATGGGGGGGTGTTGGAATATGAAGCCAAAGTGAGTCTAAAATGAGTGTTCTAGGTGTGTTTTATGGTCTAGTGAGTCCTAAACATGCCAGGTGTCATATTAGGACTTATCCCGTATACACTATGGCTTTCTAGAGTCTAGTGTCACACTATATAGTGTTGTACTTATCTATTGTCTATTATATCAGTCAACATAAAGCTATCAATACATTGTGAGAGTATTTTGGTTATTGCCTTGCACTTGTACTTTCCTTCCTTTCCATTTTGCCTTTCATTATGCTTTCCATATTTCCATTACGTTCCTAGCTAGCTACCATGTCTCTTCATAATTTTATAGCTAGTGGCTAGTTATAATTCTTGCATATCACCATGCAAATATAAATGATAATAAAACCAGGAAATATATTTCATAAACATAGGAAACACTCAATGGAAACCATGGACCTAGTTCTATTAGAGGTGGATCAATAGATCACCATTAAGCTATAACAGCAAGCAAGCAGTAGCCAAGCATCATTGCATTCATGGTTGAGCCAAGCATAAATAGCTGAAACAATAGCTCGCCGGCGAGCTATAAAGAAAGGGTGCCAAAAGCTTTTTTCCCAGATGGCATTTTGGGGTTTCATGTAAAGGTACCCATGTTTGCAGTCGTTTTCAAGGTTTTTGGGCCTTTTGAGCTCACTTTTGGTGTCAAAGAGGTCAAATTGTGCATGTTCAAAAGTTTTGCTTCTTCCAAGGAATTTATACCCCTCTGGCAACATAGTTCAAGTTTTGTTTTTTTCCAACGAATTTGTACCAATGGAGCAGAGTAACGATGATCATCCGTAGGTCAAATATTTGAACATTTGTAATTTTTAGTTTTGTGGGAGATGTGTTTGTTTGTCTTAGGTCCTCTACATGTAAGAATACAAGTTGTGTGTAAAACAATATTTTAAATTTCTCCCAATGCTAAATGCATAGTTCTGCTTAAATTTTCCCATTAAAAAAAATCATTATGGTTGAGTCAAATCAATCCTGGTAGCTAGAGATCAAGGTGTTTGTGAGAGTTCTACACCATACGATCTTTAATGGCATGCCATGAGCTATAGAAAAAATTCAACAAAAACTTACAAAACTTGCAACAACTTACTTGCAAAATGCCAAGCCTTGTTGGATTGCTAGTGGCTTTGGAATGCTACCTCATGCAATGAAGAAAGAACAATTTGCAGCTACCTTTGATGGTAAGGCAATGAATTGGTTTATGAAATATGGCCTTTATAATTTTTTGCATTATGATACTTTAATAGCTACATTCCTAAATAAATTCAAAAAAGAAAAGACTTTAGAAATAGTGCTTAAGAAGCTTTGGAATATGAAGCAAAAAGACCTATTGGTGGAAGACTATGCACAACAGTTCAAAAATCTGAACCAGAGGCTAGCCGGCCCACAAAGGCCTTCTGAAGAGCAACTTGGTGGTTACTTCTGCAAAGGATTGAACAAAGAATTGCAAACTGCGGTGGCAAGAAGAGACCAATTGGCAGGTGCAAATGACATCAACAACCTAGTGGATGCAGCCAAAAGAGCTAAGAGGAGATGTGGATATCACAATAAATCAAAGAAAGGAAAGAAGAAAAAAGCCCATGACTCTGACACAAATTCAGACACTGAAACTGATTCTGATGCGAAGGATGATGACAGTGATGACTCAGAGTCAGACAGCTTTGATGAAGAATCCAAAGAGGAATGGTCTAGCAAAAGGCAAAAGAGGAAGAAAGACAAGAGGAAAAAGACCAAGGAGAAGGCAAAGAATAAAAAGAAAGATGACAAGAGCTCAAACTAATACTCTAGATTAGAGCAAATGATCAAGGAACAATTACATAATCTTCAATTATCACCCAACAAGGACAGGAATTCATGTGAGTATTGTGGCAAAGATAATCATGACAAAGAGAAGTGTTGGTACAACCCAAACTTTAGAGGGAGGGTACCCCCTCACGTTCAAGAAGCAAAAAATGTCACCCCACCACCAGTAGTCAATCAAATTAGAGTGGGAGGACCAATGTAGCAAAGATTTAACAACATTGCACCAAGAAGACAAAACAACTAGAATTGGGGAGCTCAACAAAGACCCAACATGAATCACCTATGGGGTGGATGGCAACAAACAAGGTCCATAGTGTGAATTATGGTGTAAGCATAAGGAGGAGAGAGGCATTCCAATTGTGCACTACAATGCAAGAGGAAACCCAAATCCCCCACCCCAACCACCACTAGGAATTAACAAGGTGTTTCTCACTCACATTGATGAATCGATAGAGCCAATGCAACAAAAGCATATTTTGACTGTCAAAACAGTCCATAGAAACAAATGAAGCCAATTATCTCCGGAAGTGGAGCATGGAGGCATCAAATGCAAAAACAAGGAGGACGTGCTGCAATGGGAGTAATGAGGTCCAAAGATAAACAACCACTCCCAGGTTTGGGGGATCTCTTAAGAGTTTAATTAAGTCAATTGATTAGATTGAACAACAAAAGACTAGAAACAAAGCCTTAGAGCAAATCCTGCAAATCAATGTGGCCAAGGAAGCAACAGAAGCTTAGATACACAAAGCAGGAAAACCAAAATTGGATCCAAGTCCAACAACACAGTATCCAACTTCAAGCTTCCAACAGTATTACCAACAAATAATGAGGAGAGCATTCATGCAAAAGATGGTAAACCCTCACAATTGCTAGGACAAATAAACATAGCAAGACATCCAGATCATGAAGAACAACAAAATCACAGTCAGCTACATCAAAAAGATGCCCTAAAGGCACATATTCCGACTCCACTTAGACAAAAGTCGGAGAGTAATCAAAAGGCCGAGAGTAGCCATAGCCGACACCTAGTAGTAAATTTGACAAGGGATATACATCACATGCATGACAATAGTGTAATCTTGAAAAAGGACGTTGCCCACGGGTCAACAAACGATAGTCCATCTGATGCCTTCTTCAAAGAATTATTGGACTCCAAAGTCCAAATTACATTGGATCAACTACTAAATTTGGTACCAGCATTTAAGGCACAATTATTCCAAGGCTTACAAAATGACAATCTCCTTAAACCCTCTTAAAACACCAGAAGGAATGCTCGAGGGGGAAGAAGGGGAAGCTGCATATATCTATACCTCAAATGTGGAAGAGGTGGATTACAGATTACCCACAATTGATATAGTATACAAACGACAAACAATATTGATGTACTTTATTGATGGAGGATCTAGTGTAAACATACTGTCTGAAGAATTGTTCAAAAAATTATGTTGTAATGAATTAGCTCCAGCCCCATTCCAAGTATGAATGGATGATTAGAGGAGGATTCAGCACACTGGGCATTCTCAGAGGCCAAGAAATCAACAAATGGGGATTAAGCTTCACTATCACCTTTGTTTTACTTTGAATGTAGGAAAGAGACAACTCCTACTCCATGCTCCTTAGAAGACCTTGGCTCAAGGCTGCCAAAGTAAAACAAGATTGGGGAGTGGAGAGAATTACAATTAGAAAAGGTAAGAAAAAGCTTAAGATATCTCTAACAACAAAGAAAACTTTCCCTTGCCATATGCAACCATTGTAGGGAGAAGATGTCAACATGGTAGCTAAGTTAGAAGAAGATGAAGAGTAAATGTTCCTCTAAAGGAATCCATCAGTTGTACCTCTATTTGAGGTAGATGCCCTGAGCATTATGGGGAAATACATTAATTCGGACAACAAACCACAACATTCTGATGTGACTGTCCAAACCACATAGGTGTGAAGATAGTGGGAGAGAGGGAAGGAGTCTCACTTGCAGCTTTGTCACATACACAATGGGGGAATACACACAAAGGTGGAGGCTGAAAATAGTTTTCCTCTTCTTAGTTGTGAAAGCCAAAAGAACTCTTGTACAAAGAAATAGAAGAACCCTATATGTGGGTCTCAAACCAAACTCAACTAACTAAGGTGGCATACTAACTGAGCCACGAACTAGTGTAGATAAGGATAGCTGTCATCCAGCTATTATTCGTGGGCGGTGTACCAACCGCATCTCCAGCTAACAAGTCGGTGACATAAATGCACAACAGTCACCCTGGCATATCGCGAGTGGAGCTCGATATCTCAACACTCCCCCTCGAGCTCAATCCCAATTCCTGCACACCAAGCAAGTCTCTGAACTTGCGCAGCTTCTCTGCGCCCAATGCTTTTGTGAAGATGTCAGCTACCTGATCCTCTGTGCTGACATAAACTAGATCAATAAGACCTAGTAACACTTTCTCCCACACATAGTGATAATGCACCTCAATGTGCTTTGTTCTAGCATGAAAGACTGGGTTCTTTGCCAAGTGTATACTGCTCATGTTGTCACAATAAATGACAACAGGCCCATCTGTAGACTGATGCTTATCATAGAGTAGCTTGTGCAACCAAGCTACCTCACATGCAACCATTGCTGCACCCCTGTACTCAGCCTCTGTGCTCGACAAGGCAACTGTAGGCTGTTTCTTGCTGCTCCAAGTGACTGCAGCACTCCCAAAAGAGAACACATATCCACTGGTAGATCGTCTATCAGAAATACTACCAGCCCAATCAGCATCAGTGTATCCATGCAACTGTATCTGAACCCCAGCCTCATAAAATAGTCCATACTGCAATGTGGACTTCACATACCTGAGTATGCGTCTAGCCGCATCCAAATGCGGTTTCCTTGGAGCCTGCATAAACTGACTTACCAATCCAACAACATAGCTTAGATCTGGCCTGGTAATAGTCATATAAATCAAACTTCCTACTATGCGTTTGTACATAGTAGGGTCTTCCAAAAGCTCACCTGCATCTGTGCTCAGCTTCACATTCTGCTCCAAAGGAACTGAAATAGGCTTACAGCCTGTCATCCCATATTTGGACAGCATGTCCAATCCATACTGCCTCTGCAAGAGCTGTATCCCACTTGGTGATCTAATCACCTCAATGCCCAAGAAATAACGCAGCTCTCCCAAATCCTTCATCTCAAACTTCTGCCTCAATAGCATTTTCACATGAAGGATATCTTCATCACTATCACCTGTGATGATCAAATCATCAACATAAATGACCAACAGCATAATCCCTTTCTCTGTTTTTCTCACATAGAGTGAGAAATCTGCCTTGGAAATCTGAAAGCCAATAGTGACAAGATACTGTCCTATCTTGTCAGACCATGCTCTAGGTGCTTGCTTCAAGCCATACAAGGCTTTCTTCAACCTGCAAACAAACTCAGGATGAGTAGCATGAACATAGCCTGCTGGCTGCTCCATAAAGACCTCTTCTTGCAAATCACCATGCAAGAAGGCATTCTTTGCATCCATCTGATGCAAAGACCATCCCTTTGATGTAGCCATAGCAATGGCTGCTCTTACGGTTGCCATCCTTGCAACCGGGCTGAAAGTTTCTTCATAATCAATGTCATATGTCTGTGCATACCCCTACCAGGACACCACAAACTTGGCTTGCTTTCTTGAGCTCCTTACCACGAACAAGGCTCTGATACCATGTAAAGAATAAGGGAGAGAGATAGGAGACTCAAGTTCAGCTTTCTTCACAACACACAAAAGAGAGAGGACACAAGGTTGGAGGGTGAAGCCTTTCTTCACTTTTTCACACAACAACAACAATACAATAGAAGAGGGAAATACCCTATATGTCAAATCCTAGAATACGTGGTTCATATGTGAACCCAAACCAAAAACATACGTGGTAGTCTAACTACACCACGAGTACAACTAACATAGGCGGTGACATAAATGATAGTCATCCAGGAGATATATCGGGGGTAGAGCTTGATATCTCAACACACACAGCAGAGTGGATTAATTCCAATGGCTTTTTACTCTCTTGAATATGCCTAGGAAAAGGTTTCCTTGCCTGTTTTCCAAATTGATAGGCTTCACAAACCTTGTGCATTTCTGCAACCTTGAATTTAGGCAATCCTGCAACAATATTTTGGGCTTGCATTGATTTAAGTCACTATATATTAACATGACCAATGCGTTTGTGCCAGATATCAATATCTGCAACTACACCGGTCCCATGTGCAAACATTGCTGTACTCAATTCAGGCATGTCCGCATCCAACGTAAACATCCTGCCCTTCTTCTTTCCTTTTGCTATCAAGCGACCATTATTTTTCATATCCTCAACAAAGCATCCATGAGGATTAAATCTGACCTGCAAGCCCTGCTCAACCATCTGACCAACAGAAACCAGGTTCTTGGTGATGTTCGGGACATGAAATACATCAGACAAGTATTTCTTTTTCCCATCTTGCATAAACAAAGGAATTTTCCAATCTGCACAATAGGATGTGCAGTATCATCACCAGTCTCCACAAATCCTGGTTTTTCCATTTTCCTTGCATCCTGCATCCATTCAGCATGACCTGTCATGTGGTTTGATGCACCTGAGTCAACATACCACACATCATTGCTTTCTTCTGCACTTGTCACAGAATTTGTCATATGCTGCACCATAAACAAATGCTCATTTCTGTCATCACCCTGTCTACTAGAGGATGCATAATTGCCTTGCTGCAATTTTCCATTCATAATGTCATTCTGCTTTTTGTAGCAGTCTTTAGCCATATGCCCCATTTTACCACAGTAGTAGCATTCAACATTGCTGTTTGCATTTTGGCCTCTCTGCCATCCACCACGACCTCTTTGGCTCCCCCTGCCTCTAGAGTTACCACGTCCTCCTGCATAGGACTGGTTTTCTTGCATTTGCTGCATATTCTGATTTCTACCATGGCCTGCAAATCGGCCTCCTCTACCCCTGCCTCTACCTCTGCCAACATTTGAGTAGAAGACAGTTTCTTTTGAAGTTCCTGCTAAAGAAGATGCACCACCATTTCTCTGCTCTTCAGAAATTAGAAGAGCAATCAACTCCTCAAAATCAGGAAATTTTTCACGGACGGCAATGGATGTCCGGAACTGTGCATAATCCTTTCCTAGACCATTCAAGGTCATAGAAACTAAATCGTCATCATCCACTGGCGACCCAATGGAAGCAAGTGCATCCGCAATTTTCTTCACCTTCATGTGGTAGTCATTGATGCTCATATTTTCTCTCTGCACATTGTGCAGCTCCTGCTTGAGCTGCATTTTCCTGGCTTGCGTATTTGTGCTGTACATTTTTGCCAAAGTATCCCATGCCTCCTTTGGCATACTTGCATCTTGAATATGCACAATCATGGAGTCCAAAATACTGATAGACAGCCAGTACATAACTTTCCCGGCTCTCTCATGCCATCCTTTGAATGCCTGCATTTCCTGTTGATTGGGAACATTAGGAAGAACAGGTTCTTCTTCATTTCCTGTAATGAACTCCCAATAGCCTTTTCCCATCAAGAAATTCGTCATTTTAAACTTCCATGCCTGGAAGTTGTTCTTGTCAAGCTTTTCAGTGACAATCTGTGAAAGAGAATCAGATGCCATTATAGAACACTGCAAAATACTCTGTTACTACAAAAAACACAGGTTTTGCCTCACACGGGTAGATCTGCAAAACTGACGAAAGTGGTATTTCACCACACAGTCACTTCCTAGTGACGATTTTGCATCAACAGGCAATAAGGATGATTCTGCAACTCCCAATGTCTCTGTGCATAGGCATACGATGCAATTTCTGCGGCAACTTTTCACCGACCTGCAGAACAGTGGTCGCACAGCAAAAACAGGGCCTTTTTTTGAGTGCCTGCGAAGAACTTTCGCCTCCAAAACGGGCCCCGAAATATAATGCCCTCTCGCCACACCGCGAAGGGCGTCTCAATCTGAGACAGTGCACTCTTGCACTTCCAGCTATGCTACCTGAAGAGATTTGCTCCCAAACTCGAAAAAGGAAAGCAACACTTGTCCTCTTACCAGGACACTGCGAACTTAGTTTGCTTTCTTCAGCTCCTTACCACGAATGTGAAGATAGTGGGAGAGAGGGAAGGAGTCTCACTTGCAGCTTTCTCACATACACAATGGGGGAATACACACAAAGGTGGAGGTTGAAAACAGTTTTCCTCTTCTTAGTTGTGAAAGCCAAAAGAACTCTTATACAAAGAAATAGAAGAACCCTATATGTGGGTCTCAAACCAAACTCAACTAACTAAGGTGGCATACTAACTGAGCCACGAACTAGTGTAGATAAGGATAGCTGTCATCCAGCTATTATTCGTGGGCGGTGTACCAACCGCATCTCCAGCTAACAAGTCGGTGACATAAATGCACAACAGTCACCCTGGCATATCGCGAGTGGAGCTCGATATCTCAACAATAGGCACACAAAATCGAACAGAAGTCATATGCAAACTCTGTCAAACTAAAGGATAATGATGTAGATCAATCAAAAACTGAGGATGTAGATGTAGATCAATCAAAAACTGAGGATGATATCTTGTAGGACAATTGTAAAACATGTGTGTAGGCCATTATTGAGGTAGAGCAACAATTTGAAGAACACATGAATCGAACTACAAGACTAAAAGAGGATGACTTAGAGGAGATGAATCTTGGAGATTGCCATTAACCACAAAAAATTCTTATAAGCACTGGGCTTCAGAAGCCATTCAAAGAACAGCTAGACATTTGCTAATGGAATTCAAAGATGTGTTTGCATGGCACTATACTGATATGAAAGGGGCAGATCCTACATTCTGTCAACATAGGATCAACTTGAAAAAAGATGCAATTCCAATGGTCCAATGAATGTATAGAATGAACCCCAATAATGCCAGACAAGTAAAAGAGGAGCTAGATAAACTACTCAAAGTTGGATTTATATATCCATTGGATCATGTCACATGGTTGTCACCAATTGTCATTGTTCCAAAAAAGAAAGGCAAATTGAGAATATGTGTGGACTATAGAAAGTTGAATGCTACAACAATTACTGATCCATTCCCACTCCCATTTTGTGACTCGGTCCTAGATGCAGTTGTAAGTCATGAAATCTACAATTTATTTGATGGATTCAGTGACTATAATCAGATTAGAATGGCCTTAGAAGCCTAGGATAAAACATCATTTATAACTGAGTGGGGAGTCTTTACATCTAATGTAATGACATTTAGACTCAAGAATGCACCACCAACTTTCTAGAAGTACATCCAGGATGTATTTGCAAAATGTATTTGCAAAATACTTAACAACTCTCATGCGAGTTTTTTTGGATGATTTCTCAGTATTTGGCAAAAGAAATGAGCACCTTGATCATCTTTGACTATGCTTTGAAAAGTGCAGAGTGGCTATCAACCCTGCTAAATGTGCATTTGCTATCAAAAGAGGAGCCATTTTAGGACATATCATATTTGAACAAGGAATGGAAATTGATCCCAAGAAGGTATCAGTGACACAAAAGGCTAACCCTCCAAAGACTGTTAAGCAATTGCAAAGATTCATTGGTCAAATCAAATTGCATTATAGATTTGTAAGATACTTATCTGAAATATCCTATCCACTAACTAAGCTGACAAGAGAATCAGAATCATATGTATGGGGAAAGAACAACAAGAAGCCTTTGATATCTTGAAGAAGATGTTAGCCATAGCATCCATACTCCATGTTTTTGTGGATGCATCAAATGTGGCTGTTGGTGCAATCTTAATGCAACAAAAGAGAGAAAAGTGGTTCAGACCAATATACTATGCCAGTAGAATTTTGACAAAGCATGAGAAGAATTATGCAGTCACTGAGAGAGAAGCACTTGGAATGGTATATGCATTGCACAAGTTTAGGCACTACCTACTTGGAAACAAGGTAATTTTTCATGTAGATCATCAAGCACTCAACTGACTATACCCCAACTGACTAGTAGACTTGCAAGATGGGTGCTCTTGCTAGAGGAATTTGATTATTCAAGTATACATAGGCCTGACAAACATCATGCTATTGTAGATTACTTGAGTAGGTTGACATCAGGAGAAGATTTGATAAGAATACCAAATGAGCTGCTTGATGCATAAATATTCATGCTCCGAATAGATAATCTTCTAGATTGGTACGATAAAAGGTTATTCTTTCTTACTGGATGGTCTAATCCTTGACTCTTTAACCAGAGATCAAAGGAAAAAGCTTGTCTTGCAAATCAAGCCTTATTTGGTCATTGCAAGAGTTCTCTATAAGAGAGGAATAGATCAGGTCATAAGGAGATGTGTACAAAGTCATGAGCAAAAGGCTATCTTGGCAGAAGCTCATGGAGGATCAACAGGAGGCCACTTTTGAGGGGGAATCACAGGAAGAAAGATCATGCAAGCAGGTTTATGGTGGCCAACAATACTTAAAGATGCTCATAATTATAAAAAATCTTATTTACCATGCCAAAGAGATGACAGACCACTTGATCATGATAGAATGCCACATCAACCCATCCTTGCATTAGGCCCAGTTCAAAAATGGGGACTAGATTTTATAGGTCCCATCAACCCAGCAACAAAGTACATAGGAAAACCAATACATCCTAAGTGCAATTGATTATTGCACAAAGTAAATGGAGGCTATAGCCCTCAAAGACAGCAAAGTAAAATCTACTACATAAAATCTGCTACATGGTTTCTATACCACAATATTACCACAAGATTTGGTGTCCCTATTGAAATTGTATCAAATAGGGGGACACACTTCATCAACAAGACAATCAAAAAAGCCACAAAACTACATATGATCCTTCACAAGAAATCAATAGCCTACTACCCACAAGGGAATGGTCAGGCTGAAAGTACAAACAAAAGCATGAAAAAAATATTCAGGAGGATAGTGGTGGCTGACAACCCTACAGATTGGGAACAAAAGTTTGATTCTATATTATGGGCACTGAGAAAAGTCTACAAGGTGGCTATAGGTATGACACCATTCCGATTGGTATATGGATGTGAAGCTATAGTTCTAATGGAATTTCTGGTAGGAACCCTAAGAGTGGTTGCAAAACACAGACTTTCCCCAAAAGCATCACTCCATTTTAGGCTTCAACAACTATTACAATTGGATGAGGATAGGATTTAGAGTTCATATAGTGCTAACATTATTAATAAAAGAAGAGTTGCTTGGATCAATAGAAACATAAAATTCAAACTATTCAAAAAAGGTGATCTTGTATTCATGTTCAACACAAAATTGGGAAAGAGGTCGGGGAAATTCAAACTTAGGTATGATGGCCCATACAGAGTAATAGATGTGCTAGAACAAGGTACTTTTCAATTAGTTCACCTTCATGGCAATGTCTTCAACAAACCAGTAAATGGATTTTGGCTCAAGCCCTATATCGGGCCTCCTTTAGCACCCAAGGTACATCTGGTGAGTACAATCACTTCTAATAATGACATTCCTCAACATGAAATTGCCATTTATGTCATACAGGTACTAGCAAGAAGGGATCTCTACATCTGACCATTGGCCTACTCTATCAAATAATCGATCTTCCAAGACTAAAGGCAATTTGACAAATGCACATGCCACACCACCAACTCCGAGGCATTCCACAACCATGACATTGTCTCGTGCACATCGCATAACCAACGTAATATGCACATAAGCCAGCCCACCACAAGCTTGGAAGAAGCTGACTGAGCCAAGTACAATGTCTCACCACTACACGACAAGAAGACAACGGACAGCTATCCACACCCCGATCTATTGACGACACAAAAAGAGGAACACCCTCCTAATTGGGAGCCACAAGACAAGGCATCCAATCATGGTGAATAAAGTAGAAGTGGAAGACAATGATCGCCAAGCAAAATCCACCCCACTCAACATACTTCGATCGGGCCCACACTCCGATTGCAGCCCACCCACAAGTCTGACGACCTCATTCCCACTTTAGAAACAACAAAGAGGCAATGATGCGACATTGATCCACACCTCAGCCAAACGCATACCCAAACACATCTGATTGTGATGAGACACACCGCCATCCGACTCCTCTTCGAGGCCTCGCCCATCGATGTTTGACTTCCACACCAGGCCTTGCTCCCCCATCAATGTTCGATCTCTACACAAGGTTTTGACTAACGATGGAACACTCCCAACATCATCACGATTATTCCAAATCGTACGAGAGCCAATCAATCTTCCACTTGACAACCACTCTCACACGAGTTGGGCACAAAATCACAATCCACATGCACAAACTGACTATGTGCACGGAAAGCTACAAATCACACTTGTACTTCGGCTCAGTTCACATGCATTGATCTCTAGTTCTCATTGACACGCTACTCCACTCTTACGAAGTTCACAAGCTACATGGCTCCCAAGCATTCACTCTCAATCGCACAATCGCAAGCTCCAATTATAGACAATTTGCAATTGGCACTCCTTAGTGCCACAATCATCGCTGCAGAAGCAATGACGAAGAAAAGAGGCCAAACACCAGTTTGAAAAATCCCCCAAAAAGAACATCACAGAGCTCAAGCCATTGGTGATTGAATTGCTCGAAGAAGACAAGTTGAATGAAGACGCACTCCTGCCATCCGAAAAAAATCAGATGCTCCAAGCAAGCTTCAAAGAGTTTTGGGTCTCCTTAGACCTCAATCACAATTGTAAGTGGCTTCAAAAGGTAGGATTATTTGCATTTGCTAGTTTACCTTGGAATGTGTGGAAATCCCAACCCAATGCCGCAGCAATACGAGAGTTTCCAAAAAACAATGGGCATGCATGCGCGAGGGTTGAGGGTGAATCCACAGCTAATTTAATAGGTCTCTAACCTACCTCTAACCTAGGAAGAGCTCTCTTGATAAAGACATTGAGGCTAAAATGAGAAAAGAATTCGGGAAACATCAAAAGATTATTTCTTTATCAATAATGTCCAAGATCCCCATTGCCATCAACAATTCGAGTGGTACTTGGAGAAGATTCATTGGAGAGGATTCAGCTCCTTGTAAAGATCAACACAATGAGTAGAGATAACTATGCAATTTTTTGAGCAGCAGAGAAAGGTAAGAAGGTATCTTGGGCTAATTTCCTTCACTCCAGGCTAATGAGCGAGGTCACAAAGAAGGACCTAAGCAACACAAATAAACATTCGAAGGTAGCTCCTTTTATTTTTCCCCTCTTACAATTTTGTTGAAAAATCTAAGGTCATGTTGCCAGAGATGCCTATGTCCCCCAAACAGAGGAGAGATCCGACCAAAAGCATGGCATGCATGCTCAAAAGTTAAAGTGGCAAACATTTGTAGATTTGCAAACCTTAAAATACAGTATAGATGAGGCACGTTAGTCAACATTTGGTAGATCTCTCTAGTAGATAGCTTATGGGATACACCCATTGTTGGGGAGAACCTGTAAGAAAGTCCTTCCAAGCCAAAGAAAATAAAAAAGACAAAGTTGATGCCAAAGAAGGTAACTGCCAAAACACTTGACAAACAGTCCAAAGCTGTTGGGGATGAGCTTGAGATAGTAATATGACACCATCTAAACGGTTTTTGGTATCTAATCCAACCACATAGAAGGCCACTTCAATGGCAATATATGATAACTCGTGCCTCTGTAATGGAAGTTGAAAATGCCATGGGAATTTTAAAGTCCTTTCATGAGCAACAAGGGACTACAAGCAAAGAGCTAACCCAACAAATTCAAAAATAAAGGAAATTGAGAAGATGTAGGCACTAGTTAACAAAAGCTAGGGCCAGTGAGCAATCCACTTTGCTCCATGCATCCAGCCCAGACTTTGTCAAAGCCAATATGTAACATGCCTCCAATATTAGAGCATTCCACTTCATTGATTTGGCATTGTTGACAATTTACCACATAGTCCTAGACATACATTTCATTTTCATCCAACAAAAGCATTGCTTTAGGTCCTTTGTATACCATGATGGCCACTAGGAATATACTTTTTTTTTCTTCATGTCATCCCTGTCAAGTATATATACATTTTTGTTGTGGAATAACAATATTGTCTTGCATATATCTGTGTGTGTGTGCGCGCGCGTGCGTGCATGCATGCATGCATGTATGTAGGTATGTACGTACGTATACATACATACATACACACACGCGCGCACACACACACACACACACACACACACTCTCACACATATAGTTATAGTTATATTAATATTAATATTTATATATACATGGGGAGGGCCATGGGTCCAAGGGTGCAAAGGCTCAATGATTTGTGGAATTTCTGCAATTCACACTACATATAGTTGTGGTGAGAATGCTCAAAGAAGCATGCCCTTAAATGACCTGTGGGTGCAAATTATATTCAAAGACTCGATGATTTGTGGAATTCTACAATTCACACTATGTATTGCATTTCGTGCATTCTTCATCATTGCACGAGCCAATATATCCAATGTTGATGGAAAATTTAATTGTATTATGCCTCCATGGGAGAGAACTCACACCAATTCATCTTTTGTATGCCTTACACTCTATAGCCCTATGGTGGGGCATGGATGTCCCTATCACAAAATGATTCCTCAAGCCGCTTACTCAAAGTCATAAACTCATTGAATTCATCCGTGTTTAGTATGAATGCAACCTAGAACATCTACGTGCATCACAAACCTATTGTTGCCTCAAACTTGGATGACCATAGTCCCTATAAGAAGCTGGTCATGAAGAGGATCCTTTGTGTAGCTGGCTAGTAGGCTAAGATCTTGTCCATAATGGAGTTAACTAGAGAAATCCCTCCACCAACTGAGAATGATCATGCACCACCACGCATAGAATAAAGAAAGAGCTATCAATCTGTGTAGACCTAGTAAGTTTTCCCATGTTGAGTTAGATTAAGTTGTAGTCTCCACTCCTAGTGGTTCCCTTCCATCAATTCCTTTAAGGATTAGCATTGCGACCATACTATTGTTAAAACTAAAATACTTTGGGTTCCCATAAGGTACATGTGTAGTCATTGAAGTAAATAGCTGGCAATTATGGTTGAGACTAAAGGTGATATTCATCTTCGAGCCCCCAACTTTCATTCTTGATTCATGAAAGCATCCATGTTAAATTCTCTCATAGTAGAGTTCGTCTTTCATAAATTCAAGAATTTACCTTTGATACTAAAATATGAATGCCCCTAACTGTCTCTATGTCGACAAAATGCATTGAAATCATCTAATTTGCATTCATCTTCACTACGAGATCAGAGAATTTTGATGAATTCGCCACTTGGTTTCTCTGCAAGTGCCTTGTATCCATTGTATGCACATCAAGTGCAACGTTATTTTTTGTTCAAGGAATAGATCCATGTTTTTTTTGCAATAATCTTTAGTGATTTTGATGAAATACAAAGCTCTATTTAATAAAAGGATTGAGGCATAACCCCAAATGTCCAAACGATCCAAAGTATGAAGTGGAAATGAAACACATGCCTATTTTACCCATGCTGCATGATTCACATACATCCTCAAACATTTTGTACCATAAAGGGCAAGGAATTGTTAAATTCACAACATTTTCTTCTTTGTCAATGATGGAATTTAGATTGTACATTTCTTTGCTTGCGCTACCAAACCTCTTGAAAATTAATTCCATGTTGTTGATTCATCTATCCAATTGATAAGAGATTCTCTGTTATTTTATTGCTATGAATTGGAATAGTTCTAGATTAAGCTCATGTGGAGTATTCTCACTCATTATTACATTCTCTTTTGACACTTTTGTTTTCATGCTTATTGTCACCTAAATCAAACTACCAAATTTTGTCATCATTGCCTACATAGATAGTTGACATTGTGCAACATGCTGCCTACGTAGATAGTTGACATGCTGCCAACATTGTGTCACGTGTTGTCGACCTTGATGAGTGAAACCTGATGATGCCACATGGAGGATCCTTGGATCAACATCACCTTTGTGCTTCTAGAATTCCAAATCTAAGGGTGTTTACAGACTAGTACCCGCCCATGGTGCAATTAATGCACGTGGATGATTTCTCACGGGTGCACTTGGTGTGTAAACATCGTTAATTGCTCAAAGCCCATTTTGAAGTCTTAGTCAGTTCATGCACTTCCGGCATGGAACTATCTGCCATTGGCCTGCTTGAACTCGGAGACATCTCTGGACTGTCTGTGGGCAGCCTCGATAGATTTTGGGGTGCCTTGGCCGCAATATTCAGAACAGCCATGGAGAGCCCCAGCATCATGCTAAGCAATGGGCATAAATTCTGTGTTGCATGCAGGTCCCCAGCTGGTGCTGTAGGACCGACGCCTATTCGGAGCTACTGGGAGTATCTCGAAAGTTTGGCGTTCAGGTACTGCGAAACAACCCCCCTCTCACACGTCTGGCAATTGGTTTTCAATGTGGTCAGTGTAATTGTGCCACGATTGGACATACTGATTTGCGCATGTAAGCTACGAGCCTGTTGTGAATAGAGAAACCCAAGGATCAAATCACCAAGAGGCACAGTCAAACTCGGAAGACCATGGGTTGGTGGAGGAGCTATCGGAGTATGGCAACAATCGCAAGGCCAACTTCTGGTCGGAGTATGGCAACAATTGCGAGGTCAACTTCTGGTCTGGAGTGCATCTAAGCACACGAACTGCGAGAGAACAGTGGCTTGAAGACGATGAGCTTGGAGGTGTCTCTTACTTCTTTGGAACGGATGCCTCAGCTGCCTTCTCTTGAGAACTTTATGTGCATCTTGCAACAATACAGGAAAAAAAAAAATATAGTGTATGCCAAACGCTTGCATGCCTACATGTGCAAAAGTGGGCTGGAAGCTCATAGATATCTCGGGAACTACCTTGTCCCAATGCTGGTGGAATGTGGAAGCATGTGCTATGCTCAGCAGGTCTTTAACAGGTTGGTTGATCGGAATGAGCATTCTTGGACTTCTCTTATCAAAGGTTATATTGAATGTGGAGAATCGCAGCATGCACTCAACCTGTACCAGAAAATGCAAGAGGATTGTGTACATCCTAGCAAGTATACGTTTGTGGTCTTACTGAAGGCTTGTGCTAGGCTGAAAGATGCAGAAAAAGGCCTACAAATACACGCTGAAATTACCAGAACGGGGTCAGAAATAGATGCGTTTGTTGGCAGCATTTTGGTCGATATGTATGCCAAATGCGGCTTGCTTGCAAAAGCACAGGAAGTGTTTGACAAACTGTCAGTTCGAGATGTAGTCTCTTGGACTGCACTAATCGCAGGATATTCTGAGCATGGGCTTGGTGACAAAGCACTGAACTGTTTCGATCAGATGCTATTGGAGGGTGTGTCTCCGGATGCTTTCACGTTTGTTTCAAGCTTGAAAGCTTGTGGAAGCATACGAGCCATAGATAAGGGTCGAGAAATACATGCTGAGATTGCCAGAAAGGGGTCTGAAAGAGATCCTTTTGTTGGCAGCATTTTAGTCGATATGTATACCAAATTTGGCTCGCCTGCAAAAGCGCAGGAAGTGTTTGACAAGCTGCCAGTTCGAGATGCAGTATTATGGACTGCTCTAATTGCAGGATATGTTGAGCATGGGCTTAATGAGGAAGCACTGAACTGTTTTGAGCAGATGCAACGAGAGGGTGTGTCTCCGAATGCTGTCACGTTGGCCTGCAGCTTAAAAGCTTGTAGTAGCGTAAGAGACATAGACAAGGGCCAAAAAATACAGGCTGAAATCTCCAGAAAAGGGTTGGAAAGAGATCCATTTGTGGGCAGCACTTTGGTTGATATGTATGTCAAATATGGCTTGCTTACGAAAGCACAAGATGTATTTGACAAGCTTCCAGTTCGGGATGTAGTCTTGTGGAACATACTAATTGCAGGATATGCTGAACATGGACATGGTAAGGAAGCACTGAACTGTTTTGAACAGATGCAACTAGATGGTGTGTCTCTAAATGCGATCACATTTGTTTGCAGCTTGAAAGCTTGTGGCAGCATAGGAGCCATAGACAATGGCCAAGAATTGCATGTTGAAATTGTCAGACAGAAATTAGAAACAGACCCTTGTGTAGGTAACTCCTTGGTCGACATGTATGCCAAATGCGGCTCACTTGCAAAAGCACAGGAGGTTTTTGACAAGCTCCTCATTCGAGATGCAATCTCATGGACTGCACTGATTGCAGGACATGCCCTGCTTGGAGAAAGTGAAACTGTTTTCCATATGCTTGATAGAATGAGAGGAGAAGGCCTTAAGCCAGACGAAGTCACATTCCTTAGTGTCCTTACAGTATGCCTCCATGCGGGTCTGGTGGATAAGGGCCAGAAGTACTTTGAGGCCATGAGCAGAAACTATGGCATCACTCCAACTATCAAGCATTATAATTGCATGGTTGATCTTCTTTGCCGTGCAGGCCAATTAGAGGAGGCAGTGGCGATGGTGGAGAAGATGCCTTTCCAACCTAATCTTGTGGTGTGGCATACTTTGCTATGTGCTTGTCGAAAATGGGGTAATGTGGAGCTTGGAAGACGGGCCTTCGTACATGCAATGAGCTTGGATGAAAAGGATGCTGCAGCCTACATCTTCATGTCTAATATCTATGCAGATGCTCACATGCAGGAGGACAAGGAGGTCGGTGCCATGAAAGGGAATGAACAAGCATGAAGAAGGCAGCAATAAATTTGGACTGAGGTTTGCAGATTGTGGTGGGGGACACAAGACATTCCCAAACCAAAGATATATGTGGAAAGCTAGAAAATCTCTTGTCAAAATCGGGAGGAAGGATATGTCCGTAATATGCATCCAATGACGCAAAGAAAGATTGCAGAATGAAATGTCTTGGAGTTTGTGATGATGCTGAAAGATTGAGCACGAAATTATCATCTATTGGAGACGTGAGCTACTTTTTGGACTTAAGCAACGAAGCTGTACCTGTGGGAACTATGATTGATGCTAGTGTATGTACAGCATCCTATGTCCGTCCTATAAAAAATATACATGCTAGAATAATAGAGAGGTGATGTGGACTGGAGGAGGATGAAAGTTAGTCCAGCTAATTGTGTGTTGAGTTGCGTAAAGGAGGTGAGCTGTTGTGATCTCTGAATATGCAGTTTCTGAATATGTGATTTCCAGAAACCAAGCTTGCAATTTCTTTGAAGGTTCGATGCCTTCTGCAAATTATATAGCTTGAGATTTTTTCGTGATCTTTCTGGATGCAGTGGTTCGTCAATTTGTTTTTTGAAGATTTATTTTGTCATGTTCAGTGTTCTTGCGATTTTCATGGTTGTTCTTAGGATTTTGTACATTATCAAATATGCATAACCGTATGATTATTGAGGTAAAGGATATAGAATCTCAGTACAAGGATGTCATCATAATACATTATAATATAGCCCCCACCAAAAAGAAATATTATTCTTGTGCCTACCATTGAATCAGTTATGACTGCTTCCTTTCATTGCCGGCTATATTTACTCCATAATTGACCTTTTTTCAAAGGGGCAAACAGAAAACGGCAGCCAAAGGAGGGCGAGGGGCCAAGATGTCAGACGTGGAGGCTTGGGAACAGTGTGCGATTGGAGGTGCAAAATCACAACTGTACTGCTGTCAAAAAAATGGTATGGTGGCATTTAATGGCAGGTATGGCTCTTGGCACTTTGCTGTACAGACTTGGCAGATAAGAGTGGGTGTAGGGCTGTGGGGCCTGTGCTCTGCAGGGGTACTGCCAGCTTCAAGGCCTGCTTTAACAGGGTGTAGGTGGCTTGTTCTCCACACCGCTTTAAGGCCCAAAGTAGGGGCAGGTGTGCCCAAAGTGCAGAGATAGGAGGACCAATTATGAGAAGTGGAGATAGAGGGAAGAGCAAAAACATGGAGCAATCCTGAATGGAAGTTGCAAGAATGAAAGTACAAAGGGGCTGTCAACATGACAATACCTAAAACCCTAGGTAAACCTTTTTGAGTTAAAACTCACTCAATCCTAAACTACCACTAACTGTGGCTAGGGAGAAGAACCTTAGAAGGAAAAAGTGCCCCTAACCCACCTACCTACTTAATACATCGGCCAATGCCTTAAACATTGCAATATTTCGAACACCCCTCAGCAGGGGGCTTTTTTTCGGGGAGAGAGGAGAAAAAAGAGGGGCAAGGGAGGATTAAAAAAGGGGGAATAGAGAGAGGGGAGGATAGACAAAGAGGAGGATAGAGGGCGGGGGGTGAGAGAGGGGGGGAGAGCGAATAGATGGAGAGAGGGGAGGGATAATGAGGGGTGGAATTAGTGAGGGTAGAGGTAGGGTGTGAAGTAGAGAAGGGTCAGAATTAAGGATTTAAAGGGAAGGGGAAGTAGGAATAGATTGTGTGTGTGTGTGTGTGTGTGGTTGATCTTTGGAAGGAATTACAGCCCATGCTTCCGGGCTATACCTTTCAGCATAATGCTTAATCTTCTTATCGGACACGCTTGGACAGATGGTATCAAATTGATCCACAGCATTGTGATGGCTTAACTTGTCAAATTTGGGTTGATCATGCTTTCATACATTCAGATCATGCTCCTCTTTGGTTGAGGCTTTCCTTACATGAATTTACCTTGCCGAAGGCTTTTGCTGATTAATAATAGTTATTTGGGGCATGCTGACTTTAAAGCCTTGGTCTCTGATGCTATTCAGCCTCTCTCTCGTTAGATACACATTGGTTTGGATTATGCCTGGTAGGCTTTTGTTGCTCGGATGCAAGCAGTTATTTGAGATTATGGCAAGTCCTATATGCAAGTCACAAGGGAGACTGTAGCACATGCCAAATTTACTTGTCAAAGTTTGACTGAGCTTGCTCATCTTCATCCTTTGTGTTCAGAGGAAAGCATGCTCTTATGTCAGGCTCAATTCTCTCTTCAATCCAATGATCGCAGAAAGCTTGCTAAATGGAAAACTCGATCCAGACAACGGGCATTTTTGGATAAAGGCTGCTCTTCCAAGCAATTTTTAAAGAGTTTACACTAGAAAAGACATGTTGTTAATATCTGTCGGATCCGGATGCCTAATGGCTCTTGGTTAACATCTCGTTCAGAGCTTGCTGATTTATGTGTGCAGCACTTCTCCACTCATTTTAGGCATCTGGATACTCATTCTCCTCCATCCAATTCTGTCTGATGCTCAGGCTTTGAAACTTGAACATCCCTTCACTGAAAGGGAATTGTCTGATGCACTGAGATCCTGTGGCAGTTGGAAATCTCCAGGATGGGATGGTCTCACTATTGAATTTTTTCTTGCATTCTGGGATCTTCTTAAATTTACCTTGCTAGCAGTAAATGGTACATACAACATGGCAAAATCAGCAGATGCCTGTGTCATGGAAAAAGGGTCTTCTCAAGCTGATTCCCAAAAAGCAGCTACGTGATTCACTTGGTGATTGGAGGCCAATCACGCTCATGCCAATCATTTACAAGATCATTGCCAAGATGGTGGTTGATCGGATTAAAGGTTATTTGCATGATGGGTTGCATTCCTCCCAATATTGCTTTCTTCCACATCGTCATATCACAAATAACTTTTACAATGCTTATATTGGGATTGAATATGCCAAATACATGCAGCAGGATGTTCTACTCTTGCAGGTAGATATTGCAAAAGCCTTTAACACAGTTCAATGGGATTTCATCTCGCAAACTATGCGAGCTTTAGGGTTTGGACAAAAAATGCAGCAGGTTATTCACTGGCTTTATAGAGATAGCAATGCGGCTTGCATTCTTTCTGGGGATCTCTCTTATGAGTGGACTCTTCGTTGTTCGGTCTGCCAAGGATGCCCTCTCAGTGCTTTACTGCATGCCATTGCTACTCATCCTATGTTGCAATATATTGATCATCTTGTGGCTACAGGATCACTTCATGGCTTGGAATTGGATGCTAATTGCAGCATGGTTGCTCAAGCTTATGCTGATGATTCTTTCTTTACCCTGAAGAATACACCCCATGATCTTGGTGCCTTCATGCAGGCCCTCTCTGTTTATGGTTTGGCAGCTGGTCTTCATATAGAGAAACAATAGGATTTGCAGTGGAGCGATCAGAAATAGACAATACTCAGACAACGGAACTCAGAAAACATAGTGCATGTCGGTAATATGAAAAACTGAATACAAGAACCTCAAGCCGTTGTGTCTCAAGGACTGTGGTTGAGGTGAATCAGAAAGATGATTCTATGTAGAGAAACAGTAGAAAAGATAGCAGCAGAGGGAGCGAAATGCAATCCTCCGTGTAGCTTGATGATGATGAAGATGATGCAGGGCTGGAGCTGCCCTAGGAAATGGCTGAAAACCAGCATGCTCTGAGGAAGGAACCTTCAGGCTATCTCGAATAGCAACATCGTGAAGAAAAGGAGCAGATCTGGGGCAGAAGGGGCAGATTTGGAGCAGAAGGGATAGATCTGGAGTAGGAGGAGCTGCAGCAAAGGATGGAGGAGGTGAGGAGCAGCTGCAGGTCCTGTCCAGAGGTAGGAGAAGATGGCAGAAAGTAGAACTGGAGCAGAAGAGCAGAAGGGACAGAGCTGAAGCAGAGGAGTAGATCTGGAGCAAAGGAGCAAAGGAGCAGATCTGAAGAGGAGAGGTAGATCTGGAGCAGGCGGGGCTACAGCAAAGGATGGTGGAGATGAGGAGCAGCTGCAGGTCCTGTCCTATCATGGAGAGTGTGGGGGGCTAGTGCCTTTATAGGCCAGACCTAGCTGGTCGACCAGACCAGCTGGCTGGCCTGAGTTTGGTCGGCCATTTCTGGCCCTTTCTGGCCACTGGTTTGGCCCTGCTTTTGGCTGGCCTGCAAGCTGGTATGTGTGCCCCAGAAAATGGGGATTGCTAGTTGCTTAACACCCCCTCTCAATTGCCAATTGGGAGGGGCAAACATTGTGTGCTTGGAGCTTCGTGTAGGGATGTGGACGGTGGTGGTGGCTATCCCTGTGAAATGCCCAAGAGATGCAATGCAAAAAAATGGAGAGAAGGTGACAAGAGGAGTGCCCTGCAAGGGAATTGTTCACTTCCTCAAGTGCCATAGTTACACGTATGATTAGCAGAAATAAGAACACAGAGAAGCTCGCGAGGGAATAAGCCACCCCTCTCACCGCCGAAAGGTGGAGGGAAAAGCAAAGGTAAAGAACAAATATGTCGTAGCAGCACTGATAATCCAGAGATGGTAGGATTCCGCCAAAGGAAGAGGTCGGAGCTGAACAGTGAGCGAGCGTGTGCCCGATCTTGGACCTCGGGAGAGAGGAGTCTATCCCCGCCTCCATGCACGTAGAAGTTTTGAAACATCAAGACACATCTGAACAGAAAGGGTCCCGCCTAGGGAGAACTTGTAGATCCTGGAAGTCGATGCCGATGGAGATCTGGTAGAGATGAAGGATCATGACCTCCTTGTTCAAAGGAATGGGGAGTGTCAAGCCTGAAACTGAAAAGGGAGGGATGGGAGTAGAAGATGGAGGTAAGAAAGGGAGGGAAGGATGGGAGTAGAAGATGGATTTCTCTCCCGTAGTGCGCAACGGAATGAAGAGGAAACTGATATGTTAATAGGAGTGATGCTCCCTGTACCTATGGCCTTCATGAAGCAGCAGGATCTTTAGATCACTAGAGATCTGGGGTCTTTAGATCACCATGGCTCTGATACCATATAGAGAAACGATAGGATTTGCAGTGGAGCGATAAAAAATAGACAATACTCAGACACAACTGAAGAACGGAACTCAGAAAACATAGTGCCTATCGGTAATATGAAAAACTAAATACAAGAACCTCAAGCCGTTGTGTCTCAAGGACTGTCGCTGAGGTGAATCAGAAAGATGATTCTATGTAGAGAAATAGCAGAAAAGATAGTAGCAGAGGGAGCAAAACGCAGTCCTCCGTGTAGCTTGATGATGATGAAGATGATGCAAGGCTAGAGCGGCCCTAGGAAATGGCTGAAAACCAGCATGCTCTGAGGAAGGAACCTTCAGGCTATCTGGAATAGCAACATGATGAAGAAAAGGAGCAGATCTGGGGCAGAAGGGGCAGATTTGGAGTAGAAGGGACAGATTTGGAGTAGGAGGAGCTGCAGCAAAGGATGGAGGAGGTGAGGAGCAATTGCAGGTCCTGTCCAGAGGTAGGAGAAGATGGCAGAAAGCAGAACTGGAGCAGAAGAGCAGAAGGGACAGAGTTGAAGCAGAGGAGCAGATCTGGAGCAGAGGAGCAGATGTGAAGAGGAGAGGTAGATCTGGAGCACGCAGGGCTGCAGCAAAGGATGGCGGAGATGAGGAGCAGCTGCAGGTCCTGTCCTATCATGGAGAGTGTGGGGGGCTAGTGCCTTTATAGGCCAGACCTAGCTGGTGGGCCTGCTAGCTGGTCGGTGGGCCTGCCAGCTGGTCGGCTAGTTTTGGTCAGTCGGACCAGCTCGCTAGCTTGAATTTGGTCGGCCATTTCTGGCCCTTTCTGGCCACTGGTTTGGCCCTGCTTGCAGACCTTTTGGCTGGCCTGCAAGCTGGTATGTGTGCCCCAGAAAATGGGGATTGCTAGTTGCTTAACACCCCCTCTCAATTGCCAATTTGGAGGGGCAGACATTGTGTGCTTGGAGCTTCGTGTAGGGATGTGGACGGTGGTGGTGGCTATCCCTGTGAAATGCCCAAGAGATGCAATGCAAAAAAATGGAGAGAAGGTGACAAGAGGAGTGCCCTGCAAGGGAATTGTTCACTTCCTCAAGTGCCATAGTTACACGTATGATTAGCAGAAATAAGAACACAGAGAAGCTCGAGGGAATAAGCCACCCCCTCTCACCGCCGAAAGGTGGAGGGAAAAGCAAAGGTAAAGAACAAATATGTCGTAGCAACACTGATAATCCAGAGATGGTAGGATTCCGCCAAAGGAAGAGGTCGGAGCTGAACAGTGAGCCAGCGTGTGCCCGATCTTGGACCTCAGGAGAGAGGAGTCTATCCCCGCCTCCATGCATGTAGAAGTTTTGAAACATCAAGACACATCTGAATAGAAAGGGTCCCGCCTAGGGAGAACTTGTAGATCCTGGAAGTCGATGCCGATGGAGATCTGGTAGAGATGAAGGATCATGACCTCCTTGTTCAAAGGAATGGGGAGTGTCAAGCCTGAAACTGAAAAGGGAGGGATGGGAGTAGAAGATGGAGGTAAGAAAGGGAGGGAAGGATGGGAGTAGAAGATGGATTTCTCTCCCGTAGTGCGCAACGGAATGAAGAGGAAACTGATATGTTAATAGGAGTGATGCTCCCTGTACCTATGGCCTCCATGAAGCAGCAGGATCTTTAGATCACTAGAGATCTGGGGTCTTTAGATCACCATGGCTCTGATACCATATAGAGAAACGATAGGATTTGCAGTGGAGCGATCAAAAATAGACAATACTCAGACACAACTGAAGAACGGAACTCAGAAAACATAGTGCCTGTCGGTAATATGAAAAACTAAATACAAGAACCTCAAGCCGTTGTGTCTCAAGGACTGTTGCTGAGGTGAATCAGAAAGATGATTCTATGTAGAGAAATAGCAGAAAAGATAGTAGCAGAGGGAGCAAAACGCAGTCCTCCGTGTAGCTTGATGATGATGAAGATGATGCAAGGCTAGAGCGGCCCTAGGAAATGGCTGAAAACTAGCATGCTCTAAGGAAGGAACCTTCAGGCTATCTGGAATAGCAACATGATGAAGAAAAGGAGCAGATCTGGGGCAGAAGGGGCAGATTTGGAGTAGAAGGGACAGATTTGGAGTAGGAGGAGCTGCAGCAAAGGATGGAGGAGGTGAGGAGCAATTGCAGGTCCTGTCCAGAGGTAGGAGAAGATGGCAGAAAGCAGAACTGGAGCAGAAGAGCAGAAGGGACAGAGTTGAAGCAGAGGAGCAGATCTGGAGCAGAGGAGCAGATGTGAAGAGGAGAGGTAGATCTGGAGCACGCAGGGCTGCAGCAAAGGATGGCGGAGATGAGGAGCAGCTGTAGGTCCTGTCCTATCATGGAGAGTGTGGGGGGCTAGTGCCTTTATAGGCCAGACCTAGCTGGTGGGCCTGCTAGCTGGTCGGTGGGCCTGCCAGCTGGTCGGCCAGTTTTGGTCGGTCGGACCAGCTCGCTAGCTTGAATTTGGTCGGCCATTTCTGGCCCTTTCTGGCCACTTGTTTGGCCCTGCTTGCAGACCTTTTGGCTGGCCTGCAAGCTGGTATGTGTGCCCCAGAAAATGGGGATTGCTAGTTGCTTACACTTCATGTTAATTTTCAGAAGTCTAAGCTGCTCCCTTTGCATTCCAAAGACCGACATTGTCTATTATGGCTCGGGGACATCATTCCACCCACTCAGTTTGTTTGTCATCTTGGTTACCCTTTCGAGTGGGAACTCACTCACCGACAACAAACTGATTGGGTTTTGGCTAAGCTTCGAAAAAAGCTTGAGTATTGGAAACTAGCAACCTGGCCTTTGCACGTTCGTCTTCGAATAGTGCAGTCCATACTTGTGGCATATATTCAATTTTACTTGCTATTGATTATGTTCACTAAGGCAGATCTTACATCTTTCATGTCTGTCTTTATGGAAATCTTTTGGCGATCTAAACATGGCAGAAAAAGTCTGAGTCTGCTCTCGATGCATCGCATTTATTCTCCCATGATGCATGGTGGATTGAACATCACGGATATTCATGTGCATATTCTTGCCCACAGGGGAAAAATGTTGCTGCAATTTCTACAAGGTGATCAGCCTTGGACTCTTATGACTAGGACTCTGGTCACTCATATCAGTATTTCTACATTTGGTCATTGGCAACTCGATCACATGGATTTCTTTTTTGGCTACACTGATGGCACTTTGCCTAGCTGCCCCTTTGTCTCCTGCTTGCTTCTTGACTAGAAGCATGTTCTTTCTCATATGGAATGGAATGGATGGCAATCTTTGCTTGGGAATTCTTTGAAAGCATTCACTGGTCGAAAGTCTTTCAGCCTCCTTGGCTTTACAGGAACCTCGATGTTCTTACTTTGTCTCATTTAAAGGCATCACCTCGGTTGCTGATGTTATAGATGATGCTGGTACTATGCTCCGCTTTTCTCTAGCATCCACTACATATGGATTGGGCTCTCATTATCGTCCTTTGTGGCGACAAATTACTTCTATGCTTTCGCCTTTTGTTCCGATTCCTCCTTTGGAACTCTAGGACCGGCTGGAAGATTGGACTTTAACTTCTCCAGCATCCTCTTCTCGTCCTACCTACATTGTATAAAATCCTTTTGCCTCAACCTTGGGTTTCAGAGAGAGGTGATTCTATTTGGTGAATGCATCACGTAGCCAAGTGGTGGAGGAAAAGATAACAGCAACTTTGGGCCTATAAAGTACCGCTTCAGCAATAGGTTTTCTTTTAGCAAGTTCTTTTGGGAGTGTTTCCATCTAGACAGCTATTAGCTCATCATTACATTGCTCTTGCACTTTGCCACAGATGTTCTGCTTCTTCAGAGACTCTGCCTCACTTGTTTTGGCATTGTCCATGCTCTCGTGAGTTTTTTGATCTACTTCGACAGCACGTTACGTTGGCCTTCCTTTGATTGGTGGAGGGATATTTTCCTTCTAGGCTAAAAGGCCCCAAAATGAGCTCTGATTTTTTCTAATGACATGTAAAAGAGGGGGGGTCAATGTAATCTTGGGTGTCACCATATTTTATGAGGGTTAGGGCATTGATTGTATGTAGATTACTTGCCTAGCCCATACCTTACACATTGCCCAATGGAATTTGATAAACTCGGTCTCCAAGAAAAAGTACACATTTCAAACTTGAATATGAGACTGAAAATTTATGGAATGCAAATTTTGAACGAGATCATTAAATCATTACAAGTGCTATGTTGCATGTGAAGCATGTATGCTAAATAGTGTAGGGTACATCAATGTATTCAAAACATATCAAAAAGTTGTTGATCGTCGTTGGCAAGATGTGACTCGTCATGTCTTTCAAGAGAACTAAATAGAGGCTACGAGATAGGACAGTTGAAAATCTTAATCAAGGCATAAGGAGCAAATTGGGAGGCAAGGAAAGAAATTGGATGGTAACGAAAGACATGTTTGCAATGTTTATGGAGGGAGAAACAATATGAAGAAAAAAGACTCCTTATAGAGTAGTAGGTGCAATTGCATGCATTCAAACAAAGTGAAGAACATAAGCTGTGGTCTCACAATTGGTGGGAGCACTTGTGGTAGAAACATTAGACCACTCCAATGACTATCAATCTTGAGTCTTCAAAAGCTTTAGCCTTTGCACCCAAAATTTTGTGGAGTGACAACTTTACCAACACCTTAGGAGATGCACACTAAGAAGAATTTGTTTTGTAACTTGAGAGATAACCTACAAAAAGTGAACGGAGTGCATAGCTTAGATCAACTAGCAGTAAAGAGGGTGACATTATCTATGTTGGTATCCCTTGAAATATGGAGAAATGGCTTAGGCAGACAACATTTCTGTACCAAGTGCAGAGCTTAGATCAACTAGCGGTAAAGAGGGTGACATTATCTATGTTGGTGTCCCTTGAAATATGGAGAAATGGCTTGGGTAGACAACACCAAAGATGTTGTACCAATGTGGCCCCATCGATTGGCTGCAGCATGGAAATGATGTAGCTCCATCCTGATGTGGGAGTTTATGAGCATCAATAGAATGCAAGAAAAGGAGAGACATTTTAAGGGAGTCGTTGCTAAAGTGACATTGTTCTAGAACATCAACACGGGAGTTTTTTTAAATAATAGGAACACTTGTAAAAATGGATGAGATGCAAATAGTTTGACGAGAACATCATACACATGCTTGACACAAGGTAGGTCAGTAAATGTTATTGCAATAATCTCATGCGTTGAAATGGTTGTTTTGTAATAGTTTGATTGTTGAATTTCTATAATTCTTTTTTGTAGGAAAATAAAAAGGGAGAAAATGTAGCTTAGTTAGGTTCAAACACTAGGTTGGCTTGGACTTGATGTTGTTATCCTAAACTGCCCCGGTGGTTATGCTAAACTCGCCCGGTGATTGGAATAGCAATATATCATTGAGCTAGTTTAGGTCAAATACCAGTTAGCATGATTGTCCTAAACTAGACCTGTGATTCAGACAGAAATAAAGAGCAGACACAACCAGCATAGCGGATGCAACCAAAGGTGGCATGAGTTGGATATATGTCAATAACTTTTACACGCATACAACCCCTGAAGGACAATAGCATCTCTACTAGACATTAAAAATATCCATATCCTTAGCAAGAGGTACATGTAAGACAACTCGGCGTTTGAGTCATTAGCCACCAAATGTTCTAAAAGAAGCTCATTATATTGACCTTAAGAAGAAAGGTGACCCACTTGTATCTAGTCTGCGTAAAGTGATCAAGAGCCTGGCAAAAAAAGACTAGTGATACCTCCATGGGGTCTTAAATATTTTTCAGCTTCACATAAGTGATGATTGGGCGTTTCATACAGCTCACGTTTTTCACCTTAAATCTAAGTCTTCATCTCCATGGCCATTGACAGTATTCTCACACGGTAGCAAAATAAGGCGATGACTCAATATCCAGAAATACAAGTGTATCTATGCTCAAAAGCTAGCAGTGATGCCAGTCTCGTAATTGGGAAAATATATTTATAGTCGCAAGGCCTTCAAACCAAGTAGATCGTGAAAGTTGGCATTGACAAGGTAAGTCAACTCAACAGAGTGCAATTTTATGGTTTATAACATTCGTTTTGGCCAATCAAGCCTTAGTGACCATATAATCATCGTACCTTAAGGGCCGCAAATCACGTCATGCTTGTCCCATGATTTTCAACTTCCCAGTTTTGCATGTGGGTGGCATGAATTTTATTAAGTTGAAATCCATCAACTAAGACTTGCAAGTTTTTAAACTGTTTTGCATAAAGGTATACTTTAAAAGAATGTATGAGTATATCTCTTGTATGTCAAAATAAATTTGTAGTGATAACCACATTTGAAGCTAGGCTCTTGGTTTTTTGGATGAATAGTGTCAACACTGCCAAATCCTATGCCATACAAGATCATTGATGATGAAAAAAATGTAGCACGTTATGTGAGCATATTCAGATCATGAGAAGAGGTGATCATGTATCGAGCATGTATTGCCCTCTAATCAATATGCACCATTCCAAGATCTCTTAATTTTCTATATCATATGTCAGCCATCTATGCATGAGCCATGTTTTGCTTCTTTGAGTCACTTAAAGTTATCACAATGTACAATTCATATTTCATGGTGCATCCAAAGTACTCTTTCATATTGAACAAAAGGATAATTTTGGAACATTTGGACCACACATCATTGTATAAGTACCAGATTAATAACACACCTCAATCGCATGTGTGTGTGTGTGTGCAGTCCATTCTAGTGGCCTATATTCAATTCTATTTGCCTCTGATCATGTTCACTAAAGCGGATCTTGCTTCTTTCATGTCTGTAATCATGGAACTCTTTTGGCGATCCAAGCATGGCCAGAAAAGTCTAAGACTACTTTTAGTGCATCGACTATGTTCACCAAAAATGCATGGAGGTCTTAATATCATTGATATCCAGGTGCACATCCTTGCTCACAAAGGGAAAACGCTGCTGCAATTTATGCAAGGTGATCAACCTTGGGCTGTTATGATTCGTCGCTCTCTGTTACAAAAAATCAATACTTCTGCCTTTGGTCACTGGCAAGCCACTCAGTGGGACTTCTTCCTTGGTTGCTTTGATGGTACATTGCATGGTTTCCCTTTGGTCTCCAGCTTGCTTCTTGATTGGAAGCACGTCCTTTCTCACTTAAAATGGCATGGCCGCGATTCTCTGATAAGAAATTCCTTGAGAGCTGAAAGTTGTTGTGGATGCCATTCATGATGATGGAACTATTTTACCTTTTTCTCTCGCAGCCACATGGTATGGCTTGGGATCTCATTATCATCCTCTATGGCAAAAACTTACTTGTATGCTTTCACCTTTTGTCCCAATTCCTCCTTTGGAACTTCAGGATAGGTTGGAGGATTGGATTTTGACTTCCCGAGAGTCCTCCTTTCGTCCTTTGAGGCTATCTCAGATTACAATGCTTGCATTATATAAAATCCTTTTGCCTCAGCCTTGGGTTTCAGATAAGGCTAATTCTTTTTGGCAAATGCATCGGCCAACTAAGTGGTGGAGGAAGAGACTAAGGCAACTTTGGGCATATAAAGTTTCTCTTCGGCAAGAGGTCCTTTTTTTAAGAGTTCTTTTGGGGGTTTTTCCATTTGGCGAACTATTGGCACATAAACACATTGCTCCTGCTGTATGTCGCAAATGTTTGGCTTCTCAGGAGACTGTGCTTCATTTGTTTTGGTTTTGCTTGTCCTCCTGTGAGTTCCTAGATTTTCTTTGACAGCGATTGAGAATGAGATTCCCGACTCCTACTTTTGGGAAATTCTTCTAGCTCTTCGGTTTTCATCCGCGCACTTAGGAGTTTGATCTTTTCTTTGTTTGGGTTCGTTATTGGGCACTTTGGAGTTTGTGGATAAATAGGAATTGTAAAGTCTTTGGTGCTCCAACATTTTCTTTATTTGCTTGCTTTAAGTGTTCTCTGCAGCAACAATCTTTTTTTGACTACTTATTGAATAGCTACATCAATCATGATGTATATTTAGCATATACAGAGGTTTTCAGCTGATGTAATTTCTACCTCCTCACTTTGAGGTGGTTTTTCTTATAATATAAACAATCATGGCTTTCGCTTCAAAAAAAATGTGAGTGTGTAGAGAGCAAGAGAGATGTACTTATGAGAGTAAGGAGGGAGAAACTATCCACATTCTAGCTACTCATTCTCAAAAAATGGCTCCCACATCAAAGGACCTCCATACCTATTCATTGTAGGACTCATCTCTCTCTTCTGAAACCTTAGCCTTCCTTGCCTTCCTCCTTCCTCTCCTCATCTCCACATTTTAGCTACGTGCTACTCATCCTTGAAAAATGGCTCCCAAGAGGACCTTTATATCTATTCACTGCCAAATTCATCTCTCTCTTGTGAAACCTTAGCCTCTCCTTTGTCTTCCTCCTTGCTTTCATCATCCCCACCATTGGTTTCTCCCATCACATTTTGAGCGTCCCTAGGTGTCCTCAACATGTACCACATTCCCATTCTTGATCAACATAGAAATCCAAGGTAAGTGGTCTTTCTTATGAAAGCTGCATGTCTCTAGCTCGTGTAAATAAATTTCATGAAAGTTTCATAACTAGAAGCCTAGCATAAATGTGAAGTTTCACTTATGTCAATAAAGCAAACAAGTACTTTCTTATGGACAATGCACTCATCCCAATGTTTGCTAACGTGTTATCTTGATTGCAAACATAGGTATATATGTTGACTAACCTTGATGGCTATGAAGCCAGCATCATGCACCTCATATACAGTTGTCATACTAAGGTGAATACCTCAAAATTGTGAGAGAACATTAAAAGACAATGAACAAGGCAAAGGCATGGGTTGTTGATCACTATATCTCATTAGTTTTTTATGGTAGAAGTTGTCCTTTATGCAATTTTTATTAATATGCAAAAGGAAAATAACCAAGTCATTTTCACAAGAAAAGGAACCATGGGATCAGAACATGATCCATTTAAGCGATGGACAAAGTTGATCACGACTAGCTAGGGCATGGCAATATCTATGAAAAGAGGTTCTATACTATACTACATTCAATAGGTTTTTCAATACTATTATTTGTTATTCAATTGCATGGTAACCCCAATGTGGATTTTCTTGTCAACTGAACATCTTCATGAAAGAAACATTTTTCCTTTAATTTTTTACTATTTGCCTCAGTGCACACTCCCAAGGTATCCTTGCTTGTGTAGAGATCTATTTGTGACCATTTGAGGTAGATTCTAGAACTAATGGAGCTAGGAACATTTTCATTCATGATGTTTAAGCAGAGAGCACAAGTTTTCTAGTACATACATTCATTTTTTGCTCATTTGGGTTCTTTGTAGATATCATATTCAAATATGAATCTCCACTTGGAGGACTCTGCATCATAGAATCCTTTCACTTTCATAGAGTTCACTTTGTCACACCTCTTAGAAAGTAAGGAGGGAAGTATTTCTATAATAGACAAAAGGTAAGGAACTAGAATATGTTGGTGAAGTCACATAGATCTTGGATCTATTTAGTCAAAGTAACCAAGTAACCACTGTCCATGTTCTTGGAGTATGCAGAATCCCTATGGTGAAGATCATCAAGCACATGGAGATCACTTGGAAATGGTTCTCTGAATGTAATGATGTGGACATGTACCCTGCCCGTACAGACAACCCTTGAAGTGCCTCTGAAAGGCTGCTATGCTACCCACATGACAGCTCATGTTAATGGTTTAGTAGGGATTTTGCAATGCATAAAGGATTGTAATGTGCATAAAAGTCACATGGTAACACATCTAGTTGATAAAAAGAGTTATACTATGTCACATCCTCTAGAAGAACTACCTCGAGAAAGAAGCCCCTACATGAAGTAAAGCATTGAAGCCTTGAAAGACTATTATACATGGTCAGAGGCACCAAAATATGGTAGTGAATCCAAGTGGTCGAAATGTTTTTCCACACAAGGTTTGAAGCATAAGAAGTGAACATACAGGCAATGTATGTTGGTCTTCATGATGTAAGGAATGCTATTTAGTTTAGCAATGCATTTTCATAAGGAAAACAAGGTGAAATCATGCTTGATTGGACAACATCACTACAAAAATCATTACTACTTTATGGATAAATCTTGTATTTCATGAAAAATATTACTCCATCACATTTAATAATAGCATTAATCACATCTAGCTATGCTTCATATTCTAAGAATGATTGGATGGACGGTGCTAAATGAGTGCTATCTATTTTTTCTATTTAGCACAAAAAAAGGTCCACTCGTCCATGCTTCCATCCAACAAGCCATTTGTTGGGAAGCAAAAACAAACTTATGTTCATGTCTTCATGATAGATGAACAAGTTCCTTTGACATTTCAAAGTTAGGTAAGAGCTTGATCAATGTATTAAAAAAGTTGTGGAAGGAAAGAATGACTGTGGACTAGCATGAAGGCTATCTTCCCTAAACAAATATATTAAGTACTAATGTATTTTGTTGGAATGGTGGCATGACTTGGTATTACATATAGCTATGCTTTATATTCTAAGAATGATTGGATGGACGGTGCTAAATGAGTGTTATCATTTTTTTCTATTTAGCACAAAAAAAGGTCCACTCGTCCATGCTTCCATCCAACAAGCCATTTGTTGGGAAGGAAAAGCAAACTTGTGTTCATGTCTTCATGATAGATGAACAAGTTCCTTTGACATTTCAAAGTTAGGTTGGAGCTTCATCAATGTATTAAAAAAGTTGTGGAAGGAAAGAATGACTGTGGACTGGCATGAAGGCTATCTTACCTAAATAAATATATTAAGTACTAATGTATTTTGTTGGAATGGTGGCATGACTTGGTGTGCCTTCACAATCTTTCCTACACAAATATATTAATTACTAGTATATTTTGTTGGGACGACATCAGGTGAAAGTAAATATTTGTAGTTCTAGGATTCTGGTGTGGATATCTCGAACCTACTCGAAACCCTTATACCCAAATCTCGGAACTCTTGTGTTTGGGGTCTTAGGACACTTGAAACTTGGTCCCAAAATCCTTCAATCTGGATGTAGTAGCTTGCTTCTAGATCCTAAAATCCTTGGATCTAGATCTCAAAAATCCTGAATCCAAGTCTCAAAATCCCTAATCTTAGATCATGAGAAGCATTTCATAAGATGTTTCTTGACACAGAATTTTCTGATCTCTAAGATATGTTTTTTGAGACAAAATTTTGGTAAGGGAATCAAGAGACACTTATTAGGATAAAAATAATTGAATATTTTATGCCTAACATTGGAGATTTTTAATACTTTATACGCCCCTCTCCCAAACTCTCAGTGCACATGTGTCCATGCATGCACACATGCACACACTCATGCGATCTCTCTCTCTCTCTCTTTCACACACACACACACTTTTTTTTTTTTTGGTGAAATCTTTGATTGATTATATTATATGAGTAGCAACCTCAAAATAAGGTGCTAAAATTACATCAATTGAAAATTTTAGTACATGCCAAAAAGACCTCATGATCTATGCAACAGGTCTGCAAGCAATCAAAGAAAGATTGCTACAGAGAACACCTAAAACAACCAAACAGAGAGAAAGTAGGATCACCAAAGACTTTACAATTCCTATATGTCCATAAAGTCCATAGTGCCCAGTAGCGAACCCAAACGAAAAAAAGATGAAACTCTAGTTTGGATGGATGAAAACCAAATAGCCAGAAGAACTTCCCAAACGGAACAAATGGGGATCTTGCTCACAGGGGAAAAAATCACAAACAAAAAAGAAAAGAAAAGAAATATCGCCGAGTTTGCATTCAATGAGGATACTTGAGTTACTGTATTAGACTTGATGTACTAGAAAGAATTTAGTATTTCTAACATCACCGATGCGTTCAGAGTGGGTAAAAAGCCCTAGAATGACTTTTGAAACCTAAAAATGAGCCTCGAAGGCTATAAAAGGCCAAAAAAGGCCCAAAAAGCCAGTTGCACAAATGAAAGTGATTTCAAGGGTCCGTTTTCAGCATTTCAAAATTCATTTGGGGGGTCCGGATGCACCAAGCCCCAAAATGATCTCCCTTTTTTCCTAATGCTTTGGACTATGGCACTCCTTGCATAGGGTTTGCCAAAGAAGAGGGTTATAAGGCTCTAAATGGCATTAAACTTGGTCAATAGGTTCAATATAGAATTCTTGCCGACTTGCACTTTATCCTTTTCATTAGATAGGCACTTTACCCATTCCTTTCAGGGACATTCGGGCCTTTGGCTCATAAGGAAAGATCTTATTGGAATGGAAAGTCTAGCACAAGAGATTATGCCAAAAGCTTGCTCTTCACTAAACTTTGGTCCCATGTACATGTGCATGGGACCATCTTTCTTGCCTTTTGAATTCCTATTCCTACCTAGGCCCCAATTAAGGTCCTTTAGGAGAACAAAAGGAAATAGTGGCCCGAATGGGACCAAAATATCTTCAATCTCTCCACATGTATGGCCTTATGTAAAGACATAACACTCTATATAAGGCCATACATGAAGGGCCAATGAGGCCTACATGGCCAAATTGAAGGGCCTCAAAGGGCCTACATGCTCTCACAAGTGCCTATGTGGCTTTTATAAAGGCCCTATAATATTATATATGGCCCTATAAGGAGCTACATAAGGAGGCATTGAAAAACTGTTATGTTAAAGGCTCCTAAAAGCCTCTACTTGAGGCCATTAATGAAGAGGGAAGAAAACATATAAATCTAACCATAATGCCTTATAAGGATCTACATAAGATCATACATGAAGGACATTCATGCTCCTATAAGGACATGACCATTCTAATGGACATACATGCTCCTATAAGGACCTACATTTAACATTATCTCTCTAAGAACCTATGAGGCTATATAGAGCCTTGTAGAGGCTTATAAAGCCATGCATGACCTTCTTATATGGCCTTAAGTATATCCTTGTAGGAATTTATGCATTGATCATGGCGTGATGATTAAGTTTGTATATTCTCAATAGAATAGTCACATATGTTTACTTGAGTTATATACTTTCATTGCCAAAATTTATTTGCACTACATATAGCCTCTATGAATTGTAGTAATTGTGTGTTTTTTTAAAAATGTGTGTTGTGGATTATGTTGCATGTAGGTTTTATGTATTCAACTAGAAGCATTACACATATTTGAAGAATTGAACCAAAATTGAAGTGAGTATCTAGAGATAACATTTTGAAGCACATATATGCCACGTTTTTGCAAAAAAATGTCACATTACATTCTGAAATATGAGAGTTCATGAGATCAAAACATGCAAAATATTAGGCTACATAAGATTATAGGGCCTTGTGATTTGAAATGCGCATGATTAAACATATCAACATACACCAACATAACAAACAAACATCTTTATATTTCAAAGGACTCATCTTGTTACATGACAAACAAACATCTTTGGATTTTATGATTAAACATATCAACATACATGTACATAACAAATGGACATCTTTATATTTCAAAGGACTAATCTTGTTACAAATTATTAGGTGAGAAAAAACATTCCTTTAAAATTCACGAGTAAAAACAAAAGGAAAAAAATATTCACGAGCAAAAAACATTTAAAAAATCACAAACATAATCGATTGAGGCAACATGTGATGTGTAATATATCAAGGCATGATAAAAACATAGCATAGAAGGGAGCATTATTTTGTGAGCTAATCCTAAAAGAAGAGGCTTAGCGTGAATTAAATACAAGAGTCCGATGTGCACAAAGTAAAAAGAGCATAACCATGCTGGCCCTAGCATACGAGGAAGCATATTTTTGTGAGTTCACCCTAAAAGAAGAGGTTTTACGTGAATAATATATATGAGAGACCAACATTTTTGTTGGCCCAACTACTTTGGTTTTAGCCTAATTAGTTGTATTCAATGAATCATATGTGCACAATGTCCATGATATAGCCCTTCCACAATGGCCCATGTAGTACCCAATTAGATCATGGTGCCCTTTGAGAGAACAAACTACATGCAAAGTTAAAGACATATGGGAACAATAAAATTTAATGTGTATTATCTCAAAGAAAGAAAAGGAATGAGAAAGAAGGGAGTTTGAAACAAATACGAAATTGAGTAAATGATAGATGGACTTAGCAGCTAAGATAACATGCACTACAGTATGCTCATGGTGCCTATATAGAAGAGGTACAATGTAGGCCTTTCCTAGGTTTGGCCCAACAAGATCAAGTACAAGAGGTTGCATTGTGAGTAGTAGATTGGTCTTGTATCCTCCCCCTACCAATGACACCACATGGCTTCAAGCTACCAAGAGCATCTTGGAAAACATCCTTGAAATTTCTTCAATAAAGGCCCTGGGGTATGGGCACAAGCCATTACATCGCTACATAGATTTTATGGTACCTATATAATGCAAAGAGAAAAGCATGGAATCTAGGGCTACAACTAGATGGATGGCGTATGGCATGTCATATGTGCTAGCGCATATACTAGAGAGCTTCCTACCATTGGACCCTACGAGTTTTAAAGGATGCACTCCTCCATCCAAATATATAAGATACCAACTTGAGCAGCTAGAGTAAGTACACAAGATACTTACTTCCAATAAGATAACATATAAACAATAAAGGGCACTCTAAAGTTATAATACTTTTGAAAAGCATTGATCAAGATAATGTGCACTCAACAAAATTTAGGAATGGGCTAGAAAAGATATTACAAAATAGATTTTGAGTACTTGTACAATAAGGAAATATTTAGAGATGTGATGAGCGAAAAGCATCTTGTATAGTAAAGGCATTTCAAGATCTAAATTAAAGTTTTGGAATATGCACCATTTAGTCAAAGTATTGGCATCAAGCTAGAAACATCTTGGACCCTATGGAGTTTTAACGGAGGCACTCATCCATCCAAATATATAAGATGCAAATTAGAGCACCTAGAGTAAGCACACAAGATAATTAGCTTTCAATAAGATAACATACAATCAATAAAGAGCACTCTAGAGTTATCATACTTTTGAAAATGGTAAAAATAATGTGCAATTAACAAAATTAAGGACTTACAAAATGGTATTTGAGCAGTTTTGTACAATAAAGAAATCTTTAGATTTGTAACAAATGAAAAGCATCTAGTGTAGTAGAGGTATTTCAAGCCTAAATTAAGGTTGACAATGTGGAAAATGAACCATTTAGTCAAGAAAATAGACATTGGCCTAGAAAGATCTTGCAATTATAATTTGATAGATTAAGTGCTCAATTTTCTTATACAAGAGCAATAATAATTGCTCTCTCTCTCCACATGCACACACGTGTGTGTGTGTGTGTGTGTGTGTGTTTTTTGTTAAGTATAAAATGGATGTACCATTAAGGGCAAAGCACATCAAGGCAATACATCAAGAAAAGTCACAAAATAATACAATTCATCATATTTTAATCTCATTTGATTGATTTTCTAAAGTAGATGCTGAAAGATGAAATTTTTGTAGTGCATCTATTGTTGTCTAAGATAGCTAGGCACTTAAAGGTTGAAATGGATACTAGATCTAATTTTTATAAAATATGTAGAAACAATTTTGGGGGAATTCAGGGGATCTTTCTTCCTTTATGTCCATCAATTTCTCCTCTTTATTGAAACTTGACAAAATCAAATGGATAGTGTATCTCTGCTTTCCTATGAATTTTCTATGTACCGACAAAAGAGGGCCTTAAGAGCGTCAACTAGAAAGAGCAAGATATTTTTCATCCAAGAGAATTACTTAGCATGGGGTCTACTTTACATACATATTCCCTTATACCTTTGTACCATGTCTGTACACAAATTTACTTTGGCCATATGTCATTAGTACATTCTCACATCCATCAGCATGGTCCACTAGTACATGCTCACATCCATCAACGTAGTCCACTAACAAAAGGCATGAGAAAAGGTATTTGAAAAGAAACATATCTTGCACCTTACTTCCCCTCATCCTCTCCATTGTATTCTTTCATTTTGTTTTCAATCCTAGTGTATGGGGACCACTCTTTGGGGGGGACAACTTTGGGTATAATGGGTACATGAGACTCTTTAAGGGCCTTAGCTTTCTTATGACTCAAGTTTTGTTTGCCTTGCAGGTCAAGCTTATGTGTGGCTTAGGAAAGAAGGAATAGGGCGATCTTATATGGTGACAAGTTTGTATACATGACTTACCTAAGGCAAAAGCACAACACCCCTGAATTAAATGGTAAAAGTATATGGCCCTATCACCTCAAGGAGGTTGGAGATACGTACTAGCAAAATAGTTTGTCAAAGATGCTCTCTTTAAAGAAAGCAAGAAAATTGATCGATGACTTATGGTTCCATATGCATGTACCAACCAAAAGCCTGGGTGTTGAGTTGCCTCCCTAAAGCTAGGGTAGAGTTTAGAGTTTGTCATGTTCCAATATTCTAAGGTTTGATCACAACAATCTAATAATGTCGCCCTAGGAGTGTGCCAGAAGAGATGTAATCATAGGACAAAACGCTTTCAAGGATCAAACATTCTAAGCCCCCAATATTACCCAAGGACAGTGAGAATTTGAAGGCGGACGCTAGCATTGAGGGCTTAACATTTTGTGGTGACCCTGACATTGCCCATCGTTACAAATTCGACCATTGCGACAAATCCGACCAATGGGTTACTGTAGCCGGTGAGAGGGTGAGGCATTGTTTTAGCTACAACAGATTAACAATTAAATGATTAATCGTCTACTCATTAATTTGTTTTTCTTGATGTGTATTGTACTAAAAACAAAAGTGCAAATAGCGTAGCCATACGGGGTGATCAATCGTAAAGCTCTGAGCAAAATACAGAGTGACCGAGAGTGCCAACAGTATACGAGGTGACCAAGAGAGAACCCAGAGGTGCACCTGGGGCTTGAAGTGAGGAAGAGGAGATACACACCCACACGTTTTAGCCCCTTTTCATTTACAAGAGTGTTGTCTTCCTTTGTGGGCAACTTATTAATTATTCTTTTGAAAAGGGATATTATAAGACAGAGATTGATTGAGAAAGATTTCTTGGCAATTGCTTGTTCGATCGACAGGACAGATTGATTGAGCAAGCCATGTTTCCGGTTTCTGATTTGTTTGAATGGAGAATGATCAAACCTCAAGACGGATTTCTGAATTCGGATGACAATCAATCGATTCTTCTTTCAAGTTTTTGATTGTGCTTCACCTGTTTAGCTTTCGACGCCGTCGAATTTTTGCTCCGAGTGCTCCTGCTCCCTGCTGGTTTTGAGAAATTTTGCGTCGGAAATTTGGCCGAAAACGGATCTTCAAGCTGCTGATTGATGTGCATGACCTCGAATTGCTCCGTAACCGAGCTTAATTATTCGCTGCTGGCCCTTGCAGCTCCAGTTTGCTTGCGCCGCAAAGACTAGGAAGTTGCCTACAGACTGATGCAGCGTTGTGCAATTGCCGTAAGCGTACGAATTCTGCAATTGTTCAGCTCATGCAATACAATTTTGCTGGCGGATTTAGAAGAATAGACGTCACTTTGAGAAGAGTAAGAATTGCACTATTGGCCCGCAAACGAGTCCTTTTGTTTTATTAGATATGAAGCAGCCGCTGCTACAGCATGGAAGTGGCGATACAGATCGGCACAGAGAGGTTGCTTCAAGAGGACGAATGGCAATCCACTCCATCAGCTCACCGATTTGTTTCGCTTCGCAAACGAATTATGATCTGCGCCGCTTTCAGTGATTGAATCAAGAAGCGGTTGTCATGTTACACTGGGTTGAGGCTCGATACGAGGCCAAAATTTGTTAGATGCATGTAGTCGCAAGCGAGTGCGCGTGGGCAAGGAGGAGCGTCGGTCACTTCTAGACTCCGAAATTCGATGGGCTCGGAGAAGAAAAATCGTTGGAAACTCAACTTCGCAACTCGTTTCTGGACGGGCTGCCTGCACGGGATCAAGCCGTCTTCATCTTCTCAGGAAGAAGATCATCCTCCGGCTGAACCTTTCTTGCCTGAGAGTGGTCAGCTGTATTCAGAGTGGTTCGTATATAAAATGAGTTTAGAGTTCCCCAGAATTGAGCCGGTAGATTTGCAAAATGCTCTTCATTCTTACGGCGAAAGCCTTTGCCGTGCATATAGAGCTGTCGCCATCGCATATAACGACGCTGAAAGGAAGGAGCAAAAGCTTCCTATAAGCGAAGGTTAGTGCAAAGCAGTGTGCATGCTTGATTGGAAATGATTGGACTTAGTTCATTCAGCGGTGTGTTTATTCAGCGGCGTCTGCTTTTGCGTAGCAATATATGCCTTCACCTTATCCTTTAGTGTGCACCTTAAAGATAAATCTTGGCTGACCGCTTTGTATCATCTACTTTGCTTTAGATTAAGAATGTGCGCTGTATGGATTTTGGGTGAAATTCTTTGCAGAGTGCAGAGAACAGCCGTGTGTCGATTGGCCTCCTAATGCAGGATTGACGTTGACGAAAAATCCAAAATCGAGTCTACAATCTCCTTGCACTCCTTGTCCTCTCTTCGAGGAGCAATGGACCATGCTGAAAACTGAGTTTTCAGAACATTTGAAAGAGGACTGTTCGCTTCCTCGTCTGCAAAGGTTCGAGTGTGGATGCTGCTGCATGGAATACGACTTTCAAAAGATGGTGCAGGTACAGTTTCACTTGATTAGCGAGCTCAAACCCTTGAGATTTGTAAATGTCAGAACACTATTTAGCTCTCTCTTTGCAAACTGGCGTTGTCAAATGAAGAGCCTCATCGCTGGTGGAAAGCAGTGTGCAGATGGCCATCTCTTTTGTGGTAGCTGTTTGCAACGGCAGGTCGAGGAATTGACTTTTGGAGGTTTGCAAGCTTGTGGGTCGATTCAATGTATGCATACTGGTGGCTGTGAGCAGTTCTTTCCTTTGTCTGAGGTTGGTATTGAGACATGACATACTAGCCTGTGGAAGTTTGAATCACAGAGGGTGCCTTAGAGTCCCTTAACTTGTCTCTTGGCCAGGTACAAAGGGCCGTACCAAAAGATCTCCTTGTAAAGTTTGAACAACGCCAGGCTGCCGACTCTGTGGCTCAAGCTAGGCTTTCTGGGCTGGTAAGGCTTGAAGGCTCCTTGATTTCACCATCGGTGCTGAATATTAGAAATTTCTTCAGACCATGAGCATAATTCGTTTATCTTGCTCAATCTTGTGTAGGTATATTGTCCCTCCTGTGAAGTTGCTTGCGAGGTTGATGAAGGGAAGACCGTGTTCCATTGTCCCAATGAACCTTGTCTTAAGGTAGGTGAACTTTGTTACAATAAAGAGTTAATCAAAATTGGGTCCCGGCACGGCTTAAAGGATGGCTTCTTCACGTGTTTTATATGTTTTGTTTTATAAGTAAGGAGGCAGAAATCTTAATTTTTGCTACCCATGTCCTAATATCACAATATTGAAAAGAAGAGTAACTGGCTGCACTTGGTTCTCTACAATACTGTGTAAGTTGCTCTTGTCAGCACACTCTCTTTGGAAGCCCTATATTGAATTCCTTGGCTTCATGACTTCAAAGGATAAGGCTGCCATTGACCCTGCAGTCCAGAAAAGCACCCCTTGAACACTTTCAACTACACTGATCTTTGTAGTTGGATTTGTACTTATTTCATTTCATCCTTATGACGCTAGGGCCGTCCATATGGTAAAGTTTACATGGCCACTGGTGTTTGACTTTGTGCTTCCTCAAGTGGTTCATCCTAGTACTGCTAGAGGCACTCTTAAGATAGGTTGTTAAATAGGTGTTAAGGTTCAGATGGGAAGAATGGGCAGTTTCAAGACCTCAGATAGACCTAGTATCAGCACTTGCCTTATGACTACAATTGAAGTTATGCTGATATACTTTACATCTGCGCGTATGCTCACACATACACGCGTATAGATGCATGCGTGCATGCATTCATACATGAACACAGAGAGAGAGAGAGAGAGAGAGAGAGAGAGAGAGAGAGAGAGAGAGAGAACTTGGTATCCAAACCATTGAACAGAATGATTTCTAGCATGAATTCTATTGAATTGGCAATTTGAAGAAGAGGATGAAGGACTTTAACACCTCAAAGATCACTTAAAAAAAGCTTATCCAGGGTGTATTTAGGCTGGGTGAAAGCCAACTTGAAGATATATAAAGTGGAAAAGCTAGCAAGCTAGATTAATTAGATGTAGTTAGGTGAATTGACATGTAGTTAAAGGTTGAGTTAAATAAACTAGTCCCCTCGAAAAAATTTCCAGGGTCGACTAGACTTTCAAGGCTGATAACCAAAGCTAGGGATCTCAGATTTCACCGAAATTTTTCCCCAATGAACTAAACTTGTGCTAATGTTCTATAGCTGCAGGAATTGTAGACATATTTGCAGCAGTTACTCATATAGAAATTCTGCTACTAAGTTTTGGTTGTTATTGCTCAGGGCATTAAATCTTTTCTTTTTCTTTTGACTTGGGATTGATGTTGGACAAACAAATGTTGTGAATTGGGTCATGGGAAACTTTTTGTTTAGGAATTTCAAGAAAGCTGATTACTTTTTGTCTCCCCTAACGGTGCATGCAGGGGTAGTTCCAATCAAATTGATGAGGATAATCATAGAGGACTCTTGGAACAGGTTGGGCACATAGATTCAGACCATCTAGGAAGAGGGGGTCGCTTATGATTTTCACTATAATAGCATGCAGTAAGGGGGATCTTGCCAGCCCTCATTTAGATGGATGCCACAGCCCACAGAGTAGAAACGAGTATCCACAATGGTTTGACATCTGGATAATGGCATGGTAAGGGCCTGTGGATACATGACGTGAGCCTATTGGGAGGATTGTTTCTTTGGGGTTTGGAGTAGGATGGTACTCCTAGCCTTGGAGCAGAGAGAAAACATTACAATTCATAAGATATCCAATGGAAATACAAAGAGTTGTTTACTCATATAGACGACTACCTAAGATGGGCCTACCTTCTTTCAAAGTGTTTTATATTGGGATTCCCAATCCCAAGCTTTACAAAATGTGTAAGGTCATCCAACAGTTTCAACATCACACTTCCAAATTCAATAACTGCTTTCTAGGCTGTAATTGGGGAAGTATAACATGCGCAGGAGTAGAGAAAATAATTATATCTTAAGCTACCTTGAGTAAAGACATGCCTCTCCCTTTCTAAGCTTCTCCTCTCTCCACAGAATCTCTTTCAAGAGAGCATATCTGCTAAAACTTGAATTTTCAAAGAAGGCAAGCAATTATCTTCAATGGAAAGAAGCACAAACGGGATGAACAGGGGCTGAAGTCAGAGGAACAGAGCCTGAAAAGGGATGAACAATCTTTTCTCTGACCCAACTGAGAGAGCTGCCCTTCCTTCTTCTCCCAATTCATCCCTCCCTTCTTTGCTCATCACACCACCTCTCAGCTGCAGGTAGCATGCCCCTCCCGAGGCCATTTTGCTGTTTGCATTTCGGTCCTCTCCAGCTTGGATTTCCAGCATGCAGCAGAGGGCCCCTTTCCTGGGCTCTTGCTGCTGTTAGCAGTGCCCCTTCCTGCATACACCTTTCCTGATCAAGGTATCATTTCCAGCATGCTAAGACAGTGCGCCATTGCTGTCACTTCTGCGTACATCTTTTGCACCCTTCTTGTCCTAGCAAGCTCAATTCGAAGTTGTTGGCCTTTAGACAGGTGACAGTGCGATGATGAGCAGTTGATTGTAGGCTGAGGGTCATTGTTCTCGAGTGCTACTCATGAGTCAGTTGAGGATTTTGTTCTCACTTCACTTGAAGTTTTTTTCCTTTTTACATCCGCCATCTCTCTTCTCAGACCTCCTCAGTTAGTTGTCAGCATAAGCCATGACAATGGAGGACAATAACGTCAATCCAGTCACAGAACCAGAGGAAGTTGAGGTCCATGTTACATTTCCCTTTGGACATTGTGCAGTTGATTGATGCAGCAGAGGGGGGCTTTCATCATACACAACTCATTAGGTTCTTCCCGAGCAGAGGCCAGCAGATATGGTATCCATGTTACATTCCCTCCAGACATTGCACAGTTTATTGATGCAGCAGAGGAGGGCTTTCATCAGACACAACTCATCAGGTTCCTTCCGAGCAGAGACCAGCAGATATGAGACCGAGTGTACACCAAGATGGCAACATTGGGTCTCACAGTCACTATGTTTAGGTTGATTGGCAGGGGTTATTTCTCATGTGGTCTGCTCAGCAAGCACTGAGAGTTCTACTAGAATAGGGTCGTCCACCTTGGGCAGCGGTAGATTAGTTCGTGCCGTAGGGCAATGGAGCACCTGGCTAGTCTCGCAAGTATGGGGACTCCTTCTGCAGGTGCTGCAACAGGACTGCTTCTAACTAATGCTATGCCCAACTAGTTTAGCCTAAATGGACAGCTTAGGCTAGCCTAGTCATGTTTAGAATAGACTTGAATAGCTTTGAAGAAAAAATAGGCTAGATCCATTCACTTAGGATTAGGAATGAATTGCTAAGTGTGCAAGAAGTACAATGTAAAGAAACAGGAAAAGTACCTTTGTAGATTTGGAGATTGTGAGAGAAGGTAAGTTAAGGACTGGACTTACAACAGATCCTTGTTAGGGGCTGCAAAAGGACAGGTAGAGTTAGATCCATCTAAGAACTCAGCTTGGAGCTAGAAGCCTTGGCGGTAGAATCCCATGTTGGCATTATAACAGTGTGTAAATCATAAGCTGAGTAGAACTGAGAAGCAATGCCTTATATAAAAATTAGGGCTGGCTGTTATACAACATTGCTTATTGGATAACTTCCCAAGACTGCCACGTGGCAGGATACTAGCAGCCCTAGGTACAAAGTACAAAGCTACTAAAAGGACTACTAACTAACCCCCTTTGTTATGAATAGCTCCCTGGAAGAGTGTAGTGGAATTAAACCATCTTCATGCAGCAAGGGTACCAAAATCTCTGAAATCAGCTGAGGAGATAGGGGTGGATGCAGTGATGGAACAGCAAGGAAGAATCAGCAAATGAAGTAAATAGACTAGTTTATTCAAGAGTGGAGAGGCCCTTATAAGGGCAACTTGTACAATGCATGTGCCCCAAAGGAAAGCACCTCCAGATCCACAAGTCACTCCACTGATCTCTCAATCAAGCCTATGAATCTCTCAATCACACCTAATAGAACCTTCTACCACCTAACCTAGTCACACTAACCAACACACAACCCTTGTACCCCTTGGTACACCCCATTACATCAATTTGTCCTTCATACCCCCCCCACAAATTGATGACCTCACCCCAGCAATAGTACATGGGAAGCTTCATGGTTTGTTCACACCTAGTAACAACACTCATGACCCCAACCTGTGACTCACTCTGGTTATGGCTTTTGGTTTACAACTTTTGATTGGACAATGATTATGTATGGAAATCCCCATGGATCCAACACGGTAAAACCTCAAAATAAGACTAACAATCATTTAAGGGGGACATCCTAGGGCAGAGAACCCTTATTGACTACACACACAAACAACTTAGAAGATACATGGATCATCATCCTTGTCAAGATTGACTTGGTGAAAGCAGTGAGAGCTTTAACATCCTCTGGTCATTCTTCTTCTTCATTTGATGAATGGTGGCTCCTACAGGGAGAATTGCGTGTTTCTTTGGCGGCTGGAAAATGTGTCGGCACGGCCCACTGAGGAAACTATTCCCTAATTCCATCTAACCAGGGATTCGCCTCAACATGAGGAAGCTTGGGCTTAGAGGGCATGGGAAATCTCTCAGAGATGGAGGAGAACAGGCCTAAGAAAAATCTGTGGGAAGAGAATGAAGAAAAGCTCCATTTGGGGAAAATGATGACATGGCACTCAAAGAGGGTGAACCTGGATCTGATACCACATGATGGAACAGCAAGAAAGAATCAGCAAATGAAGAAAATATAGTTGTTTATTCAAGAGTGGAGAGGCTCTAATAAGGGCAACTGATACAATGCATGTGCCCCTAAGGAGAGCACCTCCAGATCCACAAATCACTCACACTGATTTCTCAATCAGACCCATGAATCTCTCAATCACACCTAATAGAACCTTCTACCACCTAACCTGGTCACACTAACCAACACACAACCCTTGTACCCCTTGGTACACCCCATTACATCAATTTGTCCTTCATGCAGGCTGCCATGAAATGATCTCTGAATCCAATGATCTTATCAGGAATATATTCAATGTGTCCAGCCTCATCCATAGGAGGTAATTCCTCTAAAATACTTGCTCCACATTCATGAATTATTGAGCAACCATAGAGGCTGTGTATTGATACTTTGTGGGAATAAAATGGGCAGTTGTTGTCAGGGTGTCAACCACCACAAATATGATGTTCCATCCTCTAGAGTTTACTGGCAGACCTAGAATAAAATCCATGGAGATGTGTATCCACTTCCCTTCAGGAATGGGCAATGGTTGGAGAAGACCAGCAGGACTTAGGTTCAGCTCCCTATTTTGTTGACATAGCTTACACTTCTACACATAGGATCTTGTTCATGAGTGCTTGGGAAGTTGCAGGAGCATTGGTAAGGCCAAAGGTCATTGCCTTGAATTTATTGAGACTCCTTCAGTCCTGAAAGCAATTTTGGGCTCATCTTCCTCCTTCGTTCTTATCTGATGATACCCTGATCTTTGCGAAAAGCTTAGTCCCCTTCAGCTCATCCAAAAGGTCATCAATCCTAGGAATAGGGAAGTGAATCTTGATAGTGATTTTATTCAAATCCCTATAGTCACTACAAATTTATAGGAGCCATCCTTCTTCTTCACCAACAGTATGAGGGAAGCAAAAGGGGATTGGCTGTGGGTAATGAAATTTATGTCCAATAATTCCTTGACTTGCTTTGCCGCTTCCTCCCTCTCTACCCTTGAGAGCCTACACGGTGCTTTGTTCACAGGTTTGGACCCTAGTTCCAGCACAATAGATGGTCAATGTGTCTCTTGGGTGGAAGATGTTGGGGCAGATCAGCAAATACATCTGAGAACTGCTTAAGTAACTCTTGCATGTTCCTATCCTCAACTTCCAGCCCATTACTATTTTTTGTTTTGGCTAGATTTAAAGCTTAGATGCCACAAACAATTTTGAGATCCTGAGCTGGTCTTCTTGCAGATATGAGAGCCACCGTAGGAGATGTGAGGTGAGGCCAGCAAATGTAATAGCCTTACCATCATGAATGGACTTCATGAGCATCTTGTTCATGTCTAAGGAGAACTCCCCCTATGATTTCATCCACTCACATCCTAGAACCACATTCATATCAATAATAAATAGATCACCCACAAATGTGTAACTACAGATAGTTGGATACTAGTGGCTGGGCAACATTGCTGGCTAAGGGAATGCTGTCCATTAGCCACTTCCACTTTAATACCCTAATCCATGACAGGGGGGTGCAACCTCCACAGCTTGGATGAAATTATGAGTGCTTCCACAATCAACTAATATGTGCACAGGCTAACCCCTTCAAACGGAGAGTTTGAGATCCTTCACAGCCCACAATAGCATCTGTGAATATGCTGAACAGTTCAGCCAGTGCATCAGAATAAATCTTGTCATCCTATACACGAGGAAATGCATCAGAAATTCTGTCATCAAGGGAGTAGTCATAATCAACTTCAATTCTCCATTGGCTTGGGAGTTAACTTTTTTTTCTTGGCGCTCACTTGCTGAACCCCCAGAGTCAAAGGGATATGAAGTATCCTTTTTGGAAACCTTAGCAACTTTATCATCCTCATATTTTCTGTCATTTGCATAGTCATGAAATTCTATTTCTTTTGCAGCTTCATCAGAGGCCAGGTCCTCATCAACCCCTGTAATCATGCTGGCTTTAGCTCCAATTTTAGCCTTGTATTTGCTTCTACGATCTGGGGACCATCATTGTCAGCTCACTTCTCCCATGTTGAGGATAATTGTCCAGATTTGGGATCATTTTGCCCGGCTTTCATCCAAGCATTCCTATTCAGCAAGGAGGAGATAGCCATGCAGCTACTTTCTCGTAACCCTTTGGTGCAGTATTAGGGTGTCACCCTTGGCAGTGATCAGAGTAGGTTGCTAGTACTAGACTCTAGATCATGAGGGCCATTCTGCAGGCTTGAAGAGAGAAACCCTTTTTTATCCTCACTACCTTTAGATTAAGTTCAGATGGTCTGGGTGTTCCAATGAGCAAGGCACATGTTTAGGAGTGAGAACCTTTCTCATACCCCTTCCATTTATAGTAGTATTCCGTCAAAACTTCATTACTGAGGATTTGTCTCTGTAACCCAAGATATTTTCTGGTATGTAAACATTGATGGGAGGCAATTCTGCAGTAACTGGAATATCTGCTCCCACATGCTTTTTAAGCAAGGACACATGAATATGGAGACGTGGAGTTTCAGGAAGGAGATTGGGTGTATCTCTGGTTGCACAAGCATAGGTATGCCTCATTGAAAGGTGGCACCAACACCAAGCTAGCTCTCAGAATCTATGGTCCTTATAAAATTCTTAACAGAGCGAGTGACTTAGCCTATCCATTGGGCCTGCCTCCCTCCACTTGGAAATGGTACGTTGTCCTTGGAGCCAACTTGGTACCCATTTGAGAGAACAACTCAACTCGTGAATTTAGCATCTCTATCACTCACTATCTCTTGAGGGAGCCAATTCACAATCACCATGATACTGTTCCACTCCTTTGCTGTAGTAGGCAAACCAGTGATAAAATCCATGCCAATATGAGTCCGCTTTCCCTCTGGAATGTACTGGGTGAGCATTATCAGTGACACAACACACAACTTTAATTCAGCACATTTTTCCACAGCAAGAGGGGATTCTTGCTGATCCAGGGGCCAGTAGGCAAGGCGAATTTCATCTGGGGGTGATTTCTGCTGATTTCCAGGTCTGGTAGCAGGGCGATTTGGCTCTGGGGCTGCGCAGGTGCTTCCATAGTATGCCAGACCAGGGGCGATTTGATTCGTAGGCTGTTTCTGGGCTCCTACAGGCTGGACGAGTTGCTTTTTGGGTCTTCTGGGCTGTGTTTTTGTTGGCTGGCCTGTCTTTTGCTGATTTCTAACAGAGACCAGGTTATGGATGCCGTGGTTGGTCTATTGCCGGGCAATAGAAGGCTGGCTGTTGAGATTTTGGGCTGATTCCAGGCTGGGGCTGCTTTCCAAGTGATTGTGTGCTGAGGTTACTCATAATTGGTCGGTTGTGGATTGCAATTCATTGGTTGTTAGTCGAGGGGCACCGTAACGGACAAGGGCTGAGTGCTAGCCTGGCATACCAAGGGATTGATGCAGTAACGGTTTGGCGAGGCTGAGATCGTTGGGTGATCTCTACTGTTAGAGCTGGAGGCAGGTTGTCATAAGGGTTTTGCCCTGGGATTGGATGCCTGTTTTGTCATGATTGGCTGAGTTTGCTGGAAGCAGAGGTTATGCTGTTATTTGGATGCCTATAGGAAGGATTCAGAACTTGTTGTAATCTGTTTTCAGTGGAATAAATAATAAAATGTGTTTAGAGCAAGAGCATTCTAGCTCCCTTGTGTTATTGTATTTGCTGTGAGTGTGTTGCCAGTGGGATAATACTTGCTAAATTGTGTTCTTACTGCCCTTATTTTATCATAGGCCGGTTGCAATCCCTAACAACCTGCTTTCCTTTAGGCTCGATCCTGCTCCTTACTGTAGTCACATCACTTCTAATATTTCTCAATTGAGTAAAGGCATGGAAGGAGAAGAAAAGAGAGAAAGAGAAGAGGCAAAAAGGAAGTGGAGAGAGAAAGAGGAAGAAGAGAACAGGAGAGGAAAAGAGGGAGGGAGAAAGAGGGTTAAACAGGGAAAGAGGGAGTGAAAAAAAGGGAAATCCTATGCCCATCTCATTTGCTAACACTTAGATTGTTGCAAATGGCCAATATAAAACATGACATGAACAAAGAAGAGAGGAAGAGAAGAGTTCTTTACTTGGAGCTTGGATGCTGAGAAAATAGAGAGGTTAGGGCCTATGGATGCCTACAAAAGAAACTATTTTTCATTGTAAGAACCAGTGAGAAACAAGAAAGCGAGGCAAAGGAGCAAAGCAAAGCAAGAGAGAAGCAACAAAACAAGGCAAAGGAGAAACGTGAAATATTTGTGTTTTTGTTGGTCCAACAGGTGCTACATCAATTTACTCTGCTTCTCCATCATTTGTTCATGTTGCTTCAACGTTATTGTCATGAAGCCTTCAAAATTAGGCTTAGTGCTAAGATGGGATGACCTGGAAGATTACTGACTCTGAAGTCTTGGGGTTGGGGTTGGGCTCCTAGGTCTAATTGAAGGTTATAATCTCAACTGGTTCATGGTCACTCACCCGAAATTTTTGAGAGGCTCAACCACCAAATTCACATCTTCTTCTGTCAAACCCATTTCTGGTTGCAGATTTACAACCATCTTATCCTTCCTTGAATTAGAAGTGGGCTTTCTTGGATCCATTTAAGTAATGATGCCCCAAATTTCCTGAGCTTAGATCACATTTTTCCAATGTCTAGTGCAATTGTGAGTGAAAAGATACTAGAGGGAATAGAAAACCATGAATAGTTCCAGAATTGTAGTTTACAGCTAAAAGCCCCAAATTCCAGCTTTGCCCTAATTTCGCAGTTCAAGTTTGTAAGAGAAAACTTGAAATTTCCTACTTGAGGCTGCAATGTGGATCAAACGCTAATAATTTTGTGATTCAAGCACACCAAGGAATCAAGAATTCTTCATTGATGGAAAAAGATCCAAAATCTGAACACTTTTAAAATTTGATCCTCTAGATGGCTAGCACTCGGTAGAATAAGATCCTTGGCACTTCTTTTTTTTTTTGGGTGAAGAAAAAGTTGATTATATGATAATCATATGTTTTGTACAATGATGTCAAGCTTTGAATCTTTGGCACTTCTGGCGATGAATTTTTGTGTAGAGGTAGCCCTTGGTCTCCAGAGATGATGCTCCAAACTTCAGAACAAATGGATCACCAGCTCCCCTTGATATGGCCCCAAATCTGCTCTGATACCAACAGAAACAACACTTCTACTAAAGTCTGCTGGCAGTAACTAGTTTAGGGAAAACTGAGAGACTGGATAGCAGGAATAGCTGAAATAGAAGGGAGAGAAAGGGAAAAGTCACTCTTACTAGGAAGAGGGAATGGGATGTGACAACTCCCACGACGCTGGCTAGCTTGATGTTGCCATGTACAGCCAGTAGGCTGATGCTTGAAAGTACCAACTGTCACTGATTGGAATATGATGTGTATTTATCTCGAATCAGTTGCAAGTACAGCTGAGCCCCTTTTATAGGTCTAGGAAAGAGCTGTATATGCTATAATGCAGTATAGGTGCCACGTGGCAAGCCCTTATGCAAGCCTAATAACACTACCAAGTGTACAAGGAAAATACTAAAGTGTTTATAATTAGTGGGACCCTTTTTAGACTAACAGGTGCCATTTACTTAGTCGGCTGCTAGACTAGAACTCATTTATGTTATATCGGCTTGGGAGGTGGTTTCTATCTTTACTTTATGGCAGATATGGTGTTCGAGATGTGCTCAAGTCCTTAGTGGACACATGTCCAGTGTTGCTGATCTACTGGCTTCCATTGGACTGATCTCATTTTTACTGTCCTGAGTGTCTCTGCACCCTCTGAAGAGAGATTGATAGCATTCGTGAGGACCTTGGATTGTTCCTTGTTTTTCTATGTTACTCCACTTGGGATGACATGGCATTATAGACCAACCCGTGGTTGTTTATTCATATTGTAGAGGCCAGGGATAGAGTTCTCACTTCCCACCTCGGGTTTAATTTATTTTGAATGGAATAGATTACTAACGGGGGAAAAAAAGAAAGGAAGGAGTATCAAAAGCCTTCTGCAACACCACGTGAAGGGAATCAAGGGCCTCTTTTATATTTCAGGAGCGGAGTCTTTTGCTCCTCTTGCCATGTTTTGTACAAGTGGTCTTAGCCAGCCCTAAATCATGAAGATACCCTTTTGATTTTCAAAACTTTTTTAGCCTTAAGGCACAATTTAATTAACCAAATGCTGAGCATATTCCAACTATGTGAGGCTTCTTAACCTATCCCAGCCCCTTGACTTGCTGTATTATATCTTGTATCCATTTGTTCAACTCGTCATATCATGCCCACCATAAGTTCCACTAACAGAACTTTAATTTAATGCATAGTTGGCCATTGTTGTGTCAAAATGGAGCATCATAATCCTATAAAAGGGAGACCATTTATACAAAGGTTGCAATGAAAATCAAAGTTGCTTATCACAGCAAAGTGATAGAAGTACAAATGACTTTAAGCGGGCTTAACACTAGTTTAAAAAAGGTTTACAGGTCAAAGAGGTAAAGGCTAGACACATACTTATGAGCTACATAAATTGCTGCAGTTGGCTGTTCTTCTTGGCTGGAAATTTGGTTAATGTCCGTGTTGACATTAGACTTCAGAATTGCTTCAACAATGTAAAATAGCATCGAAGCCACTATTTGTGGTTAGTTTTTGTGATTTCGGAAGAAAGGTTAGTACTTGGAGATTGATAAATTTTGAGGTTATCGTTCTCATATTGTTCTTTTGCAGACATCTTGTATACTTTGCAAAGAGCCTGACCATTTGCCTTTGGGTTGCAAAGAAGTGGAAAAGGTGGATGCCCCAAACTCAGGCCATAAATATTTTCAAGGGGTGTCTCTCTTTTTTGGTCGAATAAGGGATCTTTTTTCAAGGAGAATGATATATCTAGTTGGCTGCTTTGGGGATGTAGTGTTCTGTAAAATTTACTCCTGATTGGACTTCTGTCATGCAGCCTTCTGACACCTGTTTGCGCATAAAGATTGAAGAGGTTGGCCATACTTCCTTTTCAGTTTTTGAAATCTCTATCAGTATAAGATGAAGTTTTTTACAAACAATCTTATTGGCTCAGCAGATTATGTCAAAGGCCTTGATAAGAGAGTGTTCCAGGTGCAAAGCTCAGATTGTGAAAGAAGATGGCTGCAACAAGGCATGCTTCTTTCAAAAACCATTCCCATATATAGTATCTCATTGTGTTCACATTATAACTTTTACCAAGTAAAACAAGCTTTGAACTTTTTGAAAGGTTAAATATTGTAGATGTTGAAAAAATTGAAGATCTCTGGTATGACAAAGTTTAATTTAGAGGACTTGTTCAGGTTACTTGCAGGTGTGGGCAAACTATGTGCTACATATGCCGGAAGCAAGGAGTCACTTACAGGCATTTTTGTGCAGTACGTATCTAACGTGCATCACATCTTACATTTCCTACCTTTTCTTCAGTCTCGTACCTTCTCTTGTGAGCTAGGATAAGCTACACGAAGTTCTGACCAAAGAAGACACATACAACGACCAAGGGGTTAGGGGAAAAAGAGTGTACACGCAAGGCATCTCAAGGTGTAAAGAATTGCAAAGACCTTTCGTAAGCCAATAGCTCAAGGGGTGTTCCAGAGCAGAGTGTATGTTGTTCATAATATGTTGTAAACAAGAGACCAGTCTGAGCCTCATGTGTCCTATTGTGCAGCATCCCAGGAAGATGGGCAAATCATCATGCACAGTGTGTAAGCAGACTTGTTGTCTACATGATATGGTAAATGGTGATTTCACCGAGCTTGGCTTTGTTGTAGGTCCAGTATCAATTTAAACTGTCCGCTGTATCAGGAAACATTAGGGCATATGCAAGCTGTTGATGTAAAAGACTCTTTGGATTTCTGGATGCAGGAGGATCCAAAGAGCACGATAATGGAAGCAAAAAAAGCTGCTCTAAAAGATATCGCAAGGAAGGACCCTGCCATTCTTATCCGACAAATTGGCCCAGCTGAAGATTAAAAAATGACACGAGTTGAGCCTGAGAAGTTGAAAAGGGAGTGGTGAATATACTTTCTTTGTCGGGTGCATGATCAAAAGAATACCAACTGAAATTGGCATAGAATGGTAGTCTTGCTATTCACTTGCCTCCCCCATAGGTACACATCCAATGTCTACATGTAGCTGGAGTAAGTAGCTGAGCAACATCTCTGTGTATAGTCTTGGAATTTCTATGTGCATATGGGAACCTTGAAGTTTGCAAGCATCTACGTGGCAGTTGTTCCATTCACGTATGCATTGCCATGCATGGTGATTGCATAGGAAAATGATAAATTTATAGGCATGATTGCATAATTGCAAAACTATACCCTCTACTTCAGGGTATAGTTTTTGCATGATAAATTTTTAGGCATGATTGAAAAACTATACCCTCTACCTGAGGAATTTGTCAATATGGTGATTAGTTCAACTATCCCTTTTATGGAAGGGACAATGGCAATGATATTGCTTGTCCACAATCGATCCCTCTCTTGAATGACATTGTTTGTTCCAAAAAGGAAAAGAATGGGAAGAGGATCTGACAGTGATGTCGCCACAAGGCCAATCACATACCTGTGAATCATAAAAGCTGCTTGAGTTCAAGATTGAACGACAAGGATGTTCATAGATAAAATTTTGCATTCTTCATATCACAGTATTAAAGACAAACGTGCATTATTCTTCATCTTTCTCGTCTTTGGAAAGGATATGTGCACTGAAGATCATCCTTTTTTGTCGTCATCGTTATCTTTCATCTTTCTAATCATGTAACAATCAAATGTAGAATGATCAAGATCTTTTGTACTTGGATTATCTTCTTGAACCAAATGTTGTATCTCTCCAAATCCAAAGCATGAAGTATCCATTCTTTTATGAACTAGAGTGGAATTTTCTAGTCAATGTCCATGCTTAAATTATCACGGTGACAATTCTATTAATCTATCTCCATGTCAATGCAAAAATAGAGGAGATGCATATTCATTGGTAAGTTCGTGGCCTAACATAGTGTTCACATCTGAGTATTTGCATTGTTGTATTGCTTTTTTGTGGTTGTCTAGCTGGCTAGTTGAGGATGACAATACAACATAATGATCATATATTCAATCTTTAAGACTCGGCTCTTGAGGTGGGTCCCCAACATAGGGTTTGATTAAGCTGATATGAAAAGCATTGTGTATCTTCTGGTGAGGTGGAAGGCTCAACCGAATAGTAACACTTGGAAAGGGCACATACATATATATACATATACCCAAATACATATACATATATTCACTTTTTTTTTGTGAAACCAGTAACTATATTATTAACATGAAATCAATGTACATGACATTAGACTCCAAAAGAGAGTCTAATGGAAGAACACAAAAACAGTCAAAAAACACTTAAAGGCTAGTAGCATCCAAGTCCCTCGCAGCATAACTGTCATATAAAGATTGCTTGAGGGACATTCTGAAGAAAGCATATGCCTGAGGAAACTGTTGTCCCATCCTAGAATGCAATCTCTGTGTCCAGATAGTCCATAGAACCCAAAAATGAGCCCAATATACATATATTCACACACACACACACACACACACACACACAAAATAGTATTATTCCATGCGTGCACTATTAAAGTACTTATTATATCTAAAAAACAGCCCAAATGCATGCCAAATGATCATATGTTAAGAGAACAATAGTATTATGTGATGTAATCATTGTTAAAGTACTTTTAATACTTATAAAACAACTCAGATGGGTGCCAAAGGAGAGGATCAATTCACGTACAGGGAGTCAAGCTTTTTTGTTGTAGTTTTTAAATACCTCCTAGAACATCTAACCTTAATATTATCATTTGACTAAGGGGAATTCAAGAAAGACCATTCTTATACACTCAAAGAAGACGTGCTAATCCATGATTTGGAGTTATCTAATAGAACAAAACAAAGTGCTTGATGTGTTCAACAAAGGAACTATTGAATAGTAGTATGACATCTATATAGAAAATGCAAGACATTACAAAATCATATCAATTCTCTTTTGGAGTTTTGAAGGGGCATTTCTTAGTCCAAAATGCATAACCACTCACTCATGCACTCCTTGTGGCACTATAAAGGGTATTTTGAATCGATGATCGGGATGGATTTTGAATTATGGAACCAACTTCATCAAGAGTCTTAGCTACCATAACAATTTATACAACCTCCTTCACAAGATAGCTATCAGCTTCAACATATTCCAAAAGAAATTAAACATCAAAATATAACGTTTGCAGAACTTCACAGTGCAACAACATGATGAAAATATCGTAGGAGGAGGAGAATGCAAATGTGTAGACCTGCCTATAATGGCTCTTCCTAATTCAATTCAATTAATTAGTTTGTCTTGGTACATGGAGGCTAATTAACCTATGTTTTTCCATGGTTAATTGATTTTATGCATAGGCTAATCTTTAGGGTAATCTATGTCATGGCTCTTCCTAATTCCATTCGATTAATTAGTTTGTTTTGGTGCATGGAGACTAATTAACCTACGTTTTTCCATGTTATAATTTATTTTATGTCGAAGAGGGCCTTCCCCAAAGCTTCAAGAAAGGATTCGAAGCCAAAACATTGTTTTTCCCACATGTGAGCCCTATATCTAAGCTATAAAGTAATTGTATATGCCCCTTCTTATTATAAATGCTCCCTTGTCCCCCTCTCCCTTTGCTCTTAATGCCCCCCCTCCCCAATCTCAGCTCCCTCTGTCTTTGATGCCCCCTACCTTCCATTATTATTTAATTGAAACTCTCCCCCTCCCCACTTTATCCCTTAGTTTAATCATGGCCTTGCCCTCTTCCTATTCACTCCTCTTTCAATCTCCACAACTAATTAATTGAATTTAGATTAAAATTTGAGTAGGGGCACGTATTCAGGATGTTTGCAAAATCCATGGTTATGAAAAATTCTCTATTGATGCCATGATAGTTACTGGAGCAACAGCTGCCTTTGCAAAAGAAATATTATTTTCTCTAGAAACACACCAAGAGCATCCTCAACCTATGACAAGCAAAAATTAGATAACAAAATGCTATAACGTCTGGAGAGATATTGGAGGATTGAAAGTCCCTACTAAATACAGTCTACATTCTTCATAACAAAATTTCGATATTGTGGTGGTTGATAATGAGCTAATCTAAAAAATCAAACCATTATTGGTTTTTTATTACATTGATTTTGGTTTTATGGGAGAGTTTTGTGAATGAAATCTAAAGTTATGTGCAACAATCATGGTTGCAAGCATTGACACAAGAAAAGTTAGATATTATTGCCAAAAATTTTCTACTTGGGTTGATGCAAAAAGGGAAATTTTATAGAATAAATTCACGCACCAAAAGAAAATATATTATCGTGTTCTTTATCAATTTGTATGTCACTTTTAATTTCATTAGAAACATTACCATAATGATTCAAGATTTTGATTTTCAAACTTGTCTATTACTTGCATTTCTTCTTCTTCTTTTGATTCTAAATCTCTTGATATATTGAATTTTGTTTTTGCTTTTGCAAAGGAGACTTCATCTTTTGGATGGTGAAGTCCTAAATTTTAAGTATGGATTAGGAAGATTTGATTAGCTTTAATGAAGGAAAATCTTCTAAAGCAACTATTTAATCAAGATCATGATCTACATTTTGTACTAGTTTGCCAAATATTTTTTAATATTGCCATTTGATTAGGTAAAGCTGATCCTGCAAGCTGACAACAAGTGCATGGGTTTGATGAATCTTAGTAGACGTCAAGATTATAGGTTGATATATTTCAACAATCCTTTAGATTGATAGTCTGGTTCATGCATTTCTAGTGTAGGTTTAAGTGTCAGGGGCACACAAGATATAGGGAGCCAATTCTCTTTGTCTATCACAAATAGGAATGAATGCCTATTTACTTAATCTATAATGGCATTTAAATTTATAACGGATGGGCTTGGTTTGGAATTGTCAGTAAGCCTTTCACAACGTTTACAAAAACTTATATTGTCTTTGTAGACAATTCTTTGTGCAAGCCATCTCTGAGCATTTATTTATTTTTTAATTAGAGCTTGAATTTTCCTATGTTAGCATTTTCTTTGATGGTTTCTTTATGTATAGACTCAAGTTAGAAGGGATTTCTTCTATTGTAAGGGTTTTTTTAAGAGGGATTTCAAGAGGGATTTCTGAGACCTAAATTGGAAAGATATCTGCATGCCAACAGGCTCAAGTAATTTCACCTCCTCCCAAGAGACTATGTCACATTTAATTATTTTTGAATGATTATTTGACTGCATTATGACACCTTGAGGTCTAAGGATTTTTTCCTCTACATCACAATATCTACATTCGTGGTAAACCATAACCTTGTTTGCAAGAGCTAAAGACTCATCGAACTAGGGATCATCAATAGATATAGTATAGTTGGGTCTTACCTTCAAATATGTTGGACCTTTTGACTAGGTTCCTCAAGGAACCAATCCTCAAATTTTTTATGCCTAGTGTCTAAAATCATCAAGATAAACAGTGTTGGCCTTTCATGTAAACATCTTTTGTTAGAGATCTATTGTGGTGTAAGCTCTGGAAACTTTCGATAGAACTCGGGTTTGTTTCTATTATGTGAGAGTAGTATTTGGAAGACTTTTATACATTTTAAGAACAACTTTGTTTCTGAGTGCTATACCTTTTATGAAGAGTACTACTAGAGATGACGCCAGGATAAGCTTGGTGATGCTACAGTGAATTGATCTCCTATCTATTTTGTGCTATGTAAGTGAGACAAAAGCAGGGCTACCTAGCATACACAAGCCATAGTTCAATAGATGTATCTTTTGAAGAACTTAGGAACAAATTGCTAATAGAATCTAATAATAATTTGAAAGGCTTGCAAAAAGAAATGTTGTCACTGTCCCTCCCAAGTCTAGGTTTCGAGGGCGTTGGTCACTTACAATCATATCATTGCTCATTGTAGTGTAGGTGTTTTCAACTGTAGCATAGGTCCTTGTGTTATATTCCAGTGAGAGGTGTACGCTAAAGCGTGGAAAGTAGATCTTATGTGCATGTGGGTGAGAAACATGGCTTGATCACAACAACAATGGATGGAGTCTCTCGCCTCCATAGAATTTCAAGGGTTAGTAGGGGGTTGCAGGGTTCAGAAGGGGGGCTAGGGTTGAGAGAGTTGTCTAGGAGTTCCAGGGTTTGGAGAGGGTTGCTGGGTTTAGGAGGGCTCTAGCATTGAGGAGTGGAGAGCTAGTCTATTTCATGACTTTGAGGGGTAAGGGTTGAGGAGGAGGGACAAGGGAGGAGGAGGGAGGAGAGTCTACTATTGATGAGTGGAGAGGTAGTCTCCTTCGTGACTTTGCGAGGTAAAGATTAAGGAGGAGGGACAAGGGAGGAAGGAGGAGGAGGAGGAAGAGGAGGGGGGGAAGGAGGAGGGAGGAAGAAGAAGAGAGGAGGAGAAGGAAGGGAGGAGGAGGAGGAGGAGGAGGAGGAGGAGGGAGGAAGAAGAAGGGAGGAGGAGGAGGAAGGGAGGAGGAGGAGGAGGGAGAAGGAGGAAGAAGAGGAGGGAGGAGGAAGAAGGGAAGAGGAGGAGGAGGAGAAGGGGAAGGAGAAGGGAGTGAGAAGTACAAGGGTAGGGAGTGCAAGGGTAAGGGCACGCTAGAACACGATAGTGCAAGGAAGCATGGATGCAATGGAGATCAATCTCATGAACATAATAATGAGCTTGAATATGTGATCTATGTAGACCTCCTTGAACGTTTCTCCAAAGATCCCTTACTTCTTGGAAGCTTTTTCTAGTCTATTCCAATGCAGTATTCTCATGGTTGTGCCTCTTCATAGGAGTACCTCCCACTAGACTATAATTGTGATACCACATTGAACTCAATGTGGTAGCCAAGGGTTTGGAGCTCCATTGATCTAGAGACACTAAGTGTATGACGAAGGCTTTGTGAATGTGTGTGACTAAGTGAAAACTCACACAAAACTATGATTGTCTTTGCAAAGTGAGAAGAATTACAAAAAACCTCAGAAACATAAAATAAGGAGGGGAGAAAGGGTTCCGGAAGAAAGGAGGGGAGAAAGGGGAAAGAAAGGAGGGAATTAAGGAGGGAGGGAAGGGAGGGAAAAAAAGGGGGGGGAAAGGAGGAAGAAAGAAGGGGAGAAATAAGGAGGGGATAAAGAGGGAAAATAGGGACTAAAAGGAGGGGAGAAAGAGGGTAAATGGGAGCAATACCACAAAGCGGGACACCTATCAAGATTCTAAAACGACATGGGGCATCAAAATTTTAAAATTACCAAGGGGGGATATCGTATCAATACAATAGTTAGATTCTTATTTTTAAACAAGATACCAAGGGATGGTCTACCACTATAGCTGAAATTTTCCAAGGGGTAGTCCACATGCTTGTGGAAAAGAGAAATCTCTCTTACTTTTATTATTAAGACCAATTAAATTAATGATGATGACGCTAATGAAGAAGAAGGGGGGTAATCCACACCCATGATTGGAAATTAATGGTAAAAAGAAGGGAAAAAATATTGAATCATACAAAATAACTTGCAAGTAGGAAAATAACCAAGGAACTCCTAAGGGAACAAGTTAATTAAATCACTAATTGGTAGCAATTTTAAGATACTTAAGCAAAATTGCATAAATTTTTATACAGTGCTTTGAAATAAAAAGGGCACTTAAAAATAAATTTAAATCGGTTAAAAGAGATAAAACAAAAATAATCACTATGGATATTTAAATGAATAAAGCAACTGATATGGATAAAGCAATTAGTTCACTAAGGAGAATCGTGGAAAGAAGAAATTACTTAATAGAAGGTAAAGCAAAGGATACTCGATTATCTTACTAAAATTGAATAAATAGAATTGACTATAAAGTTAACAACATTCAACTAAAGAAAGCCAAACCTATATATATATATATAAAATACATGATTAAATACATATACATATGATTGAAATCATAAAAAATACATTCAATGAGAATGAGAAAATAAAAGTTAAAAGAAAAAGCTTGCAAGATTATAAACAAGTCCCTATATATATAACCTTAAGAAGTAAGATTTTTTTAAAAGGAAAGCATTAATTTTAAGGAAATAAAGAAAGAAACAACATAAATAAGCAAAAAATCTAATGGAATAGGGCCATACATTAATGACCTATATACAATCTTAAAAAAGAAAAAAAATCAAGCTAAGAAGAGATAACTAAACAAAAAGTGAAAAATACTAAATGAAGCACTTAATCAATTTTTTTTTAAAAAAAACTATGTAGAACAAATAAGTGGGATAGTTTAAAAAGTTAGGCCAAATAATTCATTACGTAATTACAAAGGAACTTAAGGGAAACTCTAGTTATAAAAGGGGTTGAGAGTATCTTGATTTCTATGTTAAAGAATGGAGCAAAAGAATAAAACAAAAACTAAGGCACTAAAGACTAGCCAAAGTAAAACCGTCGAAGGTAATTAAACTTAGAAGGGCTGTAGTTAGCCATACAGTTGACTTGGTAAAAAACGTGACTGCCATTGAGCACCGCAATCACCACGTAAGAGTCGTTATGAACTTCTCAATGACCAAAAGGAAACTCACAGGAGCAGGGTCAAAGCCTTGAGGCGGCTGGAGAAGAGGAAGATGCAAGAAAACGATGCTCCCCATCAAAGTTAAACCAAATCAAGAGGAAGAGTCTGGATGATACCATCTAGACCATTTAGAGAAGAGAAAGAGGCACCAAACAAACCAATAGAGAATCCCAACTAGACCATAGTCGCACTATGAAAAGCGCAGTGAATAAGCAAGGGCGTGGATACCCATCGCAAAAGTCACTACAGAAAGAAAGACACTTCATGAAAAGAGAGGTGCAGTGGAGGCAGTAGAATAAGAAGCGCAAGTGAGCGGTTCATTACCTAGAGCTGAGGCTATAAACAGGACAAAAAAGAGAAAACAAGCACCTAAGAAGGCTACGCAACTTGAGTCGAGAAGCTAAACAAGAGCCAGGTTTGAAAGAGGCAGAGTGTTGTGAGCTGCAGAAACATATATCCGATCCGACGGCTAGAAGAAACTTGAGTGGAGAGGCCAAAAAAGAGGAGGCGCTCATCAGTAGGAGGGCAATAAATAAAGAGAGCATAACGCTCGATCAAGAAGAGCATGTGACGTGTAAGAGGGGAGTGGGTAGTGGTGGTTATGGGTTGGGCGGTGGGTAGGCAGAAAATAAGACTAAATTAGGGAGTGATTATGTGCAAAGTGGGTTAGCATGATTAGGCGTTTAGAGAGTGGTACGAAGGTAATCAAGGTTAGGGGAAGCAAGGTGTGGGTTACGGTAGCATTATAAATAGGGAGGGGGACATCAAGGGGGTGCTTGGAGATAATGCTACCTTAACCCACACCATAATTATATAAATATAAATATATATATATATATATAGCATGAGACAAGCACCCCATTGATGTCCCCTCCCTAATTATAATGCTACCTTAACCCATACCTTAATCCATATATATATATATATATATAACCTTTTAATAAATATACAAAAATTAGAGGGTGTAGCTAGGTGGGAGGGGGGAAGACAAAACCAGGGTTATAAAGAAGAAGAAAAAAGAAGCTAAATTAAAAATGACATCTCAATGAGTAATAAAAAATTATATCATCTAAATTAAAAAAAGGGTTGGGGGGGAAAATTATAAATGACTAGAGATTGGTTATGGCAAAGTTTAAAAAAAGGGGGAAAGAACCAGGGTAGGGGGGTTAACAAAGAGAAGAAAGTGGAAAAAAAGGGGGGAATGGAAGGGTTGCTTATAAGAAAATTTTACTTGAGAAAATTGTGTGTGTATGTGTGTGTGTGTGTGTGTGTGTGTTTAGATTCAAAATTCCCATCAATAATTGAGCCATACAATTAATTCCATCAATTTGATAAAAAGTAAATATATAAGGAAAAAATGTTTGAGACATCTAAGTTGAAAAACACAACTAGAGTTTGCAAAAATTTCGATCAAAATTAAGAATTTTTAATATTTATTGAGTTTGACAAACATAATATTGAAAATACATGTCAAATCCTCAAGCAGTTCAGGTTCCGAGGTCGTGGTCCACTTACCTACTACCATCTAAACAAACTAGGTGTTCGAACATCATAGGTACGTTTGGGTAGATAGGTAATGATTGTTTTTCCCGGCTTGTTATCGCTTTACCTAGGCATATAGACAACCATACGGATTCTTAGATAATTAAAAAAATAATTTAGCCACAAGTGAGTGTACCTTGAAACTCCTGGCAATGGTGCTGAAAATGCATAGTCCGCACGAGTGACTCATGTGTCGTGGGATCTTGAAGGAACACCGTTGGAGTGATTCACTCTAAGCTACCCTCTGAGAGAAGTGATGCATGCAAAAGCCATTCACAAACATCAACTTTGTGGCTCCCACGTTGTTGCAGTTGTGACTCCACAAGAAGGAAAGGGGGACAAAAAGACGGGAATGAAGGGAATGAGAAGGAGAGGGGGAAGGGAGATGAGAAGAGATGAAGGGAGAGAGAGAGAGTTGCAATCACAAAAGGTAAGCACAAATGCAAGAACCAAACCCAAGGAGGCAAGAGAGCTTGTATTTCTTAAATATGCATACTCCAATTGAAGACCAATGTCAAATGGTCTTCCCTTTTATACATGCCACCTTTTGAAGGAAGGGCCAATCCTATGCTCTCTTCCTAAGTTCTACACTTCTAGTTTCACAATATTAATGGGCATAATTGGCTCCAAGGAAAAATGCTAATGGTATCTATTACATCAAGATGTCAAAATCTGGTAGTGCTAACCAATGGGGTTAATAGATGAAGCATCTGGTAGGCTTGATGATGGAGGATGGCAATGGCGATAAGTTTTGGCAAATTGTTGTTACAACTATATGACAGTAATTATGGGAATCATAAATTCAAACTAAAGAACATCTTTGAACTAAAGAAATTGTATGACTTAATCTCTAAATAGTACAAGCGATGAGAACAATGACCACATACTTCATCGACAATATTAACAATAGCTCAATTGAAAGAAAAGCCATTGGATTGGGATGAAAGATCCATGAAAGCATTAGAGGACATTTTAATATTGCATGTTAGGAATATTCATGCTGATAAAAATAGGTCTATATACTTTTACCTTCCTAGCTAGCCACATTTGAAATCATGAGCTTCCATCTAGGCGGCTTAGTAGCCACAAACATGATACCGATTACGAAGAGACCTTTGCCTAAGTTGCAAAGATGATTATAGTCAACTTTGTTATATTAGAGCCCTAAACCATTGTCCTACCTTGCCATTTAGGCTTAAACCAAAGGCATTGACCTTATCCAGGTCTCCAATATCACCAAATGTTTCTTAGATCTATTTGAATCTTTTAACATGGAATAATGGGTCTCTTCAGCTCTAAGAATTTAGTAATTAGCTTGGAGATTGTGACCAATTTGCTCCTTAAAGGATTAGATTCTTTCAGAGGCATGGCCGCCCTTCCTACTGCTTACACTAGGATTCTCATAGCCTTACCAAAAAGTACGGTCCATGTAGCTGGAGGGGTTGGTGGATATGGTGAGCCTACTCAATACATGGGTTGTCCAGGTGGAGGGTTTATTTGCGAAGTTGATGGATAGGCAAAGAAGTTGATGGATATGGGGTGACTTCCATGCCTCTTGCCCAAGCAGGTTATGGTGGGGCTTGGGACATAGGGAATCTAGACAATGGATTTTCTATTAGCTCATTTGGGTTATCCATTTGCCCTACTTGGCCCTGTGGCACTATGTAGCCAAATGCACCACTATATGAATGTTCTCCTTCAAAGAAATGTACCTATGGTGTCAGATTGTTTCACCAGTATAGTGGGAATTTGTGTGCTACGCATATCTTCTGACATAGGTGTTGGGTTGGAGCTTGTGGCTCTACTGGCCCTTTATTCTACCTTGCAAAGGGGTTCACCATATCTACTAGTTCAATCATTCCAAACCTTCCCGTCATATTTGAAAAGGTTTCTCGTATGCGAGAGGATGTGGTGGAAGGGGTAGAGGATTGAGGACAAACCAAGCTATGGTTTGGAGCAATTGAGACTCAACATATGAGTTTCCACCCATTTCTTTGTTAAAACTCATGGATTCCTTGGAGTGGGAGATATCAATCTAGGGTGGTCCATGCAGAAGAGGGTGAGCTAAGGACTGAGGTTCCGAGTTGGACTAATGTAAAACTGGGTAGATAACTAGATAAAATGTTCTTTAAAGGACTATCTTCTGGTTCAGGCTCTGCTACAAGAACTCTACCAAACCTCAAGTGCATATATGTGAAACAATGTGTGTGACCAACACAAACAAGTCCCTATAGTCAAGATTTTCCAAACTTGTAGCTCATAACCTAAATTCGTGAAGCGCTAAGTTAGCCTTAACCCCATGGGCATTGAGTTATTAACTTAGTGCGCTGACTTAAGGCTTAATTAAATGGGTTGCTAAATTAGCCTTAACTAATGGTCTTGGTGCAATCACTCACATTATAATATGATAAGTGATTTTTTTAAGATTCTAATACTTAATTAAGTGATTAGCCTATATTTTGATACTTAATTGAGTACTTTGGATTTTGCAAATCTTGGAAGCACTTGGAAGCAATTTCCATCTCAACCTTCACAATGGAGATTATAACCCTTTTTGATATTTGTTAGATGCAATTTTAGGTTACAAGTTAATGCTTCGATTAGATGTGGTCAAATGACCTAATTTTCAATTCAAATGTTTACCCTAGATTAGCTTAATTGACTCCAAGGCAAAATCATAATGCTTTCTATTACATGCAGATGTCAAAATGTGACATTGCTAACCAATGGGATTAATAGATGACAATAATTATGGGAACTAGAAATTCAAACCAAAGAACGTCTTTGAACTAAAGAAATTGTATGACATTATCTCTAAAAATGATGAGATGAGAACAATGAGTACATACTTCATCAGCAATATTAACAATAGCTCGATTGAAAGAACTCCAAGCAAAGCCATTGGATTGGGATGAAAGAGCAAGACTAGCACTGAATCTCATTGACTTCCATGTTAAAGATGTCATGATCTATATCATTAGAAATAGAAAGTTTATAACAGATGCATGGAAGCATCAGAGGACATATTTAATGTGACATGTTAAGAATAATCATGCTAGTAAAAATAGGTCTAGATATTTTTACCTTTCTACCTAGCCACATTTGAATCATGAGTTTTCATCTAGGCTTCGTAGCTAGATATTTTTACCTTTCTAGCTAGTCACATTTGAAATCATGAGTTTCCATTTAGGCTTAGAAGCCACAAATATGATACCGATTATGAAGAGACCTTTGCATAAGTTGCAAAGATGATTATAGTCAAACTTGTTATATTTTATTAGCTTTTCATTTTTTTTTCCCCATTCGTCAAATTTTGAAATTTTGGTTGGCCTATTCACTAAATCATTGAGAAATGTGTAAATGAAGAAATTTGTATGACATGTCTACAAGGCTATGTTGTCAAGGCAAAGAGAATAAATTTTACAAGTTGCTCTAATGCTTATATGGATTGAAACGAGCAAAATGAGCATCGGATGGAAGAACTCATTATCATTTTCTTTGTATGTATTTTCAAATACGAGATTTTGATCCCTCACTCTAGGCTTGGATCAAAGAGGCTTTGATACCATGTTTCAATTCAAGCATTCATAACACACAATACTCAAAGAGAGATGCAAAGACGAGTTCTTAAAAACAAACACGAGATTCATGTTTTGTACCGCCAGATTCATCCATGCATATAGGCCAATCCTTGAAATTTGTAAGGGACTTTCATGTCCACCTATCTTGTGACAACAATTCATATCACTTTGTGGATTGTCCTAACCACTAACATTATATGCGTGACTTAACATTTTTCTAATGAAGAGCCTAGGAAAGGGTAGGTGGAGACGATGTGGAGAAGCACGAAGGGAGTTTTATCAAGCACAATTCACATGTGACGTTCTTTCCTTAAGAACAAACTTAAAACATTTCGTAGGTCAATCATAAGCACGCGCCTCAAGATGGTAAGCTTCTAGGAGAAGCATACCTCAATGTTACGACCCCCGGAAGAAATGTCGCATGACAAGAGTCCAAATTTTGCATTTAATAGATTGGAATGAAGGCATTGGTAGATTTGGTTTACATGCTGCGTTGGAAATCTCCTTCAGCAAAAATGTGACCTGAAAGGAACTGTCGATTGGGCACACAGAACCTCTTTTACTTCTCTGCGAGCTGGCAGCTTTCTGTTCCATTATGTCTCACATTTTGTTCCTAACAGTGTGCAACAAGAAACAGTACTACCACATTGCAAAAAGCATTGATTATACGGTCTGCAGAAGAATGGTGACGACCGTCGTGAAGGGAAGTATTTAGATTTCTTGCATCTCACTGCCCTGTTCATAAATTATGAGCACAAACTCATGAAGAAGATTGTGGGTACGTCTCAGCACACCACCAACTGTCCAACTTTGATCCCTGAGTGAAAAGAACATGGTCATGTGGGAGATCTAGTCCTTTAACCTTTTTGAGGAATTTGTGAGCGCAAATTCGAAGTGCTATTCCCAAGAAAATTGTAGGCATCTCTGCGCACCATCATTTCTCCCTGTAAATGAATAGCACGATACCATACAGGAGATGCTCTCTATAGATCCCAGACAGTCGGTAAATATTGGTTATGATAGTCTTGTAGAGGGCCTACATTCATTTAGAAGAATGGTAACCACCTCGGTCATGGACAGGTATTTGAGTTCAATGCATCTCATTGCCAGGTTCGTGAGCACAAACTCAAAATGCTGATCCGAAGACGACTGTAGAGGTTCGGAGGCACGAACTTTGGATTGATGAGATTTGATGATGAAGGAAAGTAGTCGCCCAAAGTAATAGGTAGTGTATGCTTCAATCGAGAGTAAGATGTTATCTCCACTTCCAACTTGAGGGTGAACTCCAGCCCACTGAGCAAGCCTCTTCCATGCAGAAGGGGAGTTATCTAGGAGCAATGCTGCTCGGAATTGGCAATTGAGCAAGATGTTCTGAGGTTCAATGGGATAGAACCCATCTATGCCTTCCTCGGAGTAGAAACCAATCTTGGGCGGGGTTTTGGACACATACCTGAGACACAAGGCCACCCCTAGAGCAATGGAGTGCAGCAATCTCCATTCTGTAGGCAGATGTTGTAGCCACATCTCGAGTGTGCCCATCCCCAGAGCGGTGGAAGACCATGACCCTAGCAAGCCTGGAATGCCCTCCACCAGGGAGGTCTTAAGCGTGCCTGTATTTGCAACAATGAATTTATGGTCTCCATCAGACTTTCTCTGCTGCATCATCTCTAGAAGAGAGGTTGACATTCTCTCCAAATCCCTGAGGCCCAAGGTGGGAGGTGTTTGGGCATGAGCCTCTGCAGCTACAACAGAATAGATATCTGTAGGGGTGGTGAGGTGCAAGACATGGATGTTAATGTCGATGAGCTGAAGACTAAGATCATTGTCAGAGGGTGCTGCTTTACATGGCAAATGATTGGATTTTGGGTGTTTGGCATGGGTGTCATCCTCGGGGAAAAAGTTAAGGACTCGTTCCAAGCGGTGGGGGCTTGTGACGATGAGCTTGAGGTGTCTAAAAAGTCCACAGATGACTCCAAACTCGGGGCGGTTTTCAGGGCGAGCATCACAGCAGGAATTGAGGCACTCACTCAGCAACAGAGGGATGCCAGAAGGCAATTCTGGCCTGATCAATTCAGGAGGATTGCCATGCAAAGGTTGCATGCCTGTGAGGATTTCGATGCACAAGAGCCCAAATCTGTGAACATCTGCAGCAAATTCCTTCTTCCGATCCTCATCCTGGCTCACTTCCATCTCCGAATCCCTCCCGAAGGCTATGGAGTTAGCATGCTGCAGCTGATCGAGCCCGATTTCGCATAGCTTCACCCTTGCATACCCCTCCCCTGCCAGCTCGGGGACTTTGCTTAATTCCAGCAGCACATTGGAGGACTGTAGACCCCCATGTGCTATTCCATTCCTGTGCAAATACCACATCCCTCTGGCAATCTGCAGCATCACGTCCAATGATACATGGAACTGGAATGGTGCCTCCCCAGGGCTCTTGCTTTCCAAGAACCCTTGCGTGAAGCTCCTCAGATCCGTTTCCACAGCCTCCATCAGCATGTAGCACTTCGCATTGGAGGCTGCCTCTCCATCGCCATCGGCTGCCCATGCGATCAGCTGCAAGATGAAAGGATTTCGCATCCTCAAGAGCGTGGGTGCTTGCTCCCGGAAATGACTCAAGGAACACTCCTTCACTACCACGCGAAGCCCCATCCACGAAGCCACGGAGTATCCTCCTGCACCAATTGGAATTCTCTTTTCCAAGTTCAGCTCTTTCGAGTCGATTCTGAGATTCCTCACAGAGCCTCCGCATTCATTTGACTCTCTGAAGACGACGCATTTGAGCCTCCGGATGAGCAACTTCACGATGGCTCTGAGTTCTTCCACATTGGGTCCAAGAATGCTGTTTGTTTCCGTCTCTTTCCCATTGCAACCCACTCTGTCATCGTCTAACACGGACAACATCTCTCTCAAGTCAAGTAGCTCGGCTCCTAAGCGGATATAGCGCGCGATGTTGGTGTTCCAGCAGTGTACTTGTTGTTCCACGACCGCGTTCAATTTATCCTCTGGGAATCCCATAGAAACACGGGTGGCTATGAGCAAACTGGAGACGCACCAGAACAGATTGTGGATGTGCACAACCAGAGCCTCCCCTGTGCATGCTGTGGGTATCAGAGCTTTGATCCGCCAGGCTTCACAAGCGCAGGACTCCACGAAATTTTCTGCTTGTTTGATAGCGTGAAAGGTTTCCTTCATAGCTATTTCTACCGAGGCGCTCTCTGAAGCCTCTACATCCTTGCAAATAAAGCTCCAATCGGTGAGCTCTGACCGAATACGGGGGACCAAACAGGAGAACATACAGGCAAGGATGTGGCATTGCCAGCTGTTGGATCGCAACTTCTTCTTCACGAAGGTATTCCGAAGAAGCAATGGGCTGTGGTCGAGCGTTTGGAGGAGGAGGCTAGGCCAATCGTGGGTGAGGAGGCTAGCCCAATCTCCGTCGGAGATCATTGCGCTCTTTCTCTCTCGCGATGAGTCGCAACTGAGCAACGATGCAGCAGCTTCGAATGGGTGAGTTACGCGACCGAGATGCAAAACTCAGGCGGAATCAATGCTCAGAAATTCGCAGAGAGCTGGGATCAAGGAACGATCTTGGCTACTCCTCGGATGGATCGACAGCGCGCTTACCTGGTCTAGAGCGAGGACGAGGGGAAGGAAGCGTGTGGAAGTCTTGAGGTGTTGCCATCGGATGAGCAAAGCAGAGAGCCTTGCTGGTGAAGAACAAGTAAACACGGTATGATAATAAGTTTTTATTCCAAGTTGCTCCTCTACAAGTTCAAGTGTCGTCGTGGGACACAAATGTACTCCTATCTTTGTTACAACTTTGCACATAGGAAAGAGAGCGGCTAGGGGCAGACTATTAGAGGACGTTCCCGTGTGTGATCCATCCTCTCCTCGAAATCAGGCCTCCTTCATGCTCTTCTTCTCGGGTGTTCTGTTCCGAAAACCTCTCTCCCTCCGCATTTTGGGTAGTTCTGTCAGGCCAACGATCAATGGGGAGCAATGGAAGAGTCCCTAAAGTCTAGGTCTCCTATAGCTACACTTAACGTTGAGGAAAATAGTGACTTTAGTGGAGCTTCTCCCACCTCCGAATTCTCTACCTACATTCACGCCTGAGCGCATGAGAACATCAAAGTTTTCTCCCTCCTGAGAAATAGCGAAGGAGTTTGAGGTGCATGGGAATGCTCTCTTAGCAACATGAACCTCTAAACCGCACTTGCTAAGAAGACCTTTCCAAAAACGAACCTTGTGTGGTAAACAATGTTTGGTTGTCCTGTTTTTCGTTCGATTCCGTCACAACTCCTTTTTGAAGGTCATCTTGCAAGCAGTGTTTGAATCACCATGTTTTGGTCCAATGCCTCTACTTAAATCCGTCGGGTTATGCTCGAATTTACTCAACATTCTTCTGCTTCTGTGTATGATTTCGATGCACAAATATGATATGAAGGCTCGAATTTACCACGGTTTTTGAGAAACGGAGGATTGATTTCAAGAATTTTAGTATGGTTCCGATCCTTGATCGAAGTTTGGGAGGCCTCCAATTGTGGCGACTGCAAAATTCATCTCCGGTTGTTGCTCTTCATGGTTGTCCGTTCAGAAGTAGGTTTCTAGTTTTCAATTGTGTTTCTGTAATGAAATGGGGAAAAAATTTAGTGTGGTAGCTCTCATCTTCATGCAACAATATACAATACGATGGGTATCTCCATCTTCTTCAGAAATCAGTCCATCAATTGGACTATGCTTAATGCTTACCTTCTAGTTTAAGATCATTTCCTTCTCCAAGCTTTTATTTTCTTATTTGCCTATACAAACGAAATAAAGAGGTCTAGGAAAAATATGTGAAGCCAGGCTTTCTACCCTCCCAAAACTTCGAGTTATTTCATTTTCTAATATGAGAGAGAGAGAGAGAGAGGGCAGTATTGTCGGCACCCTGTGCCTCTTGTTTTCCTCCATTATCTTTCTTTGCCCACATGAAAGTGCTCTCTCTCTCTCTGGGGATGCGAGAAAGTGGGATCTAAGCACTTTCCCGATTGTCAATGGTTGTCGGGAAGGGGTTTTATTGGGGAGCCGTGGCACTTTATCGGTTTTTATTATGGCAGCAGTGCAGGTTGATTGTGACATGGCGAATATGGACAAATGGTAGAGCACTGATCTCAAGGCATGTTTCCACCCTAACCAGGTGTGTGCATCTGGGTGCAAGAATTTCGGGTCACACAAGTGCGAAAGTGGATCCACCAAAACGTTTTAGACTATTTCGATCACCCAGGTGATAGCACAACGCACCTGCCTGTGTGGAAACAAGCCCTTCGAGGCGTGGCTAGACGTGGGCAAACAAGGTGAACTACAGTTGATGGGCAAACAAGCAGTGGGAGTGAGACCAAAGTCAACAAACTGCCAAAGACCAAACTACAAATAAAGTGGTCACTACAAGTATAGTTCCACTGAACACATAGCGAGGCATGGGTTAGTGGCAACCTATATCAGATCTATCTCAATCGATGTCAGTGGTAATGTGGCCCATGGTTTATACACCCTTATTATAAAAGTGAACTTTGAGGTTTGAGGTTTGAGGTTTGAGATCGGAGGTGTGAGGTTTAAGGTTTGAGGTTTGAGGTCAGAGGTGTGAGGTGTGAGGTTGAGATCAATGATAGCCTCAAGGTGTGAGGTCTAAGGCCTTACACACCACCCAAGTCCCCCACCCGCTACACCTCTTCTACAAGGGCGACATGCCAGTTGTAAAAAAGAGATTAAACCCACCATTCACATTGCATGGGCCGGCAAGACCCCATGTCCAAGGAGATGGGGCAGGAAATTTCTTAAGAGAGAGCATTTATTGCAAATGCGGCTGGTGGAACTTAAATCCAACACAACCTAGCACATATGTATGACCCTCACCGCCTAGATACTGGTAGTGTGTATTGACCTTTGCCTACCAGAAGGGAAAACATTAAGGCTTGGGTGGCTGAGCCTTGGTGTGTAAAGAGCTTATCATCCAAGTCGCAAGGAAACTCAAAGTGAAGATGATTCTAGATAATTGAAGCTGAGCATAACTATAATTAAAAGAAATATACCCCAGGTGCCTCAATTGTATGCACACATCAAGGACCTCCGCCGGTGGAAAGTACATCTCTATCATCTGATCATACACCTTCTTTATCAAAATCATGGTGAAAGTGATGGCAATTAAGCTCAATTGAGTTAATTAAGATTCGTAATTGTAGAACACAACAGAATAAAGACAATCAACCTCTTTATTGAAAGGACAAGCCTCAACCCTACGGGGTTTGTTGGTAGATACAAAAACGACTTGACTCAATCTAAGGACCCTAAGAAGTACAATAGCTAGCTACTCTACAAAGCACAAACCAAGGCACGAAGCCCTCACGACAAAGAGGAGAATATCAATCATCCTCATCCTATATATAATCATGTGCTACACCGCCATGCGCACAAGGTGACGTCGCCCAACTCTAGAAGCCTCTGAACCGCTACATGTAGATCACTAGCAGCCTTTTCACGTAGCCCTAGAGCCATTTGCATGGCTCTTCACACATGCCAGCACCACAAACAAATAGCATACTGCCACGCAGCATCATCTTAGAAGATCACATTCCTAACACCTCCCTTGATCTGAATAGGGAGATGGCAGATAAAATAACGGATGTCACAGTCCCATCAGTCAGACATCGTAGTCCAGACATGACCACACAGTCCGATCGGCATCGCAGCCCAAATACGAGCATCGTAGCTCAAAGCACACCATAACCAAAACTACTGTAAAAAATTCCTTCATGCATCGAAAGAGAGCATTCTGGTAAACACCATTTGATTTCTAAAAGGCCCAATCTTGATCAGGTAACTCAGCGAAAACAAATCCCTTCATCTCCTCCTGTGATGAAGATCCTTGAACCATGCAAACCTTGTTCTTCTCCTTCTTTTCGCCTCGTCCTTTTGTTTCTTCATGCAAAATCTTTCAATGTGGCCTGGCTTGCCACAATAATAGCACGAGCACATATTTCCTTTCGATTTATCCTTTTTAAAATAGACGGTATCACCAATAAAGAGATGCTTCTCTCATTTCTCCTCCTTAAAAGTAATCCAACACAATCGATGAAGTTAGCCTCACCGTACCTTGAAGGTAAACTCTTCAGTAGTATCGCCTTTTGATCTTTCTCTTCAATTTTAAACCCAAGCTTGAAAAGTTGTTTTAGTAATGCTTGCATGCGATTCAGGAAGGTTGCTAATTCTTCATTATCATCCATGTGTAAATCGTAGAGCTGTTGCTTCAAAATGGCCTTTGTATGACACATTTTTACACCGAACAGTGCTTCTAAGATCGTCCAATTCGTTGCAGCACCCGTTATCACGTCCAAGTGGTGGAAATAGTCTTCTCCCAGAGCTCTACCCATCATGCCTAAAGCTTTATCATTCTCCTTCTTCCATACACTCTTCTCGCTTTCACCAAACGTCGGTTCTTTCTCAATACCAGAAACAATTCCCCAGAGACCTTTTTGCATGAACCATAGCTTCGTCGATAGCTGCCAGCTCACAAAATTTCACCCAATGTACTTCACGATGGACGCCTTAGCCTTGGTCTTCTTCGAATCCATTTCTTCGTGGTAGAACACCGAGATAGTCCTGAAAGCACGCTTCAGTCCAGTAGATCAAGGCCGATTCTTCTTCGTCTATACCGCTTACTTCGAGCTCTTCTCAACTCTTTTGGAAACACCAGAAAATGACTCTCTGATCTTCTCGCAATTCCTCTTGACATGCATTACTCTCTCAGACCCTCAGATCACCCGCTCTGATACCACTGATGGCAATTAAGCTCAATTAAGTTGATTAAGATTCATAATTGTAGAACACAACATAATAAAGACAATCAACCTCTTTATTGAAAGGACAAGCCTCAACCCTACGGGGTTTGTTGGCAGATACAAAAACGACTTGACTCAATCTAAGGACCATAAGAGCTATAATAGCTAACTGCTCTACAAAGCACAGACCAAGGCATGAAGCCTTCACGACAAAGAGGAGAATATCGATCATCCTCATCTTGTATATAATCATGTGCTACACCGCCATGCACATGAGGTGATGTTGCCCAACTCTAGAAGCCTCTGAACCGCCACATGTAGATCACCAGTAGCCTTTTCACGTAGCCCTAGAGCCATTTGCATGGCTCTTCACACATGCCAGCACCACAAACAAATAGCATACTGCCACTCAGCATCATCTTAGAAGATCACCTTCCTAATAAAAACATCCACTGAAAAAGTGAAAACAGTAGACTGGGTGTGTTAAAAAATGACACATCATCATCCTCGTGCGAAAAAAATATTTTGATGCTAGTGGCACATAGGGTATACGACATAACATGCCACTGTGGACACAAGTAAACATCCTAGCAAAAAACGGTTTTTCTAACCTTATAAAATAAACTTACTCTTACACAAAATCAATTTTTAGATGTCAAAATCATGTCCAAATATGCCATTAGTCAATTTGGTAGATTAAAATGGCTAAATTTTGGTCCTTAATATACATGCTAGCCAAAATCTAAAACTTTTGCAATCATAGTCAGTAAAAAATACATTCAATGTCAGTTTTCACTAGTGTTGCGAGCGTACACATGCTCACCTTCCACTCTCACTCTTGCTCCTTGCCATTCGAGCACATTCCCACTACTTGAGGTTGCATGCCTTTTGGCTTGCAAAATCAACATCTACAAAAGAACAAAAGGCCAAAATTTCTTCTAACAATTGTAACACAATGGAAGGTCCAGGTTGCAGGTTTGTGTGGGATTCAAATATTGAATACTGGCCCCTTCTATTATTCCTAATCTACAAGTACTACCTCGGGCTTTCTTCCACATGCTACCTCAAGACCCACCAATTCATGAAGCAATCCTACGAGAGAGAAGCATGTAGCCAAGAAAATCACACAATGGAGCATGCCCCTCCACTGTGGTATAATCAAAGAAATGAAGCGCATTTGTGATTAAGGAGTTTTTATTCATGTGGGGGGTTATTGTGCATGCACACAAGGGGGATGAGGGTTGCTTGGAGGTGGTGGGGCATAAGACCCTAAATTTGAGCTAAGAATAGGGCAAGAGTTTTTCCTACATTTGAGCTAAGAATAGGGCAATAGTTTTTCCTACATTTGAGTAACCCTCCAATCTTGAGCCTCTTTGAGTTGAGCGCATTGCATGTTTTCATTCTCTACAATGAAGCAAAAAGCTAGAGGCACTATGTTCATATTTAGTCATCTAGTTTTTAGCATATTGAAGGAGATCCTAGTTTCAAGGATAAAACCATGAAAAATGCCAAGGATGTGGGAATGTGCTATTACTTATGCAATTTAAGGGTAGAATGGACCATGTGAGAATGTGCTAATACTTATGCAACTTAACAATTAGGCTCAGCTTCCAAGTGGAGGACTTGCATCAAGTAATCACATTCCCCTAGTGCAAGCACATTCATTCGGCAAAGGACTCAAATCTCAACACTTAGCATCTTTGTGCTACAAGAATGGGTGCATAAAGGGCAAAGTTGGCATGGGTGTTGAGGGTCTTTTCTCCTGACCCCTCAATTGAACAACGTACCCAACGCTTGGTGCTTCATGCAGGTGCAAGTTATTGGACCAAGACAACACCTAGGTGGAAGATGCCCTCTCTTGCACTCTGGGTATGCTTGGTATGCAAGACCTACTCAATGCTTGATTACAGTAGCAGTTAGATGTCAAGCAGCTATCATGGGGTTTGGGTTGCATGTGCGTAACCATATGAAGATAGGTGTATGAGCATGTGAAAAAAATATTAGTATGGCAAGTACCAAAATGACAAACCAACATGCCACAAACCAATGCTTGTATTATCAAAGGCCTTGGCCTCTTTTCAAGCAGCTATAGCTGCAACGTGCTCGTATTATCAAAGGCCTTGGCGTGTTTACAATCAAGCAACCATAGCTGCAACGTACTCGTGCAGCAACTCCATGCTTGAGACACCATACTCGCTAAGCTCTATTTGGACTTAGACAAAAGTAAACAAGACCAAAGGCTAATGCTAGAGAAAGTGAGTAGAGAAACCATCTAACTCAAACTCCCAATGAGTCAGTTCCCATGAACCGCCCTTTGGTCTCGAACCTGGGAACCTACAAAATTGTGGCAAGGATCAGCTCCATGGTGCAGCCTATATCGGCCCTTCTTGATGCTCTGAGTTACACTACTTAGCTTCTTAATGGTAGATCTTGGGTTACCCATGCCCAGTTACTTGGACCTAAGTCAAGTTACTTGGACCTAAGTCAAGTTGGTAGGATATTTTGAGACCAACATTTCACCTCGGCATTACTTATAGCATGTCCTCATAGGTTCAAACCCACACGAACAAGCCTTCATTTAAAATTGGGTTACCAAATGAAGGGTTTTTTGTGTCAAGGACGAAATTCGTTTTGTGTTCCTTAGGAGTCGGGTGTAGGCACTACAAAGATAATGAAGGCCAATGAAGGGTAGGGCTATGGAAGGACAAGGTGCCTCCAACACGAGCATGTTGGTGATAAACATGCCTTACTGAGTTACTTGTTCAAACATCCCTAGAGCAACTAGCCTTTGTAGAGGCCCTTCCTTTGGCTCAAGAGGTAATGTCAATATTGTTGGCGCATGACACCGATGGCATATTATGTATTTCCTGGCAAGGTCCATTTTCCTATGACTTATAGCACTTTATAGTTACCGCTTGTCCAAATTGTTGGGTCAAGCTCAACCATTACACCAGACAAAGCCTTTGGGTGATTTACCCACACAGGTCACTATTTATGATAGAGCCTACCATGATTTTGACAAGGCAGTGAAGAACACCAAACTGCAACCTTCAAAGCCGAGCACAGTTGCTCATCAAAAGATACGAGCACTATCATGGCCAACCATGAACACACCTCCTGTGTGTATTTCATAGAGTTATTATGCTTGGTTGAGCAATTGATGGAATCTATAGTCAAAGAGGCCACAAATATGTGGGATCATTTATCAAATGTCTATAGGAACCCCACTAGCAAATGGATGGAACACCCCATCCCAATTTAAAACTAAGGTTGTATGTCATTGCAACTAAATGCATTACCATGAGCTTGGTTGTTAGAGACTAGAAAAATTCATTCATAAAGTGTGTACCTTGATCACTGACAAATTCACTTGAACAATCATACCTGGAAAACGATGTTCTCAAAGATAAACTGTGAGCTGAGTTTTCTTGTAGTGCTTTAGCTTTTGCACACTTGGTAGCATAGTCCATGGCCACAATGATGTACTTATTATGTGTGAACTATTGAAAGGACTTGTCTAATCTAATTCCCCTCTTTGGAATGCTTCCCATGGCTGACTAGGTTGTAAGGGAATATGATGTTGTGGAAGCAATCATCCTATTCTCTAACATACATCTCATTCAACACCCCAAGCATGTGCATCTTTGAGCAAAGTACACCATAAGCCTGCTTGTAAAACTTTCGAGTAGTCAACTTGCTATTGAAGTGACTTCTAGTAGTCTTAGTATGTGCCTCTGTGAGTACATTGCTCACTCATGTGGCAGGTGCCAATGGTGCAACACTCCATCTGCAACTTGGAGATACAACTAGTCACCAATCAAACTATATTTCCATGCTTTCAAAGCCAAGTTTTGCACTTGTCTCAGGGCATTTTCTCCAAAAATTTATCATGCGATAGGTACCAAAGCATTTGGTCATAATCTCTAAAAGATCCACAATAAACAATTGGGCATGTAGAAGCTCGGTTATGACTCCTTGGCTTCCATATAAGGCAAGAAACCATGATAAGCAATCAACACTTGCATGGGACTTCCCTATCTTGTGAATGATCTTTAAATTGAACTTCTGAAGCAATAACATCCACCTCACCAAATGTCCCTGAATAATTATTTTATTGATTAAATATAGTAGATCTTGGTGAGCAACATAGAAGATGAATGGGTTCCCAAGCATATAGTGTCTAAAGTTTTGAACATTATGGAAAATATCGAGGGCTTGGTAATGCTATAATTGCACTCAGGTAGTATCGTCAACTAGCTGGCATAGCAGATCGGTGAGTTCAGTCTACCATCTAATTGTGCAAAAATAATATTGATTGCTTAGCCTGATGCATCCACATAGACACATCACACATGACCAAGTAACACACCACTCTTCAATAAAAAACACACTTAGCTAGGTTCAAGGAGATTCCTTCCTACATACACCTGGCGAAAACTTTTTCAAGTCAAGAATATGCCTGGATACTATCAAGTATCCAAGAAATAATCCAAGTAAATGGCAATAAACTCGTTCAAGTAATCTCAAAAAGTCTCAACCATGAACCTGTGAAAAGTTGACAGTGCATTTCACAATCCAAATGGGATGACTTTGCATGCATATGCACCCAACTATGTGATACAAGTAGTCTTCTGCTGATCCTTGGGTGCCAAAGAAATTTGATTCTACCACTATATCCATCCATCAATGAGTACATCTTATGTCCTGCAACTTTGCAAGTATACCATTGATGAAAGGAATCCACCATTGTCTAAGCATTAAGGTTCTAATAGTCCATGCAAACTCGAGGCTTGCTATTCTTCTTGGGCACCACCGTGAATGGAAATAACTGATCACTCTAGTCAATTTCATAGATAAAGCCCACTTGGATGAATTGGTTGACCTTGTCTTTGACTTGTTTGGCATATTTTGGGCTCATCCTATATCTTTGCTAATGAACTTGCTTGGCATTTAGCATTAGCAAAATTCATTGCTACTAACAGATCTTGCATGGCACTTCCTACAAATCAGTGTAGCTCCAAGCAAACACGTCTTAATATAAAGACTTGAATTTTTTCATCTAATAAATGGGCATATACTCAATTGAGTATGTTACTTCTACCAAAATAGCTCAGGACTTGGTGCCGATTTCTCTTTATTCTACATTGCTTTTGAGCAACTCGATGTGCTCCAACCATAACTTTCACTGAACCTTGGTATGATTTTGCAGGGATTGTGCTCACCAACAAAAGGAGCATCGAATCTGTGGTGGTCCTTGGGATTTCTCTTGTTATTTTTACTTTTGCCTTTGGCTTGCTTAGGCCTCAATGTAGGCTTGGTATCCTATGTTATCTTCTGGACATATGCAATGTAATTTTTATTATACCAAGACTCAAAATCATCATGCCTAAACTTGGTACATGTGTTATAATGCTTAGTCCGACAATCATCCTCCTTATGATTTTTCATGGTGCACAACTGATTGACAAGGGCCCACATTTGTAAGACAAAATCTTGAATGGACTATTTTTTTTTCTATTTCATTACACTAAGCTTAGTGTGGTGGACATCCTCCTTGTTAATTCCTATCTCTGAACCTCTTGAGAAAAGCCTCGGACAATTGTTGTCAATCTATGAAATATCTAATTTGAAATTGGTTGAGCCATCGCTGGGCTATCTTTGCCAAAGTACGACGGAAGTAATTCATATACTCCTCCTTGTTCATGGCAGGATTAATATGACAAACTCGCAAGAAGCTCTATAGATGACTATAAGGATCTATAGAGACTATAGATGACAAACTCATAGGAAGCTCTATAGATGGCTGTAAGGATCTTCTTCATCTACATCCTTGAATTCCTGAAACTTCACTTTGATACGTTCTACACTGTGTACCCTTTGATTTGATGGGCATTTGTTCGAGGATTTTTGGTTGTATTGTACCATGTCAACTAGGTCGAGATCCACTGGGTCAAGGGGTCTTAGTCTTGGTCACCCCATTCTAGCCCTGAGACTAATAGTTGTGGGACTTTTTCATCAGGTTCATCCTCTTCCAACTTGGGATTTGGCAAATGTGGGGCTTTTTGGTCATGGCCATCCCATTTTGGCCCAAGTAGGACTTATTACTCTACTTATAGCAGCCCAATCACCAATAAGAGCTAGGTGTCCACTCATTAATGTTGGCAATTGTCATTGTGGACATGCCCATGTGTTTGACCTAATACTCATCTATTGCATCATCGAGTAGTCTCGCGCGGTTTCTTGAGCTCCAATATATTTTCTAATCGGTCTCGCCTTCCATCAACTGGTGCCAGTGCCTGGGGAGGGCTTAGTACTGAGCTTGTAACAGCCCAATGAGCAATAGAGCTGAGTATGTACTCGTTAATATTGACAATTGTCATTTGTTGACATGCTCATGTGTTTGACCTGATACTTGGCTATTGCATCACCTTATAGTCTCAAGTGTTTGCTAGAGTTCCAACATATCTTCCAATCAGACTCGCCTTCCATCAATTAGTGCTTCCAGAAGCTAGGTATCCACTCATTAATGTCTACAATTTTCACTGTGGACATGCCCATCTATTATTGGACCTACTGATACATCACGGAGAAGTCTCAAGTGGTTGCTTGAGCTCTAATATATCTTCCAATCAGACTTACCTTACATTGACTAGTGCTAGTCTTATTGGTGCACCTAGCCCAATTGGTACATTCTATCCATGCTTGGTTCCTTCTCTACATGCATTGCAATGGTAGGTCTTCTTTGTCCTAGTTCTAGTTTTGGCTCACCTAGCCCCAAGACTCGATGCACACTACACAAGTCGCTCGTGGCTCATCCCGTGGATGAACTCATAAAGATGACTCAAAATCCTAGCTTTCTGTAGACAAATGCCCAAAATCTTCATGGATGTCTTGGTCGAATCTTAGGGACTAGTTCAGTCGTAGTGTTGGTGTAGTAGTCAGATGTCACCTTGCTGTGGACATGGCTAGGCTTTCCCCATCCTTGCTCCATCCTTTAGTCTTTGCTACTAAGTGGCCTCTGCTACTTCTACTCATTTTTGCCAATTTTCTATCCTTGTTTCAATTCTAATCTAGCTTCCACAGGTAGATTTTGCCAACTCTTGCCTCTGTGTAGGTATTTTTCTCACCTAGTCACATACATTTAGCACCTCTCTGCACATGTGTCAGACATTGGCCAAAGCTTACAGAAGTTATAGGCTGCTTGGGAACACTCCTCTATTGAGATACACGCTGTCAAATAAGTCTTTAATCCCCACAAATTGCCCTTGAACATTCAAACGTATCTTTTACAGTAATATGTCAATCCAAGCAACTTTTGTAGCTTGTGGCTAGTTAGCATGCACTGCTGCTCTCAATGTATGTGCACTCATTTCTATGGACTACTATGATCAATTCCACTCAATTCCCCACTCGTTCTTTTAGCACATCATTCCCCATCTATGATCACTAAATGTTGATGGTGTTTTCTCCTCACCCCTCAGTTGACTGGTGTACCTAGTTCTTAGTGCTCCTTGCAAGTGCAATGCTTGGATAAAAATAGCACTCATGTGGAAGATGCCCCCTCTTGTAGTTTGGGGTATGCTCCATATTCAAGGGTTACTAGATGCTTGGTTGCAAGAGGTAGACATCAAGTTTGCTAACATGGGTTTATGTTGCATGGGCGAAACCATATGAAGATGGGTGTATGAGCATGTACAAAAAAGACTCACATTGCAAGTTCCAGAAGAACAAACCAACATGACACAAACCAATGCTTGTATTATCAAAAGACCTTGGCCTGTTTATAAGTATCCATAGCTACAACATGTTCCTACAACAACTGTGGGTGATAGACTCTCACCATGGTTTGAGGCATCACACCTAGTAATATTAGCAAGCTGTACTCAAACTCAAACAATAGAAAATAAGAACAAGGGCTAATTCTAGAGATCAAAGGCTAATGCTAGTGAAAGCGAGTAAAAAAACCCATTCTAACTCGGCCTCCTAACTTAAGTAACTTAAGATTGCAAACTAGTTGGTTTTGTTGAATAGCTTTTTGATCTCAAACCTAGGAGCCCATAAAACCTATGCCAAGGATTGGCTCCACGGGCATATCCTATTTTGACTATTCCTTGATGCTTTAGGTCGCACCACTTGGCTTCTCAGTTGTAAAGCCTGGATTATGCATACCCGATTACTTGGACATTGGGTGGGTACCTAAGGCCAACAATAGGCAATGCTGGAAGTGTTTACATTGATCCCCTATCCATATCTTAGCCTCAAGTCCACTGCCAATACCAATTCCATTCTACACAAGGCGCTCTTCATAAGGTTGGTGCACATGCAATAGCGTCATTAACCTTCAACATAGGCACATCCATGAAATTAACTTGATTCCTAGTATCTTTAATCATTGCATGTATCTAAGCCTATGGCAAGGCCAATTGTGGAGCATCCAACTACTTAGAATTGGAGCCTATAGCAACTATGAATAGTGAAACACATCACTAGGAAAAAAGATTTTAACTGATGAATTTTTCTAAATCTATTTGGCCTCGCAAAGCAACATGATAAAGTGCCATCAAGTGACTATTTTTTAATTTCATAGAGCAACCTTCTAGAGAATTATTAAATTCCTTGCTAATACATGCTGTGTCACTAAACAATGTGACCTAGAACACCCAAATTAGAAAGGTGGTTATTCCAACAATACCATTTACCTTCTCCTCAGCCTCTATCATTAACAACACCAACTTCTCTATTGTCACTACCATCACTCCAACTCCCACAACCTTCTCTCCTCCTCCTCTTCCTTCCCATCCTCCTCCTTTTACATCTTTAATAGTAGTTCCAACATGACTTAAATCACACATTTGTTGAGTAATCCTCTCAGATCCACACAAGTTGGATCATATTTCACAAAATACTTTGTTTTTAGGGGTAGTATTATAGGAGAATTAGGTTGAACATAAGGCCCCTAGCGATAGCTTAGAGTATAAGACCCAAAGTCATGGTAGCTCATAGCATTCAGCACATACTCCAAGTTATGAATGGTCACAAATAAGCATTCCTTGTTTCCACAACCTCCACAATGAAGTATATCAATGTTCTCATGCGTAGACACTCTCAATGGCACATGAGTAAGCCTTTAGCAAAGAACACCAGATAGTCATGAGCATGGAGCTATTCCCATTCACAATGTGATGATATTCCAATCATGACTCTAGATGAGATTTGTGAATGGAAAGAGCAACTACTTCAATCTTTAGTTGCCAAAGGGTATGGATCATTTTACAGTGTTCCTTTATACCCCATAACTCAAAATCTATTTATCACATGATTGCATGGAACAAAATCCACGTTCTAGTCATGCACACTCACAGGTAAGCCTTTAGCATGAGGCTCTTCTAACTCTATCAACATAGCCTGATTTTCATGATGTGCAACCATCACATGTATGCATGGTTTTGATTTCATTTACTACTAAAGTAGAGATATTAATAAACATGAATTCCATAGTGACCATGAAGATTTACACAAGCAATCCTCAATATGAGGGTCTCACATCTCAAATAGCATACAGAGATACATGTCTTGGTGCATCTAGCTCCTCAAATGATTTCATTCCAGTATCCATTATATATGCTTTCACCTTTAACATGGAGCAAATCATGTCCTTCAACTTAGTTTACACCAATTTTGTCGAGTAAATCAGTCATCATCAAGACGTCCCTTGTTTCCACAGTCAATAACCTTCCACAATGAAGCATATCAATGTTCTCATGGGTAGACACTCTTGATTTCACATGAGTAGGCCTCTAGCAAAGAGCACTAGAGAGTCACAAGCATGGAGATGTTGCCATCCATAGTGTGATGATATTTCAATTGTGACTACGAATGAAATTTGCGAGTGGAAGGAGCAACTACTTCAATCTTTCATTTTGCCAAAGGTTGTATATTAGTTTACACACTAATTTGGACCTCATAGGTCTTGAGAAAATGGAAACCTATTTATCACTTATTTTCATGGAATGAACTCCACATTCTAGTCATGCACATTTGTAGGTAAGCCTTCAGCATGAGGCTCTTCCATCTATGTCAGCATAGTCTACTTTTCATGATGTACAGCCATCACATATATGCATGTTTTAGACTTCATTGTCCTGCCATAGCAGATGATGATGATGTGAGGCTCTCACATCTCTAGCAACATGCAAAGATACATGTCTCAGTGTATCTAACTCCTCAAATCATTCCAATATCCATCATGTATTCTTTCACTTTTAACATGGAGCATATAATGTCTTCAACTTAGTTTCCACCAATTATGATCAGTAGATTAGTCATCAACACATTCTAGCTTTGGCTTAGTTATGCCACCATGGATTGTGCTTGGATTCAGTTATCATTACCACTTCATATTAGTAGATCATTTGCTAGCATGAGGACACTTTATGTATTAGTGTAGTGCCATCCTAATGTAGTGGACATTATCAAGTTTGCCCGTAGAGAAACTTGGGGAAGCTCGATGTTCCAACGTGCACTTATGGCTATAGTATACATCCCATACTTAATGCAACTTTGTGGTTGGATCTAGGACTTCAAATCTATCATAACAATAGCATTTAGTATTTCAGATCCCTTGAAGAGAACTTAAGTCTTTTAAGTTGTATTTCAAGCTTTTAGGCCTTTGATCTATTAGCATTTACATCTAATATCAATGGATATTTAGCCATGTACATAATAGAATACCTTGAGATGATATTGTTGACTATACAAGTTTGACAAGCTGCCATGCCTGGTTAGTTTTTTGGGCCCCTTTAGCATATCATAATATAATACTTGCATGTTTGGCCCTTGCTTTTATGCAACTTTGAATCACTCTATCTTCTATGACTATATGTCTTATGACACATGTTATCTCCTATGACATACCTCAAATAGTGCTATTAATTACCATTATTTTGGGTCTTGGTAGTTGCCACTACATAGGCACTGATTTCAACATGTCAATTGCATATTTTTGCCATTTTTGAGCTACGAAGGTCAAAATCAATTGTGAATTTCCAAGTCAAATGCACTCACTTGAAAGATACGATTAATCATTGTGTATGCATCTCATTGTGTATACGAATTTTTTTCTATCCTCGACACTCTCCAAGAAAATAGCCTCTCACCATCGACAAGTAGCATGGAAGACCTAAGGATTGAAGAACAAATGGAAAACGACGATCTACTTCCCGAAGATTACTTTGGTCAAAGACGCAACCGCAACAACAATAACAATGGCAAAAGACACTTTGGCAAATTGAAAATGCCAAAGTACAATGGACGAGGGGATCCTGTCAGATTCCTTAAACTCTTTGATGAAGCATGTGCTGCTGGAGGTGATCAATCAAAATGAAACCAGAGCCGCCTAGTTTCTGATGGCCCTAGCTGATGAGGCCTACCCAAAAGGCCTTGTTATCCTTACTTGGAGTAATAGACAAAATGGGGAAAATAGGAGAGAGTCAAGATTGGGTAGATGTTACCTGCTTGAATTTTCTTAGAAAATCTCTTAAAATATTTTTCCAAATATCATTGTCTCTAACGTTGTCACATCAAAAGCCTATATACATGGTCTATGACTTTGTTGTAGGCAAGATATCACCCTCTTGTTCAAGGATGACCCTAGCTTGGTTCTACATGAAGAGTGTGAAGGATTAAATAGAGACCTTTGGATCTCAACTTTTATTGGATAATGATTTGCTTTAGAATATTGGTAATTGGCAGTGAAAGGCACTCCTATGATACTCAAGCCTACCAGAAAAAGCATGGCTATTGCGGATGATATAGCAGCATTTCAAGGTTACTTTCCTCCTCCGTGGAGCTAAATGAAGGTGTGAAGAGAGCAAGAAGAGAATGCTAGGGGAAAGAACAATTCAAACAGACAAATTTTCCCTAGAACTCCACTGACACTAAAAAATCTAAAGGAGCTAGTGGATATAATGATAGATGGCAAGATTGCTAGTGGGGAGATGGTTTGCCTATTGTATCCTACAAGGTTTTTGGGGAGCTTGTTGGTCCCTTTCGACTTTTGTATGAAAAGAGAGCATCTTGTCTTAACAACTACCTTGCCATGTTAAGGTATATTCAAACTTATCCCTAAAGAGGAAAACGAAGAGGGATTAAACAAGGACACCTCTTAGAATGAACACTTGGATTTAAAAAGGCATGTAATTTCTTGAGGCCATCATTAAGATATGGGAGGGGTGTCAATATGGAAAGGACATAGGTCAAGACATATGTTTTCTATTAGACAAGAGTGTCCCCTTGCTCCCTTCCTTTTTGCCATAGCTACTATTTCCTTGGGATGGCTCCTACACAAGCAACTACAGGCTGGAAATATAAAGGGTTAGTGAGGTTCTTGAGTGTTTAAATATCTAACTTCATAGGCTCGGTTATTAATCATATAAAAACCTTGTATGATACCCTTAGTGTGGTGACCAAGCTTTCCTAGAGCAACTGGGTTGCAAGAAGACTAAAAATATTTTTATAGTTGTTTGGTATTCCAAAGGGTTTTGATATCTCCATGAAGGATAGATGGGAATTGTTTCTTGATAGGTTTAGAAACTTGAAAAATGGAGATGTTACCAAGTTAACCTAGCTATTATGAAATTGGTTCACTGCATTTATCGTATAGCCATCTTCTACCTTTCCAGCTAGGCCCCCTCTAAAGCAGACTGGACAAGTGTATTAGATTATGGAGGTCCTTTCTTTGGGGAGGGGATAAAAGGATCTCAAAGGTAAGATCTTTTTTTTTCACAAAACCCAAGGATGAAGGAGATCTAGGAGTTGTGGACATTGAGAAGGCTAGAACATAATGGCTACCTATTAGATTTTTAAGGCTATTCTCAACTTGGGTATGGATTGGTCTGAGAAACTTTTAACAAGTAGGACCCTTGAGGCCCCTTGAATGTAAAAAATACCCAATGTTGTTAGCCCTTTGCAACCCTAAACATTGTTGCACAAAATCCAATGTGGACATCTCTATAGAGAGAGTATTTGAATATTAAAAAAGTTGATTTGTCTTTTTTGGAAAAGGGGCACTCATAAACATTGAATCCATTTGCATCTTGCAATATTTAAAGAATATCCTTTCAATGATAGGCACATAGATAAGGCTAAGTTACTATTTACGAAAGGGCTACAATGGTGGGAGTAGTTGTGGCTCAAAGAAGATATGAGATGGAAGTCTTGGGTGGAGATAAGAAGAGAATTTGGGCTCTCAAATTGGGATGCTACTTTCATTATCTTTGGACTGGCAACACTAATTGGAGAGGGGGTTTTGCTTTGATTTGCAACAACAGAGAGTTCCACTAGGTGAGAACCTCACATTTGTTTCCCATACCCACTTCTACTAATGACATTAAGGAAACATTTAGAGTCCTTAGTGCAAAGTGGAATTTAGTTGACAATAGGCTTAATTTCAAAGAGCAAATTCAATAGAATTTGGAATAAGGCCATCCCCAGAAAAATTGCTATGTTATTATGGCTCATTTTGACAAGGCTTTCTAGACTAACAAGAGAGGAGAGTGGGAAGGGGGATGTAAAGTGAAAAAAGTACTTGGGACACAGAAATCAAAATTTTCATTTTCTTGTTGCTTGCTTGAAGAAAAGTATGGAAGTTAGTGTAGATATGGGTAGTGGTAGTGCACATGAGTGCTATAAATTGTCATCGTAGTGGTAGTGCACTGCATGAGGGATCACTAGCTATACACAATGTTGTATTGAACATGATGATGAATACATACGTCTTTACCCCATAAGGTTAGGGTTAGGGGTTGCCTCTATGCCCCATCTCTATGGTGCAATTTACACCATCCTTAACACCCTCCCTCTTAAATTGCTCTACGTAAGTAGAAGGTGTGTATATAAGATACATTTTTGGACTTTTTTGGTGCATATGATTCAACCAAGATTGAATAAGAAAACTAAAAAATATCAAAGTAGTATGTGCATGCATAATCGGAGTGACTACATAGTGGAAGTCTTTACATCATGTATACCTTGTACAACTTAGCCTTCAATTCTCCTCTTAAATTGTAGATTATCCTTTGACTTTACATTATGTATACCTTGTACAACTTAGCCTTCAATTCTCCTCTTAAATTGTAGATTATCCTTTGCTTTTAGGAATAGAACCCACAAAATAAGCCAAATGGAAGAAGAAAGTATGCCCAAAAGAGGGAAGTCTTCTTAGATCAAAGACTATGTGAATGACAATGCTCAGCAAAAATGGTCGGGCCAAGGCTCGACATGTCAAAGCCAAACATGTAATAATTCATTGGGAGATGAGAATAATTCATTGTGAGATGTCAAATCCAAGGATGAACATGTCAAAGCCAAACATGTAATAATTCATTGGGAGATGTGAATAATTCATTGTGAGATGTAGAATCCAAGGATGAACATGTCAAAGCCAAACAGCATTGTGAGATGTGAAGCTCAACCTATAAAAGATAAATCCAGATGTCACGTGCAAATGAGAGAACATAATTTAGAAGCTTGTGACAAACAAGGGTGTTACCAACTCACGGAATTTACTAAGATTCTGAAAATGGCTTAATAGGACGGCTGAGATTTGATCTCAAGAGAGTCATATATATATATATAAATATAAACTTTATATGGAAATAATATGCGAGTCATGTTTTTTGTCTTCTCTACCAGCCATCTGAGTTGGGAGCTACATAGCTATGGCGGGCGGCGTAGCTCCAGCTGCAGAGCACACCATCGAAGACAGTAATACCAGCATGGGAGGTCGTGAACAGCCCTTTGGACCTCCCATCCATCGTTCCTCCTCCCGCCCCCAGCTTGATCTTAGCGGTGCTGCCATCCATGGCTCCACCGAAGATCGCACCCCTGCTATCCTTCTCCCCAACCAAAGCGACGACATTTCTCACTTCGCCATCGATATCGGAGGTGCAGTTCTTATCTTCGCCTTAAATTTTCTCTCTTTTCCGAACTCTCTGAGCTTTTGGCACGTACGTTAGAGCACAATTGGTCGAAACTCGTTTCCACGTCTTGCTCTTTCACAACTACATGAAATTGAATTGTTGTCGTATTTCGAATCTCTTTTACTTGGATCGCAATGCTCAACTCAGTTTGTGAAGATAGGATTCTCTGAGACTGAAGCTTAATTGTCAGCAATAAGACAGCCGCATGGGGAATCAAGCCATTGGACAGCTCACGCTAGTACAAGAATCGACGTGTGATCAGACAAGAACGTGCGGGACGAGCCACGTTTCGACAGTTCATCTGTCACCCAAAAAATAAAGTGATCTGAATTGTTGTCACAATGACAACAATCTAACTTCTGAGTGGAAAAAGACCGATCTTTTGGCGAGTTCTTATCATTGCAAAAAAAGAAGTAGATATTACCAGGAAAAATATGTGGGGTGTTTAAGGATTTCTGTCGATCTTGAACTTCTCTTTCGGGACTAAGTCCTTTCACAGCCTGCTATTTTTTTCCAATCTCCGCAACCCTCTCCCCAATCCCCCCCCCCTGACCAATACACATACACACCACACACACACGTTTTTTTTGTGGAATCTTTGAGTCATTATATTACAAAGAAGCTATCCCAGAAAGGGAGAGCTTTAATACATCAAGAGAAAATCTCACTGTAGGACAAATATACATCATGATTAAAGACATGAGATTGCAAGCAATCAAAAAGCAATTGCTCCAAAGAGTGTCTGAAGAAAGAGAAAGTAGAAAAAATGGGATCACCAAAGACTCTATGATTGCGATCCTTCCATAGAGTCCAGAGTGCCCAGTACCGAACCCAAACAAAAAAGAAATCAAACTCCTGTCTGGGTGGATGTACACCAAAAAGCCAGAGGAACTTGCCAAAAGCAATCTAAGGAACCGAGCTCTCAAAAGTTGCCCAAGGAAGTCCAAGAAAGCACGAGAGGAAGGACAATGCCAAAAGAGATGAGGCACAGTCTCTCTCGGAGCCAGACATCTGTGACAAATAGAAGAAGCAATATGTCGTCATGCCAAGAGCTGTCCATGAGGAAGAACACCCAACAAAGCTCTCCACAAGAAAACTTGCTAAAGGAGAGGAATCTTAGAATGCCAAATCTGTCTCAAACGTTTCCGCCACCATTTCATAGGGCGATGAAGATGCCAAAGCTGGTTTACCCTTTGAGAGATAAATGATGGAGGAAGTAGAACTTTATAAAGAGAAAAGGCATTAATATGTGCAAACTGCAGAGGTTGGCATGACAAGCCCACAGAAGAGAGTGTCCAATCTTGAAGACAATCCTGCAGATGCAATGGAGGAACCAGCTGAAAAGGTTGGAGCATCAAAGTAATTTTATGCCAAAGTGGACGATAATGCATTCCAAGGTCAAATTTTGCAGCGGTCAAAGTGGACAAGTGGTACAGAGTTGATCCTCAGCACTCTGATACTTTTACTACTACCTTGTCAGTTGATTATGCATTTGTGTATTCTGATCATGCACCTTTATGTTTAAGGATTTCTCTGCATGACATGCCGGATGATCAGCTTCCACACAGAAGGCTCCTCATGGTTAACAATAGCTATTTGGATCATGATCATTTTAAGGCCATGGTGTATGATGCATGTCAACCTCTTTCACCTCAGAGTTTTATTGATACTGATTATGCCTGGGATGCTTTTGTTGCTCGTATACACACACTTTTTTTTTGGTAAAATCCATTGTATTTATAAGCTCATGAATTTACAATATGGGAAGTCTCCCACACACTAGCATAGAACTCCGAAAGAGAGCCTGATAGAAGAACTCAAAAACAAGTAGAGAACACTTCAAGGCAAGTAGCATCCAAATCCCTTGCAGCAAGACTGTCATGTAAAGACTGCTTAAGGGACATTCTGAAGAAAATATATGCCTGAGGAAACTGTTGACCCATCCTAGAATGCAGTCTCTGTGTCCAGATGGTCCATAATACCCAAAAGCGAGTCCAATGAAAGAAAAGGAGTAATGGAGACATCTGAGATGAGCAGCATCCAAACATCCAGAAAAGTTTCCCAAATCTGATAGAAGGGAACCGAAGCCGCAGTAAATGAGAAACATGAGTGATCAATGTGCGAGAGTGCGGGCAAAACCATAATAAGTGAGGAACTGTCTCGCGGGGATGAGAGCAACGGGGGCAGAAAGGAGAAGCAATGCGGCGAGCTGCCAATTTCACCCCAATGGAAAAGGCTCCCACTATACATCTCCAAAAGAAAAGCCTCTGTTTCAATGGCAATTTGGTTTTCCAGATTTTCATGAGACGGGATTGCCACCAAGATAAAGGCCTATCCAAATTCCAAAGAGTGTTGGCATGCTTGTCAATCCATGGCTGTGGAAGAAGAAATCTGTAAACCTTCGAGGAAGTCAGATTGTGTATCGAGAGTGTATGTGTAGCAGGAGGTATGGAAGTCAAATTCCAGTCCATTAATCTGTCCTGTGCAAACAGTGGAGGAACCGGAACAAATGGCTGCAACATAGTTGAAAGTGTTCTCCAAATGGATCTATGATGCAGGCCCAAGGAGAATGTCCTGCAAGCTTGTGGAAATGAAAGTGTATAGCCTTGTTGATCCACAACATCACCAACAAATCTTATGCCCAATTTCATGAGATTATATGATAGGTGCCTGTAAAGCGAGAGGCGATGCAAACACCTTGCTCCAATGGATGCTTTCCAATCGAAAAGAATTGCCATGATGAGAGGAAGCACCTGTCCATTTTGCATATGAAAGAATTCTCTTCCAATCATGAAGAAAAGCAGTAGAAACAGGGCAACCAGGAATTTTTCCCTGAAAGGTAGATAAAACTGCTTCCCAGTGATCTGTAATCCAATGCCCATATGCATGGGAAGCCATGTTTCCACACATAGCTGCTAACATAATAGCCCATGGTTGTTTTTGCTGAAAAAAATCAGCAATCATAGTGCTCTTTCTTGCCAACATATGAACCTGGAGATTGAGAATATTCAGCCCCCCATGAGTCTTGGGTGAACAAATAGACTGCATAGGTAGTAGTCGCAAAGCTTTTTTAAGAGATTTGCTTTTCCAAAATATCTCCATAGCTTGGGACATATAAGAGGCCAAATGCTTGAAAGACCAAGGAAGAAGAGGCAAATAAAATTGCACATATGCCATAATGATGGACTGTACTATCCGGAGTCGAACATGTAGAGGCCAAGTGGACAAATGCCAGTATTCCAGCTTCTTATTGATCTTTTGAAGCACCCATTTGAGCTGTTGCTGCGAAGTAATATTCCAGCCAATGGGGTATCCGAGATGTCTGACAATAGTAAGGGAAGAGATAATGTGGCCTGGCCAAAACAGTGCATGCCAATCAGCTTCTTTCAAAGCTAGAAGTTTTGATTTCTGAAAATTGATATGCAGTCCAGCAGCTATGCCAAAATCATTCAGTGTATGCATCAAACGAGAAAGATCACTTTGAGAATTCCTTGGCATGAAGAATGAATCATCAGCATAGGCCTGTGCAAGAAAAGACTGTGCCCCTGGAATTTGCAAACCATGAAGCTGTCCTGTATCTGTCAGATAGTCCATATGCAAGAGTAACGGATGGGTAGCAATGGCATACAGTAGGGAACTAAGAGGGCAACCCTGTCTCACTGAGCGAGTCATAGTCCAGGTTCTTGACAACCCACCACCAAGCAAGCACTGTGCCGTGGCGTGAGAATAAAGCCAGTAAATGATGTGGACAAGTCGAGAGCCAAATCCCAATTTTTGCATAGTTTGAGAGATGAAATCCCAATGGACAGTATCAAAAGCTTTCGCAATGTCTACTTGCAGAATGAGAACATCTTGTTTAGAATATTTGGCATACTCAATCGCAAGCAAGGCATTGGAGATATTGTCAGTGATCTGCCTTCTGGGGACAAACCCATACTGCCTAGGATGAAGTCCTGCTTGCAAGAGGAAGCGAACCCTGAGGACAATCATTTTAGCAATGAGTTTGTAAATGACAGGCATGAGGGATATAGGCCGCCAATCAGCCATCGTCTCACACAACCTTTTTTTGGGAATCAATTTTACTAGGCCATGTTTCCAGGATGGAGGAAGAGATTGTTCTGCCCAAGCATGATTGATCATTAGAAGGAGAGTATTCTTGAGATCACCCCAAAATGCACGGAAGAATTCAACAGTCAGTCCATCCCAACCAGGGGAGCTGCTTTTGCGTAGATGACTCAAAGCATCTTCCAGTTCACTAAGCATAAAAGGCTGTTCCAATGCATGGGCCTGTTCCCGAGATACTATAGGCTGAACATGCATAAGAAATTGAGACCTGGCTGCATTTACTTGCATCAAATGATCAGGTTGAGAGGAAAGGAGCTGCTGAAAGTGACTAGAACATTGCAATTCCAAGTCTGATTTGGAAGTGGTCCAGGTGCCATTGCTCGTATACACACACACACACACACACACACACACACACACATACAGAGTCTGTGCATACGTACATACATTCATAGATACACGTTCGACAGAAAAATGACTACATGCATGCATACATACAAGAATAGATACACACCTACCCACCCACCTATCCTATACACCCACCCACACCCACACGCGGGTACAATCATCATTAGTTAGATCTTGAAAGAGAATGCCAGCAGCCTTATTGTTATCCTGATACAACCAAACTGGATGATGGGATTTCATCTCACAGACTATGCATTTACTCGGATTGGGAAAAAAGATGCACTGCATTATTTAGTCAAAAGGTTTTGCAATATCAATAGAGAATATCCACATAGGATGATTGAGTGAATCTAGGAGCAGATTGAGGAGATGATTGTGGAGCTCTGAGGTCATCAGTGATGTCAGTGACCTTGTATGAGGTTCCTACTTAAGGACCTCTTTCTTCTTCATTCCATAAGCAAGTATTCTGATTTTGTGTCCACTATACTCTTTCCTTTCAGTGTTCCAACATGGTATCAGAGCCATTTGATCCTCCTTGAGCCCATTTCTGCCACATCATCATCATCTTCTTCTTCTTCTTCTTCACCATCTCTCCCTCTTCTTCAAAAATTTTGCTTGAGCTTGTTCTCCTTCAATCCTCAACCATTTCCCACACCCTTTCTGCTGTAGATCCCTCTTGTTAGGGCGAACTTCGGGCTGCAATGCTGCCTATATTTTGCATATTCTATCCCTACATAAGCATTTGCAACATTATCCGTAATATGTCTTTGGGGGATGAACCCATATTGGGCAGCTATCATGCAGGAGATCGTGATATGACTAACCACCATCTTGGCAACAAGCATGTAGATGACTCGCATAAGAGTTGTAGGCCTCCAGTCAGTAAAATATTCAGACAAATGTTTCTTAGGGAGTAATTTGACCAACCCTCTTTTCCAACTAGTTAGAGTCTATTGAGAGTCTCATGCACTATGCTTAATACCACTCAATCATGCTGTTACCCCAAGAGCCTAGTACTACTTTAGTAACTTCTACCTAGGAATATCATATTGAACCCAAATTTCAACCCAATGTCTTGACACGTGCTCATGCTTGGGTACCTAAAGTGCGATTGTGTGTATATTTTCCTAGGGTTTATTAAGTTCCAAAGACTATTGTTCTAGCCATAAAACACATATAATGGTCTCTCTATGCTTGAATTGCCTTGTATCCCCATTAGCGCGAAGGTGCACCTCCAAGCTACTAAGAAATACTGGCCGATGAAATCGAACCAATGAGTAGGTGGTTTTAGTCTAGCATACATGTTGATACAATCAAGTGGGATGATCCAACTATGGTCTCTATACAATAAAAAATGAGTCTCTATGCGACTCTAGAGTATAAACAATCGTCAAGGCTTTGTCTGGCTCTAAGCAAGATCCCGCCCATGGACTAACCTAATCTCACTAACAAAAATCAAGAGACATTGATGCCTGCATTAAATACCGGGAGCTCCCAAATCCATGACCATGGTCTCCGCAGAGTCCTAAACCAAAAATGCACAATAATAAAGAATTAAAGTCTTGAATATGCCAAAATGAGGAATACTAATATATATGAGTACTGTAACTGAATGTTAAAATGGTGAGGTTAATAATGCTCAACAATGTAATGAGGGAGGAATGGTGAATGAAGAATAAGAGACTTAGATCACAAGTGGAGCAGAATAGTTAGAAATCACCCAACAGAGGGTATACACAACGGAAGACTGATAGAATACCAGGACCTCACATAGTGTGTGTGGGAGTGGAATCAAAGACTTCTTTAACTTATGTGCATCACATAGATGTGCAGACTAGTAAATAGACAAAATTCCAGCCAGATATAGAAACCACCAAAAGAATATATTTCCGTCCAAAGCTATGGACACAATACAAAAAGAGATAGATCCAAAGTCCTTCCAGAGTGTGGTCCTTTGATCTTACCAAAAGGTACTTATACTATCTGCCGGATATCTCTAGAACATTGAGCCCACGTGCTCCACCTCGATTGTATGTAGACTCTTTGTCCCGATCACAAATAGAAGCATTGCGGTTTGCACAGCTTTGTTCCTCCTAAAGTAAGAGAACAACCAGCTGGTCAAAGGAATAAATGGTTGGCATTGTCACCAAAAACCAACCTCAATGTAGTAGCAAAGCCCTGATAAGAGTCGAGCAACCGATCAAGGGTATATTAGATACAAGCTGAGAATGAGGCACCACCTCATTAATGTTAGCCAACTGCTCTTTCAAATCTCACACTGGTAAGATAGGCATCCATATTACCACCCTCTTCAAGCTTCAAGCCCTTGAACTACTTGCGGAGATAGGCAACCTGCGCCTTATTAAGCTAATACCATAGCTGTCAACACGAGTATGCCATGAGCATCGAATTGCCCTAACGTCACCCTAGAAGACAGCCAAGGTCCACCCCTTGATGAACTCAGTCTGCAGCAACTCCAAGTCTCCTCTGCCTCTTGGATGTAGGCCTGAGGGTATGAATACAGCTGCTCCTGCTGCTCCTCTGATGGCTGACCTGTTGGATGCCAAAATGAGGCCTAGGGCCTCTCCTCTTATATGGCCCAAGGCCCTTTCAAACTGACCGACCAGCCAGCCCTAAATGGGCCGACTGGCCTGGTTGGTTGCTGGCCAACTTGGTTGGCTGGCCCAACCGATGGGCCAGCCAACTTGGTTGGCTCAGCCCAACCAGCCCTATATAAGGGCAAGGGGCCAGCCCCCCCCTTGCTCCTTTCTTTTGCTGCTGCCAGGGCCCTTTGAAGCCCTTTTGCTGCTCCTCCATATCCTCCATGCAGGCGCCTTCCTGCACCAACAGTCCCGCCTTCATTGTGCATCTGCCAAGCCCTTGTCCAGCGCCGTACAGATCCACGTGTCAGTCTGTACTGCAGCCGTATTGCTGCTGATGTCATCACGGCCCTGTTGCAGCCTCCAAACCCTGCCAATCAGGCCGTTTCCAATCATGGACAGCCTCTGGACATGTCTCTGCCAGATCTTCCTTCCGTGGTGGCTCGCCATTGCCAGGTACCCTTTGGATCTGCTGCCCTAGGTGCTGCCCATGTGGCAGCCACGAAGACCCTAGGTCTACCTCCCCCACGCTCTCCTCATATGGGGGCTTATAGATTGGGAGGTGACTTTTCCAACACCCCCTCTCACCGACACATCTAGGCCCAATGCCAACACGTCGATCCTCAGGAGGCCTGGGAAGCGCAGCATGTGGTGCGTCAACTGCTTAAATGTTTGGGTCTCTAGGCTTAGAAGGGTTTAGAGAGCCACTCCATTCTTCTAACTGAATTTTTTACTTTGGAGGGTGTTGATAGGGAGACTACTAGTAAAAGTTAGATTGGCAAAATGGAATCCAAGAGTGACTCCGCAATGCCCTTTTTGTAAATTGTGTAGAGAAACTCACATGCATATTTTATGGGATTGTTTTGTTGCAAGAGGAGTATGGAAGAAGTTATAGATAGTTTAGGCAGAGCTTAGATTAAGATAAAGTTAAGTTGGAGAGTTGCTCTATAGGGGGATCGGAGCAAGCTAAATGACGCTTTGCTTGAGGCTTGATAAGTGATAAGCGGGATTGCTATTTTAAATCTTTGCAGATGTAGAAACAACGTAGTATTTCAGAGACCTTCGTATGGTCGAGCAATTGGGTTGATAGCCATAGAGGAGGCTAAGAAAACCATGAGGATTTTTGGGGAAAAAAACATGGTGGAAGTCACAAGAAATTCATATCCTTAACTGTGAAATTGTGGTACCAAGGAATTATAGGAGGTGCGGACGACAAAGAGGGCTCTGCTACACGAGGGCTCGGGTAGTGTCGGAAGGGCTCAACTGAAGACCCTCTTCCCATAGATGGTAACCTCTTGGATGTGGTCACCCTCTAAAAGGCTCGACTGAATCCAATCGTGCACTTGTCTCCTCTTAGGTGTGAGACCCACTATCTTGCCCACAACTGCTCTGTCTTGAAGTGACTTGATTGCTTTCTGCACCACCTTCTTGTCTTCTGCGGAAAGGCGGATGTTCATAATTTGGGGAGTCAACAATGCTGTCATTTGAGCTCCTTTGGCAAGACCAAGGGTCACCGTCAAGTTACAATCCTTAGAAAGGGACAAGCGAAAACCTCAAGCTGCCAAGAGGAAGGAAAGGAGGGCTGGAAAAAGGAAGAAGAGGGGTGGAAGAGAGGTTCAAGAGTCCTCTGAAAAAAGCTGGCTGGAAGGGCGCTCAACCAAAAGCACCTGTAGCCAATAACACCTGCAGGGAACCTTTACGAGGTGGCTTTTCAAGGAGGGAGTGTTGGATTAGGGTTGGTCACCTCCCCACCTGTGAGCCCCCAAATGAGGAGTGCATTGGGGGGTGGACCCTAGGATACTAGAAAAGGATATGGGGCTGCCACATGGGCAGGACATGGGCTGCCATGTGGGCAGCAGAGAAAGAAAGGAAGTACCTGGCAGAGCAGGGCCATGGAAAGCAAGTACCTGGTAGATCAGGGCCACCATGGTGGCCAGAAATGGTATAGCAATGCCACGTGGCTGTCCATGGATGAAGAGGATAGGACTGCACAGGGAAACCAGCAAGAAGCACTGCGTGGACAGGCATGATGACATCAGCATCAGTACTGACAGGTGTACTGACTGTTTGGAGCAGATCCAGAAGCCAGAAGGGGCCTGGAAAGATGCGGAACTACTGCAGGAAGAGATGCCCTGTTTCGTGGGGCACATGGGCCTGGTTTGGGGCCCAAGACTAGGGCTGGATATAGCCCAAGGCATGAAGTAAAGGTGGGGCCTGGTTGGGCTGGTCCAAGCCAGCAAACTAGGCTGATTTGTGCAAGAAAACGGGCTGATCCTAGTCGTCTATCTAGTTGGCCCTAGTAGGACTGGCTGGTGGTTTTGTGAAGGGGGCTGAGCCCCTATATAAGGGGACATTTGGGCCTCTATTAGGCATCACTTGGAGCAGCCTCTGAAGAGCAGGAAGGAGCAGCAACAGTTGGGCCTATATCCAGGAGGTGAACTAGGCTGAGGAGCTCCAGACTTAGCTCAGCAAGAGCTTCCCACCTAGGCTGACGACCCGGGCAGCAAGGTGGAAGGGATCACTGGATAGAGAGTCTACATAAGCTCATAGGAGCACGCGCACTCAGAGATCTAGAGATGCCAAGCAAATAGTAGGAGGACTTTTGGTAAGATCGGAGGACCACAGTTTGGTGGGACTCTGCATCTCTTTTATATTGTGTCCAGTTTTGGATGCAGAGAAATATATCATTGTTGCTTCTATATTTGTCTTGGATGCACCATGTATTTACTGGCTTGCACACACATCTATGGTTATGAAGTACACACAAGGTAAGAAGATTGATTCCATACTGAAACACTTCCGCATGTAATTCATGGGCTCATCAATCAGTCTTCCGCTGCTGTGGGATACCCTCTGGTGGGATTTCCATTTCTAACAAGGAGAACCAAGAGAGCACCCAACAAGTAAAGTCCACATGTAATTCCTGTGCTCATCTATCAGTCTTCGGCGGCTGCAGGATACCCTCTGGTGGGATTTCCATTTCTAACAGGGAGAACCAAGAGAGCACCCAGCAAGAAAAGCTGTCCACCCAAACTGGCTGGAAACTTCGGGCTCCACCAAGGGCTGCCCCACGCTGACGGGCTCTCCAACCTAGCACCAAAAATGCTGGAAGGCCAAAACAGCACGGGAGCTTGCAGCCAAAGGGGGCCTCCAACACCTTGAAAAAAGACTGAGCTGAAGGTGAGCAGCCAGTTGTGAACACCAAGGGGCCTTCGAAGGAAGGCCTCTAGCACTCCAGGGCCAACCCAAGGGCCCCGGGCCAGCCACAGCCAGGACCGTCTCGTCCAAAGGGTCTATGCAGCAATAGTGGAACCCAGAAAAGGCATCGTGCTTGCAAGGCTGGTTGCAGGCCTCTTCCAGGCAGTAGCAGCCTCCTCCACGAGCTTTGAGGGCTACACGGGCTGCCTCGGGGCAGCTGGGCGATCTGTCGTGGCACCAACAAAGGTATCTAGAGGCACAACTCAAGTCGAGCTGCAGCGCGGCCTGCAGCAACAAGCAAAGGCGAAGCTAAGGCTGCCCAAGAGGACAGCCAAAGGTGGGGGAAAGAAGAAGGGAGGCAGCTAAGAGGGATGAGGAGGAAGGAGAAGAGGCGAGGCGGTGAGGAAAAGGAAAGGAGAAGGCAGGGGGGCAGCACGGTTCATTGGGAGAAGCTGGGCTATTGCATGCTCTGAGACAAACCTCGCTTGGGACAGCATTATAGATCCCTTTGGCATTTACTATCAAGACGTTTCATGACTTCCAGCCGTGGCAGCGGTGGATGCGATCGTCTCGATCTGAGGACCCGACGGGCTATATCTACTATGATCCCATGCCTTTGGCGGTCCCCTCTGAGGAGGGCAGCAATGGGTCATATTTCAATGGTGTGTGGTCTGGCAGCTATGCGCATCGTCTGTGGTCGTCGGTGGCTGAGCCATGCTGTCCTCGTATCAGCTATCTCCTCCTCCTCGATCCCACTATGTCCTGGGGTTGACTCAAATGTATAAAAATCCGTGACCTGCCTCTGGGTAGGGTCTGCCCCTACAACTTGTGACCCATCTGGTGTTTGTCGTGCTCGAAGCTGCCTCAGTAAGGTCTCCCTGTGTCGGCGCATCTCCATCAAGTAGAGCCCTATGCACACCTGGTCCTGGAAATGTATCAGTCGCGAAAGTGGGCCAAATCCAATCCTCTCCCGATATAGGTAGTGGTAGCGTCCTCGTATCTCATAGTAGGCTGGACAGATGCATAGAAAGTGCTCCTCAGTGTCAACTGTCTCCGTATCACATATCATTCATATCCTCTACTCTCTGGGTATGCATGCGGCACGTCCGACCTCAATTCTGAGCTGGTGGGAGGAGACTTGCATCTGCCCAATGGCGATCTTGAGTGCGTGGGAGACCCCTCTGTCCACAAGGTAAAGTGGCTTGATGGTAAACCCATCTTCTGATACTCTTAGGAAGTGGGCACGGTAGAACTGCATCTTAGTGGGGAGCTCTGGCGCCCCCCCCCTATCCGTGATGTGTGAAGTTGTAGGAGATCTAGCCGTATGATACGGTTGATCGCGTCACGTGGGAGTCGCTCGGGGGGTGCATCCATACTGTATTGAAAGGGGGGAAGCCTATCTAGCTGAATACCATGCCTCGCCAGCCATGTGCCTATGCGTGCATACCAGCTGTCTGCGCCGCTCTCTGCCAAGCGTATGGAAGCTTGTAAGGCCACTCTCGGTAGTCTCCAGTGAGGTAGGGCCCAAACTCTGTGGATGTATGTCACTGTCTGGAAGATGGCATCAATCTGAAGGGGTGTCATACTCTACCTGTATGATCTCATGTGGGACTGAGGGCTTACTCCGAATCATCGTGGAGCCCATGAGAACCTGCAGCCTTTCAAATGTCCTCCATTCTGCTATTGGGAGGTCACACCCCCAAAAGGGTGCAGCATACATGGCCGTCGGTCAGATGAGGGTGTCAAAAAGCCAACCCTTCGTCGGAGGGTCCTGGAAACACTCTCTCTCCAGACAGGCCAATGCGCCCTGTCCCCATGTGAGTCGTGCTCTAGCGGCGTGGGTCATCATGAAGAGGGGTCCTGAGAAAACCGCACCCAAATATGTGTAGGATTGCACTATCTCCACTGGGGCATCTTTGTATGTGAAACTGTGTCGGTGAAGCACCGCCTGTAAGGTGTTGAAGATCATAACCTTGGTTTTCCCAAGGTTGACTGTCAAGTCCCTCTCTTTACAGAACACCTCTAAGGCATCCAGATGTGGTGTGTGAGGTGGAGAGAGAGAGAGAGAGAGAGAGAGAGAGAGTTTATTAAAGTCTTTGGAAGACCGATGGGTCTATGAGACTGTGAAAACCTAGTACAAACGAGCCGTGGTGATAGAGCTACTAAACGAGCAACCACACCCATGCAAAATACAAAAAATGCAGAATGGTAGTACTAAGTCCTAAGTACAACATAGTCATGTCCGTGGTCGACTATATATCAATCTCATCATCATCATCAGCATCATCAGGACATCAGGGTGGATGAGGCATGAAATGGGCGATAGAGTGTTGTCGGCCACTCACGGGTGCAGCCCTGGCACGTCTCCTAGTCATACTATGGTCAGCAGATGGTACATGTCTTGCCATGATCCCCTACAAGAGACTAACCATTGCTTGTTAGGCATGATGCCCTGTCTGGGTCAAAGTCGTGGACTTACCCCAATTTTTGGAGACAATGTCCCAAAAATTGCAGCTTCTTTGGGCAAAGTATACAGATGTGTCTACTCTGGAATCTTACTTTGCGACTGTCAATAATTCTGCAATGATAGTGCCTTTTATAAGCTCAAAGCTGGTGCTTGTTTTGAATGTCAAAATTTTGGGCAGATGGCGTCTTAGTGTCCTTTATGGCTACATAAGATGCCCCCCAAGGCACTTTCTCCATCAGTGCAGAATAAGGATGCTCCTGGGACTTCTGGATCTAAAAAACCAGCCCTAGCTGTCCTGGACAAGGGAAAAGTAAAATCACTCATGCTAATGGTATGATACCTACTGTTACTCAATCAACAGCCAAGGAAAAAGAATCTTGTGATGGCTGGCAATCCCCAAAAACATAACACCTATGATTAGGAAGACACTTCCTTCTTGCGATTGGACTGGTGCATCACATCTAATGGGCATACTCTTGCTTAGAATTCTTGTGTAGGCATTACTTGGGCTGCAGTGACTGAGCGTCGTATTTTATTCCCGGAAGATGATGATGTCTTTTTGCGCATGATGTGGTGTCACATGAAGGTCCTGAGGTGGACATGCAGTCTTGAATGTCTTCTTTGGGACATACTCTCTGTACATGTGTAAATATGCTTGATCAAATAAAATGCATGACTTATAATGTGCAAGGGTTGTGTGATTTATCAAAATGGAAACTTGTATGGGCTTATGTTGATAAATTTCAACTCAATATTGTCGCTTTGCAAGAGCATAATCAGCATGCATATGCAGGCCAGATGGGGTATTTTAGTGGGTATGATATTTTTGTGGAGAAGCATTCCTCAGGTGTGGTAGTTCTTGTGAAACATGCTTTTCAGCCTGTTGTGGCTTTCAATGATCAAGAAGGCAGACGCATACAAGTGGAGATTATTGAGTTTGCCTTGGTAAATGCATCGCAGTCTTCTCATGGTAGAGCTTTGATAAGGCAAGCCATGTGGCAGTATCCTTGGAGACACCATGGTTTCATCTGTGGGGATCTTAATAATGCTCCCCAGCAAGGGGATAATACATCTGGTCATACACATATACTGGTTTCTGAGCGTGGGCATTGGACTCAACTAGTACTTCACCTGAATCTTGCAAACATATGTAAAGAAACATGGGCCTTGATGCTCCCCAGCAAGGGGATAATACATCTGGTCATACACATATACTGGTTTCTGAGTGTGGGCATTGGACTCAACTTGTACTTCACCTGAATGTTGCAAACAAATGTAAAGAAACATGGGCCTTGATGCCTGGTTACACTTGTCAGCACAATGTACGGTCATCCTATTTGGGCACGCCTAGATCGTTGGTATATGGTTAATGTGCACCAAGATGATCATTCACTTGCCATATGTGGGTGGACTATGGACATGCGCACTTGGATCATTCTCCGCTTTGGTTAATGTTGTCTATTCAGGACATACAGCATGATAGCTGCCTAACCAAAGGCTTTCTTATTGTAAATAACAGTTATTGGCAGTATGAGTGCAAAGATATGAATATGCATGGACTGCATTCATTACTTGTATGCAGTATTTCATTCGTCAATATGGCAAGCAATAATTACACCACCGTAGGGAGTATGTTGGCAAGGTCTTGACAAAACTTAGTCACTTGAGGGATTTATCTCCTGCTGAGGGTGCTTGTCTTTGTCAGGCTAGGCATCTCTTACAATGCAATGATCACATGAAAAATTCAGAATGAGAAAACCAAGTCCAGGCAAAGATCTCTTTTGGATAAGGGCTGCTCGTCTAAATAAATTTTCAAAAGCTTGCATCATAAAAATGTGGAAACATTTGTTGGGTCAAAGATGCTAATGGCAACTCGACCACATTATGAGCACAACTGGCCCGCGCCTGTGTGAGTCAGTATGCCAAACAGTTTGGGAATGTTGATTTCCTGTCATAAGAAGTACTGTTGTCTGGACAGGAGATTTTGCGGCATGTGTCTAAATTGTGTCCCATGAACAGGCCATGTAGATCGAGACACCTTTCAGGGAGACTGAGTTGAGAGATGCAATTATTGCTTGTGGCAAATGGAAGTCTCCGGGCTGGGATGGTCTCATTGTAGAGTTTTTCCTTGAGTATTGAGATACCCTTTCTCCTACACTGCTATATATGATGAATTCTAATATGTGCAGGATATTTAAGGTTTCTAACCCTAATATTTGTTGCTCTTTTAGATGCACATTTCCGCCCCACCAATGCTGACCCCACTTGTTTCTTCACGCCCAAGCCCAAAACAATGGAATCTGTCATAGTATCCTATTGCAATTTCCAATTTGTAATCTGTTCGTCCTCTCCAATTCTTATTTTGTCAGTCCCTGCCTGTGCCATGTTGCTCCTCCTTCCTCTTGCAAGTGATATCTCTGACATCTTTCTCCTTCTTGTTGAAATCACTGCACTGGAACATTACCCTGCTGGTTGAAATTGCAATTCCAAGTTTGCTCCTTATGCTCTTCTTTCGGCGAACAATGTGCTTCCTAATCCCTTGTGTGTTCCTTCCTTCTTCCTAGCCTCATCCATGATCATCTTTGCAAATGAATTTTCAAGTGGAAGACCTACCTGGAAATCGTTTTTCGCCTAGGAGTTCTACTTGAAAATTGTTTTTCGCTGTTCTATTCTGCAAACGGCGGGTGCAGGATGTGCTTTGGAATCTTCATTGATGTTTACTTGGAAATTATCGTATTGGAGTTGTCGAATTCGTGGTTGAAGGAACCTGCTTGGTGGAGACACTCTATTACAGTGAAATGGCTACGTCTGTGGAGATTTTTACAGGATGCAAGAGTAAGTCAGGGTGGAAAGAAGAAAGAAAAACCAACCTACTGACAATCGGTAGACAAGTCAGGGCATTGATTCCAGGGTTGACCTCACTGGTTGGAGATCAAGAGTAATCTCCATAACTTTTGGGACAGATTCTAGGTGTCAGTTACAGACTGATATCACCACTGAGTCCATGATGGTGGATAGGAGTAGTAGCTTGACAGATGAGGTTGGTTTGATGGATAGGGGGCAGAGAGAAGAAGAGCTTGAAGGTGACACTCACTAGATGGAAGTATCTACTGGGTACTTATTGAGAGTGGGACTTAACTGTGTAACCTAGTGGGAATCTAGATTGAAGAGTAGGAGTGGCATGCTAGTGGTCACACTGCAAGAGCAAGAGGCCATGAGCTGGAGCGACGTGCTACGAATGCATGACGAGTGCCTTTGCTAAGAGTCCATGAGGAGTGGCATGCTGGTAGTCACACTGCAAGAGCAAGAGGCCACGAGCTGGAGCGACATGCTAGTAGACGCACAATGAGTGCCTTTGCTAAGAAGATGCTAAGAAGAGTTGAGGCGAACGTGAGGGAGCGTACAAAGGATCCCTTGAGTCTCTGAGGAGGCACACGGGATCCTCAGCCACTCTCCATTTTGCAGCCTCGGTGCTGCTGTACATCCGGCAAGGTTGGAGCGGAGAGAAGCACCTTGATAGCTTCGTGTAAGCAAGGATCTGGTTTGGTGGATCCTGTTGTAATTGAATCCAACATTTGCTTGCGTGTATGCCTCGTGCTCAAGTGTTTATTCGTGGTACTGGTCCATTGTAGCACCGGAGCGAAACTCCTTTGATCAAGGCCCGGAAGTTTTACACATGGTGCTCAATTCAGGGCTGTAGAGCTACATCGTCTTTGATTAGATAGCGGTTCCTTTAGTGTGATATTTCAATGTAGCAATTTTGTTTTCCTGCTTTTTTTGTATAAAGTAACCTTTTCTTCCATTCTTTAATTAGATTGGAGAGTGGAGCTGATATGACCTTGTCCTTCAGTAGTATACGTGTTTAGCACATTCATAGGTCTATTGCTGCTCATTATTATGCTGGGTAGTCATTGTATTTTGTAAGCAATAGACCTCTCACAGGTTTGTTATGTCATCCAGCGGTCTAACTTCACGTAAGCATATACATTTTTTCTGTAACTCCTTTAAATGACTGAATTGGGTATTCGTAGCTCTTTTTTAATTTCAGAACTTGAATTTATTTGATTTGCCATGCAGGGTCCTTGATCAAGCTTGTATATTTTTCAAGGCATTCTGATAGTTCTAAGAGGTCAAGTTGTACAAACAAAGCAAATTCACTGGGACAACAACAGAGGGAGACTCTTCTTCCAAAATTGCGACACAATTTTCCCGTTTTGGGTGGTCGTCTCCATTTTGTCAAATTCGAGACCAGCAAAATCAATGAGTGTCTGGATTTTATTGAATCAAAGAAGCTTCACTTGTGTAATGTATCTGGTACTCACTACTTCTGCTTGCTACTATTGTTTTTGTAGGCAAAAATAGAGGCAATTGCTTTGTCTGGGCCATGCAAGTAGTAGAATTTTTGCATTCAATGGGATTGTGGAATGAGGTTTCTTAGTTTGTTCAGAATTTTAATAATCAGAGATTTTGTGGGCGAACGCTGAAAGATGCTTGAAAGTGTTAACAATTTTGTTTCTGTTTTAAGCATCAAATCATGTGGTATCTGTGAATTGTACTATGTAAACCTTGCTCTTTGTCATTTTTAATGATGTGCATGGTGGCTCCACAAGAATGATTGCATATAATAAGGATAGGATGTACATGTAAGCAAATACAGCATGTCCTAGCGAAGCTCTAGGCTAGGAAACGTGGGCATTCAACAGTAATTTATGGTAGTTCTACTTGAGTGTGTTCGGCCTATTCACTGCATTGGAACAGGGCTGAAGCCCACAATCAGTCTTACAAAAGGATGGATGAACTAAAAACAAAGGTCTTTTTTATGGATGCATAGAGCTCAGAGAAAGGTGTGAAAATTATTGCTTGCATAATTTTTTTGCAGGTATCATCCACATTTTCCTCTAAGGTGGTTGTTCTTAATTGAGATTTCCAATCTGTTTGAAGATGTCTACCTTTCCCTTCTTCATACTTGGTTGAAAAAAAGTGGTGGTAACAGGGCTGTTGGTTGTTGAAGTATCAAGCTATTCCATTGGGTAGTGGAAATACGCGAGGATATGCAGGCTAATTTTAAAATGATGAACGTGGGATATCATACCAAGGCCAGTTTTAGCAATATATTCAAAAGCTTACTGAATTTTGGTTCATTGCAGGGTTGTTCTCTTACAAAATATTACTTGCTCATCACGGCAGGAGTGCTGGTGATGTGATGGTTGTGACAAAAGAGGCTCGGGAGTTGCCATATAATCAAAGTTGTAATGGTGTATAAGCGTACTTACTTTCTATATCTCGCCTCTAGATTCCTGCCCTAATGTACTCTAACTAGTACCTCTAACTGCCTGTATGGCTAACAAAATGGGCATGGATTTGGACGAATCTATGACCCTCCTAGAAACATAGACACGTAATGTCATTTTTCCAAAAGATGATAATAATAAAGGAGTACCTCTGAGCATATGTGAAAGCTGTTCCTCCCTCAACATTTGAGGGTGATTAATTGCCGTCAATGGAAGCAACATTAATATTTTGCAATGACCAAATACTTTGCTAACTTTCGCAACTCAAGCTAGCGAATCGGCCACGGACTTCACGTCCGCTCCAGATGTCATCTACATAAAAGCAATGCCCACCTTTTCTAGGCCCTTCTAGAGGTTTGAACTAGGTACCACCTGGACCCACTAGGGTTCATGTGGGACCCAACATGGGTTTACATTTTGGTCCTAACAAGGGCCATGGTTTAGGGTAAGATCGGGCAAGATTATCCAATTGACGCTAGGTGCCAACTAGGTCCTGAGTGTGTGTAGTGTAAAAGATCCTCCATGATGACCTGGTTCACCTCGTGATATGTGAGCGGGACAGAGGGGGCCTCAATACAGAACTAAAAAGGGGCTAATTTGTCTATGCGGATGCCCAGACTCTCATACCATTTGCATGTACGTGCATAGCAACACCTCTGGTCACCCTCAATTGCCAAAGCCATGGATGAAGATTAGTCCAACCATGGTAGCCTGTGTCGCCTTGCAGTGCAAGAGCCATACTTCCTGACGCGGTAGAGGTACATGATATGCTAGAACTTTGCATCAAGCTATACTGGGGATGCCCCGAACTCAGCTAGGACTAATTGATGTGTGACTGAAGGCTTACTACGGATCATTCGTGAAAGTGAGAGAACCTGAAGCTTCTCCACTCCGGCCCAATTGGTCTTTGTAGTCTTTGATGGGTCTAGCCCCTAGAAACACCAATACATGAGAATATTTGAGCCCATGGAGAGGGTGGAATTTGTGGCATTGGTGATCCTCCAGAAGTTGGCGAAAGAGACAAGTTCAAGATGTAAAGGGTGACGATGGGAGGCCATTGGTTGGCTTCCAAATCAGCTATCCATCTAGGTGACTGTCCGTCTGTGGGACTAATGGCACTGGACGGCTGAGGATAGATGGTCTCAGTTGTGAATGGCTTAGGAACTGGTGAAGGCTAGCATCCTTGAGGGGAAAAATTAGTATGAATCGTTGTTGTCGATTGGCTTGTCCAGATTGTCCAGGTCCCTCCTCCTTTGTAGCCTCTGGGAGGAAGCTTGTTGTCTAACAAGTGCCTTTGTCACTTCAGTGGTCTGTCTCCCCACGTCAAAGAGTAGAGAGAAAATATTTGCGGTCCTCGTGTGAGTGTCCATACGAGGGGGGTCTGTCGAGTCGTGCACTTTAACTGTGCTACGTCTAGCTCCCTACTCTCCTGGCTTGGGTCGTTGGAGAAAAAGTCTGTGATTGTCCTTTGGACTCTGGACGGTCTGGACCCTCTTGTGTTCTCTATGCTCCTATAATTTGTCTCTATGCATTTGGGCCTCGAGGAGGAGAACCACCACGCCTAATTGATTAGGGTGTGCCAATGGTTGCGATAGAAGTGGATCCTAGAGAGAGAGAGAGAGAGAGAGAGAGAGAGAGAGAGAGAAATGATATGCTATATTAAAGTATTCTTGAGACCCTTCAAGATGCAAGGGACCGTTGATCACTATCAACAAATAGTGATCTTTTACATCTGGTGAAAGAAAATACTCTAGACTTGCTTTGTAGTTACTACTTGTTGAGCTAGTATGTGTGCCAGCCGAAGTACTCTTGAGAGAGAGACGATATGACTATATTAAAGTACTGTTGAGACCCTTCAAGATGCAGGGGACCGGTGATAACTATCAACAAATAGTGATCTTTTACATATGATGAAAGAAAATACTCTAGACTTGCTTTGTAGTTACTACTTGTTGAGCTAGTATGTGTGCCAGCCCAAGTACCTTGTTGTGCTATTCCCAAAACTTCTTTTAGACAACTTTGTAGCTTTGTAGTTGATTCAGCTCTAACAGATTTTTTAGGTTGTCTTTGTTGTCATCATATCTTTCTCTGAGGTGTGTGCATAGGCCCAACATCTTAGAAGTACATGCTGCTCATTTTCCACCTCCCCAATGTGGCAAATTTTGCATATTCTTTCTTCTCTTGGGACCCTACATCTTGCCCTCTTTCCCTTCTCCACCTCAAAGTGTGATCATGAAGTTCTTTCGCCAGAGCATACTGCATGGATAGTTGGTGAGGCAAAGACCCAAGACCGAGACGCGACACATTCAACAGAGGATAGACGTACATATCACACTACTTGACATCTCATCCATGTTTAGACCCGGGGCATGGCCACAGGGGTCACTATGGCGCTTGTCAGGGGTAGAGCCGTCGCTAGACTGAGGTCACGACAGACTGCACGTCCATATCAGACAACGATCTATCATGGGCTTTATGCCTACACAGCCTAGCCGGTCATGAGGCCTACTTTGACATCTCATGCAGTGTGTGTGCCGTATTGTATTGGGTTAGGCTATATCTGCTAGGATGATGATGATGTTAGTGAGGAGTATGGCTATGGTGATATTGATGATGATGACATTGACTATGTCTTACATAGCTTTCTAGCATGGGTTAGGATGCTCATTTAGTAGCTCCACCCTTTTTGCTCATTGCATCAGGTTTTCTATTAGTCTCATAGACCCATCGGTCTTTAGTAGACTTTAATAAACTTTCTTTCTTTCTAGATCATGTGAGCTGGTTCTCATTTTGCATATTAGATGCCTTTTAAACATTGATTTGTCTTCCCCAAGGTATTTTGTATCCCATTATGTGCACCCATACTTCTTCCAAGTACCCTTTAGTGGTTGCAGCTCCCTCTCCAAAGACTCCTTTTCCTTGTGAAGGTGTGATGTGCACAAGGTGTGATAAGAGGGGCCATCCCACTCACAACCTATGTGTGAGATTGATCTTATGGCCTTTTTCCAAGCAGGTGTGCGCACAATGTTAAAAGACATCCCACACTGAATGAGGAACTTTGCTAACTGACTAGCTGCCTTATTCATGGCAGCTTTTTGCATCCATGTCTTCAAATGCCCTTGCTTATAAACATGCATAATAGTCCTCTTGGCTCGAGATCTGTGCTTGAACTATCACCAATATCAACAACATTACTAGCCTCTTCTCCCCTCCCTCCAAGTCCTCTGTATTTGTGCGAGATCTCTTGAATACTGCATTATTTGAATGGATTCCCAATTCAGGAGTTCATGGATGGGGATTCCTGTTACCTTGGACGTCCACCCTTTTAGTTAGTTGAAAATCTCTTCAGTAACCGGCTTACACGGACCAACACCAAAGCCTAAGGTGTGAGAGAAATGTGCATTCCGCTTGGTTCCACTACGAGTATACGGCTTGTTACACAACTTGCACTTCCATTTTCGAGCACCTGATCCACCATACGTGGACTCCAAAACAACATTATCCCATAGCACATCATGAGGCATCTTGCTGGCTGCAAAATCAGAAAAAAAAAGGCCTTGATGCAGGAAGTGTAAAGGATTTCAAGTGGATGCATCACTAGGTAGCTTGAACTTACCAGGCTGGCAGGTTGCAAGCAGCAAGAACTAGGTGGAGGGAGAATCGAGATGCAGCTGCTGTACAGAGCACTTGCACAGCCAAGTCGTACAGCCTGTTCTGTACAGACTGCACGGACTGTGCCGTACGAGGCTGTACAGATGGACGGGGTCTACGAGGCGCGTACGGTGTACGGAATCCTTCAATCGACAATTTGACGGATCGTACGGCGATTTGATGCGCAGAGAGTTCGTATGACGGCGAAACATGGCGTGATGCTGTTTTCCCAAAAAATGATGCAATTTTGGGGCTTTTGACACTTTGGGGTTTTTTGGGTGGCCCAAAACGTGGGTTTCATCCCCAAAACGTTTCCAAAATGTTTCACACGTTTTGGGCAGTCCTGAAATGCGTTTCGAGCCTACTATGATTTCATAGGTGTCGATTGGATAATTACCTGTTTGTAGAACTGCATTTTTGGCCCTTGAGTCTTGTCATAATTTTTGTAGCATCTTTAGTGTCACTAACTCGCTGATCTCACATGCATCCTCTGGTATATCAATAGCTGTTATACCCCGTAGTTCCATCCATTTCATCCCATCTTGGTGCCATCCTGTGGTTTGTGTGGCTTCCAATGCCTTGTGAGGTATCCTTCTGGTGTTCATCTTCTCAACTTTGTTGAGGTAAGCCATGAATTGGCATAATGCTTTCATTTCAATGCCCGTCTCAGCTAGAAGGATGGGGTAGGGTGTCTGAGCCTTAACCCCCAATCCCCCCATGAGAAATCTTTTATGTAAAGTTGTTATTCTCTTCTAGTAGGTCCTAGAGAGCCCGGGAGCCCATGTTGGACACCCATAAAGGATCATTGTTTGCACAAGCATAGTGTATAGAAACTTTCTCATTTCCGAATTCCAAAGGTGTTCGTTCTTGCAGTTATTTTGGAAGCTGTACAAAGCTTTCAAATACCCCAAGATTCTTCTTTCTACACATGAACTCCACTTCTAGTCGTCAGTAAATTCCAGCCTATATTTATTTATATGAGTTGAGTGTTTTCAAAAGCTCCTCTTTGAAAGTGACATCAATTTGTTTATTGCGAGTCCCAATCACCATGACTTTTGTCTTGGTTATGTTGACTTGCATTCTTGAGTGTTTGCAGAGGTCCCCCAGTGCATCCAAATGTGCTTGCATTTTCTGCTTGCTCTTTGCAAAGAAGTCTACATCATCTGTGTAAATAAGCAATAGTGGAGCATATCCTACAATTTGAACACCTTCTCTGTTGTGTATTCTCATCCAATCTTCTTGATCTTCTAGAGAGAGAGAGAGAGAGAGGGGAGAGGGGGTATGTTTGTATATGTGCCTTAAAACATTACAGGAAACGAAACACCCTATTGTGCTTTGAAATATCTTGAAATACATTCAAAACCCAAAAGCTTTGAGACATTTCAATGCTTGTGGAAACTATGCTCCAAGAATTGAGGTGATCGGCATCTTGTAGAGCTCAAGAACCATACTTAACTAGATAGTATGACTAAGACTGGTATTGTGTTTCATGCTTGGATGAAGCACATTGACATCGACCACCACTACATTTGAGAATGCGTACACCTTTCCAAAGGCAGTCGTCGGTGAAGAGCAACATGAGTATGTACGGTAGTTGATTGGCATTGATCCATAGATCCACCGTGAATTGAGAGGACATTTATTGGAAGATAACTTGCAGTTGCATTGAGCTTCCATCACTTTTGTCCTATGCTTATTCTTTAGAGAAGAACTAGTCTTGGTGCACACACAAGAGAGCTAACCATGTTCTCACAGTCCTAATGCACAATATGTAGGCTTCTCCGACACTTACGGCATTGATCGCACCATGAGCCAAATCATGGGCAGCAAACCGAGACCTAGTAAGGGCCTTATGTTTTGTATGGCCTTTGGCATATTTTCTCTTGGTGTTTGAGTAGCATTCCTGTTTTCTGGGTTAGTTGATCCGTAACCATGTTTATGCTTCCATTGTTGGAAAGGTCACCTCCCCATTTGTAAGCCCCCAAATGAGGAGAGCGTGGGGGAGGGAGACCTAGGGCAGGATGTGCCCAAGAGAGGAGAAAGAGAGGGGGCTGCCACATGGGCAGCACCTCACATCAAAGACCATGGATAGACCCAGAGCTAGGATGATCTGCAGCAGCAAAAGGCGAAGCAGTAGCCAGCACAAGGGACCCAGAATAGGAGGCGATCACATGGCGCTGACATCTGCAGGGTGTACGGCTCTGTACACTACTGGAGAAGAGCCTGGTAGAGGCGTAACGATGGCAGGATGTGCAGGATGGATAAGCACAGATGTGGAGCAGGTTTTGGGACTGTTTGGAGGCCCTGGTTTAGGGCTGGAGAGTGGGCACCCAGGTGTCCAGAGGCAGCAGCAAGGAGGGCTGGAAGGGACTGACCCTGGGGGGCATATTTATAGCCCACACAAGTTGGCCAGGCAAGCTTATATAGGGCTGGGCCCTTGCCTAGATTGGAGGGCCAAAGGCCCTAGAAGTGTGGGGCCAAAAGCCCCGGGTTGTGAGCCCTTAAAGGGCTGGACCAGCCACAGTCTGGTCGGTCAGATTAGGGCAGGCTGGTCAGTTTTTTTGACAGGCCCCTAGGCCTATAAAAGGAGAGTCTTGATGCCTCACAATTCATCCAGCAAGTCAGCAAACATAGGAGCAGCAGAAGTCTGATCTTTGGGCCTACATCCAGGAGGCAAAGCAGGGCCAGAGTTGCTGCAGACTGAGCTCACTTGGGGCTGAAGCCTAGGCTGCCTACTAGGGCAGTAAGGTGCTGAGATCTTTGGACGAAAAGTCTACTTACGCTCGAGGTGGAGCACATGGGCTCAAGTCTAGAGATAACTGGCTGATAGGAGAAGGACCTTGTGGTAAGATCAGAGGACTACACCATTGGTGGGACCCTGGATCTATATCTTTTGTATTGTGTCCATAGTTTTGGACGGAAATATATTTTGGTGGTTTCTCTATCTGGCTGGTTCATTGTCTATTGATGAGTCTGCACATCTAATCTATGTGATGCACATTAAGTAAAGAAGTTTGTGATTCCACACCCCACACGCACACTGTGTGAGCTCTTGGGCATTACTATAAGTCTTCCGCTGTGCGTACCCTCTGTTGGGTAATTTTTTAACATCCATCGCAAATTATAGATTTACCAAACCTTCCATATTAAGGTGGCATCATGTTAGTTCATGTGCATTTGATTCACGTGAGAGTGGAATGTGCATTCTAGCTTGTGGATGCCATATTTGAGCACATCATGTTGTATCTAGCCTCTGGGGCTAGCTTGTAGGGATAAAAAAGCTAAATTCTGGCTTTTGCTTCCCTCTATATCAGTTCATTCTTTTAGGTTTGTGTAGTGAGGGCCCTGACATATTTGGTATTGGAGCTGTTTGTTATAAACTTAGGACTTGGTTTACTCAGCAAGGTTTTGCTTGGGATGGCTCCTCCTTTTTTGCAGCTCATAAGGAAAGGGGAGCACAACACTATTATGTTTCTAGTTGCATGTAAAGAGAGTTTCAGCTAGCATCATTCACTAAGGGGTTAGATTGTTCCTTCCTTCGGTATTGGTAGAGTTCTCTTATCTCCACTCCAAATGCTTCACATATGATTAGGTAAAATAAATGCTCGATGGCAGGGAAGTGCACCATTCTTTGAGCACAGGCGCAATTTGAACTATCTCAGCTAGTACTGTTAACATTCTCATTGTAACACTATCAAAGCATTAGCTACCTCTGATATTCTCCAAGGCAACTACAGTGATAAGAGCTTAGAAAAACACGAAGTGGCTGGTAAAGAGGGAAATCATGGATTGTAAATGTATTGAAGAGAATTATCAAACCAGCAAGATATAAGCTGGAACAATGTGGTCATTAAGTGCTCAAATGATGGATTGTGTGCACATGCGACAGTCCTCAGGCTGACAACATATTTATGCATGGGACCTGGTTCCTTCAGAGGTATTCAATGTTTAATGTGAGTGTGTGAGGGTTAACATTTGGCAGCCTCTTCTACGTCCTACAGCAGTTTGGTGATGGTTTGATTCTTTTGTTAACTGCCAACTGAAATGCATTGGAGTTTGCTAAATAACACGCATTTGGCAGGTCATGATCTATATAAGGAAGAGGTGGATCAACATTCCTATGAAGGACCAAACATTAAGGTACAAAATTATTTTAGTGTTGTATCTAGTGTTTTGAACAACAGCATCATGGAATTTGTACAAATTTCCTCTTTGAAAGTGTTAGAGCCATGCCTTTATGATCGCAGATTTGTGCTGATTGTTTACCATTGTTTGACAAGGCCACAGGTGGTGGGGCATTCAAATATGCTGATCTTCTTAAAGAGAAACTTGGAGTGACCCTAGATAAGGAAGATGAAATGGATTGCCTTGTTGCAGGGGCCAACTTTTTGTTGAGGGTGAGTGCATGCCCTTCCTTCTGTGAATTGGTCCATAGTTTGTTGCTGCTTTTAATTTTTCTAATTAACGAGTTTTATATTTTTGAACACGAAAAACCTGGTCAGCAGTTTCTGTTATGAGTTCATGATTTTTAAAATATACAGAACTTGGTGAGCACTGTTTGTTCCTAGGTTTCTTGTCCTTATTTCCAGGCAAAGTGGGCTACTTTTTTGTAAAAGGTATGGCTGGAAAACTTCTATTTTGCATTTAAAAACTTGATTATGTTTGCAAGGGATAAGACTGCACTTGAGCTTTATGCAAACTTTATGGGAACAAGTTTCTCAAGAAGTTATCTCTTGTGACTCGAATGTTATGTGTGTCGAGATGTAGGGTCAATGCCCCACCTGTGAGCCCCCAAATGAGGAGAGCTTAGGGGTTTGACCCCTCACCATGCATGTGGGTAGGTGAACCTGTAGTTGGGAAGGGGTGAGGCTGCCATGTGGGCATCACATAGGCAGTAGATCATATTCCTTGTTAGGGTTTATTTGGGGTAGGCCACTAGGCCACCCACGTCAGCATGGGAGGCTGACTGTCTGCCCACAATTAAGGCAGACTGGTGGGACTGGAAGAGGCATGTAGGTGACTCGGAGCTTCATGTGTGTGACTTCATGTGTGCAGCATGGGAATACCCTTTGGCATCTGCACAAATCTCTTTCATGGTGGAAGTCAAATCTCAAAGTAGTATGGAGAAGTAAGCTACCTATAAAGCAAAGATTGTTTCTTTGGAGATGTGTGGTGTTTGTTTTTTCAGTGGGAGTCACTTTGGGCAAACGTGGGATTGTAGATCCTCATTGTTTGAGGTGTTCTATGTAGAGAAGGAGGTAGGGACAGATTTGGAGAAAGGGGGATAGAGGAGCAGAAGGGGGAGAGAGAGAGAGGGGAAGAGGGAGAGGAAGGGTAGGAGAGAGAGAATGAGGTTGGAGAGATTGAGAGGGAGTAGGGAAGAGAGAGAGAGAGTGAGTGAGCGTAGGCAGGAAGGAGGAAGGGAGAGTAGATAGGATTAGATGTCACATCAAAAAGTGCATAGTAGTGGGTGGATGGAGACTTATATAGTCCCTCCACATTTTCCACCTAAAGGGCCTCTAACTAGGCCTCAAGGACGGTTCTTACCGTATGTGCATTGACTACAGAGACTTGAATAAGGTCACCATCAAGAATAGGTTTCCAATCCCCAAGATAGATGACCTGTTGGATGACTCGTGCTCCTGTGTTGGTATGCCCTGATTTCTCACGTACTTTCATTGTGGAGGCAGATGCCAGTGGCAAAGGATTAGGGGCTGTGCTAAGACCAGAACACGGGGTAATTGCTTTTGAAAGCAAGAAATTGGATGCCAAGGAACTAGATTATCATGTGTATGATCAGGAAATGTTGGCTATCCTCCATGCTTTCGAAAAGTAGCACCACTACCTGTATAGTAGCAAAATCAAGATTAAGACAGATCATAGGACACTCAGGTATTTCCTTACGCAGCCCAACTTGTCAATGAAGCAGAAGAGGTGGCTGGCTAAGGTTCAGTCTTATGATTTTGACATCGAGTGCAGGAAGGGGAAAGAAAACGTGGTTGCAGATGCCTTATCCCGTATGTGGGCTTGCAGTTTGTTTGCCATTTCTACCATCTACTAGGAGTGGATTCATGGTATTCAGGAAGAATACATGCAGTATTCTAAGGCAGCTTCCATATTTGTGGAAGTACAGGGGCCATCGAGCTAGGGGCATGCTGAATTTAAGCTGCATAATGGGCTGTTGTGGTGCAAGGACAGAATTTATTTGGTGCCAGATTCAAAGTACCGACTGCGGGTCTTACAGGAAATGCACTCATCTTCTGTGGCAGGACATGCAGGTATTACGAAGACATACGAAAAGGTTAAATAGAGTTTTATCTGGGATGGCTTGTGGCGGGATGTAGTTAAATTTGTCAGTGAATGTTTGCCCTGCCAACAAAATAAAGTGGACAGCTGGTTACCCACGGGTCTCTTGCAGGCATTACCTATTCCAGAAGGCAAATGGACTCACATTGCTATGGATTTCATCATAGGGTTTCCTTCCACAGATCGAGGATGGGATAGCATTTTTGTGGTGGTTGACAGAATGACAAAGCAGGCCCATTTCATACCCACTAAGACCCGTTGATGCACACAGTGGGTATGCCGTCTTTAGTTGCAGACATGGCTGTGAAAATCAGCAAGCAAGAAATGACTTGGAGAGTATTGATGCCCTTCTACAATTGGCTAAGAAGAATATGCAAGATGCCCAAGCCAAGCAGAAGAAGTATGCGGATGAAACAGGAGGTATTTGTCTTTTGAAGAAGGGGATTATGTGCACTTACGCTTCCATAAGAACCGTTTTGCCTCGCTGAAGGGTAACACCAACACGAAGCTTGCTCACAAGTATTACGGTCCCTACAGGATCACCCACAAAGTTGGCGAGGTCGTGTATGAGTTGGAGCTACCCAAGACCTCCAGGATTTATAATGTTTTCTATGTGTCCTTGCTGAAGCCACATGTCGGACAGCATGTCCAAGTCCTTCCTGAGCTACCACCTATGGATGAGGAGGCCACATTCTCTATGTTCCGGAGCGCATCATGGGTTTCAAGGATCACATACTCCGAAACAAAGTCTACACCGAGTATCTTACTAAGGAATAGTGATAGGGTATGTGACCTAATAAGATTTTGAATGTAAAAAGTAGAGTTGTCGATCTCTGATTTTGTTACATTGGGTTGCAATGCTCTCAAGAAATTCAAAAATGATTTCCAAAAGCTTTCAATTGGCTGATAATGTGATGAAGAATGTAGGGGGGCCCAGCTGTCGGAACTATGGCAAAAATATTTTTCTTAAGTTTTTCTTTGTAGTTGGTTTATTGCGCAATGCAGCAAAGTCACGGAAGGCAATCTTGGATTCCAAAAGTTCTTCTATGTTTGTGTGAAAGAGGGCATCTTTACCAAGTATAATTCTACCTCTCAACTGTGGCAGGGACTCCCTGAGGATGAGAACTCATGGCAGCCAGAGAGCATTGTCTAGGACAATCCCTATCTCCTACCCGGCTGATTATTATTTGCTGTTTGCTGCACCGATTTAACAGCTTGCATATGAAACTTTGAGGGCAAAATTCTATGGGAAGGGATGGCTGTAATGAAGGGGAAAAAGAGGCCAGGTTAGAGGCCCTTTAGGTGGAAAATGTGGAGGGACTATATAAGTCTTCATCCACCCACTACGGTTCTTGATGGTGACCTTATTCAAGTCTCTGTAGTCAATGCACATACGGTAAGAACCATCCTTCTTCTTCACCAGGAGCATAGGGGATGCAAAAGGAGAAGTGCTATGAGTGATGAAACTCTTCTGAAGTAAGTCCCTCACTTGAGTTGCCACTTCCTCTCGTTCTACCTTAGAGAGTCGGTATGGGGCCTTATTGATTGGCTTACTGCCAGGTTCCAAGACTATGGCATGATCTACATCTCTTCTCGGAGGCAACTGTGATGGCAAATCAGCAAACACATCTGCAAACTCTGAGAGCAATTGCTGCATATCACAATCATCAACAAGGGGAGTGCCACCCTCTTTAGTTACTGACACATTTAATGCATATATGGCGCTGCCTCTCTTGAGCTCTCTGGCCAACTGCCTTGCTGAAATGACCTGCAATATAGGAGCTGCAATACCATGCAATGTAACTGATCCATCCCTGTGGACAAAGCTGAGTGTTAAGGCATTGAAATCCATGCTGATTTTGCCCAGTGATTGCAACCAATCACAGCCCAACACAACATCTATTGGGCCCATGTCAAGTGCCAAGAGATCACCTGCAAATGTATAGTCATCAGAGAACTTAATCCTTGCATCTTGGCAACAAGATCTACTGATCATATGGTGCCCATTGGCCACTTCTACTCTCAGCCCATGGTCTATCTCAGTAGCAATCAGTCCAACCCTTTGTAAGGTCTTGCAATTAACAAAACTGTGGGTGCTTCCGCTATCCACCAACACATGCACAATCGTGCCATTAATCATCCCTGTTAATTTGATAGTATCAACACTTTTGGCACCCATCAGGGCATGCATGGAAATAGTATAAAGTGTTGGCTGGGCATCCCAATAGACCTCATCCTCGTTCATAGGAGCATTACCACTTGCATCCTCACGTGCATAAAAAGGTATTGCATCGTGATGCTCCACGGAAAAGAGTGTTGGCCTATGGCCTCTCATGCCACCAATGGGCAGAAGCTCATATGAATGCGAAGCATGAGTGTCATGCGCAGTAGCACCACCAGGATCAAAAGGAAATTCAGTGCCCTTCGTGGCTCTAATGTCAGGAGCCTTATCTGCATCATGTGTATTTGCCATCTCATCTTGAGACGTATCCAAGAACCTGGGGCATCAAACAAATCCTCGTTACTAAGAGGTCAATGATCATGCTGAGCTTGGCAGTACCACTGTTGCGCATCTTGCACACATTCCTGTGCTCAGGAGTATTTTCTTGCCACATTTAAAACATAAGTTGGCTTTCTTTCTACTGTTCATTATTGCTCGTGTATGTTGTTTGAGCTCATGCAACTACATTGAGAAATCCCTCTAATTGTGGGCGAGGGATACTTGTAGATGTCCTATTATAGGTTCTTTGATTTTTGTAATAAGCAATTATAAATACTCTAGATGGAAAGAAATAGCCACCATATAAAGGGGGCGATTGGACCCCATGTTGTGTGTCTCTCTTTTCTCTCTCTCTTGCCCCTACTCCTTTGTTCATGTTTTATTTTGTTCTTTTGATCATGATTTCTAAATTTGTGGACGTGGTTAAACTCTATTTTCATAACATTTCTAATGTACTTTTTCTAAAACAATTATTCACCCTAAAAGAGGGTTCAGATATGGTGTTACACAAGAAAAATGAAGGGGTATCCTTTCAAGAAATACTTAGGCTTGATTCTGTGAATGTGGGTCATTATCAATGTTATGGTTCAAAAAGATGTGTAGTGATAATCACAAATGTGATTTGTCTCAAACTATAGTTACAATATCCACATGGAGACTTTGAAAATTTGTTTGATTTCTTATGCTAGCACAGATAACTTTTTGTGATCAAGATTAAATCATTCCAAAGACACACTTTTATGATGTAAAGAAAACTTATGTTGAGGGATAAAAAATTGAGATGCTGTCTTGCTTTAAAGAAGATTACCAATTTGCAAATTCTAGGGCTATGCAGCCTGCTCATTTGCAGCAGTAGGCTTGCCTCCCGGCTTGGCATCATGATTCTTGTAAGGCCTGGCATATGGCATCTTACTACCCGAGACAGTAGGAAAGCGAGGAAATGGTGCTGCTGCAGATTTCTTGTCAGTCCACTCAGCAAACTTAGGCTTCGACTCAGTGTCATACCCCATAGCATGCGAGCTGCCCATGGCATTTTTGTGCTTGCCAGCATATTTAGGCTCGAATACTTTTGCAAGCTGAGCTGCCCTCTCAATTGTTTGAGGGTTATGTGCCTTCACATCTGTAGCGAGAGAAGAACTTAACCCATGGATGAAACGCAGCAGCTGTCCTTTCTCAGATACGTCCTGCACAAACAAGGAAAGCCTCCAAAAATGTTGCAAGTACTCGTGGACTGTATCGGTCTGTGTCAAGGCATAAAATTCAGCCAAGTATTGATCCAATACAAGTGGAGATACAAGCGTAGTGACCATCAATTCTTTGAAACCTGTGCAAGTGGTTGGTTTCTGAGGCGAATCCCTCATGTTTCGCCACCATGTGTGGGCGTAGTCCTGCATATGCATACGTGTAAAAATGATGCGCTCCTCCTCAGACTTGGGGTAGAAGCGGAAATAGTCTTCCAACTTCGTGAGCCACTCCTCCAACTCATTGGGAGTGCGAGTGTCCCCTTTAAACTTATGCACTGTGTGCCATTGAGAGCGGGTGCTGGAGATATAGGGTTGATGCCCCACCTGTGAGCCTGCAAATGAGGAGAACTCCGAGGGTCAACACCTCAGCATGCACGTCGGTAGATGAACCTGTAGGGGGAAAGGGTGAGGATTGCCACATGGGCAGCAACATGGCGGTCAAATGGGCAGCAGGTCATATTCCTTGTTAGGGTTTATTTCAGGCAACCCACTGGGCCATCCAGGTGAGCATGGAAGGGTGACTGTCAGCCCACAGCTAGGGCAGACTGTGGGCCTGAAATGGAGTCATGGGGCCATCCATAACGCTTGGGGCTTGTGCAGGACCATCAGAACAGCAGCATAAGGCAGGACAGCAAACCGAGTTGGCTGTCTGTAACAGATGCACAGCCGATCAGGTTGGGGCACCACCAGTAGATTCAGCCAGGGCAGAAGAACCTCCAGGTCAGCAGAATACAAACCCCTGGGTCAGCCAGATCAGGGCCTATATAAGGGCCTCCCCTAGTGGCATGTGAGGCATTCATAGGTGGTAGAACTCAGCCTATAGATGAGCACCCTGCTGGAGAGCATGAACCTAGAGATCTACATCAGTAGTACCATATACTAGGAGTGTCCTTGCAGGGCAGAAGTCCAGACATCTGCAGCATACCTAGGTGCATACCTGTAGTGGAGCATAAGGGTGTAAGAAAGGGAGATTTGTCTGCAGTACACCAATGGAGCATATCTTTGCAGGAGCACTCATCCTTTCAGCACAGAGGTGTGTGGAAGAGAGGAGGAGTTTTCCTTCAGAGGGTGCAGCAAAACAGAGCTTTGTTTTGGCACCATTACCTCAGGGTTGTTGCTGGAGGTGTCGGTACATATGTTGGCAAGTTTTGTACTTGAGATTTACCTATACATCTGTTCTGTTTTTGGTTGTGTGAGTTCTCTTTCAGATCTGAGTTTCCCTATCTACATTAAGTAAGCCCATGTGTTTGACACATAAGTATCTTGTTATCTTGGGTGAATCTTTGGCTCTGGAGTTGTGTTGGCCTTAAGCAAGCAACCTACCTCTACTTTTCTAACAACGTGAAGCACCTTCTTGTTTGAAGTTTAGCCTTGGGCAATGTATGAGATGTTCAAGTATTAGCACAAAACATGGTTGCTATAGCTGGGATCAAGGTTGATTCCTTTGCGGCATAATTGGCATGAAGTCAACATAAATATTTGTTGCAATGAATTGTCAATGTGAAACATCTTTGAATGAAATTCTCTCATTACATAACTATCACAAAATTGTGCATTTTTATGCTTACACCATATCTCTATGTGATCGATGGTTGTGAAACGATGTAGAGACCTTGAAATTGGTAATGCTGTAACCTGTTATATTTGCAAAGTTTCGTAAAAAGGGAACAAGACTCCACTGAGTGTCACCATACAATGAGAACTAGATCTAGATCATGTCCCTCGAAGAACACCTGAGGGCCAGTAAGAGATAACCATGCTACTGAACCCCAGGTCATATAGAAAGGTGCTGTATGAAAGATGCTGAAAATCCTAGCAACACCTTTTCAGATCGTCCTCGCCTATTTGCACTCCCAAAGGCAATGCTGTATTGACTCAAGTGCTATGTGGCAATGAGGACAAGTAGGGTTAGCCTAAACCTGGATCTCCACAGGTTTATTGCAATCCTTCCATGAATAGAAAGCCAAAAGAAAAGAGTGATCTTTCTATTCTTGAGGGATTTTCAGAGCCTACGCCAACAGTTTTTCCGCACAACTACAGAAATCTGAAAATTATCCCAATGAGGGGTTCTGGAGGGCCTCCAACCTCTACTGCTGAGTTGAAATCTCTGGGCATTTCTGACTGTATAACGAAAGAAGGGGATTCTCTTCTCTTGGTGTCCCTCATCAATCCATTCCCACTCCCTTGGGTCCCATTGTAGGAACCTAATAGGGGAACGACTGTATAACCAGAGTCTCCAAGACCCCAGCACAAGGAGAAGAGGATCGGGATTCGGGAACCACTGTGAGTTCGTGCCTCACTCCATGAAACCTGCAATGTGTTCCCTTAGCAATTGGATGTATGGGCCCCACAAAATCAATCCCTCATTTTTCAAATGATTTTCTGGTTAGCCTGCCTCCCAACTGAAATCAAAGACTAGGGTATCCTCATGTGCATCCTGCAAGGCAATAAGCTGTAAAGGAATGCCCGTCCTTGAGAACGCTCCCCACCAAGTGGACTCTGTGATTGGCATGTCATCTGTGTCTATCCACTCTGTTTGCCTCTATCTGCTGTATCCTGCCTGCACTCCCTCTAAGGTGGCCAACTGCTAAGAGTCTCTGATCCTCTGGAAGTCTCTTAAAGGCCTACCAGGCGCCTACTGTAGAAGCGGGTTCCCTCTCCCATCTAGACCATTGCATATACTGTGACACTCCAAGTGGCCTGCCGTGGTTATCCAATATCGAGTCGTTCCACATGACTGACTTCCTGTGAATTTCTTCACGAGAGCTGAGTGGAACTCTGTGAAGAGTGTGTCTGAAGCTGCCCCAAGCTTTCAGAATAGCAGCCATGAGAGGGGAAGGGGTAGATTTGAGATGGGCTGAAGTAAAGATCGATCTGATGCTGTCCATCCAATCTCCCCCATGAGATGGAGTACAAGATTGAATACTGTGTGAGAATAAATCTTTCCAAGGCTCCTGTCTAGGCATCAATCCACGTACTACGAACTTGCAGAGCAAGGCCATACACTGCAAATTCGGGTCAATAATATTGAGACCTTCTCCTGTGGGGAGAATGAGGGTCTCCCAAGCCACCCTGGCTACAACATCTGAGGTGCCATCTAAACCGCTCCATAGGAAGTTCTTGATAGGTCTCATGAGCTGAGCGATACAACCTCTAGACCTGCACCTACAAGAGCAAACGAACCAGGCAGTGGCCAATAATACCTGGTTCACAACCACAACTCTAGATGCAAGGTCAAGTTTGGAAGAACTCCAAAAGATGAGTTTCCTCTTGATACTCTCCAACACGGGAGCAAACTACTGTGCCGGAGAGATGCCCACCCCAACCTGGCATCCCAGATATCTGACGGAAACATGCCTCTGAATCCAAGTGAACCCTATGTCATTCCCCCAGTCTGGAGTGTCCTCATCATTGATCCAAAAGCCATTGGATTTGTTCCAATTAAGGTGTGCACCTGCCGCAATGCAAAACAAATCCAACGTCGTCTTGAATGAGGTCAGTGTCTGTGGAGTGGCATCCCAAAAAACAGCCGTATCATCTGCCAACTCACTGTCTAAGAGCTCATCCTCCTGCCTCAATGGAAGCATGAGCCCTACAATATCAGCTTGAGCTCTAATGTAGCTTCAGCCACAAATAAGCAGAGAAAGGGGGCTAGAGGGCATCCCTGGCGGACTGATTTGGTAATCTCAAACTTGTCCCACCAATAAGAACGTGGTTGTGGGTTGATTTGTAGAGGGCTGACATCTCTCTGATCCATGCATCTAAGAAACCAAAGCGAGTAAGTGTGCCCTCCAGAAAGCCCCAGTCTACCTTGTCATAAGCTTTCTCAAAGTCCAAGAGTAGAATGGCCAGACTGTGGCCATTATGCATGGCCCAGTCAGAAGCCTCCCAAAATGAGAAGATGTTGTCAAAGATCCTCTTGCCATGCACAAAGCCCGTCTGCGTATCATGGATAAGATTTGGCAAAAAAGCTGCAGACGAAGGCTGATAGCTTTTGCTAAGATTTTATACAAAGTACCCAGCAAAGTAATCGGTCTCCACTGAGACACTAAATTCTTGCAATCCTCTTTCAGAATCAAATGAATGAAGCCCTCCGTAAGTGAGTCTGGCATCTCACTCGAGTCCCAAACACCCTGCAGGCCTATATCTGCCACCTTTTCCGCAAGTCTTATTTCAGGAGCGGGAGCGGGAGCATGATGGGCTCCCTCCTCATGATGGGAGGTGACGGGGGGGCTGTAGGTAGGCTGAGAGACTGAGAACAGGTTGGGGGGGGGGGGGGGTGGGCTAGTAGGGAAGGGGGGGGTGGCTGAGTGGTAGAGGGAGTAGCTGAGGGGGCGAGAAGGGGTGGGTGAGGGGATGGCGGGGAGCTGAGTGGTAGCGGGTGGCTGGAGTGGACGAGGCAGGGTGGAGGGGAGGAGGGGGCGCAGAAGAGGGAGCTGCAGCAGCAGGAGGAGCAGGAGCAGAGGGGCAGAGAGGGGAACTGCGGGCTGAGGAGGGAGTTGCAGCGGAGGGCGGAGCTGCAGCAGCTGCGGCGCAGCGTGGGAGGAAGGGAGGAGCGCAGGAGGGAGGATGAGCAGTGCGGGTGGAGGGGCGGCGGAGCAGCAGCAGGGGCTGCGGGCTGAGGCGCAGGCGGGGAGCAGGAGCAGAGGGCAGGAGCAGGGCAGGTGGAGGGCAGGGCAGCACGGGTGGAGAGCAGGGCAGCGCGGGTGGAGGGCGGAGCTGCAGGGCAGCAGGAGCGGAGGGCACGGGCAGTGTGGGTGGAGGGCAGGGCAGCAGGAGCGGAGGGCAGGGGCACAGAGAGAGAGAGAGAGAGAGAGAGAGAGGGAGAGAGGGGCTGAGGGGGAGGGTTTGAGAGAGGGAGGGGAGGGCTGAGGGGGAGGGGGCTGAGGGGAGAGGGCAGCTAGAGGGGGAGGAGCAGCAGCTCCGAAGATGGGATGAACTCTACGATCTTGCATTTTCTCATTTCAACCATGCATGGTGCATAATTGCCAAAATTTATGTGCATTGGTATGCTTAACCATACCTCTATGTGTTTGATAATCATAAGACTTTGTAGAGACTTTTGAATGAAGTAGACACTAATCCTCACAAAGTTTCACAAGCATTGGACATGAGTTACGTGCACAATTCCTCATTTTTCAAGCCTTCATAGTATAAACTGCCAAAAAATTGTGGATCGGTATGCTTATACCATACCTCTCTCTGTTCAATTTGTCATGAAAATTTTCAAAGACTTAGGAAAGAGTAAAGGCCTTGTACTTTCAAAGTTTCAGAAGGATCAAACATGACTTGTATGGTGAGACATGTACTTTTCCTCATTTTAAATTATGCATGGTGCATAATTGCTAAAAAATTGTTCATCTATATGCTTATACCACACCTCTATGTGTCCGTTGGTCATGAAATTTTGCAAAATCCTTTAAATGAGTAAGGCCATCATACTCCAAATGTTTCATGAGGATCGGATATCACTTGTATGGTGGGACATACACATTTTCTGATTTGAATATGGATGGCGCATAACTGTTAAAAACTTGTGTATCAATATGCTTATAACATACCTCTATGTGTTTGATGGTCATGGAACTTCTGAACATCTTAAGTTGAAATAGGCCCTTAAACTCACAAAGTTTCATAATCATTGCATATCACTTCTATGTTGGGGCATGCACATTTTCTCATGCATGGTACGTGACTGCCAAAAATTTGTGCATTTATATGCTTAGACCATATCTCTGTGTGACCGATGGTTAGGGAACTTTGCGTCAAACCCCCCCTCTTTCCGTCAACCCCCTGTTCTATCAACTCCTCCTCTGGTCTTTCCGCATCTGCGACCCCTGCTCTCCTCTTTCCCTCCCCTCCCTCTCCATGCTTCTGATCCCCTCTTTTTATCACTCTCATCCTCCCTTATTTTTCTCTCTCAGCCCTTTTAAACTCTCACAATTCATCTCATTCTCCCCCCCTACTGTTACCCTCAGAGTCCACCATCCCCGTTCACATATTACCCCCTTCTGAGATCCCTCCCACTTCTTCCACAACCCCCTTCCTTTTCTCTAAGCCCCCCCGCTGTGGGAGAGAGCACCGCTCATGAAATTGAGCCATTCCGTAGCAGCCTAAACAATGGTTTACGTGGTCCCTTCCTTCAGACTATGTAAGCAAACCCGCTGCCTCGTTGATTAGTACCCTTGTAGAGAGCATGAGTTTGTAAGCTCCCCCCTACAAGAGTCCATGCATCATCCCCCTTGCTATTGACTCCCTTTTCTCTCATGTGTTAAGCGAGCGCTCCTTTTCGGCATAGCTTTTACTTTCTCTGCCTTGGCTGCTATACATTTCTGTCTGTTACACTCGACAGATATCATTTTTAATTATGTAATTCTCTTGCTATCCATTAGGCAATGCCTTATATGGGAGCCCTTTGGTTGGATCCTCTTTGGTCATCAATCGACAGCCTAGGCTGTCTGTTGGCACCACCTTGCCTAAGCTGTCTGTTGGCACCACCCTTGATATGAACCCTTTCGGCTAGATAGCAAAGACAATTGGTTCAAAGGAAAACAAGAGCAATGAATGTGGGGAAGAAGGCAAACGCAATATACACTCTCACTTGATTTTTAAATCTTTCTCTGTCCATAAAAATGCCTTGCAAGGCTGTTCCTCTCTCAAATATCTAAGGCATTATGAAGGTTTGATTGGATCGATGCAATTGGGAAAGAAAAATGAGTGTCTAAATGAATAGTCTCCTTTTCTGTTGTTAGATTTGCAATGTATTAGTAGTATACAAGTGATCGTAATTTGTTGCATACAAGTAGTTGTAGGGATGTATTTCTACCACAAAAGAAGAAAGGGAAAAGGAACATAATCAAGAGTACTTGCATCATTTTTGCTTTGTGAGGTATGCGATCAACATTCACATAGAGCTTTGAATCAAACAAATAATGTAAAAGCATCAATAAACAAGACAAAACATTTCATGAGTTGGCAATTTCTTTCAGAGCATTCAAGCTTCTTGCCTAAAGAGTTGTTGGCCTTACCTCTTGGATTAACACTCATCCTATGACCTTTTTTGTTTCTAGGATAAATGGTTCCAAGGGTGAGCTCTTCTTAATGTCAGCTCCAATTTTACTAAATTAAAACTTTTTGAATCTTGGTGTTTCTTTTTTTCAATGAAAATCTTGGTGTTTCTTTTTTTTTTTTTCAAGAAAGAGACTTCTATTAAGTAAGAGAAAAAACCCGTGAGAGCAAGCTCAAATTGGAATACATCATGAAACCACGAGGATAAATAAACCCCCTCAAAATGAGGTGGAAAACAACCAAGGTTGAGGCTGAAAGTACCACCTCAACCCTGCAAGAGTCTCAGAGAAGAAAGGAGAATCCTTCCATTCCTTGAAGAAAGAAGCCCTCCTAGCTGAGGCTGCACGGGAGTCTCCCTGCATACTCGTCCATACGGCCATCAAGGTATGTATGGTGTCTGTTTAGATACTAGCCAATATGTGTGAGGGATGAACTTGAGTTCCCTCCCATGTCTTTGTGCATCTGGCTCTCCAGATATGCCAGGCTGCTATGCTCACCAGTATCTCCGAAGAGGTATCCACAGAGGCATGTACAGCTGCAAGTCTCTCATAGAAGACCTGAGGCCCCGTAAGAGAAAGCCAAGCCACTAAGCCCCATGTCATAAAGAATGGGGAGTGCACAAAGTGACTGAAAATCCTGGCTACCCCCATCCAAATCATCTTCGCCTGTCTGCAATCCCATAAGCAATGCTGAATCGTCTCCAAAGGAGAGAGGCAATGAGGGCAAGTAGGGTCGGCTCCGAATTTGGATCTCCAGTGGTTCACTGTAATCCCACCATGGATAGAAAGCCAAAAGAAAAGAGTGATCTTTCTATTCCTGTGGGATTTCCAGAGTCTCTTCCAGAAGCACCTTTGCAAACCCGCAGTGATATCAAACGCCTCCCAATGAGGAACTCTGGAAGGTCTCTAACCTCTACTATTGAGTTGGAATCTCCTGGCATTACTAACCATGTAGCGAAGGAAGGGGATGCTCTTCTCTCGATGCCCTGCGTCAAGCCACTCCCACTCTCCAGGGTCTCATTGCAAGTACCGAATCTTGGTGTTTCACAAGTGGGAATGAATGAAAATTCTTTTACATGGAACCGAAGCATTTTGTTCATTTGTCTGATTTCATGCCGCATTAGACCGCATTTTGTTTTGTTTTCTCTCTATATGGGACCCCTTGAATATTGGAAATTACCGCACTCTCATGATTGGCCACACATTGGCCAATATCTATAGGGGTGAGATAGAGAGAGAGAGACTCTCATAGAGGCTCAGGGCTAACGGCTTTGGGGGACAGGCTGAGTTCTGAAGACAATGTTCTACTTTAGATCACATCTTCACTTTGCGAGCCATCATCAAGGAGGCGAAATCTACGTCTCAGAAAGTCCGTGCCTCTTTTGTAGACTTTTGGATGGCCTTTGACATAGTTCCACGATCTTGCACGGCTAGGAGACCTTTGGGGATTAATGTTGCAACCCTACCTTTGGTGTACATATGAGAAATACACAAACCATTCACATGAGAAATCTACAAACATATGCTATGCACTGATCATTGAATTCTTGGGATGTATTCCTTGTCGAACTCTCTTGTATTCAAAATTAACAGTGAATATTTACAAAGTGAGCCCCTTACACAGATAGGCCATTGGCTCAAGTCCCCTACATACAAGACTAAGTGTGGCTAATACCTTTACATACGAGACTAGACGTAGCCTAGCTGCTTGAAAGACAATAAAAACAGACCTGAGCTGAAGGGGCCATAAGGAGCAAGGGGTGGAAAAGAAGTATTGGAAGGGTTGTGACATGCAGATCTTAAGAGTCATGATCTTGGGGGCTGCTGGCAGAATATTCGACGAATTGAGAGTATGATTGTGGTGAAGCAAGGATGCTTGCTCTCACCGATACTTTTGGACTCTATATTGATAATTTCACACACAGCTTGTCGACTCGATGATACATATTTTGCTATATGTAGATGATATCATCCTCATATCTTCCTCCACATCAGGATTACAGAGCTATTTAGAGCCATAGAGGTGCTTTGCTTGGAGAGAGACTTGACAGTCAACCTTGAAAAGACCAAGGTAATGATTTTTGATGATCTCGGGGGGAGTTGATGATTGTGTAGACTTACAGTCACATAGGGGCAACTTTCATAGAACTAGTGTTCACGATGGTCCGTGCAGCCAGGATATGGCTTACAAGAGGTTAGGGAGCTTTGGCACGACGAGAGAGACAGTGCTTTTAGACACACCTCCATGTTCACCAAACCGGAGACATGGCCGACCAGTGTGGCATTGGCACTTGTTTGATGCAGGGCCACAGCTAGGAGCCACAGTGGACCACACAGACCAATTGTCGCTAGTGCTCTATAACATGTTTTATGCCATTGTAGGCTCGTACACCACTGGGCTCCCCCTTGGGCTTGACCCTCCGCTAGCATCCAAGGACTGTTGGAGTGATGCCACACCATAGCTTCTATCCTCTCCATGGGCTTAGACATCTGTGTGCTATTGTTTCTATGTTTTATGTTGTATTTGTGTTGGATGTAGATGCCCACATAGAGGCTCCACCCTCTCCATCACCCATTCAGCTTATTGTACCTGGTTTTTTTCAGTCTCATAGACCCTTTGGTCTTTCGAAGACTTTTAAAAATCTCTCTCTCTCTCTCTCTCTCTCTCTCTCTCTCTCTGTGTGTGTCTCTCTCTCAGATTGAATGGGACCTAAAGGATATAACCATTGTGGCTTCTATTGGGACACAAGCTAAAGTGGTACTCAATGACAGGAAAGCATGAATCAAGATTCTCATGCAAATAAATAAGTTGAGAGGCACCAAGGTATGGATATCAGAGGAGCTCACCCCGATTCAGCTCAAGATGAAGTCCATAGAATTGAACAAAGTGAAGGACTCTCACCAAGAAGGGAAACGGGCTGTCTACAGAGACGGAAAATCACTTATCAAAGATTTTAAATCCAAACCCATGGACTCTCAGTCTTAAACTGATGTAATACAGGCTGACTATCTCACCTAGTATGATGTGGCCAATTTATAAATAACTTTTGAAGTGGTTATATGCACTCCCAAGAGACTTTCAGTCTATAACTGATGTTGTTGTGTTTACCCTTTTGGTGTGTGTGCTTTGTCTCATAGTCCCGCGAGGGCTTCTAAAGATGTTACTCTCTCTCTCTCCCTCTCTCTCTCTCTCTTTGTGAGGTCATTTTTGGCATCATATTGTTCTCTTTCAAAAGAGCTTATGTGATTTGTATGCATGGAACAAATATATGTCATGTGGACACAGATTTCATGTTCATCTTATTTTCTTTTTGGAATTTCTTAGGCTATTCGGGACGAAGCTTTCACACATATGGAAGGTCAGAAAAGGTTTGTTCAGATTGATCACAATGAAATGTTCCCGTATCTTCTTGTCAATATTGGATCAGGTGTCAGCATGATCAAGGTAAAATAATATGGCCCTCGGGTAGTCTATATCTCTTTGAAAATACATGACAGATGAGCTTGTTCCAGTTAGCCTTTTGCTTACGACTCAGTGGCATGTTAATGTAGTGCTTAAAGATAGAAAACGAGGAGACTCTTCATTGTTTTAGAGAGTTAGCTTATGAGCATTAGCTGCGGCACTGAGGTTTAGACACCTTACTCTATTGACACAGGTGGAATGTGATGGAAAATTTCAAAGGGTCAGTGGGACAAATGTGGGTGGAGGCACCTTTTGGGGGCTTGGTCGACTTCTCACCAAGTGCAAGAAGTATATGGCTGTTTCAACCATCTAATCTTTGCATTTGGCTATGAGTTTCAATTTTCTGCTGACCTTGGTCCTCATGTTGGGTATAACACTGATTACATTTAATCACTTTGCCTGTGTGGGCTTTTTCTATAATATATAGCTTTAAAAATTTAGGAGTTTCCATATCCTCTTATTGATGTTTTAATACATGCACATACCAACTAAAGCACCTCTGTACTAGCCTCATCTTCATGTGTATATGCTTTGGTACTGCTATAACCTATGATTTTGATTGCCCCATCACAATTTGAAGTCATACAGCATTGCAGAGATGGTAGGCATTGTGTAGGTCCCTTGATTACTTTGATAATGGTCGCAGTATGACATGCAATTACCTGGAAGTTTCCATTGTAGAAGAACACCTCTGCTAAGCTGCACACTTGTGGATACCCTTGAACTTTTTCCAAACTGTATTTGTAAAATGAACCACCGGATCTAGAGATCGAGGAGATCACGCCCTCCCCCACGTCGCGAGATAGCTAGACAGACACAGATACGGGAGCTTCTTACATCTCATCAGAGTGCCATCAGGTTACTTGGATGTATGGAACTTGAGCACATACTAGGAGTGCTAGCCCTGAGCGCCTGACACTCTTCTGTTACTTTGCTATTCTAGTATTTTGCTTTGCTCACTAGCTGAGCATGTTAGCATTTTAGCTTTTCAGTTTTTCAGTTTTCGCTTTCAGTTTTTCAGTTTTCAGTTCTCAGCAAGGGTCTTAGTGAATCCTTTGCTTCAGCCCTCAATGGCTTGTATGAGGTACTTCTTGGGTTCGTACTTTGTCTTATAGGACCGTGAGGCCTCTTGCAGACGTTAATATATCTTTCTTTCTTTTTCTCATATGATAGGACTAGAATTTAGATGTGTGTTATAATAACCTCGAGCTGAGATGCCATGTGCACTCCTCAACTCTCTGGTTTATCCAGATGTTGTAAGTCTTTTTGGCATTTTGCATTTTGTCCCATAGGCTCATGAGGCCTCCTGCAGATGTTAATATGACTCTCTCTCTCTCTCTCTCTCTCTCTCTCTCTCTCTCTCTCTCTCTCGGATGGCGATTTGGACTGCACCAACAGCCCGAATGGGGGGTAAAACCCCAACGCGGTTGACCGTCAGGATCCTTTTGCGCGAGTAATCTACATCCATGTTCGGGACACCTGCTCCTCTTATTCTCTGTCGCGCGCGGCGATCGCTACTCGCGATTTAAGTTTGAGGCATCTCTTCAACTCAGGTCGCAAATCTGAGGCCACCATCAGCTTCGAAAGGGGGGTAAAATACCAACGCGGTTGGCCGTCAGGATCTTTTTACGCCCCCTCATCCCTCCTGGTACTTTCATACCTGTTGTACCTGTTTTTTATCGTGCGTGCGCTGTCAATCGCCAGTTTCTTGATGCGCCACAGGCTCAACCATGGCTTCCACCAGTCTCAACAAAAGAATCAATAGGAGTGGTCTATCAGCACATTCCACTCCCTTGGCAAAGAGCTCTGGAGGCAGTATGAAAAACTCTCTATCTATAACGCCAACTAGAACAAGTGCTTTGCAAATGACAGCAATTTCTGAGCCACCCACCATCATTTTAGATGGACAGGCAGCCCCATTCATTCCTGCACAAGGGAACATTCTAACAGCTCCATTCATGTCAGTTCAAGGTGACACATCAGACACTTTCTCTAATGAAACTGGAATCTGGACATTTTTGACAGCTTTGCAAGGCACAATGGACCGCCAACAGCAGGAGATACATCAGCTTTCACTGAAATGCCAACATCTAGAATACAAAAATGCAGATTTGGAGCAAAGGGTGGCCATGCAAGAGAGCTCCATAGCCAGCTTGGAGCAAAAGACTGTTATCCAAGAGGAGAAAGTTGCTGAAATGGAACAGATCTTGGAAAAAATGAGGGCAAATCTGACACAACAGCCTCAATTAGATTGCAAGCAAGATATAGGCACCTCGGGGACATGGGCAAGTAAAGTAGTAAATGGGCATGCTCAGACAAATGCACACATAGAAAAGGGAAAAAAAATAGAAGAAGGGATAGATGCCAATGAGTACAAAGAGAGAGAAAAAAGGTCACAAAATATTGTCCTATGGGGTCTATCTGAAAAAGAAAAAGAAACACCTCTCTCACTTGCAAAGGACATAGAAGACTTTTTTGCTGAGCATTTTGCCACGCAAGAGGTTGTGGTCTTTGGGGCACACCGGGTAGGAAGAAAGAGGGATGAAAATTCAAGTCATCGGGCAATTGTTTGCACAATGCTTGACACACGTAAGAGAGAAATCATCCTGGACAGCAGCAGGATTTATTTAAAAGGAACACCTTTCTACATGACAGAAGACCGCACCCCTATGCAACAAGAAGAAAGGAGACGTATGTATGAGACCCGAGTCAAAAAAAGAGAGCAAGGAGCTGAACAAGCTCAATAGGAACGCGAGGCCTATGGGACCCAGAAGAAGCTGAAAGTCATGTTTTGGAATTGTAGAGGCTTTCCTTGGCATAAAGGAGCTGGTCTGAATGAAGTGTTACATGATGCAGACATTATCTTTCTTGCAGAGACTTGGGAAGGGATATACGCAGGATTCCTAAAATGGATGGCTATTTGGTGCACTCCGTCTGGCAAAAGCAATCAGGCCTACGAGGGCAGGGAGGGGTAGCATGCATATACAAAGACCATATACACGACAAGATCTCTATGGTCAAAGATGACATCCATAAGCGCTACATATGGGTTATGGTAAAAGGAAGCCCTTTGCCATTGTATATTGCAGGATGCTACATTCCTCATAGAGAATCCCCCTTCTACCAGAGGCATGAGATTGACCCATCCCAGTCATTTGGGGACCTATGCTTAGATATTGCTATGTTCAGCAAACAAGGAAATGTTATGCTTATTGGGGACCTAAATGCACGCATAGGAGACTCACAATTTCAATATCCCACACAGCAAGAATACATAAAGGAGCATGAGATAGACATTGACCCCAGCTGGTGTAGATGCTCGAAGGATAAAGTGGTGAATGCACATGGTACAGCATTGGAGCATTTGATGAATGGTATGCACATGTTGGTGGTAAATGGCACAGCCCTTTTCCCAAAATCTAATTCCCCTACTTGTTTCCTTGCCAGTGGGGGGGCTAGTGTAATTGAGTATGCATTGATTCATCTGGAAGCTTGCAATCTTATACACAATTTCTCACTTGGCCCGAAGTCTCTTGATTCGGATCACATACCACTCTATGTAGAGCTTAATATATTGCTGGCCAAGGCAACTTTGGAGGAGCATAAAGCAGCTGAGTGTGGCTATCAGGTGAACGAGGCAAAAAAGGTGGAATATGCTGAAAGTTTAGAAGCATGTCTGCTGGGAAAACAGAATTTTGGCTGGGCACAATTGAAGAATGCCATTCTCACCACAGCTAAGACAGTTTTAGGGTGCAAAAATAACAGTAAAGAGCGTAAGAAAGGGCTGCCATGTAATGACTGGTTTGATGCTGAATGCAAGGCAGTTAGGAGTGCACTAAAGGGGATTCCAATGGGAGATGAAAGAAGAGCAGCCGAGAAGCAGTTCCACGCTCTCACACGTAAAAAGAGGCGTGTTTATATTGAGAAAAAGGAATGGTCAGATGCAATTGATTTTGTCAAGAACCCTAGAAGAGCATGGAAAGGAGTTAAACAAAGGCCAAATGACATCATGGGAGATTTTACAGAAATAGAGATGCTTGAGTATGTTCAACAACTCTACATTCATCCCAAGACTCGGCCCATGGCGAGCATGTCTCTCAGTGGTAATACTCAAGGTATTTTCTCATTGGAAGATGTGCAAGATGGCCTAAAGAAAATGGCAAATGGGAAGGCAGCAGACACTATACACCTCACAGTAGAACTCATTAAGTGGTCCAATGAACACACGCAAAGGCACATAGTAATGGCACTAAACCAAGCATTCGTGTATGGTTTCCCAACCGATTGGCAAGAGAACTGGATCAAGCCAATTTACAAGGGAGGTGACCGCAATCAAGTGTCAAACTACAGAACCATTATGGTATGCTCTACTCTAGCCAAGCTATATAGTACAATAGTAGAGGCAAAGCTGAGTGCTTGGGCAGAGAAAGAAAGGAAGAGGGCAATGGGACAAGCGGGTTTCAGGCCCAAACACTCCACCACTGTGGATCATCTAGTTACTCTCCGAGTGTTGATGGAGGACAGCCGCCTTAAGGGGAAGGCACTCTTTTGTTGCTTCATTGGTTTTAAGAAGGCATTCGATACGGTGCCTAGGGATGTGCTATGGGAGAGAATGGAATGCATAGAAGTGCCTCAGGAAATAAGGTTTGCTGTCTTTAGACTTTATGAGAAAGTAAAATGTCAATTAATATGTAAGGATGGGATGTCACAAGAATTTTATAGCAATATCGGGGTCAAACAAGGATGCCCACTCTCACCCACCTTGTTTGGTTTATGCATTGATAGACTTGAGGAACTGATGCACACAGAAGCAGGTAAAAGAGGGTTGTCCAGCCTCTACCTAGCAGATTTTGAGATTCACTTGCTTCTTTATGCGGATGATGTGGTTGTTTTCACTAATAGTGAGGGTAAGATGCAACAAATGATGGATATCCTCAGCATGTTCTGTTCGGAAAGTGGGCTGGCTGTGAATGTTTCCAAAACTAAACTCATGATAGTCAAGACTATACAGCCAAGTAATCCCCCTTCAATCTCATATATGGGTCAACTTGTTGATACAGTGCACTCATTCAAATACTTAGGCATTAAAATTCCAGCCAATAACAAATGGAGCAGCTGTGTGCAACAGAGAATTGATGCAGGGTGGGGGAAGTATTATCAATTTGAAAATGACTGCAGCAATACCAACACAAGAAGGTGGCAAGTACGAAACATGATTTTTGGGGCATATGTGGTACAAACAGTGCTCTATGGGGTAGAGGTGCGGGGGGGGACTATACCATCATCAAAATGGAATGATGTAGAAAAAATGCAGAAATCTTTCATTAGAAGACACCTTGGCATCAAGGCTACCACACCCTACTCTCTCCTACTCCTAGAGACAGGATGCATACCCATAGAGTTGCATGCCTTGAAGAGAGTATTCAGATACATGACAAAGGTCAAGCACATGAATAATGAAAGGTTGCCAAAGAGGGCATGGGTAGAAAGTCAAAAGTCCCAAAAGACGAATAAGGGTAAGATTTGGGCATCTGGATGGGCACTAGATTTAAAAAAATGGTTCCAAAAATGGGAGGTAGAGAGGTACTTGGACTACTCTCCAGAGGAGGTAGATGAGGATGCCTTTCATCATGACCTGCTGAATGCACTACACAGGAAATGGCAAACAGCTGAAAACAGAGATAAGTTTGAGTACTACCGTACATTTATCAACCCTGAATATTGGGCTACTTATACAGGAAGAGAAACAGCCACGCAGAAGTACATTTGCACACCTATGGCAATACATAAGCGAAGAGCTTTGGCCTCACTTCGCACCCGATCACACCAGCTGCAGATTGAAATAGGAGGATGGAAAGATATGCCAAAAGAGAGCAGAATATGCCAATTATGTGACCAGGGAATGGCAGAAACTGAAGAACACATGGTAATGATATGCCCTTACTATACTCACATCCGGAAAGTATTTAGCTCTCTTCTCGAGGGACATAACAGATTGGCTGATATGCTACATAGCGGGTCACCCCCAGCTTTAGGAACGTTTGTCTATAAGCTTTTCAAGCACAGGAACTCACCTAAGACATAAAGGTAGTTTCTCTTAATACCCTCCCCTCCAAGGGAGGAGTCTTTGTGTACGAGGATTTTGTATTGCTCAGGTCCCATAGGCCGATTTTTGGTCTTCAGAGGACGATAATATATTCTTCTTCTCTCTCTCTGCCCCCCCCCTCTCCGCCGCTCAGCCCCCCCTCCCCGCCACACAGCCCCTCCCCTCCCCGCCGCTCAGCCCCCCCTCTCCGCCATTCAGCCCCTCCCCGCCACGCAGCCCCCCTCCCCCCCCGCTGCTCAGCCCCCCCTCCCCGCCACGCAGCCCCCCCCTCCCCGCCGCTCAGCCCCCCCTCTCCGCCATTCAGCCCCTCCCCGCCACGCAGCAGCCCCCCCCCCCCCCCTCGCAGCCCCCCCTCCCATAACGCCGCTCTCCCCCTCCCGTAGCCTCCTGCAGCACCCCCCCTCCCGTATCTCCGCTCTCCCTCCCCCTCTCGCAGCCGCTCCCCCCCTCCCCCTCCCGCAACCGCTCCCCCCCCTCTCGTAGCTCCACTCTGCCCCCCCCCTCCCGTAGCTCCACTCTGCTCCCCCCCTCCCGTAGCCTCTGCCCCACCCTCCCTCCCGTAGCCTCTGCGCTACCCCCCCCCTCCCGTAGCCTCTGCCCCACCCCCTCCCGTAGCCTCTAGGCCACTCCCCCCCCCGCTGTCCCTCCCCCTCTCGCAGCCTCTCCCCGCTCCCCCTCTCTCCACTGTGCCCCCCCCTACTGTAGCCTCTCCGCTCTGCCCCCCCCTCCCATAGCCTCTGCGCCACCCCCCTCGCTTGCGCTTGGCCTGCTGCCCCGTGGTTTGAGGGCCCTTGTCTGCTGCAAGCCTTGGCTTGCCACTGGCCTTGCGCAGGCCTGCGCACCCCTACAACAATGCTGAACAAGATCTGCCTCTGCAAGAAATCGTGCACCTGAACAAGTCCTACAATGGCCCACAAACCCAAACAGTCTCCGAAGCCAATTGTGGGAGAGATCACAAAGCGCATCTCCAGGAGTGGATTAGCAATTGACAGCCAACCAGCCCTGAAAACATCGGGTGCAATGGGCACCAATGCAGTTCTTTCTCCCGAAGCCATTATCTCTACTCCAACCACTATCTTCCCCACCACTGTACCACTCAGCCTGCCCCCCACAGGAGAGGGTCACAGTTCCTCACTCCGCACACAGCTCCCTTCTGTCTCCACCACTCTTATGTCCCCCCTTCCCCTCACCCAGCAGCCTTTCTCCACTCCTCTGCCATATACAGCCAGCCTATCACCCACGCCTCCTCAGCCATACGCCATGTCCCAGTTCGAACCCTCCTGGGTCCCACCAGAGACGATAGATTACATCTTTACGGAGCTACATCGGCTACGGGATCATACCGTAGCACAAGATCAGCTTATTCAGAGCATGCGCCAGGAGATCACTCACCTCCGTCAAGAGGTTGTCTCTCTCACTGCTACAGTCACAGCGGCCCCGCGCACTACACCAGAGGTGGAGGAGCGGATCGCTACCATCCAGACTGCTATTGTGGAGACTACGAGATGGGTGGACGTTGCGAGACGGGCACCCAAAGCAACAATCTCAGCCACCATCGTCGAGCAGAAACAGAGGGTCAGTAAGGCTCTCAACATCCGAGTACGAGGTATCCCCCGCACAGATTCACTTACCTCCTTAGCGGACGCGATTGCTTTCGTGACCTCTACCCTCGGCCTCGTCGAGCATGGGATCGTGCATGCATGGCGCACAGGATGGGACCCCAAGGGCCCACAGCCACTCATCATCCGATTCAGGGATACTCAGGCTCGACTTGCAGCACTCAGGCAGCGTGCTACACTATGGGACCACCCTACTATCTTCATGGATGAGGATCTCACACCTATGTAGGTGGAAGAGCGGCGCACCCTGCTTCAGCAGCGAGATGTAGCCCGTCAGGAGGAAAAGTGGGCTGTCGTCCGAGATGGCCGCCTATTAGTTGGCCCCCGCCGCCGAGCCCCACCAGGTACTCCAGACACGGTAGCAGACTTTCCCCCAAATAGGGAGACATGGTCTATGAGATTCAGACTCAGCACACAGTACCCTTGGCATGCACCATATGGAACTGTAATGGTACCCTATGGTCTGACCCTGGGAACTTCTCAGAGTCATACACTCGACGCGACATCGTTTTCTATACAGAGACACATGAGAGCCCCGAGCGCCCTCTCCCCTCGGTCTGTGGCTATACCTGGGAGTCAGTATTCCGTGAGGAGACTAGATATACTGGGGGGTCCGAGGGTCAGGCGGAGTTGCAGTACTCCTTCGTTCGGCGCTCACGAGCTTGACATCCGTGGTTAGACGGGATGTCCATGCCCGTTACCTATGGCTCCGATTCCGACGCCCCTCCACACGCGATCTCTTTATTGCAGTCTGCTACTTTCCTCCTGAGACGTCACATTTCGCACGGATGCTTCGTGAGGATACGGGGGTATCCCCCTATCTAGATCTCTACTCAGACATTGTGGAGTTCTCCAGACGCGGAGAGGTCCTCCTAGTTGGGAATTTCAACGCAAGGACAGGTGCACATCAGACATCACTCCTGGACTTCCACTCAGATCCGGTCCTATTACCTGAGATGGACACAGAGGACTCGGGCTTCCCCCGCTCCTCGGCTGACAGTCGCGCTCCCGTTACTGGGTATGGGCAGGCTCTTTTGGACCTTGGACGTATACATGATCTGGTCATATACAATGGACTAGACCGGTGGCGTGCCTCCTCTGGTTTCACATGTTTCCCACATGGCGGAGGAGCCAGTGTCGTCGACTACATTCTAGGATCTCCTGCTTTAGCCCCACAGATCATTGACTTCGGCACTGCACCTTTACCCCCAGGAGCCGATCACACTTACCTGTTCTTTCATATCCTTGCGCCCCGAGCCCCTCCCAGCCACACCCCGCACTACACTACCTATCAGGATATACACTTCGATCATAATCTCTCCCCTGATTACTCAGCCCACATAGCCTCCCTCCTCAGACACATAGACACCATACCCTCTCTAGATCACCGAGCCACCCTTATCACCCACTCCCTTCACAATGCAGCCCGCCACATCTTTCCTTCCACTACTCGGTCCACCCGCCCTCCACCCGCTGGCTCCACCCCTTGCAACAGCTGGTATGATGACGAGTGCAAAGCATTACGCCGCACACTCCGACTCACGACCCAGTGAAATGCTAGGGCCAACCCACGTCTCACCAGGGATTATCGTCGACTAGTCCGTCTCAAGAAGCTAGCCTTCCTGCGCCAGAATGAGGATACGCTACTGAACATTCTGTTTAGTAGCAACTCCAAGGATTTTTGGAGGAAATTCCTAGAACGCCGATCCTCCTCCCCCCTCACAGACACTTCTCTTTGGCACACCTACACACGCACACTCTATGATATCCCTGATCAGCCTCCTCCCGACCTCTCAGCCACCCCCCGTCCCACTTCTTGTATCCTCTTCACAACCCAGGGAGTCACCCACGCAGCGCATAAGCTTCATAACAGTTGAGCTAAGGATCATGAGGGCCTATGCACAGAGTTTGTTGCCTATGGCATCAAAACTCTAGCCCCCATCTTGGCAACGTTGTTCAATGAAGCTGTCTGCCACAGGTTCCCCAGAGCCTGGACCCTGAACACTATCACACCCATCCACAAAGCAGGAGATCCCATGGATCCAGGGAATTACAGGGTCATCATGGTTGGACATGTTATGTCCAAGATCTATGCATCAGTGTTAGATGGCGAGGTCAGTGCTCGCGCAGAGGTACAGGGGCTCAGGGCATCCGGACAGGCTGGCTTCAGGGCGGATCACTTGACTTACGATCACATTTTTACACTTAGAGGGATCATTGAGGAGGCCAGACACAGGAGACAGAGAGTATATTGTTGCTTTGTGGATTTCCGCAAGGCATTCGACACCATTCCCCGCGCCCGACTCATCAGACGTCTGCAGGAGTTAGGCTACGACTCTGTGATTATCTGGGCAGTAGTAGCTCTCTATGAGCGGGTGACGGGGCAGGTCAGGATTGGCACCAGCTGGACCCCAGAGATCACGAGCACTATCGGAGTCAAACAAGGATGTCCCTTGTCACTCACTCTATTTGGCCTCTACATTGACGAGCTCGAGACCACCATCAGGACACTCGGAGGTGCAGGCTGCTCTCTTGCGGAGGCTGTCCTCCAGATTCTCCTATACGCAGACGATGTAGTACTACTATCCTCTTCTGCTACTGGTCTTCAGCGACTCCTAGATGGACTTCAGGTCTTCTGTGATACACATGACTTGAAGGTCAACCTTGGGAAAACCAAGGTGATGATCTTCAACACTTCCAGACCCGCTATGCACCGAGAGCAATTCCTCTTCGCCGGCGACCCTGTTGAGATAGTTGACTCTTACACATACTTGGGCGTTGTCTTCTCAGGCCCGATTTTCACGATGCGCCCAGTCATGCAGGCCAGGATTAGTCGGGGATACACCGCTCTTGCCAGGCTGGAGCGACAGTGCTACCACTCCCACTTCTAGGACCCGCGGACTAAGTCTCTCCTTTTTGATTCTTTGGTCCGCCTAGCAGGCATGTACGGTAGCCCTTGGTGGGGAGTCGACCTTTCAGACACAGAGTGGGCTCGAGTCGAGCGCCTACAGATACTGATGTTTGCTCGGATGATCCGCAGCAAACCATCAGGACCACACCAGATCATTCTAGCAGAGTTCGGCGCCTCATCCCTATAGCTTGATGCGGCTTTTCAGGCTATCACCTATCTCCACAGAGTCAGGGATTTCAGCTCCTCCGTCGACGGTCTCCTTTGCCTACCTTGGCTAGCCCTATCCTCCTCTATGGCCTTATTCGTTGATGGGGACCAGCGATGTTGGTATAGTCGTCTTTTCAGTTGGTTAACCCGACTGGGCCTCGACTTAGACCGGTTGCCTCCTTTTCAGTACAGCCTCGACGCTCCACCATCTCCCCTCTCCCCCACTGACCAGGAGGTCAACCGGCTCATTTGAGCGGATCTGCTCCAGCTCCACACCTGGCGGACAGGTTTCTTCACTCCGAGCTTCCTGTGAAGCTCGACTTCTACCGCCGGCACTGCCTCCAGATCTCACAGGAAGGCTTCATCACACCTCCGGGTTATACACAGCTTCATCTACCACATGCGCTCCGGATCTCCCTTGGTCAGTTTAGGGTCTCGTCACACCGATTACGGATCGAGAGCGGACGTGCAGAGGGTATCCCACGAGAGGACTGCCTTTGCCCACTTTGCGACTTGCAGGAGATCGAGTCGGAGGAGCACTTTGCTTTCAGATGTCCTATCTATTATGCCATTCGAGGCCAGTACCATTGCCTCTTCCGCGACGGATTCGGCTCCCTCCTACACATGCTGCAGTTCCCGGATCAGCGATGCCTAGCGGCTTTCTTACATGAGATGACTCGCCACCGAGATACCTCTCTCCGAGCACGGCGACACGAGTAGCACACACAGCGTGAGGACACCCAACGGCCTATCATTGACTTCTTCCAGTCACAGGATACCTCTTCTCAGTCTAGTCGACGACGCGGACATGAGCGAGAGTCAGAGCCATGACAGCTGCGCCAGCGGACAGACTCACACATCCAGGTCCATGACATCTCATCTCTGCTCTCTGCTCGCCCCACCGGGGTTACCGTTGCCCTCATCCACAGGGCCACCCGCCGCCCCCGACGACCGAGCTCGACTAGGCCGCGTGACGTCAGAGGCCAATCATCTATCACAGGGTTTTTTCGACCTCCCATTTGACGGCCCCTCTATGATTGGTCTCTGACGATCACCACCTGCACATGTATACTGTATCTCCCCCCTCTGCCCCATTTTTGGTGCCCCCCCCTTCTTTTTTGTATCATCTGAGGTAGACACATATTTTTTGTATCAGGACTAGACACACAGTCCTTCATAACCTCTTTTTTGTAGAAACGGTTGGCTGGCCCGTTTTGAGACCGCCACCGTTATGCTCATTGTATGAGTTATCTTTAGTCTCATAGACCTTCACGGTCTCCCGAAGACTTTAATAAACTTTCTTTCTTTCTGCCTAGCCTCGTTGCCTCTCGGCTTCCCCCGCCTAGCCTCTCAGCCCTCTTGTCTAGCCCTGCTACCTATCAGCCAAGCCTCTCCGCTCCCCCCGACTAGCCTCTCTGCCTCTGCCTACCGCCTAGCCTCGTGGCCCCTTCTATTTTGATTCTCTCTCTCTCTCTCTCTCTCTCTCCGCGCCTAGCCTCGCTGCCTCTCAGCTCCCCCCGCCTAGCCTCTCAGCCCTTCCGCCTAGCCCTGCCACCTCTCAGCCAAGCCTCTCCGCTCCCCCCCGACTAGCCTCTTTGCCTCTGCCTCGTGGCCCTTTAGCCTCTCTCCCCGCCTCTGCTCCCCCTGTGCGCTGTCCAATGCCTTGCCCCTGCTCCCACTGCCCCGCCTCTCCCACTGCCCCGCTGCCTCTTGCTGCTCCACCTGCTTGCGCCGCAGCTAGCAGCTGCGCCGCTTGGTACGTGCAGGGTCACCAGCAGCAGCTGCCTGGTATGCGCAGGGCCACCAACAGCAGCCAGCAACGCTGAGTGCCACCACCAGCAGCCCCGCCCATGCAATGCAATGCAATTGAAAGGGATTCCTGGGGACACATGCAATGCAATGGATGAGCTGAAAAATGAGAATGCCGATCTCCGCAAAGACAGTGGCTATGCAGTCCGCTATGCAAGGGAAGCACGCTGGATTAAAACTGCAAATCAGCAAGGGGGAAGCCAAAATGTTAGAATGGAAGGACGTAGTGAAGAAAAGCACAGCAGCCCCTAAAAAAGAGATCATCTCAGATGCCCTTGAAGAGGATAAAAGGCGGGACAGCAAGGCATTAAATGCACTTGTTAGAGGCCTACCATTGGGTGACACCCCTATGGATGATGCAAAATCTCTGTTTACCAAAATGGGAGTCAATATCACATGCGAGGCTGCTTGGAGGGTAGGCAAAGCAGATGCCCCCACAAGGCCGCTAGTGATCAAGTTCCGAACTAAAGGAGACAGATCCACTTTCATGAGCATGAGAGCTACGCTGAATGGCATGAGGACCTTCCTAGACGATGATCTCACCATACTACAACAGGAACATCGTAGGGAGGGTATGGTGAAGGTAATGGCAACAAGACAGGAAGGAAAATGGGCGGTCTACAGAGATGGGAAAGTGGTCATACGCCAGAGGACAATAAGATCAGATAGAGACGATGAGGAGGATAAAGAAGACGGGGAATCATGACTGTTCAGAAATGATGGACTGGGCACACAGAAGTTGCTGAAATTAGCAGTTTGGAACTGTAATGGCACTCTCTGGTCTGATCTAGGAGGGTTCTTGTAGAGCTACGCTGACCGTGACATGATTTTCTACACAGAGACACATGAGAGCCCAGAGAGAGGGCTACCCTCGGTGACAGGATACACATGGGAGTGAGCCCACCGGATGGAGCTGAGGAGAGACAGTGGGGTTCGAGGCTCAGGAGGGGTGGCTGTCCTCTTCAAGACACATCTGATACCAACATGCCCAACATATGTGGATACGGATCCAGCTGCCAGACTCCCGTCCTCTCTTCATTGCAGTTTGTTACTTCCCTCCCATGACGTCGACGTATGCACGTGAGGTCTCCACGGAGGGGAACAACCCATTTGAGACGATTCACGAGGACATCATTGAGTTCTCTCGATTGGGTGACACTCTCCTCTTGGGAGACTTCAATGCACGGACAGGGGATAGACAGGTGGGTCTCTTGGACTTTGCACATGAGGGGGACCCCCACCTAGTTCCAGAGCTCAATGCAGAGGAGCTTGGGATACTGAGGCACTCAGCAGACACTGCACCTATGACAGGATATGGACAGCACCTGCTAGAGTTGGGCGCAGTACATGATTTGATCATCTACAATGGCCTTCAGAGATGGCCATCATCTAGGGGACTCACATGTTTCCCCCATGGTGGAGGATTGAGCACTGTAGACTATATACTAGGGCAACTAGCCTTTGCGCCGAGGATACTCGACTTCACAGTGCCTCCGCCCCCACTCGGAGCAGACCACACGTACCTATCCTTTTGCATTTCTGTCACTATACCCACCACAGCGAGGGCCCCGTAGAGACCGACAGCTATCCAAGTCTATTTTGATAGAGTACTTGACCCAGTGTCTGAGAGCACACTTGATATGGGAACGCGCCCTGGGCCATTTGTCTGCATCTGAGGCACAATGGATTTATCGATGGCTGACACGGCGTAAGAGATGTGCATTCCTTACACACAGGATGGATGACATTATTAGCTTGTTTCGGGGGGGAGACCCCACCATCGGATGGGGGTTCCTATCAGAAGGGAAACCACCCATTCCCATCATTGACCCTTCTGTGTGGCACACATATGCATGCTCCTTGTATGATGTCTTTGGGCAGGCACAACCTGACATGTCTGGTATGCCCAGGCCTACCACATGTTATTTGTTCACCACGCAGAATGTACGGGCTGCACTATGCCATCTACACAATCGGAAGGCACAGGATCATGAAGGACTATGGACATAGCATTTCTCACATGGGCATGAGATCTTGGCCCCGATTTTAGCATGGATGTTCAATCACGCAGTATGCCATGGTTTTCCACCTACCTGGAGCACCACCACCATTGTACCAATACACAAGGCAGGGGACCCCATGGATACCGGAAACTACTGCACCCTCATGATTGGTCATACTTTGGCCAAGATCTATGGATCAGTGCTGGAGAGGGAACTTAGTAGCCACACGGAGCTTCAGGGGTAGTAAGCACTAAGACAGGTAGGCTTCCAGACTATCATTGAGGAGGCTAGGTCCAGACATCAGAAAGTCTACACATGCTTTGTAGACTTTCGGAAGGCCTTTGATACTGTCCCACGATCTCATCTGATCACGAGACTATGTGAGCTGCATATCCCGGACTCCATGATCTGGGGAGTCATGAGTCTATATGAGCCTGTTCGAGGGAGAATTCGAGCCCCAGGAGGTATATCGGATTGGGTGGACAATACTATAGGGGTGAAGCAAGGCTCCCCAACGCTCTTTGGACTCTACATTGATGACCTCACATCTTTCTTAGACCGTATGGGGGGGGAGGGTTCGCCACTAGCTGATCTCATGATACAGATACTGTTATATGCAGATGACATAGTACTCATATCATCATCAGTAGAGGGCTTACAGAGACATCTGGATGCCTTGGAGGTGTTTTGTAGAGAGAGGGACTTGATAGTTAACCTTGGGAAAACCAAGGTTATGATCTTCGACACCTCACAGGCGGTGCTTCACTGACACAGTTTCACATACAGAGATGCCCCAGTGGAGATAGTGTAGTCCTATACATATTTGGGTGCGGTTTTCTTAGGAACCCTCTTCATGATGACCCACGTTGCTAGAGCACGGCTCACACGGGGATGGGGCGCATTGGCCCGTCTAGAGAGACAGTGTTTCCAGGCCCACTTCCAGGACTCTCGGATGAAGGGCTGGCTTTTTGATACCCTCGTCCGACCGACGGCCATGTATGCTGCACCCTTTTGGGGGTGTGACCTCCCGATAGCAGAATGGAGGACATTTGAGAGGCTGCAGGTTCTCATGGGCTCCACGATGATTCGGAGTAAGCCCTCAGTCCCACATGAGATCATACATGCAGAGCTCACGATGACACCCCTTCCGTGACCACTTCCTGAGAGTATCGAAAGATGGGTTTATCATCAAGCCACTTTACCTTGAGGACAGAGGGGTCTCCCATGCACTTAGGATCGCCATTGGGTAGATGCGAGTCTCCTCCCACCAGCTTAGGATTGAGGCCGCGGACGTGCCAACGCATACCCATAGAGCAAAGGATATGTATGATATGTGATATGGAGACAGTTGAGACCGAGGAGCACTTTCTGTGAATCTGTTCGGCCTACTATGAGATATGAGGACGCTACCACTGCCTATATCAGGAGGGGACTGGATTTGGCCCACTCTCGCGACTGATACATTTCCAGGACCAGGTGTGCAAAGGGCTCTACTTGATGGAGATGCACCGACACAGGGAGACCTTACTGAGGCAGCTTCGAGCATGGCAGACACCAGATGGGTCACAAGTTGTAGGGGCAAACCCTACCCAGAGGCAGGTCACTGATTTTTATACATTTGAGTCAGCCCGAGGACACAGTGGGATCGAGGAGGAGGAAATAGCTGATATGAGGACAGCATGGCTCAGCCACCGATGACCACACACGATGCGCATAGTTGCCAGACCGCGCAGGATTGAGATACGACCCATTGCTTCCCTCCTGAGAGGGGACCGCCAGAGGCATGGGATCATAGTAGATATAGCCCGTCGGGTCCTCAGATCGAGACGATCGCGTCCACCACTGCCACGTGAGACTACTCAACAGATACAGACATCTTCACGGCCCACAGTATTGACGCTCTGATACCAAGCGTCGGATCTTGATACCGGGCCCCAACTTGAGCTTCAGCTCAGTTGGAGAATTTGAGCTTGAGTTTTGAGTCTGAGCTAGGAGTTCTGTTTAGCTTAGTTTTCAGCAAAGGGCCCTAGCGCGCCCTTTTGCATTAGCCCTTGGTGGCATGTATGAGTTTCTTTTTTATGATGCTTTTTCACTCTGTCCCATAGGCCTGCAAGGTCTTCTGTGGACGTTAATATCTCTCTCTCTCTCTCTCTCTCTCTCTCTCAAATCACACTTGGGTTCACTTATATCTATGATGCGTAGGGAGGAACATGCACGATACATGTGGATTCGGATGTAGTCACAGGATGCACGGGCCAATTTTTTTGCGGTGTGCTACTTTCCCTCAGATGCACCATCATATGCTCATGAGGTCACAACAGAGGGGCACAGCCCATATGATGACATTACAGAGTTCTCTAGGCAAGTGGAGAGTCTCCTATTGGGTGATTTCAATGCACGTACAGGGACTAGACAAGTTAATATGTTGACTTTGGAACTGATCCCGTCAGAATACCAGAGATTGACCCAATAGAGGTCGGAATAGTGAGGCATTCAGAGGATACACAGGTCATTGGATATGGCAAGCACCTACTTGATTTGATCATATATAAAGGCCTGCCGTCATCCAAAGAGGGTTCACTTGCTTCGCGCACAGAGGAGGGAGGAGCACAGTAGATTACTTGATGGGTTCCGCTGCCTTTGTGGCACATGTATATGACCTCATGGTACCCCCTTCTCTCACTTGGTGCAGATCATTCCTACTTGGCATTTAGTCCTATTTGGCATCTAGCATGTTGACCTCCATGCCTACAGTAGGACAGGACCCGCTAGCCTCCACCTGTACTCAGATAGACTTTGATCATGCCATGATGCAGCCACTTGTCTCATGAGTTACCGGCCCACTTGGGAGATGATGTAGACCTTGCCCATGCCTTAGATACTTTGGTCTCAGGTCTTTTCCCATGACTCGCTCCACAGCCCGCTCGAACTGGTGCAACGCAGCTTGCACGTTATGTGATGTAAACAGCCTACAAGTGGTGGGTCTAGAAAGGGCAGACATATTAGGTGGTGTCTGCAACATGGCATCATAAAGGGATGTCACATAAGTGTGCCACACATCAGGGTCCGTGATTGGGTTAGGTGTCCCCTCAGACAGGAGTCCCATACAAAGGTGAATCACCTTCTCGAAAGGATCTAATCACCCCATCCATCCTACGTGAAAGGAATGATCGCCTCTTATGCCATGTCAAGCGTGTGAAAGGAGTGATCGCCTCTTTGCCATGTCAAGCACCGATAGATCCACTGTGCCTCTAGCTTCATCAGGTGTGCCACAGACTACTTTCGTATGAGGTAAGATCTGATTTCCTCACACTCATCATCAAACCATGGATTTTGGGGCCTCATGAGGGGCTACGCACTGAGCATTTTGCACATGGAGAGGAGGTCTTGACCCCGAATCTAGCACAGTCGTTCAATCACGCTGTGTGCCATGACTTCCGCCCTGCTTGGGGTACCACCACCATTTTGCCGATACAAGAAGCAGGGGATTCGATGGATATTGGAAATTACTGCACACTCATGATTGGTGATACACTGGCTAAGATCTATGGGTAGTACCGGAGAGAAAGAAAGAAAGATATATTAACGTCTGCAAGAGGCCTCGCGGGCCTATGACAAAGTGCGAATCCAAGAAGTACCTCATACGAGCCACTGAGGGCTGAAGCAAAGGGTTCACCAAGACCCTTGCTGAGAACTGAAAACTGAAAAACTGAAAAACTGAAAGCAAAAGCTAAAATGCTAACATGCTACTAGTATTTGGAGTATAGATGATTGATTATCATACCCTAGTATTTGGAGGATAGATGAGTCTCACATGGCTTGAGGATCGCCATCAAACAGATGCGGGTCTCATCTCATCAGTTGAGGATGGAGGCAGGGAGAGCCACTGGTACGCCTAGAGAGAAGCGGATTTGTAGACGATGCACGTTGGAGGTTGTGTAGACAGAGGAGCACTTCCTATATACTTGCCCCGTCTATTATGAGATTCGAGGACGATACTATTTCCTATTCTAGGGATTTGGCTTTGGGCCTGTCTCTTGTTTGATAGAATTCCAGAAACCAGGTCTACGTCGGTCTCTATTTGATGGAGATGCGACTACATAGAGAGATCTTGTTGTGCCAAATCAGAGCGCAGGAGGAGGAAGTGGCACATGAGACTGTGATAGATTAGGCTCATTGACATGTCATAGTTTTTTACACTTTTGAGTTTGCTCCCAAACATGACGAAGTGGAGGAGGAGATAGATGATATGAGGGCCATCTAATGAGACAACGGTGAGCAGAGATGGAGCCAAGGATGCAGAGGCAGACAAGGATATGCACGATAGAGGTTCAGCCCATCACATCTCTTCTTGGAGGGGACCGCTTGACTAGAGGCGTTGCCCTCGACATGCCCCACTGGATATAGAGACCCCGGAGACGGCGCCCCCCGTCACCGAGCGAGACAACCCGGCAGACACAGATACGAGACATTCTCACAGCCCATAGTAGAGCCACCATGACACCCGGCTATGTATTCCAATTTTGACTATGAGATTGAGCACTAGTTTTGTTTGTTGAGTTTGAGTTTTCTTTAGCTTAGCATACTACTCAAGAGGGCCTTAGTGAACCCTCTGCGTCAGCCCAGAGTGGCTTGTATGAGTTGCTATGCGATTGTACTTTGTCTCATAGGCCCACGAGGCCTCTCAAAGATGGTAGTGCTTCTTTCTTTCTTTCTTTCTCCTGCCCTCCCCCACAAAGAGCTCAGGTTACTCATTTCTAACACATGACACATGATATGGCATGAACAACTCCCCCGATATTTTTTTCCAGTTTTCCCCTAGATTCATTAGTAGCTTCTTAGAGTTGTATTAGACCCCTCTAATTCTCCCCACGGGGGTTGCATTCTCATCATGTTTTCAGTTTCTGGTCTCATCGGCTTTTTTGGCCTTTCGAAATGTTAATAAACCTTTAGTTTCTTTTCTTTCTTTCTCTCTTATGGGCATGCAAGGCCTGCCAGGGAGGGGGGGGAGGTTTGAGGGGGGGATTCAGTGTAGCTGACTATCTCATGGGATCCCCCGCCTTCACCTCGCACATCACTGATTTCTCTATGTCGCCATCACCTCTAGGAGCGGATCACACCTACCTGTTTTTTTAGTATATCCATTCTCCGTCTTACGATAAACACCGCAACATTGCCCAAATACACTACATATCACGACCTACACTTTGATCATAGCGTTTTGCTCGAGTACTCCCCATACCTTTCTACCCTACTCTTACACATCGATGACATACCGCTCCATGAGGATCGAGCCGCCTTGATCACCGTTCTGCCTATGAAGCCACCTTACACACTTTCACAGACAATACTCACTCCATGCGCCCGCCGCTGCTTGGTTCCATACCTTGCAGTAGCTGACATGATGATGAGTGTAAGGCTCTATGCCATCAACTCATATTCGAGACTAAATTTCACCTTCTAAGTGAGGCAGAGACGATATGCGAGTACTATTGTCTGGCCCACCAGAATTTCCTTCGCAAGTACAAGGAGCTAATAAACATTCTGTTTAGTAACGATTCGAAGGACTTTTGGCAGAAGTTTCTTGAGCTGGAAAGTTTCATCTCCTATCAGAGTGCTGACATCTGTAGCCTGTGGCCAAGTTGGCTAGGGCTGCACATTTGGCAGCTTGATGGTAGCCGCACAGGTCAGGAGCCACGTCAGTAATTACATGGCGGCTTATCACGTGGCAGTTGGCTGGCAACAGCAGACCCAACCAGTATGGTCAGGACAATTAGGGCCTGTTCGGGAAGCTCTAGGGGCCTGATTGGCCAATTCAAGGGCCCTGGGGGCCTATATAAGGCAGGCCCCATGGGCTCTCATTTCATCTACCTTCCAGGGTTATTCCAGGGCAGTTCCCTTAGCCAGTAGCAGGAGTTCCAGGCGGATCAGGCCAGGAGAGGGTAGCAGCAGATTAGCTCCCCTTCCGCAGCATATACAGGTCTCTACTCAGGTCCCGGTTTAGACCGGCGGACAGCAGCAGTAGGGTCTGCATCAGAACAGCCCTCAGTTCGCAGCTCTACAGTGAGGGTTTAGCTCCCTCCCTACAATACTTTTCCGTTCTTTGCAGTGCTGCATGCAGCATCCTCTCCTTCCATACAAAACTTTTCTTTGTCCTTATACAATTGTATTCAGCCCATTGGGCAGAGATATATACAGTGATTGTTTTCCCTCTTTGGAGGTCCCTTATATTTTCCCTCAGATTCTCTCTCTCACCTCACAGCTTTCACTTGTGTTTTTGAGTGCATTAGTCTCTCAGTTTCTATCTCTATGCAGTCAGCGTTAGTTAGGAGAGAGAGTGAATTAGTCTTTCTCCCTGCTACCGTGGTATCAGAGCTTCAATTTTTCTTTCATGAGATAGTGGGGTTCAGTTGGGGACGGTCACTGTTTAATGGCATAGACAAGGGCCACCATGAGTACCAGTGACAAGTCCAACCCCAGTGTGGAGGAAGGCGTTGCTTCTCCAACTCCTTCACCACAAAATCCACCCCTGGTCCCAGAGCCATGATGGCAGTTTTTGCCATGGTAGCCATAAGTAGACCATGATGCACATGCAGCAACAATGGATAGAGAGCCTTTTTGTACGCATGCCTCAGCTCCAAGAGGTGCAGGATGATTGCTAGGAGGCCACTAGAGAGCCTGAGAGAGCAACTTAGAGGCAACGGAAGAGTGTGATCGTGAGGCTCAAGAAGCCAGGGAGCTCAAACAGTGCACAGCCTCATCGGGAGGCGAAGGAAGAACCTCATTTCTCTACTCGGCCCATAAGGAGACAACCAAAAGCACTTTCCGCCTTAAACTCAGTTGAAGGAAGCAGTTACCATAGCTCCATGCCTTGCATTGGCACAATGATCCATACCTTAAAAACATGGAAGTATTTTCTGTATATGGATAGGATTTTACTGCTCAGATAGATCATCAAGCATTGAAGTGGATTCAGACTATCCCAGCTGCCTATTGGTCTGACTGCCAGGTCGATGGAGCCAAACTTTTCAGCAGTTTGGTGGAATTGATTGAGTACTAGTTAGGGGCAGAAAATGTAGTGGCGGATGCTCTCAGTCGACAGGGTATGGTCACCTTCATCTATGTAGTTCAGCAGTCTTCTCTTGCAGCGATGCACAAGTGGTACCGTATCAACTTAGATTTTCAGGCTCATTGGTACAAGGTTCTGCTTGATAACCAGCTCAGCAATTATGCCATACATGACCCGTGTCACAAGAATTGTTTCTAGAAAACGTTTCTAGATTTTTCTAGGCGTTTCGTCTAGAAATGGGTAAAAATTTGTATTTTGTATAAATTATATATAAAACATAAATAATTATCTCCAACACGGAGTAAGAAGCGGGCTTTCCTCATGCATAGGATGGATTAGGTGATCAGTTCTTTTCGCTGAGGAGATCCTACCACGGGATGGGGACTCCTATCAAAAAGGAAGTCACCCATTCCCATCACAGATCCCGCAGTCTGGCACACATACGCTTGCTCCCTATGTGATGTCCCAGGTTAGGCACCACCTGATATGTCCTCTATGCCCAGACCCACCACAGTTTACCTTAATGTACCAGCTGTCCTTCTTCGGCCTCATAACCGACGATCACCGGATCATGAGGGACTACGCACTGAGCATTTTGGGCATGGGCAAGAGATCCTGACCCCGATATTAGCATGGCTTCCCACCTACTTGGAGCACCACCACCATAGTACCGATACACAAGGCAGGTGATCCCATGGACATTGGGAATTACCGTACTCTTACGATTGGCCACACTTTGGCTAAGATATACGAATCGTTCCTAGAGAGGGAGCCCATCAGCCACACAGAGGGTCATGGACAATGGGCACTTGGGTAGGCAGGTTCCAGAGGAAAAGAGCCGAAGGCCCCTTCCTTCGCTTCACTCGTCACTAGAACACAAGCTGGGCGGCTGGCAATCGCTGCACTCTGGTCCATACTGGCGGCGGATCCCCTATTTCAGAGACAACACTCCACCTTGGATCACATTTTCACCCTAAGGGCTATTAGTGAGGAGGCGAAGTCGAGGCGTTAGCATGTCTACACTTGCTTCGTAGATTTTCGTAAGGCATTTGACACTGTCCCACGCTCTCAGTTGATCAAGAGGCTATAGGAGTTACGGCTCCGAGATATCATGATTTGGGGGGTCATGAGTCGATATGAGTTTGTCAGAGGGAGGATACGTGCCCCAGGAGGCTTATCAGACTGGATTGAGAGCACCATTGGAGTTAAGCAAGGTTGTCCCCTATCACCAACTCTCTTCAGGCTCTATATTGACGAGATCACTTCTTTTGTCGATCGACTAAGCGGAGAGGGTTCGCTCTTGGCTGACCTGATGGTGCAGATATTGTTGTATGCCGATGACATAGTCCTCATATCATCCTGAGCAGGAGGGCTGCAGAGACATCTCGAGGCTCTGTAGGTGTTCTGCAGGGAGAGAGATTTGACAATTAACCTTGGGAAGACCAAGGTTATGGTCTTCAGCACCTCGTGAGCAGCGTCTCGTCATCATAGTTTCACATATCGTGGTGAGCCTGTGGAGATAGTGCAGTCCTACACATATTTGGGGATAGTGTTCACTGGACCATGTTTCACGATGATCCATGCGGGTACGGCACGACTCACACGAGGACGGGGTGCTCTAGCCCGACTAGAGAGGAGATGCTTCCAAGCACACTTCCAGGACCCCCCGACGAAGGGTTGGCTCTTCTACATGCTGGTGGGATTGACTGCCATGTACGCTGCACCTTTTTGGGACAGTGATATTTCAGCAACAAAGTGGAAGAGATTTGAGAGATTGCAGGTGACCATGGGATCCATGATGATTCGGAGTAAACCCTCAGTCCCCCATCAGATTATACAGGCAGAGTTTGCCATGACCCCCCTCCAGGTTGATGCCATCTTCTAGACAGTGACATTCCTCCACAGAGTTTGGACCCTACCCCAGGGGAGACTACCGGGATTAGCACTTGAATCCTCCAGGCAACTAGCAGAGAGTGGTGTTGATACCACATGGTACACATGGATATCCACATGGTTTGGTAGTCACGACATTCAGATGGACAGACTTCCCCCCTTTCAGTACAGCCTGGACGGACCACCTGAGATGATCCCACGAGATGAGATCAACCGTATCATACGGTTGGACCTCCTCCAGCTCCATACACCTAGGGCTTGGGGGGGAGAGGATCTCTCCACCAAGCTTCAGTTCTACCATGATTACTTCCTGAGGGTCTCAGAACACGGTCTTGTCATCAAACCTTAATATCTTGAGGATAGGAGAGTTTCACATGCAATGAGGATCACCATTGGTTAGATACGAGTCTCATCACATCAGCTTCTCTCAAAAGAGCTCTTAGATACACTTACGCACACACATATAGAGGACTCTCAAAAGAGTCAAGACACGGGTGACAACCTACAGGTGATAGCCTACAAGCAAAGAGTGCATTGGCGTTTCGCTTTTCGGTGAAATGTTTTTACGTGTTTCGGCCAGCCAAAACACGTTTTTTGGTAACGTGGTTGTTTTTCTAAGGATATCTTTGTGTGCTGCCCTTATTACGTGCCACCATACTTGGCCCCTATCTTAGCAAAGATTTTAACCAAGTGGTTTGCACTGGATTCCCTAACACTTAGACCCTTAACACCATCACTCCCATTCACAAGGAAGGGGATCCCATGAGCCCGGAAAACTACAATACTAGTATGATTGTGGCGTATTAGCGGACATGCAAATTTCACCTTGTGAAGTTTTCGTCCATGTTGCAGCCTAATGATATTGAAATAAGTTCTTTCTATCTTAATTGGTGCGTTGCTCAGACACATGACTTGAAGCCAACGTTGGTAAAACCAAGGTCATGATCTTTAAAACATTAGTTCATGCAGACGGATTACCGGTGGTGGTTGTCACATCATATACATATGGGGGGATTCTTTTCTTTGGCATGATTTTCATGATGCGACCAATGATGCAGGCCTGATTGAGTAGGGGATATGTTGCACGTGTTGGACTTGAGTGGTGGTGCTTTCCCTGTCATTTCTAGGATCCTTGGACCCAGTCTCTTCTTTGACTCTCGATCTATCTAGCGAGTATGTATGGCGGCCCTTGTTGGGGGCCCGATCTATCATAGCAAATCGGGCTCGAGTGGAGAGGCTTTAGGTTCTCTCGTTGTCATGGATGATTCACAATAAGCGGTCAGTTCCACATCAGATAATTGTAGCGGAGTTTGGTGCATCTCCAATACAGCTTGATGTTATCATGTACCTCTTTTGAGTTAGGGATTATGGCTCTTATACCTCAAGCCAATGTAGGTTACCATGGATGACTCTATCTTCATCCGTGTCTTTACCACAACTAAGGGCGGTCAGAGGTGTTGGCATGCTTGTACACGTAGATGATTTGAGAGTGTGGGGCTCCACATGGACATATTACCCCGCTTTCAGTATAGCATTCAGGCCCCCCTGTTCTCCTCACGTCCACCAAGTTAGCCGGGAGGATCTCTTATAGCTACACACATTCATGCATTGGTTGGCGCCCAACAAGCTTCCTGTAAGGCTCAACTTTTTTACAGGGACCAATGATTATAGATTCCAGAGGTCTTCATCGACCCACCAGGCTATACATGGATTCACCTCCATCGTTCTTGAGGATTTCGATTGGGTAGTTCTGTGTCTCATCGCACCAACTACACATTAAGAGCGGGTGGGATGAGGGCATACCTAGAGAGGGTCCCATCTTTACTTTGTGGTTTGTAGGAGATTGAGTTGGAGGCGTACTTCGCTTTCAGGCGCCCTGTGTATTATGAGATCCAAGGTCGTTACCATTGTCTCTTCAGGGATGGTTTTAGATCCTTCACCCGTTTCTCGTGTTTCCCATATTAGAGATGCCTGACTCTTTCATTCATGAGCCCATGGAGAGAATGGAAGCTGTGGTGTGGCATCACTGCGATGATTAGTGGAGGGATCAAGCCCAAGGGGGAGCCCGGTGGTGTACGAGGCTGCATTGTTGATTGTGATAGAGCATTGGCAACGATCGGTGTGTGGTCCGTTGTGGTCTATCAGCTATAGCCTTGCATCAAACAAGTGCCACTGTCACCCCCGTTGAGCGCGCCTCTGGTATGATGAACATGGAGGAAAGGTCCCCAAGCCTGATCTGTGCATCCATTAGCTGGTGAGTTTGTCATGTATCTCGCTGTGGACCTCGGCTCCACCATCTCCTCAGGGATGGCTTGTCTGTGCTCTTTGGATGGAAAAGCTCCATGATCATGCTCTAAGTGGAGCCCGGCTGTATGCCCTAATCTTGCCGATGTGTCTTGAGCAGATGCTCTCTATACGGCATCGTGAGATGTTCTATTTACTAGTGTTTCTATGATTATGATGATGTTGTATTTGTCTTGGTTGTCCGTGCACGTTTAGAGGCTCCACCCATTCAGCTCATTGTATCGGGATCTTTCAATCTCATAGACCTTTATGTCTTTCAAAGACTTTCAATAAGCTCCCTCTCTCTCTCTCTCTCTCTCTCTCTCTTATATCTTGGATCAATACTAAAAAAGTAGTGGCTATCTATCAAGTGGGAAAAGATAAGTAAAATATAAGTGGCATAGAAGGTTTGAGCATCTGATTCATGCATATTGGACCAACTATTATGCCTTTGAGAACAGATGCCATTATGGGGGGCATTTGCAGATGGAAATTGAAATCTATTTTTTTAGCACCATCACACAAGTCATACTTTATGTAGTAGAGGTATGGGAAGGACACATGTCCAAAGGTGTTTGGAATGATTGTGAAGTTGGTGAGAGTGGATAGAATACATAAAGTTAGAGAAAGTTGAAGCGAGTGGCACACAATGTGAAATATAAAGAAACTATGGGTTTTTAAAGGACATAATAAACTCTAGGTTTAGAGTAAGTGTGATTAACACATGGCATAGTGTCACATGTATGGTGTACAAAAATATTATTGCACCAACATACGGAGGATCCTAGTGCCACATGTACGTGGCATAGTGCCACATATATGGTGCAACAAATCATTATTGCACCAACATATAAAGGAGCCTAGACTTCCATTGAACTGGAGTTAGATTGTACATTTGAACTCAACAAATCATCTATGACCCTATCCAGTGAACACACATGTTTTAACCTAGTGTACACTTTGATATTACAAATCATTATTGCACCAATGTATAGAGGAGCCTAGACTTCCATTGAATTGGAGTTAGATTGTACATTTGAACTCAACAAATCATCTATGACCCTATCCACTGAACACACATGTTTTAACTAAGTGTACACTTGATATTACAATCTCTGAGGTCATCATCCAATCCATGGTGAGCATAATCCAATAATCCTGCCCAATGATTATAGGAGTTTGACTTCGTTCTTAGATTGCATCATGATGCAATTGCCGCTGTAGTCTGCCTTTGTGGAAGAAAGAGCAATAGTTTTTGCTTCTTGCTCATCCATGAAATACTACTAGTGTTGAGTGAAACAGTGTAGCTTTTACCGTCTTTCAACGTTTGCAACCTTTTCAATCAATTTCACAAAACCCTTGCAGTTGTGTAGTTTGGGACTGCCCTAACTGATTTCCAAACATGCATAGTATTTCTGTGAAACAAATAGGTTTGGACTTTGTTTGGACCTCTCTTACTCGTTGCATGTCAGTGGTCTAGAAAACCACATCTAGCTTCATGTGCCATGAGATGGAGTTTGCTTGAGTCCATCTATGAACATGTGGAGCTTTGTCCTTTTGAGGTGGTTGCTCCATATAGACCTTGTCATCCAAGTCTCCATTCTGACAAACACTTTAATTGCTGGCCTAGAAATGAGCATTTTGCTTCATCATCAAGATGAAGCACATGCCCAATAACAGACTGCAATACTTGCCTGGGAGATGGGCCCTACACTGTAAAAAACTGTTAATTCTTGATATTATCGATGGAATGGGTCATGGACATATGGGCGTGGTTAAAAAGATGGGATTTAGATTGCTATTGGATTTGACCCTTGTCACCATGGAGTTGGAACTTGTAGGCTTGCACTTGAGAATGTTTTTCATGTTGAAAAATTAGGTGTAACGTTTAAGAGTTCAATAATGAGCCTTACATTTTGATTTTTGTTTTACTGAAGTTAAAAATCAAGATCTTGATTTGAAAAAGAACAGGGCACAAACATTGTAGTTGCTGAAGATGTCTCTGTTCTTTGTTAATCTTTTGTCTAGATAAATTTTTCTTACCTCTAGGAGATTCGTATTCCAACAAAGCATTGTTATTTTCGTAGGCATGAACTGTGTTAAATTCTTATCAAACTTGAATTTAAGTACATGCAAGGATGGATATTCCAAGAGTTGTCGAATAGTTCTTCATAAACTTAGTCACATTAAGAAGTTCATAGATGACTAATTTGTCCTAGACCTTCCAATCTTCACTTCGTTTTTATTTTTTCTTTTTTTCATTTGTCTTTCAAACTGATTTAATTTTAAAGATTGGATATGAAGGTTATAATCTCTACTCTTCTTCAATCAGTCAGTTAGCAGAGACAAGCTTGTGATGGGAGGACTTACCTTTGCATTTTTGTTATATGGAGCTTTAAGCCATTGAAGCTTTAGTAGTCTCTGAAACTCAAAATTTGTGATCACAATAGACCATTTGTAGTAAGAGAATCGATGCTAGTGTCTTGTAGTGAGAGGATAGATGCTAGCATTATCCGATTCTGAGCTTTCTGCTTTTGAATTTTTAGCTATACACAATCCGTGGGGATACCCCATGTTTTACAAAAAAATGATTTATATATGCTATCCTTATAAAGACTTGGCCCATGTTTCAGTTTTGATGAGATTCTGGAACTAAGCCAGAGAGGTGATAACAGCACTGTGGACATGCTTGTTGGAGATATTTACGGCGGACTTGACTACAGCAAGGTTTCTTTATCAACCTTCTTTGTAGTCATGATGCTATTAGTTTTTAGGTTGTCCTTTCCACTATGCCATAAGGTTTGTGGATAAGATGCCTTATACTGTAGCTTTCTCTGATAGTGTTGATGCTTAGTGTGATGCAATTCCATTTTAATACGACCTCTCATAACTTTCCTTGGAACAGATAGGTCTTTCTGCTTCAACCATTGCCTCTAGTTTTGGAAAGGCGACCTCAGGAAATAAAGACTTGTCAGATTTCAAACGGGAAGATATTGCACTTTCACTACTGCGAATGATTTCATACAATATTGCACAGGTGCTTCGCATGCTTCCTCCTCGAACGAATTTCATTATATATTCTGGGTCTAAAAGGCAGTGATCAATGAGAATTATTTGGCTGATCACCAAAGAGTAACTTTATCACCCATCATAATTTTGGGCCTTCTATTGAGGCTGTTACTAGCACTAAAGCAGGTTACTGTTGTATCCCAAGGGGTATGGGCCCTTTCTCTTTTAGTCTTCATAGGGTGTGTGTACTTTCAGTCTGCAAGTATCAGATGACTGGTTAGATTTAAGCAATCATGGCATAGTGAACAGGCAATTCTTCCCTAGTATGAGTTCTAAATATCAAACTAATTTTCTCCCAGAGTTATTTCTACTGGCATTTATACTTGTCTCATGGGGTATTGATAATTGTTTTGATGAACATTTGCAGATTGCTTACCTGAATGCTTTGCGTTATGGTCTAAAACGCATCTTCTTTGGAGGGTTTTTCATCCGTGGTCATGCATACACGATGGACACGATTTCTTTTGCTGTTGGGTTTTGGTAAGCTTGATCTATCTTTTTGGCACTTAAATGGAACACACTTGAGAAGATCTTATAGGAATCACACTCTTAAATTCTTGATGTAAACATCTCATGGGGTCAATGACTAATTGCTAGTGAGACTACAAAAGAGACAAACCAGAAAATGTTGGTGCCCAGATACATAGGTGGTTCGAGAGATTGGGGCTTCACATAGACAGACTGTCTCCCTTCCAGTACAGATTAGACGCTCCAACCATGAGGTCAAGTAGGTCACAATTGCACATATTCAGGACCGGGTTGGAGCCGAGGGAGCTTCCAGTGAAGCTCAGTTTCTACAGAGACCACTGCCTGCGCATCTTTGAGGAGGGCTTCATTGTCCCACCAGAGTACACTCGGATCCACTTGCCACACTCACTGATGATCTCTATCGGAAGTTTCGAGTCTCACCACACCGACTCCACATCGAGAGCGGATGAGCTGAGGGGATACCTAGGGAGAGACGCCTATGCACATTATGTGATCGGTAGGAGGTGGAGTCAGAGGAGCACTTCGTGTTCAGATGCCTTGTGTACAATAAGATGCGTGGTCGATACCATTGCCTTTTTAGGGCCAGTTTTGGGCCACTATCTAGACTTCTCTCATACCCAGACTAGGGATGCCTCGCTGCTTTCATCCATGAGGCGGTCCGCCACAGGGAGCACTTACTCAGGGCGTAGAGACAGTATTTAGGCACATGGCCTGACCCTTCTTAGAGCAGCATCATGGATTTCTTCTAGTTAGATCGCACGAGCCTCACGGCCACTGATAGCCCGCGCAACAGAGATCCAGATCCTGAGACATGCCGCACTCAACATCGACGGACATGCAGATCACATTGAGCAACCTTCCATCCATGTTCAGGCCTGGGACACGACCCATAGGGGTTATGATAGCCCTGGTCAGGAGCAGAGTCATTGCCAGGAGACTAAGACGGGCAACATCCACAGATAGTCGCCAGCGCTCCATTAGTGGCTGCACATAAATGCCTCTGTGACACACATATACCTTTGTGGGGGCGCATTGCATTGACCAGAGCCAGCCAGCCTTGATGGTGATTGACTCGATGATGGTAGCCAGCGCTCCATTAGTGCTGGCGCATTGCATTGACCAGAGCTAGCCAGCCATGATGGTGATTGACTCGATGATGATGATGATGATGCCATTATTGATGATATGACTATGTACTGCTTAGCAATTAGCATTCAGCATGGGTGATGATGCTCGTTTAGTTCCACCCTTTCTACTTGTTTTATCAGTTTCCTTTCTACTTGTTTTATCAGTTTTCTATCAGTCTCATAGACCTATCGGTCTTCCGAAGACTTCAATAAACTTTCTTTCTTTCTTTCTTTCTTTCTGATTATGTACTGTTGATCAGAAAAGAGGGTGACACAAATGAACGAATGAATTTAGGTATCACAACAGTTAGAGCAATTTGCACATAGGTGAAGCAATGTATGGGTAACCACCTTAATTGACCTATCGTAGGCAAGAACTAAGCATTTGCACACAAAAGCTACTCAAGAACTAAGGATTTGCACACAAAAGCGCATACCTGATTACGAGTGTTGTGGAACTTCCAAAGAATGGTTAGAGCCAGGTACCCTATGATTTGTGATAAAGGGTCAAGCCTTACAGTAGAGGCGACACCCACACAAGCAATTTGCTGGAGTTTTGAGGCAGCATGATTGATTATGGTAGTCTAGATCATCTAGAACAAATTTGCAACGTACAGTCACACATCTGTGTAAACCCACAGAGGTTAGACCTGAACAATTGTTCATATACCTCCAAGTGCATCTCTACAGGCAACACAAATTTTGGGGACAAACAAGCAAGAGAGCACCTGCAAGCAAAGCAACTTTACATAGGAAGTACAAAAGCTCCAGTCACTTGTGTGAAGTGACATTAGAGCAGCCAGGTTTAGAGAAGGTAGATGAAGCAAATTAGAGATTGGTGTGGCTACACTTAGAAGGAGAAGAAATTGCCCATAGACACATGGATTTGTGGCATTTCTTTCATTGTCATCGTAATCCACAATCAGTAGTGAGGGATTGTGAAGAATACGTGTTATGTGTTGTCTACCTCGTCATGGAGACCACCCCGATTGTACTGAAGAGCACGTGTCGATATCCTCTTACATTGACAAAAAAACACACTTGTGCTAGAAGAGCAAGGAGAAGCATCATCATTACTTGACGATTTTGCAGAGAGATAAGGACTCAAGCCTTATTCTATTTGGTTATTTGGGTGTGCTTTGATTGTAAATAGATTATATTGTCATTTGATTGATTTGCCCTTATAAAAAGCACACTCATCACCACATAGTTTGTGTGACATGCCACATAAGGCACAATGAGTTAGGCCGATGTGCGTCCTCTCCCAAAAAGCGCCAAATTGGATGGATCCATTAATTGCATGTAGAAATTCAAGTTTGGGAATATTCTCAAAGGAGGGAACGGACAGACGGGAGGGGGGGGGAGAGAGGGGAGAGGGACAATATATACTAGTGACGAGAGTCCATAGAATGCATTGATTAGTCACCATCAGCAATCAAGTAGATTCTACCATAGTTGATTATTGATGGACATACATCATACATGGAACTAAGTAATACCAAAGAGATTCAATTGAAGCTGAAAGCTCAAAATTGAAACTAATTACTTGATCGTGATTGTAGAGCACATAAGAGCAACGATTCACAATTTAGAGTCTATACAATCTAGTGGGGTGTGTGGACCATGGGAAGAGAAGGACGTGCAGAGTGGTCAGATTCAAGGTTTTGTTCTGATATGGTATCCGCATCTCTCAACTGTGATGGAAGTCAACGGAGTGGAGTGGTCATCAGTAGTCTCCCGGAGACATTGAATTTTTTAATACAGCATTCTGCTAGGATCTGATACATGACACTTCTATTTGCTTTTGCCATGAGATACATGATTCAAAACTTACCAGTGGAGCCATCAGCACCAATGTTATGCCGGTGAAGTCAGTCCAAATCTACACACCCATATAACTAACAAATTTTCATTTCATTTGCATATGAGATGGACTTGAATCCCGCCCCAACGCAATTAAACCAAGCTAACTGCTCCCTTGCAAGCTAGACCTGAAGTTTAATGCCTAGACGTAGGGCCTATTTAACCTAATTCCCTACCTATAAATTGATCTGAGAATGGTCAACTAAGCTTCTGACCACGTATAAGGTGGAAGATATAGTTCAGCCCTACCACCGAAGGGGCCACAAACTGTACCTTGATCCCAGCTCGTAGTGAGAGCTCTGAATTCATTGGCTGCCCATCAATCACAGCATGAGACTCACAGCATGAGACTTTAAAAGAAAAGGGGTTTGTAAATCTCATTTCCTCAGATGGCGACTTGATCGAGTTTGTTTCATCTCCTCTGTACTGGACAGAACGGATCTTATGAAAGGAGAGCATGGCAGGGTCTTCTATGATAAGCAGAAAAGTTCACAAGACTTGATGCCCACTGTCCTTCATGAAAAAGAATGGACGCACAAAAATGACATGAAAAAAACACTCTTCTAGGGTAAGGCTTGGCCAAGAGTGCCTCGTCCTGTTGTTTTGGCTCCAAAATAGGAGCCCCCTCTTGATTCAGAAGGTTCAAAGCATCCAAAGACAATCTCTTGTTTCTGACCACCATTGGGAAATTTGTGCAGCACTCTACAAAGATGTTTGAAATCCATGCAGTTTGCAATAGAAAGGAGCTTACACACCACGCACTAGCATGTAAAACCTGCTACAAGACAAGATGAGCCAACTCTAATATAGGTGGACCCAGAATCCAAAATATATCTGAGTAACCCTTTCCATTTGCCTCCTTATCCCAAGGCTAGACATAAGATCGCAGCAGTAGTCTTAGTATCAAGGAGAGTTAAACTATCTTCACAAGTATTAATGCTCTTATCATCGGAAACAAAGGCAAAGTCAAGCAACTATCATCCCTTCTCATGTGGGGAGCAACATCAAACGTACCTTCATGCTTAGTATGCAAGAATATAGCCTATTCCCTGTATACAACGGGTAAAAAATAACATATAAGCGAACGGTCTTGTTTGACTGATTCAAAAGTCTTAGAAAACCATTAATGCCACACAGCAGCCCTCTTCTATACGAGTGATAAACTAAAAGCCAAAGGATCCAATGCTCATTAACGCCTAGTCACAAATGGGACCCCTCAAAGATGGATCACTCCACTATCATACATACACTTGAAGAAAGAGTCTGTAAGTTTGCTAGCACACAGATGGGCATGTCCTGCTCGTCAGAATCTCTTTATTTATTTTATTATGTTTGCTAAAGCTAGTGGGTGGGATAGTCAACTACCTATTGCAGTCTGCTCTACTCTATAAAATCGTACTGCTAGTATATGCCTTGAGTCTGAGTAATTGATTGCTGATGAAGATTTGAAGATGAAGCACTTTGTTCTGGATCACCGATCAAGCATGGGAACTCATGAGCTATAAATGTACCAAACCTCTATATGTCAAGCAATGATATCATAGCTCTCCCATAAGGTGGACTGAATGATGATCGTGCAACCCTTTCTCACGATGTAAATGGACTGTGAGAGAGAGGCTAGAAAGTCCTCGACCCTAACATTGCTAAAATGACAGTTCGTGTTCACAGCTGCTTTGTGGAATGTCCTTGGGATGATCTACAAAGAGGCCACCTCTGCTAATTGCTCAAGCAGGTGGGCTAGCTCAATCGGATGGACTTATAAAATTGCACACATGTACCCTAGACCTATCTTGATTAAAAACAAATGCGTCAGAAATAACTAATTATCCAACTGCTCAACCATGTTGGAAGCATATGTGGCCACATGAAATATGCGCAAGACATCAACATCCTGTCTAATTCAATCACCTCATTTGGGGGCTTATAATATTGGACAAATATAGAGAGAGGAGAGGAGAAGAGTGGAGACGAGGAGAGAGGGAACAGCTAGACAGCACCCCATAAATGACAACCATACACTAGATTTAGTTGAATATATACAACCCCCTTAGGGTTAGGGTTGGGGCATCTAACCCTTTCCTTTGTAGCACTCTATGTGGTAGTGCTATGTACAATATTGAACACATGATGTTGAGATGGTTTCTCAACACCTTCCCTCAAGATCAACATCATGAAGTGCGCCTTCCCTCAAGATGATGATTCTGGGGAATCAAAGAAGGACTGAGCATTACATTCCATCGCATCCCTTAATGGGAATGTCCTTCCTCTGCGTCAAACCAAGAGCTTGTCGGTGCTTCTTGAAAAGCTCTTTGCCCCGTGATTTGGTAAAGATGTCTGCAACATTTTCTTCGCTCTCAGAATTTACACTGGATTCTTGGCCAATGCTTGAGCTAATTGATTATCACAGTATATTGTTGTTGGATTTTATTCATCAACGTAATCTATTTCTGACAAAAGTCTTCTGAGCCATATAGCCTCGCATGCACATTTTGTAAGTGTTCTATATTCTGCTTCTGTTGAAGGCAAAGGAAAAGTTGGCTGTTTGTTTGACAACCATGATATAGCACCTTGACCAAGGAAAAATGCATATCTTTATGTGGATCTCCTGGTCTCATGATCTCCGACATAGTCACTGTCATAGTATCCATGTTACCTTGGATGACTTCCTTTGTATTCTATTCCAAACTGTCTTATACCTCTGATATATCTCAAGACTCTTTTGGCTGCATTCCAGTGAGAATGTTTCGGATTTGCCATAAACTGTGCAAGTGAGCTGATTGCATAACAAATATATAGCCATGTGATAGTTAGATATATAAGAGATCCGATGAGCTACCGATAGTACCTATCATTGATTGTAGGATTTTCTTTTAGCTGACTCATGAAGGTGTTGTGTGAATCTCTCCAGAATTCAATACCAAGACAATAGTATATAAGTCCAAGATCTTTCATGTGAAACTCTGTAGATGAGCAGCAGTAGAGAGCCAATAAGGCTCTCAACATCAGAGTACACGGGATTCCACGCACTAAGGCTACACCGATGGTAGATGCGACTGCGTTCGTGGCCGCTACCCTAGGTGTGGCTGAGCACAGGATAGAGAGGGCATGGCGGGTGGGGAGAGATCCCAACCGAGAGCAACCCTTGATCATACGATTCCATGACACTCAGGCACGACTTTCAGCTCTACGACGCAGGTAAGTCCTTCGAGATCAGCCAACGATCTCTATGGATGAGGACTTCGCACCTCTATAGGTTGAGGAGAGGTGCTCTTTGCTGCAACAGCGGGATCAGGCCCGGAACGAATGGAAGTGGGCAATGGTACGAGAGGGACGACTTCTTACAGGCCCCCGTAGGGCACCTGCCCCCCCCGCTACATAGGGAAGCGGGGTCTATGAGACTCAGATATCCGAGACCTTGTCCTGCACCATTTAGAACTGTAATGGTACCTTATGGTCAAAACCAGGGAACTTCTCGGAATCCTATATAGGCCACGACATAGTCTTCTATACAGAGACACATCAGAGTCCAGAGCGCCCTCTTCCAATAGTCAGCGGATATACATGGGAGTCTGCCTACAGAGATGAGACGAGGGGTACAGGAGGAGTTCGAGGTTCAGGTGGAGTTGCAGTCCTTTTCAGATCCACACTTTGGGGGATCATTTTAGTAGAGCAGAGAGATACACATTCCAGATTTCTTTGGATCCGGATACGACACATGGACAGCCGGGATCTGTTTGTCGTAGTTTGCTACTTCCCTCCGGAGACCTCCCACTTTGCCAGAGATATTCGAGGTGATGATGAGACATCCCCATTTGCTGCCCTTTATCAGTCCATCGTTGACTTTTCTAGCTGCGGAGAAGTCCTTCTAGTGGGGGACTTCAACGCGAGGACAAGGGCCCGTCAGGTACCACTTCTTGACTTCAGAGATGATTCCACTCTACTGGCAGATGTTGACCTTGAGGAGGTAGGTATGCTACGGGTTTCGGCTGACAGGTGAGGTCCATTCTCATCTTATGGGCAGGCCCTATTGGACCTAGGCATGATACATGATCTCATTATCTATAATGGTCTTGACAGATGGCCCGCTTCAGGTGGTTTCACATGCTTTCCACATGGGGGGGGCTCCAGTGTTGTTGATTATATCATGGGATCCCCTGTCTTCACATCTTGCATTACTGACTTCACTGTAGCACCTCTCCCCCCAGGGGTTGATCATACATACCTTTTCTTTTGCATCTCCACCTCCCTTCGCACAGCATCTTCCACCTCACTTAGTGCTTACTCCACCTACCACAATATGCGCTTTGATTGGGATCACTCACCTTCTTACTCTGGCCGTCTGTACATACTTCTCGCTTATATTGACTTCATACCCCTTTTAGAGGATCATGCTGCCCTTGTCACCTGCTCACTACACGAGGCTGCCATTCACGCTTTTTTCCACACCACCTGCTCCACCCGCCCACCACCCCCTGGAACTGTACCCTGTAATAGTTGGTACGATGATGAGTGTAAGGCTTTACGCCATCAACTCAGATTTGGAACCAAAAACAGTCTTCCAAGCACACAAGATATGCTACGTGAATACCGTAGATTGGTACGGAGGAAGAAACTAGACTTCGTTTGTCGAAACGAGGAGGAGCTACTGAACATTTTGTTTAGTAATAACTCCCTAAGGACTTCTGGCGGAGATTTCTAGAAGGACGGTCCCCTTCGCCACTCACTGACACCCAGATCTGGTTTGATTATGCACACACACTTTATGACATCCCAAATCAGCCAGTCCCTAACATCTCACACATGCCTCGTCCCACATCCTGCACCCTCTTCACTAGAGGAGGGGTAAAGGATGCCATAATGAAACTTCATAATGGTCGAGCGAAGGATCATGAGGGGCTATGCACTGAGTTTATTGCATATGGGATTAACCTCCTAGCCCCGATCTTAGCAAAGCTTTTAATGAAGCGGCTTGTTTGGGATTTTTACACACTTGGACCATTAACACTATCTCACCCATCCACAAGGCAGGGGATCCCATGAGCTCGGAGAACTACAGGACCAATATGGTTGGACATGTCATGTCCAAGATTTATGCATCAGTACTTGACTCCGAGGTTAGCAGACTTGCAGAGTGTCAAGGACTTAGAGCAATAGGATAGGCCGGATTCCGGCGTGATCATGGAACCATGGACCACATTCTCACGCTCAGATGTATCATCGAGGAGTCGAGGTCACGGAAGCAGAGGGTTTATTGTTGCTTTGTGGATTTTCGCAAGGCATTTGACACGGTCCCGAGAGCTTGCCTCATACGGTGCCTACAGGACTTGGGTTATGACCAGGAGATCATTTGGGCTGTCATGGCACTTTACAAGAGAGTTTCTAGTAGAGTTTGGGCAGGATCCGGGTGGACAGATGAGATTATGAGTACCATCGGGGTCAAACAAGGGTGTCCTTTGTTGCCTACCTTGTTTGGCCTCTACATTGACGAGCTTGAGACCGTGATGCAGACATAGGGGGGTGTAGGTTGCTCTCTTGTGGGCATGCTGATCCAGATTTTGCTCTGTGTAGATGACATGGCTCTCTTGTCTTCCTCAGCAGAGGGGCTTCAGAGACACCTAGACGCACTATAGTCCTTTTGTGGGTCCCATGATTTGAAGATCAACCTGGGTAAAACCAAGGTCATGATCTTCAATACATCTCGAGCCATCATGCGTCAGGAGCAGTTCACATTTGCGGGGTCATCTGTTGAGATAGTTTGATCATACACTTATCTTGGGGTTATCTTCTCCGGACCGAGCTTCACTATGAGACCCGCGATGCAGGCACGCTTGAGTAGAGGGTATGCCTAATTGGCCAGGCTAGAGAGGCAGTGCTTCCGCTCGCACTTTCAGGATCCATGCACCAAGGGGTTGCTTTTTGACTCCTTGGCTCGCCCAGCGGGGATGTACGGTAGCCCTTGTTGGGGGCCAGACTTGTCGGATACAGAGTGGGCCCGTGTGAAGTGGCTACAGGTTCTCATGTTATCACGGATGATTCGTGGTAAGTCATCCGTTCTTCACCAGATCATTCAGGCTGAGTTTGGGTCACCCTCTTTACAGCTAGATGCTGCATTTCGGGTCATCACATATCTGTACGGAATTAGGGAATATGGGGATTATACCTCGGGGCATAGCAGGCTACCATGGATAGCTCTATCCTCTTCTATGGCACTTGTAGCAGGAGGAGATCAGAGGTACTAGTATGCACGTACAGAGAGATGGTTTGAGCGACTGGGGCTCCACATGGATAGACTAGCTTTCTTCCAGTATATCATGGATGCTCCGTTCTCTCCCCTCTTATCACACGAGGTCAACCAGGTTATCCGCGACGATCTACTATAGCCACACACTTTTCGGACCTGGTTGGAACCGAGTGAACTCCCAGTGAAGCTTAGCTTCTACAGAGATCACTTCTTACATATTACAGCGGAGGGTTTCATTGACCCACCAGGATACATACAGATTCACCTACCCACTCGCTGAGGATCTCTCTTGGGCAATTCCGGGTCTCTTCACACAGACTTTGCATCGAGAGCGGCAGAGCAGAGCGACTACCCAGGGAGTGGCGCATATCCACACTGTGTGACATACAGGAGGTTGAGACAGAGGAGCATTTCATCTTTAGGTGTCTTGTGTACTATGAGATCCGAGGACGTTTCCACTGCCTCTTCAGGGATAGTTATGGGATTTTAGCCCGTTTCCTCTCCTACATAGACCAGCGGTGTTTGGTAGGTTTCATTCATGAAGCACTAAGACACTAAGAGAGGATACTCCGAGCACAGAGACAGGAGCAAACTTCTTCCTCGGTTGATCCCTCTCAGAGCTCTATCACGGAGTTCTTTCAGCTAGATCACATGGACCCCAACGAGACGAGGCCTCGACATGACCGTGACCCGGAGCCCGTGACCCGATTGCTCAGACAGAGGGTCGACACAGATCACACTTGGAGACATCCCCTCCTTGTTTAGAGTCGGAGCCCGATCGACGGGGGTCACAGTAGCCCTGGTTAGACGCAGAGCTACGACCAGGAGACGTGCCAGGACCGCACCTCTGAGTGGTCGACAGCACTCTATTGCCAACTTCATGCCTCCACTGCCTCATCCATCCTGATATCTTGCTGTTGTTGGGGATGATGATGATATTGATGATGATGCTGAGATTGATATATAGTCGACCATCGACATGATTATGTTGTACTTAGGATTTAGTACTGCCATTCTGCATTTTTGCATTTTTGCATTGGTATGGATGCTCGTTTAGTAGCTCCACTACCACAGCTCGTTGTATCAAGATTTTCACAGTCTCATAGACCCATCGGTCTTCCGAAGACTTTAATAAACTTTCTTTCTTTCTTTCTTTCTCCCACTGCTATTTATTGCTTGAGTCTTGAACCTTTAATGCCTGGGTTGACATGACTTCGTTTCTGCACATGACATGTTTCCTTAGGATTGGGACTTGCTTATGTCTAGCTCTCCCACCCTTTGAGAAGGAGGAGATGTATGCAAGTATCAGGGAGGAGGGATGCAGTGTTATCTGCTTTTCCCATTCAGAGAAGATATAGAAAGAAGATACTTTAGAGCAATGCATGACCTTCCAATACAAGGAAGAAGGTTTTCTTTCATACCATACCATATGAACTCCAACATTTGTAAAGTGGTCTACATGTGAGCCTGTGTGGGCTGAGATTGAGTCCCAAGACACTATGTAGAACTCCTCAACCTAGGTGTTGGATCTGAATATGCCCTGCATTAACAAGCAATCAGGTCTCAATTTGAATCGCTTGGGCCAAATTTTGAGTTCTTCTTCTAGTATATTTTACAGTCAGATCAATAGAGTATTTACTTGGAACTCACTTGGCAGTGTTAATTGACTGCTTTCTGAATGTAGTCATTCAAATATATTTTCCCTGTTCTTGGGGGGAATTTGACTGTCGCGTAGTGATTTCAGCACATTATTTTCTGTTTTCTTCTCACTTCTCTTGTTTTCACGCTGCCCGCTAATTTACCATTTTTGAGGTCCATTGAACATCGACTCTTGAAGTTGTCTATGACATGTCAGAATAGATACCATTGTTTCATTCACCATTGCATGCTGCACCATTCCCTGCAGTTTGCACAAGCTCTTTCAATTCCATCTTCAGTTCTAAAAAAATCGATGCTGATGTGTACCTTGTTAGCACGAGCATTGGTTGGAAGTGCAGTTTGATGAAGATGGTACAGGAGCTTTCAATCAAATGATCTGAATTTTCAAAACCTTTCCAAGGATGAAATGGGCTGCCATTGTACGTTTAACCTTTGATGCCCATTATTTCTGAGATTTTACACAATAATCACAAACCTTTCAGTGGAGAAGCCTCAGCCGAAGGTGCAATTGGCCTGGTCAATGGTAGCTCTTTATGTTGGCATTCTGGATAATAATTGATGCCATAAGGGCCTGCAATATTGTTGTTTATAATGTGGCTCCATTTTATGGATATAGCTAGAAGAGTCTTTATTTGAAGCTAAAGGAATCATATTGTTAGATGGGCATAGGAAGCTTTGAATATTTTAGGTTTCTGACTGTCTCTCCTTTGATAAATTCATGCCCAGGTCAAAAGGAGAAGCTCAAGCAATGTTTTTACGTCATGAGGGATTCATGGGGGCATTAGGTGCTTTTTTGAGTTATGACAAGCACGGATTAGCAAATCTCACAGCCCATCAATTTGTTGAGAGGTTTCCTATGGGGGCACCCTATGCTGGAGGAGAAATCCAAGGCCCACTTATTCGAGATCTTAACGAAAAGGTGAGATCTTTTGACATTTTTTTGCCAGTAACCACAAAGCATATTTTGGGTTTCTATTTCATAAAATATCCTGAAAGTAACAAAAATAAGCAAGGCAAGAAATGAGTGTAAATAGCATCAACAAGGACCTTGCATGATTGCTCTTTGAGATTAAAACAAAGGATGCAAATTACAGTATTGTGAATGCTGCCTAGAAACAGACCGGTGTCATAGTGAGCATCTTTCTCTTGCTAAATGTAGTCTTTCTCTCTCTCTAACTGCAAATTTTATTGATGGAGCATTTTACCAATCCCTTGAAGTCTTTGTTCTAGAGGCACATGTGCACATGCACGTGCACGCGCATGCACGGGCACAGAGAGAGAGAGAGAGAGAGAGAGAGAGAGAGAGATGTATTAATGTCCCTGGGAGGCCTCGCGGGCCTATGGGACAAAGTGCACAAAAAGGAAAACTCATACAAGCCTCAAGGGGCTGGAGCAAAGGGTCCTTGCTGAGTACTAATCCATGCTAGCAAAATCATAATCAACCAAATGTCAACTGAATCAGCCGAATCAAATCAATCTATCAAGTACTGAATTAGGTCAATCTTGAAATTGGGACTCAGAAGCCGAAGCCCGGCACAGTGATGGCTCTTTGGTAAGCCGTGAAGATATCTGGTATTTGCGTCTGTCGGGCTGTCTCACGTTGTGGCGGGTGTGTGGTCTTCTCGATCTTTGAACTGTCTAGGCTATGTCTAGAGTGCCCCTTGTCTATGTCGGTCCCCCCTGAGGAACGTTGTGATAGGTCAGACCTCAATAGAATGTGCTCTTGGCACTCTGCCTCGTGAGAGGTCTCTGCGTCCCTCTCTCGGCGACACCATGTTAGCTCTCTCTGCTGATCCAGGCTGCCCTCGTGTCAGCTAGCTCCTCCTACTCCACTCCACTGTGACCTGGGGCTGACTCAAATGTGTAGAAGTCTGTGAAGTGTCACAGTGCCCGGTCAGCCTCTATGTCCTGTGGTCTACCCCCCTCCTGCGGCTCTCTAATCTGTCGCAGTAATGTCTCCCAGTGCTAGTGCATCTCCATTAGATAAAGCCCAATGTAGACCTGGTCGTGGAAATGGATCAGTCATGATAGTGGACCGAAGCCACTCCCCTGAGGTAGAGATAATGGTAGCGCCTTCGGATCTCCCCTGATACAATGAGCTGTGGTAGTGGAGCTACTAAACGAGCATCCATACCAATGCAGAATGCAAAAAAGCAAAATGGTAGTACTAAATCCTAAGTACAACATAGTCATATCTCGATTATATATATCAATCAATCAATCTCAGCATCATCGTCGACACCATCATAACCATCATCATCATCATCAGCATCAGCAGGACATCAAGATGGATGAGGCTGTGGAAGTGGAGGCATGAGGTCAGCAATTGAGTGGTGACGCCCTCCCAAGGGTGCAATCCTGGTATGTCTCCTGGTTATAGCTCTGTGTCTAACCAGGGCCAGTGTGACTCCTATCGGTCGGGCTCCAATCCTAAACAAGGAGGGAATGTCCCCAAGTATGATCTGTGAGTCAATCCTCTGTCTAAGTTGTCAGGTCACAGGCTCCGGGTCACGGTCACGTCGAGGTCTCGCCTCGTGGGGGTCTAGGTGATCTGGCTGAAAGAACTTTGTGATAGAGCTCTGAGAGGTATCAATCGGGGGAGAAGTCTGCTCTTGTCTTCGTGCTTGGAGCACTTCATGAAGGAAACCAGCCAAACATCGCTGGTTTGGTTAGGAGAGGAAATGGGCCAAAATCCCATAATTGTCTCTGAAGAGGAAGTAGAAACGCCCTTGGATCTCATAGTAAATAGGACATCTGAATATGAAATGCTCCTCTGTCTCAACCTCCTGCATGTCACATAGTGTGCATATGCGCCTCTCCCTGGGTAACCGCTCTACTTTGCTACTCTCGATACGAAGTCTGTGTGAAGAGACCCGGAACTGCCCAAGAGAGATCCTTAGCGAGTGGGGTAGGTGAATCTGCGTGTATCCTGGTGGATCAATGAAACCCTCCGCTGTGATATGTAAGAAGTGATCTTTGTAGAAGCCCAGCTTCATTGGAAGGTCACTCGGGCCCAACCAAGTCCAGAATGTGTGTAGCTGTAGTAGATCCTCCTGGATAACCTGGTTGACCTCGTGTGATAGGAGGGGAGAGAAAGGAGCATCCATGCTAAGTCTTACACTCATCATCGTACCAGCTATTACACGATACGGTCCCAGGTGGTGGTGGGCGGGTGGTGTGGGGGAAGGCGTGAAGAGCGGCCTCGTGAAGTGAGCGAGTGACTAGGGCAGGACGATCCTCTAATAGGGGTATAAAGTCAATGTATGCGAGAAGTATGTACAGATGGCCAGAGTAAGTAGGTGAGTGATCGTGATCGTGTACAGATGGCCAGAGTAAGTAGGTGGAGTAAGAACTCAGCGGGGTAGAAAGTGTTATGCGGCGGGGGGTAGAAATGCTAAAGAAAAGATATGTATGATCAGCCCCTAGAGGGAGAGGTGCTACGATAAAGTTAGTGATGCGAGATGTGAAGGCAGGGGATCCCATGATGTAGTCCACAACACTGGAGCCGCGCCCATGTGGGAAGCAAGTGAAGCCACCTGAAGCAGGCGATCTATCAAGACCATTATAGATAATGAGATCATGCATCCTGCCGAGGTCTAATAGGGCCTGCCCATAAGATGTGAGCGGTCCTCGTCTGTCAGCCAAAACCCGTAGCATACCTGCCGCCTCAAGGTCAATGTCTGGAATAGAGTGGAATCATCTTTGAAGTCGAGGAGTGGTGCCTGACGAGCGCTTGTCCTCGGGTTGAAGTCCCTAGCTAGGAGGACTTCCCCGTGGCTAGAGAAGTCAACAATGGACTAGCAAATGGTGATGTCTCATCCTCCCCTCGAATATCTTTGGCAAAGCGGGAGGTCTTGGGGGGAAGTAGCAAACTACAATTCCACTGAGATGGCCCCCACAAGTGTGGATGTGTAAAGGACTACTACTCCTGACCCTTGAACCCCTCTTGTATCCCTGTCTCGTCTTTCAAGGCAGACTCCCATGTATACCCGGTGACTACTGGTAGTGGGCGCTTTGGGCTCTGATGTGTCTCTGTGTAAAAGACTATGTCGTTACCTGTATAGGATTTTGAGAAGTTCCCTGGTTCTGACCATGAGGTACCATTACAGTTCCAGATGGTTACATGATAGAGTCTCGGATGTCTGGGTCTCATAGACCCCACCTCCCTGTGCGGGAGGAGAGGTGGGTGTCTGACGGGGGCCTGTAAGGAGTCGTCTGTCTCGTACTACAACCCACTTCCCCTCCTTGCGGGCTTGATCCTGCTGCTGCAACAGAAAACGCCTCTCCTCAACCTGTAGTGGAGTGAGGTCCTCATCCATGGAGATCACTGGTTGGTCCTGTAAGGCTAACCTGTGACATAAAGCCGAAAGTCGTGCCTGGACGTCATGGAACCGTATGATAAGGGGCTACTCTCGGTTGGGGTCCCTCCCAACCCGCCATGCTCTCTCAATCCTGTGCTCAGTCGCCCCTAGGGTTGTGGTCACGAAGGCCTGCGCATCTACCATCGTTGTAGCTCCCATGTACTCTGATGTTGAGAGCCTTGCTGGCTCTCTGCTGCTGCTCCAGGAGGGTAGCTGCATGTTCCCGTTTGGCTACGTCGACCCATCTGGACGTCTCCTCGATGGCAGATTGCATGCTCGCAATCTGTGCCTCCACAACTGGGGTGCTCCCTGGGACTGTACGTATAGCAGTGACCTTCTGTCGGAGCTGTGAGATCTCTTGTCTGAGCCCCTGAATAAGGTCAGCCTGGTCTCGGATAGCCTGAGATCGCTCCTGTATGAGATGTGCCTACTCCTGGGTGAAGCGTGTCTCCTCCTGTGCAAAGCGTGATAGCTCCCTCTCGCGCTCTCGGATGCTATGGATCTCCGTCAACAAGTACTTCCAAGCCTTTGATGGGTCAGCTCATCCGTGCTCCAACGGAAATTGAAAGGACTGTGCCTTGGAAGTGTGAGGATCAGATTGGAGGCTAGGTGATGATTGGGTGAGATGGGTGCGGTATGGAGACGATAGTGGTCTGGAGGAGACGATCCCGACAGGGTATGGGAGTGTGTGCTGACTGAGAGGCAGAGGGGAGAAGAAGGTCGAGTAGTGCGAAACAGTGTATGACCCCTCCAAAGTAGGTGTCATAATCGGAGAGAGAACTGTAGCGGGAGAGGAAGGGAAAGATGGGAGAGATGGTGTCGGTGGCAACCCCTCTATCCTAGGGGAGGGTGGAGCAATCGATGTCATGGGTAGGGGTATATCAGAGCCGGTAGCTATAACTATAGAGGTTGTGGACAGAAGTGGAGCTGAAACTGGAACTAGAGCTGATGCTAAAGCTGAAGCTGAGACTGGCGCTGAGGTTGAGGATGAGGACGTAGCTGAGATTGAACTTGAAACCAAAACTGATGCTGAAGCTGCGACTGAAGCTGAGGCTGAGGTGGGTCTTGCCTTTGCTTTGCTGTCCACTGCGATTGTAGCGTGTGTTCACATCTTCGAGTTTCAGTTGTGTTTGCTTCTTGGCTTTGTTATCATCTTTCTTGGTGGCTTTATCCGCATCCTTGCCACCTTTCCCCATTTCGTAGGCAGACCCGCGTTCGGTGTAGGACTTAGTCTTTTTGCAAGAGCGGGAGCATGTACCGCCCCCTCATGACGAGAGAACCCCCAGGGGGTTGAAACGAGGTTGTAAGTCGGGGTGGGGGAGGGGCTGTAGGGGAGGGTGGGATGTAGACGGGGAGGGCTTGGGGGGGGGGGGGGGGGGTCAAAGGGGAGGAGGCAGCGGGCGGAGGAGGGAGCTACATGGAAGAGGCACCACGGGGCTGCAGAGTGGAGCAGGACGGAGCAACGAGGGAGAGGAGAGCAATGAACAGTAAAGGCGGAGCAGCGAGAGAGAGAGAGAGAGAGAGAGAGAGAGAGAAGGAAAAAATTTTTATTAGAGTCTTTGGAAGACCGATGGGTCTATGAGATTGAAAGAAAACTTGATACAAATCACAGTAAGGGTGGAGCTACTAAACGAGCATCATCATCTGTGTTGAATCCTAAGTCTGATCATACATAATCAAATACATCTGAGTGTGACAATGAAAAGAAAAAAGATTGGAGCGGGATGGAATCCTCCGTATGTCATGTCGACCTGGCTGGTGCATAGCCGGTGATGGGACGCTGGCGTCCGTCAAGGGGTGCTATGCGTCTCGGTCTCTTGGACGAGGCTCGACGCAAGACCAGAGCCACCATGACTCCCGTGGGACGTATCCTGGGTCTAAACAATGATGGGAGGTCCCCCAGAGTGGCCTGTGTGTCCCCTCGAAGTCTCGTGTGTCGTGCTGCAGTCGTCGAGTCGGGGTCTCTGTCACGCATGCGGCTAGAAACTTTTTTTTTGCCGAAAAAACAGTGCTAATTATATTACTTCGAGAACAAGATACAAGAGGTCAGCTTATAGCTGACGGGCTGCGTTCACAAACCGGACGCAGCCCAAAAGGTAGCATAATAGATCATACTCTCACGGAGGGATATGCTGAGTGTGAATGAACAGCCATCGGGGTGGTGAGTAGTGCCACCGAAGGCCCTGCGTAGTCTGCTCGAAGAAGAGGCACTGTGTGGCCCAAGCCTGGAGGAAGCGTCTCCGCTTCTCCTGACCGGCCCGGGAGTCTCCCTGAATCTGGTCCCACTGGCCTCTGAGGGTATGAATAATCTCACTCCAAATCTCCGCCATGATCTGGGCAGTCGATAAGGAGGTGCCACCGAGGATCTGCGCGCAGCGCGAGGTCCAGATGTGCCATCCTGTAATGCTGCTGATAATCTCCCAGACTGGCTGCCTCTCCCGAACTCCTGTATCAGCCTCTGCTAGGTGCTGTGGGATACCCTCGAGCGGCCCCCACGTCCCCTGTGTGATAAGGAAAGTGGGGTCCTGCTGGCATGCCTCGAACAAGTGATGAAGACCAGGTGCGGTGCTGCACCAACAGAACGCGCCCCAAGTGATCACTCCTAGCTCTGGTGCTGCACGAGCAAGAAGCCCGAAAGTCCACCTCCACACTTCCTGGGCGCGCGTGCAGCTCCACAGGCAGTGTTTTGGTGACTCCTCATCCGCATGGCAAATCTGACAGCAACCGTCCTTGCCTATCTGCCTCAACCAGCTCCCCACTGGAAGACCTTTGTGGGTAAGAAGCCACAGGAAGTATGAGATCTTCCGCGGCCGCCAGCTCTCCCACAAGGCCTTCCAGAATGCCTGCAAAAAGAACCTGGAAATACCCTGTGCGTACCAGCTAGGACGCTGGGTGGGGGGCGGCTCTGCATCCTCCCGAGAACTCGCCTGCCCAGAGTCGTGCTGTAAGCGAAGAAGGAAGTCGGCCCCTGTCCTGTCACAATCTCTGGCCACCACCACTCTCCTGGGTCCCACTCAAGTTCTGACAAGGCCCGCCCCTCCCAGAGCCAAAGACGCCAAAGCTGCAGCTGGTCCTGCTCGATACTAGGGTCGGTATGCCAGACCTTCCCCAGAAGGCCTACGACCCTAACCCTCTGCCACGGGAGTAGGGGGTCGATGAGCGCATCCTCTCTCCTGAGTCGTCCATCCCCTGAAACCGCGAAGAAGGCGATAGAGGAGTCATCCAAACGTCCTGCGACCACCAGTGGGATGCCACGGGGGGTGAACTGTCCCAGCCAGTGGGTGTCTCCAGGCATGAGGACCTGAGGCTCAGGTGGAGCCAACCAAGCGGCTGGGATCGCACCGTCGATCTCCGTGCGTCTCGCCTGGACTCCGCGTGCACCTCCAGCTGCGTCTGCAAGATCGGCCATCTCCAGATGTCTGTACGTATCCCTCCAAACTCGAAGGGACCGGGCTGGCCCCCTCATCCAGCCGTCCCACCTGATATGTGATCTCTCCCCCAACTGAAGGCCCTCGGCGTCTCTGACCTGCCCATTCCAGACGAGCGGCTGGTGATCGATCTCCTCCTGACAGCTGGGCTGGGACTGAATGAGACTGAGACGGAGCCGCCTCCAAACCATGAGGAGGCTATGAACGAGTGGGGAGCGGGGCTGAGTGAGCGGGGCGGAAGTGAAGATCCACCTGAAGGACGGTAGCCACTCTCCACCTCGGCGCGGGACACAAGAGCCGACTCCCTGCTGAAGTAACATCTTCCACGTCTGCCCCCCTGGGGTCAAACCGCGGATGATAAGCTTGCCTAACAAGGCCTGACTCTGAAGCTCTGGATCAATGACCCCCAGACCACCCTCAGCCTGCGGAAGAATGACTGTCTGCCAAGCAACCCTGGCTCTGGTATCTCTATGCCCATCCTCCCCAGACCAAAGAAAGTTCCGAACCAACCTCCTGAGCTGTGCCACGCTGGATCTCGAGAAGCACCAACAGGAAGCCACATACCAAGCCGTGGCTAGAAGGACCTGGTTAACTACCAAAGCACGACCTGCAAGGGAAAGCTTAGCAGTGCTCCAGAAAGCCACGGATGGAATCTAGCACCGGGAGAAACTGCTGAGCTGGCGTAATGTCTAGGCCAACCTGGAAGCCAAGGTATCTAGCTGTCTGTCCACGTGGAATCCATCTGAAGCCCAGAAATCGCCCCCACTGAGAACACGCCCCCGGGTCTGTGAGAAAACCAACTGATTTGTTCCAGTTGATTTTCGCACCAGCGGCCGAGCAGAAAACCTCCAGGGCCATCCGCACCCTCTCTAGCATCCTCTCATCGTCCTGGACATAAAGGGCTGTATCATCTGCGTACTCTGAGTCCAGAAGCTCCGTGTCCTCCCGGAGTGGAAGGCGAACACCCCTGAGCCCTGTGGACCTCGCCCGAAGGTAGTAAGTCATGGCCTCGGCGAAGAAGAGAAACAGATAAGGAGCCAGGGGACAGCCCTGACGTACTGATCTCTCCAAGCTGAATCGCTCACCCATCCTGCCTCCAATGATGACTCTGCTGGACGCTGTCCTGTACAAAGCTGAGATACCCTGAATCCAGCCTGCCGGGAAACCTAGCCGCTCCAGAGTCCCCTCCAAAAAGGACCAATCCACGCGATCGTAGGCCTTCTCGAAGTCGAGAAGTAAAATGGCAAGGTGTGATCCGCTGTACTGAGCCCACTCCGCCGCCTCTGAAAAGGTGAAGACATTATCCAGGATACTGCGATCCTGGACAAAGCCTGTCTGAGTGTCATGGACGAGGTCTGGAAGTAGAGGTCGAACTCTGGCACTGATCATCTTGGCGAGGATTTTGTAGGCAGTGGTAAGGAGAGTGATCGGACGCCACTGGCGGATCTCCTGTCTATCTCCTCCCTTCGGGATGAGGCAAATCAGTCCCGAGGAAAGGCTCTCTGGCATCTGACCGCTGCTGAAAATCCCCTGCAGAGCTGCAAGGAGGGGCTGATGGATCTGGTCCCAGAAGGAGGTGAAGAAAGCTCGGGATAGCCCATCCTCACCTGGGCATTTCTGCCCATCAATGGCCATCAAGGCCTCCAACATCTCGTCCGAGGTGAACGGCGCCAACAACGTCGCCTGCATGCTAGGCTGGACAAGGGATGGAATGTGCCTCCACACCTCCTCACGGTCACGACTAGCACGAGGGGCAAGTGGCTCCTGCTGGAAGAGGGTCCTGTAGAAGTCAGTGGCCAACCCCAGGACCTCCCCCGGGTCCGTAACAATGTGACCATCCGCTGTCCTGAGACTCCGTAGCTGATCCCCTGCAGCTCTCTGGCCGTGTGTCCTGAAGAACTCCCTGCACATCCGGTCACCCTTCCGGGCCCAGAAGGAGAGAGAGGCGTGATAGGAGAACTCGGAGCGACGCTGGAGGGTCTCCTCCAAGAGGGCTCTGGCTCGAAGGGCCTGGATCCGAAGCTCCTCCGAGCCCGGGGAAGACTGCTGAAGTCGCTGAATGGAGGCGAGGTCCCTCCGAAGAGCTCTCTCTCTGCCCCACCAATCCTGTCGAACCTGTAGGGCTGCGAGCTGGCAGATCTGGCTGGACTCCTGCAGAGCCTGCGCGACCGAGTCTACCAGATCCACGCCCTCCCCCCAGTCTCTGTCCCAAAGACTGCAAATGCTGCTACGGACGTCCACCCTCGAGAAGATGGAATCGGGAATCCTGCATGATCGGGGGGGGAGAGTCTGGGCTGCCGAATCTAATGAGAGGAGCACAGGCGCATGGTCGGAGAGTGTCGTCCCTGGAACAATGCCCGCCTGGCCACCTCTGCTGATGGCCCAATCACTGACATAAAACCTATCAAGCCGCTCCAGGAGTCTACCTCCTTCCCTGCGGAAGCCCCAAGAGAAGTCCAGGCTCCCGTGCCAACGCCGGAAGGACGGGTCTCTCCAACTGTCCCTCCCTCCTGTCGCGAAGATGAAAGAGTCCCAAGCTGACTGCTCTGCCTGAGCCATACCTGTGAACTCCGGATCTCTACCCTGCTGGTCCTCCAAGGTCTCCAGGTTGTTGAAGTCTCCTCCAACAATCCAGGAATCCATGTCTGGAAGAATCCCTGTAAGTGTCCTCCAGAAGGTGGCTCTGCAACGGAGGTCTGTGGGAGCATAAATGTTGAGGATTCCTATCGTGGATCCCTCCAAATTCAGGCCTACCCAAAGGGCTCGGCCTGGGATCAACGTGCCGTGACCGAAAACTATCTGAGCTAACTGCTCGCACACGGAGGTACAGACCCCCCCGCTCCTCCCCTGTGCGCCGATCGAAGGTACCCAATAAGTGTAGGAGCGTCCAGGGAGAACCTTCCCGCAGCTGCGGGCATGAGCCGCAGAAAGCTTGTGCTCCTGGAGCAGCAGTACATCCAATCGACCAATCACTGCAGGCTGAAGTTCCTGACGCAAAATGAGCTTCCTGGGACCACGGGTGCTCGAAGAGTGAAACCCGTTCACATTCCAGGATACGAGGTGTAGGCTCATGGAGAGGGATGGGGGGCTGCGAACAGCTGTCTGCTCGCAGTCGAAGTCGAAGAAGAATCAGACATATCGGAGTGGAGGCGCTGCCGCTTGTGAGAAGGTTTGGAGGGGGAGACGGGGTCGTCCTGCCCGTTCTTCAACACCTTCAGCAATGGCGAGAGGCCTCTAGTGCCATGAGCAAATGCTTTCTCGAGCCAGCTCGAGATCTCTGAAGTGGTCATCCCGTAGAAGGTTCGGAGTTTCTGTTGGGACCAAGCTCTGACATCCTGGGGAAGAGGCCATGCCAGGGGGGGTCTGAGGATCACGATCAATCGGAAACGTTTGGCAGCGCAACGCCACCGCAAGCGCACATCGCCCTCGGACCACTGAGTCTCGAGGAGCTGCCCACCGGACGGGCCTATCCAGGAGCAAATCTGGGCGTGTGTCTGCTCTCTGAGAGCCTCCCACACCGAGTCGTCTGTCCAGGTCTCGGTGCCATCGCTGAGGAACGTGAAGGCGAAGCTAGGGCCATCCCTGGGAGCCAAGGCAGCAATCTTCCCATCCGCCCCTTTGCGGAGCATGAAGATACTAATGTCGAGACAAGCCGGGAAGGTCCCAAGGTCGGCCACATCCAGGTAGTCCCAGGGGCCAGATCTGTAAAAGTCTCGAGGGAGCTCTCTCTCCTGGAGCTGAGACCCAGCTGAGTCTGCCACTGAGGGGCTAGCGGGAAGGGAAACCTGCTCCACTGGTAGTACAGACTCCGGGTGTCCTACAAGCGGGGGGGGAGGGGGAGGAGGCTGCGGGATAGGCGACTCGGGCTCCACGGAGGCGACTGGCGGAGAAGGTGGAACGGAGGCTGCACTCGGCTGGGAAGGCGACGGTGCAGCTAACTCTGTAGGAGGGGCGAGGGGAGCAGGGGGGGGAGGGGGATGGGGATGCATCTGGAACTGGGGCTGAGGGGGAGGGGGAGGGGGAGGGGACTGAGGGAAAGGAGGCGGGGGCTGAAACTGCGGGGCGGGCGAAGGGGGGGGAAACTGGGGAGAAGGCGGGGGGGTGGGAGAGAGGAGGATCTGAGGCTGTGGAGGGCGGGCTGCCGTCGAAGAAGAAGCTCTCCCAGGTCCCTGGGGCATCTGCCTGTCAGGTCTCTGGAGTGCTGCTGCAGGAAGGGTGACCTCTGCCTCCTTGCCTTTATCCGAGATCTTCTTATTCTTTCCTCTTTTCCTTCGAACCTCGGTCCAACCGCCCACTACCTCTGGCCCAGGCTCCGACTGCCTCGGCTCCTCCTGACGTGGCTGTTCGGGGGGGGGAGGTGGGGGCGGAGGGGGCGAGGGCGGGGAGGGTCGAGACGAGCTGGCAAAGCGTGGACAAGCAGCCGCCAAGTGCCCAAAGCCATGGCACCGCAGGCACTGACCTGGCTGTCCGGTGACTATCATGCTCTGGGTGATACTGCCGGCACCTGTCACGATCTCGATCAATGCAGGGAGAGTCGCAGGGTCCGCCACAGCCACACGGACTCGGGGAGCTCCTGCCGTGGTCACCGCGTCGGCAAAGGTGTCGTGCATAACCCAGCCAAAATGGGAGCCCAAGTCCCTGACAATTGGCCGCAGCTCAGTAGCAAGCCCTGGAAAAACTAGTGTCACTGGGTGGCGAGGTATATGGAACCGAGTATCGAAATCCGCTGCGCTGAAACCATGGTACCACGGGACTATCATGATGATCTTCCCATCCACCGATGTGGGGGAACCGGCAATCAGATTGCTCGCAGCTTTCTCACTGGAGAGTTTGAGCCAGAAGATGCCCCTTCCCATAAGGGCCACCTCCTCAATGTGGCCATCCTCTAGCAAGAGAGTGGACTGGAGCCAGTCCCTGATGGTAGACCTGGAGGGGGAGTGTCCAATGACTCTACCGTAAACAGAGGTACGAGCAAAGTCACTGGCTACCGCCTGAACACGGGATGATTGTTGCTCTGTCAGGATAACGCGGTAGGCATCTGGAGAGGGAGGGTCCGACTGGGCCTCCGGATCCGGGCTGGGGGCCGCCATACCGCCAAGACTAACTGCAAGCTTCCGATGAAGAAAAACAGGCTGCCACCCAAGAAGGGGATGAAGCGGCGGTGGAGCCTGGGGGTGAGGCGGGCGAGGCGAAATGAAGGGTCGGAGGGGTCGAAGCTGAGGGCGGGGCGAAGGCTGCGGGGTGCGGGGAGTACGGAAGGGGGCGAGAGGGCGGGGGGGGGGTGAAGTTGGAATGGCGGGGTGGAGGGGTGAAGCGGGGGGGCGAGGGGAGCGGAATGAGGCGGAGGCGGGTGAAGCGAGGGGGTGAAGGAGCAGCGAGGGGGCGGGTTGGAGCGGGGTGGATGGCGAGGGAGCAGCGAGGGGCGGAATGGCGGAGGCGGGGCGAGGGCGAGGCGGGCTGGAGAGAGAGAGAGAGAGAGAGAGAGAGAGAGAGAGAGAGAGAGAAAACGAGGCGAGGCGACGCGGGATGGAGCGGAGGGGGCGGTTAGAGCGGCGGCGAGGGGAGGGTTAGAGCGGGGGCGAGGGGCGGGTTGGAGCGAGGGGGCGGGATGGAGCGGAGGTAAGGGGGCGGGATGGAGCGAGGGGGCGGATTGGAGCGAGGGGGCGAGGGACGAGGGGCGGGTTGGAGCGAGGGGGCGGGTTGGAGCGAGGGGGCGAGGGGCGGGTTGGAGCGAGGGGGCGGGATGGAGCGGAGGCAAGGGGGCGGGATGGAGCGAGGGGTGGGATGGAGCGAGGGGCGGCTGGAGCGGAGGTGAGGCGAGGGGTAGCGGGAGGGGTGGAGGTGGTCGCGGCGAGGGGGGGGGGGGGAGCGAGGGGGGAGGTAGGGGCTAACGGCGAGGGGGGGAGGGGAAGCTCGCAGGAGCGGAATCGCTTCTCCCAAGTACTAGATGTATTTCCACATGCGGCTAGAAACTGGACGATCAATGTCACTCGATGGGAAGAACTTTGTGATCTTGCTCTGAGAGGTGTCTGATGATGTGGCCAAGCCCCATCGCCTGACTAAGTACTCTCTATGTCGGACCCCCTCGTGAATGAAGGTTGCGAGGCATCTCTCATCTGGGTAGGCGAGGAATCTGGAAAGGAGCCCGGAGCCGTCTTTGAAGCGACAGTGGTAGCGACCTCGGATCTGGTAGTACACTGGGCACCTGAAGATAAAATGCTTCTTCGACTCAACCTCCTGACAGTCGCACAATATGCATATGCGTCGCTCCCTGGGGATCCCCTCTGCTCTGTCGCTCTCTATGGGGAGACGGTGTGATGATACCCGAAATTGTCTGATGGAGATCCGTAGTGAGTGAGGCATATGAAGCTCAATGTACCCCGGTGGTGTGATGAATCCCTCCTCCGAAATACGAAGACAGTAATCTTTATAGAAACTCAGCTTCATTGGAAGCTACCTCGGCTCCAACCAGGTCCTAAGGTGTGTAGCTGAAGATCCTCTCGAATGACCTGGTTGGTGTGTGGCCTGATCGGGATGGTGGGTGGGAGTACCGGAGGGGCATCTAAACTGTACTGAAAGGGAGCTATCCTATCGATGTGGAACCCTAGTCCATGCATACCAACATCGCTCGTCTCTTCGAAGCCCTCTGCTTCTGCTCTTGTATGGCAGCTGAAACGGTTGCCTTTGCGGGCTTCCATTTTGCCGCGCCCACCGACCTAGTCGTCCCTGCTATAGCCGACTGTATCATGGCTATCTATGCCTCCATCTCTGTGACTCCGGTCCCTCCAAGTGCTGCTCTCAGTGTCCCGAGCTCCTCTCGAAGCTGTGTGATGTCGTATTTGAGCCCCTGGATAAGGGTGCCCTGCTCGTGTATAATGCGGGCCTGCTCCTGGGTGTATCAGGCTTGTTCCTGAGTGTAATGTGTCAACTCTGCTTGACGGGCCGGATGCTGTGTATCTCAGCTAGTAGGGGGTCCCAAGCATCTGGTGGGGGCCTAAGAATTCCTGGTCCAGGTGGGAACGGGATCTCGAGAGGGGTTGGAATGAAGGTGGGCTGCTGAGGTTGTACTGAGGGTGGGGACAGCGTGATCTGGGGGGGGAGTGGTATGTAGGAGTAGCGAGGCCGGACGAGGTGGTGAAGGGTGGCTGACTGAGAGGTAAAGATGATACGAGGGAAAAGTATTGTGGAGCCCTGGCTGGTGGGGCTAGTGGTGAGGCTATTGGAGAGGAAACCTGTGATGATGATGCAGGAGAGGGGGAGGAGAGAGGTGGCGTAGATGATGAGGCGGGTGATGGTGGTGAAATAGTGGTGGTAACCATAGAGGTCAAGGATGTGGTGAGTGGCATGGGCTTCGGGTGGGCCCCTTTCTTTTGGGATGCGGTGCTGTCCGTTGTCAAACCACTCTGGTTGCTGCGTTTGTTGAAGTCCTCCAGACGGAGTTGCTTTTGTGTTTTCCCCTTGTCACCATTCCCCTTCGCCATCTCCTTGCGTATGTAAATTTGGACCGAAGGGTCTCCCGCCTAGTCCCTTGTCCTCATTCTCCTTTGCCATTCATTGTGGGGGAGGCAGGGCGGAGAGGTAGAGTGGAAAGAAAGAGAGAAAGAAATTTTATTAGAGTCTTCAGAAGACCGATGGGTCTATGAGGCTGAAAGAAAACCTGATACAAATCACAGTAAGGGTGGAGCTAGTGAGACGAGCATCATCACCCGTGCTGAATCCTAAGTTTGATCATACATAATTACATACATCTGGATGTAACAATGAAAAGAAAAGCCCTGGAGCGGAGTGGAATCCTCCGTATGTCATGTCGCCTTGGTTGGTGCATAGCCGGTGATGGAACGCTGGTGCTCGTTAAGGGGTGCCGTGCGTCTCGGTCTCCTGGACGAGGCTCGACGCAAGATCAGAACCACCGTGACTCCCATGGGATGTATCCCGGGTCTAAACAATGATGGGAGGTCCCCCAGAGTGATCTGTGTGTCCCCTTGATGTGTCGTGTGTCGTGCTGCGGTCGTCGGGTCGGGGTCTCTGTCACGTCTGCGGCTAGAGACTGGACGATCAATGTCACTCGATGGGAAGAAGTTTGTGATCCTGCTCTGAGAGGTGTCTGATGATGTGGCTAAGCCTCGTCGGCTGAGTAAGTACTCTCTGTGTCGGACCCCCTCGTGAATGAAGGCCGCGAGGCATCTCTGATCTGGGTAGGTGAGATATTTGGAAAGGAGCCCGGAGTTGTCTTTGAAGAGGCAGGGCGGAGAGGCGAGGGGCAGGGTAGAGAGGTGGAGGGACAGGGCGGAGCGCAGAGGCTACGGGAGAGGCCTACGGGAGGGAGCGGAGAGGCTACGGGAGGGGGCGGAGAGGCTAGCGGGGGAGAGGGTGGCGGGGAGGCTTGCGGAGAGGCTACGGGAGGGGGCAGAGAGGCCAGTGGGTGGGGGTGGAGGAGAGGCTACGAGAGAGTTGACGGGCTGAGCAGCTGAGCGAGGGGAAGGCTGAGCGAGCAGGGCGGTTGAGCGAGGGGGAGGTTGAGCTGAGCAAGCAGGAGGCTGAGAGGGGCGGGAGGTTGAGAGAGGGGCGGGAGGCTTTGAGAGGGGCGGGGAGGTTGAGAGGGGGGCGGGGAGGCTGAGAGAGAGAGAGAGAGAGAGAGAGAGAGAGAGAGAGAGAGAGATTTTATTAGAGTCTTTGGAAGACCGATGGGTGTATGAGACTAAAAGAAAACTTGATACAAATCACAATAAGGGTGGAGCTACTTAAAGGAGCATCATCACCCGTGCTGAATCCTAAGTCTGATCATACATAATCAAATACATCTGGATGTAACAATGAAAAGAAAAGGATTGGAGCGGAGCAAAATCCTCCGTATGTCAAATGATGGGACGCTGGCGTCTGTCAAGGGGTACTGTGCGTCTTGGTCTCTTGGACGAGGCTCGACGCAAGACCAGAGCCACCGTGACTTCCGTGGGACATATCCCGGGTCTAAACAATGATTGGAGGTCCCCTAGAGTGATCTGTGTGTCCCGTCGATGTCTTGTGTGTCGTGCTGCGGTCGTCGAGTTGGGATCTCTGTCACGTCTGCGGCTAGAGACTGGACAATCAATGACACTCCATGGGAAGAACTCTGCGATCCTACTCTGAGAGGTGTCTGATGATGTGGCCAAGCCCCGTCGCCTGAGTAAGTACTCTCTGTGTCGGACCCCCTCGTGAATGAAGGCCGCGAGGCATCTCTGACCTGGGTAGGCGAGGAATCTGCAAAGGAGCTTGGAGCCGTCTTTGGATCTCGTAGTACACTGGGCACCTGAAAATAAAATGCTCCTCTGACTCAATCTCTTGACAGTCACACAATATGCATATGCGTCGCTCCTTGGGGATCCCCTCTGCTTTGCCACTCTCTATGCGGAGACGGTGTGATGATACTCGAAACTGTCTGATGGAGATCCGTAGTGAGGCATATGAAGCTCAGTGTACCCCGGTGGTGTGATGAATCCCTCCTCCGAAATACGAAGACAGAAATCTCTATAGAAACTCAGCTTCACTGGAAGCTCCCTCGGCTCCAACCAAGTCCTAAAGGTGTGTAGCTGCAGGAGATTCTCTCGAATGACCTGGTTGGTGTGTGGCCGGATCGGGATGGTGGGTGGGAGTACCGGAGGGGCATCTAAACTGTACTGAAAAGGAGGTATCCTATCGATGTGAAACCCTAGTCTCACAAACCATCTGTGAGTCCGTGCATACCAGCATTGCTCGTCTCCCTCTGCTGCCAACCTCATGGAGGAATCGAGAGCCAACCATGGCAACCTCTGTCTCCCTGATGTGCAGTCCCCATATGATCTAACCCAGTGTAGATATGTGATGGTCTGAAAGGCTGCATCTAGTTGGAGTGGAGAAGCACCAAACTCGGCCTGAATGATGTGATGTGGTACAAACGCTTTCCCCCGGATCATCTGTGAGAGCATGAGGATCTGCAGGCGCTCCACCCGTGTCCACTCTATCTCTGACACGTTAGGCCCCCAACAACGGCTGCCATACATACTGGCTGGTCGGACGAAGGAGTCGAAGAGAAGAGCCTTGGTTCGAGGGTCCTGTAAGTGGGAGTGGAAGCATTGTCTCTCTAGCCGAGCCAGTGAGGCGTATCCCCTACTCAGTCTGGCCTGCATCGTTGGTCTCATCGTGAAGATTGGGCCGGAGAAGATGACCCCAAGTAAGTGTATGAGGATATGATCTCAACTGGTGACGCACCGAATGTGAACTGCTTCCGTTGCATGTTTGCTCGAGAGGTGTTAAAGATCATGACCTTGGTCTTGCCAAGGTTGACCTCCAAATCATGGGATAAACAAAAAGCCTGCAGTGCATCCAGGTGTCGTTGGAGCCCCTCGGGTGTGGATGACAAGAGTGCCACGTCATCTGCATAAAGAAGTAGTAGCCTCTACTTGGCATACTTGCTCTAATGGCACATGCACTACAGTATAGTCAGAGAGTCTACAAATGATCCCGGCAAGTGAGCAACCGGTCCCTCCGAACGCGGCGTATCCCATGAAAGTCTCAAGCTTATCGATGTAGACGCCAAACAAGGTTGGTGATAAGGGACAACCCTGTTTGACCCCTATGGTACTCAAGATCTCATCTGTTCAGCCTGCGCCTATCCGAACTCAGCTTGAGACTCTCTCATAAAGTGCCATGACTGCCCAGACGATCTGCTGATCAAATCCCAGTGTCTGTAGGCATGTGATGAGATGAGCTCGAGGTATTGTGTCAAAGGCTTTGCGGAAATCCACAAAGTAGCAATATACCCTCTCCTTCCGTGATCTGGCCTCCTCAATGACACTCTCGAGTGTGAGAATGTGATTCATAGTCCCATGGTCTCGCCTGAAACTTGCCTGACCCTCTACTTTGAGCCCTTTCATCTCTGCGAAGAGGCTGATTGACGCATCGAATACAGTTGCATAGATCTTGGACATCACATGTCCAATCATGATAGTCCTGTAGTTACTCGGGTCCATGGGATCCCCTGCCTTGTGGATGGGGGTGATGGTGTTGAGTGTCCAAGTGCGGGGGAAGCCAAGGCAAACAGCGTCATTGAATAGCTTTGCTACGATCGGGGCTAACGTGTCGATCCCATATGCGATAAACTCAGTGCATAGGCCCTCGTGATCCTTAGCTCGACCATTGTGCAGTTTCAATGTTGCGTCCTTGACTCCCCCTCTCGTGAACAACGTGCAAGTGGTGGGGCGAGGAGTGTGTATGAGATCTGGAGTGGGCTGGTGTGGAACATCATAAAGATGGTGTGCATACGTGTGCCAGACTCTTGTGTCGGTGAGGGGTGATGGAGACCTACCCTCAAGGAATCTCCGCCAAAAATTCTTAGATGTTGCTGTACAAGATATGCAGCAGCTCCTCCTCATTTCGACAAAGAAACGCAAACGCCTGCTTCTACCGACGTATGAGACGTTGGTACTTGCGTACCGTGTCTGGTGTGTTCAGGAGGTGACATCTGGTTTCAAGTCGCAGTTGCCGGCGATAAGCCTTGCACTCCGCATCGTACCAGTTGTTGTAGGGTACAGAACCAAGAGGTGGTGGTCTAGTGGACCGTGTGGTGTGGGGAAAGATTTGGAGGGCAGCCTCGTGGAGTGTGCGACTAATTAGGGCAGCACAGTCCTTTATGAGTGGTATGTGATCGATGTAGGTTAGGAGTCTGTTTAGGCGTCCAGAGTAGGCTGGTGAGAGGCTGTGATCAAAGTGTATGTCGTGGTAGGTGTCGTGCTTCCTATGTGGTGTGGCTAACCGTGGGGTGGCGATAGTGAAGAATAGGTATGTGTGATCAGCTCCCGGAGAGAGTGGTGCTACGGTGAAGTCGGTTATACATGAAGTGAAGGTAGGGGATCCCATGATGTAATCTACTACACTAGTGCCCCCCCCCTGCCCCCCCCCCCCCCCCCCACCCCCGTGTGGGAAGGAAGTAAAACCACCTGAGGAGGGCCATAGGTCAAGCCCATTCTAGATAATGAGATCATGCATCCTACCCAGATCAAGGAGCGCGTGTCCATATGGTGTAACAGGCCCGTGTCGGTCCGATGAGGTCCTGGTCATACCTGCTCTATCTAGGTCCATGTCTGGTAGCATGATAGAGTCGTCTCGGAAGTCCAGGAGTGGCGCCTGGCGCATGCTCGTCCTGGCGTTGAAGTCCCCAACAAGGAGAACTTCCCCGCGGGCTGAAAGGTTTGGGATATCCTGATGTAAGGGTGCATATGGCGACATCTCACCCTCCTCTTGTGCCACTCTGGCGAAGTGGGATGTGCCTGGTGGGAAGTAGCATATTTCTATGAAAAGGTCACGGGTGTCTCTGCTATAGCCGACTGTATCATGGGTATTTGTGCCTCCATCTTTGTGACTCCGGTCCGTCCAGGCGCTGCTCTTAGGGTCTCGAGCTCCTCTCGAAGTTGCGTGATGTCGTGTTTGAGACCCTAGATAAGGATGCCCTGCTCGTGTATAATGTGGGCCTGCTCTTGGGTGTATCGGGCCTGCTTTTGGATGTAATGTGTCAGCTCTGCCCGATGGGCTCGGATGATGTGTATCTCAGCCAATAGGGAGTCCCAAGCATTTGGTGGGGGCCTAAGATGTCCTGGTCCAGATGGGAACTAGATCTTGAGAGGGGTTGGAATGGGCTACTGAGGTTGTATTGAGGGTGGGGACAGCATGATCTGGGCGAGGGAGTGGTATGTAGGAGTAGCGAGGCCGGACGATGTGATGAAGGGTGGCTGACTGAGAGGTAGAGGTGATACGAGGGGAAAGTACTGTGGAGCCGTGGCCGGTGGGGCCAGTGGTGAGGCTACTGGAGAGGAGACATGTGATGATGATGCAGGAGGGGGAGGAGAGAGGTGGCGGATGATGGTGGTGAAATAGTGGTGGTAACCATAGAGGTCGAAGATGTGGTGAGCGGCATGGGCTTGGGGTGGGCCCCTTTCTTCTGGGCCGCAGTGCTATCCACTGTCAAACCGCTCCGATTGCTGCGTTTGTTGAAGTCCTCCAGACGGAGTTGCTTTTGTGTTTTCCCCTTGTCACCGTTCCCCTTCCCCATCTCCATGCGTATGCAAATATGGACCGAAGGGTCTTTCCAACTCTGAACAGAGAGGGGATGTCTCCAAGTGTAATTTGCGCGTCAACCCTCTGTTTGAGCTGTCGTGTCACTGGCTCTAGCTCGTCTCGTGGGTGTCCATATGATATGGCAGGAAGAACTCTGTGATAGAGCTTTGCAAGGGTGTGCTAAGGAAGAAGTCTGCTCCTGTCTCTGTGATCGAAGTATCCTCTCGTGGTGCCTGACTACCTTATAAATGAAGCCCGCCAAGCATCTGTGGTCTGGGTAGGAGAGGAATCGGGACAAAATCCCAAAACTATCTCTGAAGAGGTAGTAGAAACGCTCTCGGATCTCATAGTAAAGAGGGCACTTGAAGATGAAGTGCTCCATCTCGACCTCCTGCATGTCACATAATGTGCATATGCGCCTCTCCCTGGGTATGCCCTTTGCTCTGCCGCTCTCAATACGAAGTCTATGTGAAGAGACCCGGAACTGCCCAATAGAGATCCTCAATGGGTGGGATAGGTGGATCCGCGTATGTCCTGGTGGGTCGATGAAACCCTCCTTTGTGATGTGCAAGCAGTGATCTCTGTAGAAGCTGAGTTTCACTGGGAGCTCGCTTGGTTCCAACCAGGTCCGGAATGTGTGTAGCTGCAAGAGATCCTCACGGATTACCTGGTTGACCTCGTGTGACAGGAGGGGAGAAAACGGAGCATCCATACTGTATTGGAAGGGAGGGAGTATCCATGTGGAGGCCTAGTCGCTCAAACCATCTCTTAGTGCGTGCATATCAACATCTCTGGTCCCCTCTTGTTGAAAGCGCCATAGATGAGGACAAAGCTAGCCAAGGTAGTCTGCCGCGCCTAGAAGTGTGATCCCCGTACTCCCTGACTCGTTGCAGATACGTGATGACCTGAAATGCAGCATCTAGCTATAATGGGGATGATCCAATCTAGTGAGGAACAGACGGCTTACGGCGAATCATCCACGATAGCATGGGAACATGTAGTCACTCCACATGAGCCCACTCTGTATCCGACAAGTTTGGCTCCCAACAAGGGCTCCCATACATCCCCGTTGGGCGGACCAAGGAGTCGAAAAGCAGCCCCTTGGTTCATGGATCCTGAAAGTGTGAGCGGAAGCACTTCCTCTCTAGTCTGGCCAATGAAGTGTATCTTCTGCCCAAGCAGGCCTGCATCGCGAGTCTCATAGTAAAGAAGACAACCCCAAGATACGTGTATGACGAAACTATCTCAACAGGTGACCCATCAAATGTGAACTGCTCCTGGTGAATGATGGCTCGAGATGTATTGAAGATCATAACCTTGGTTTTACCAAGGTTGGTCTACAAATCATAAGACTTAGAAAAAACTGTAGTGTGTCAAGGTGTCTCTGGAGCCCCTCTGCTGAGGAAGACAAAAGTGCCACGTCATCTGCATATAGCAATATCTGGATCAACATGCCAAAAAGAGAGCATCCATCCCCCTTGTCTGCATCATTGTCTCCTTGAGGAGAAGTATCCCAAGATAGTGTGGACCCCTTGTGCTTCACACTCTCTTGACCTGATTATGGAGGATATTGGGAAGTTGTCTTGGGTGTCTGATGTGGTTGATAAAGCCATGGAATTAGTGACTCATATCACTTGTAAGCCACATGCACTGGCCCTATTTAGAAGGGAGTGCAAGTGGGAGCTTGGGAGACCATCGAAGACATGATTTGACTACACTTTCTTGGTTCTTAGTAGGTAAGATCAAGGATCATGATTCATTAATGATCTCAATTCATGATTCATTGAATTATTAATTGTTTGAATTTGTTTATCTTTCTATCTTGGAATGCTTTTCTTGACCAAGTACTCATGAAGGGCATGCCGCTTCATTCTCATAGGCTGGTTAAGACCAAAGAAAGCCTTCGTTGCACAAGGACCAGTTCACATTGGCTGTATTGGAATGACTCAAGATTTACCTGCTGGACAAAATATTGAGGGGATTGTCTTCGACAAGGACAGCCCATCAAAGTTCTTCCAATCTCTCAGTAGGAAGAGACAACAAGACACAATTGACAGAGTAGAGGGGGCGCTTTCCATCCAGATGGCCATAGAGCCCTTGTACTTTGTGCTTCGACTCTTTGATCACATTGCATTCAAGACTAGTGCAAAGCACTACTGGGCAGGGTTAAAGGTCCACCATTTGCAAAGATATATGTCTCAAAAAGTTCTACAACAAATATCTGAGGGAAGAGTGGACAGTTCTTTTGAGGTAATCTCTGCAAAGAATCTGTTGGGATTAACTTTTCTTCTGGTTTCCATAGAGAGTCATGATTGTCATATTTACCGTAGAAGATATCCTTGGAACGAGTCAAAAGCACTCATGAAATGCACAGAACAGCAGGTCCTTTTTGTTTCTAGGACTTGCCCTCAATCACAGTCTTGAATGAAGATATGTTATGTATTGGTAAAATCGCTTCTATAACCAGGCTTTCCCTTCCATCTTGTGCAATGAATACTGCTCTGTTCTTGATATTGATTTCTATAACAGGAGTAAAAGACTTTATTAGGGGTGCCTTGTATTGGATGGTCCAATCATGCATTACAAGTTCACAAGCAGTTGTAGCTTGATTTAGATGCTCATCCAGGAGAGACTAAAATGAAATCGTTTAGTCTTCACAAGCAGTTGTAGCTTGAACGAAGAGATTTTGGACTACTTTTTGATTAGCCTTCTCCTTTAGTGCTAGCCTTCGTCATGGCTGGAGTCTGCCCTTCACCTCCGGTGTGCCGACAGAAACTCAGTACGTAGACTTTGTATAAATGGATGCTCAAGTATGTGTGGGTGTGTGGTTTGTATTTGTGATAGCATATGCTTATACTATGGTCTACTCCCACTGTTGGGCGCTGATGACGACAGTGGGGATGTCATAGTAGCTAGTCGTTGCTATGCGTGATGGAGTTCATGGTTTTCAACCTTATGAGTGACTATCATGCGATTGAAACTGCACTATGTTGTGTTTTTAGAGGATGAGTATGGGCATGTTCCTGGATTCATCTAGATATATGCATTACAAGTTCATCTTGTGCATGAGTATATATGCACATGAACGAGGACACCATGCTTGGATCCTCACCAGCCCACAATTTCTGATTTTTTAGGGCAACTTACTTGGTATGTGGCTTCTTATTGCTTGGGGTATCAACAATGTCATAGACACAGACTAAGTCCGTGACACTTTAATATTTGAAATATGAGATGTCTTTTGAATGTTTGAGATGATTAGAACCAATTCAAAACCCTCAAGATGCAATAAAAGTCTGTTGTAAAACGTAGAAGGATCTTCTTTTTCCTCCTTTTAATAAATTGAGAACTTTTTTTCGCCATGCGTGTTGTTTTGAAATTTTGCAGATTACTTGGATGGAGAAGTTTGTTCAGAAAGGTGTTGAGATTACTGCACCTGTTCCCATGGCCATTCCTGGCACCACTGGTGTTGGTGGTTTTGAGCGTCCACTTGCACGCTCTGGTTCTCTACGATCTGATGCCAGTGCAGCCCTCAATATTGGTGTTCTTCATCTTGTGCCCTCATTGGAGCCATTTCCATTGCTTAAAGATCCAAAGGGGTAAACTATTTCCCCCTTTTTTTTATCTTCTTCATCAATGCTCTTCATTGGTGGTGGATTTGTTGGTCTATTATCGTCATGGGCGATCTTTGTGAACTCTTATTTTCACCACATATCTGTATTCAATGAAGCTCATTTTCTGAGTTCAAGGACGCTAATGTTTCAATGTCTCTTTAATGAGCTTCCATGAAGGAGGGGGGCTAAGTAATTTCATTGTGAGCCTCTGGCAGTTGAACACTTTCAAGGTTAAGTGCTATAAGCAATATTATAAACTTTGAATAAGATGAAATATGAAATTGCCTGTTTGTGTGTGGGTGTGTGTTTTTTTTTTTTTTGGGGGGGGGGGGTGTCGCCCTTAACATCAACTCCGATGTTGGTGATGGACTTCATTGCATTAATTCTATAATCTATTGAAATAGCTGTATCGTTGAAAGGCTGCTCCAGAAAAGGAATATCTGTGCAATAGACCTGGAGTTCTGTAAGTTTGGGTTTGTCCCAAAATAAAGGATATTTGATCACATTCTGGAACGAGATGAGAATCATAAAATTTGAATTTAACCTTCCAATATTTGGATTTAGCATTTTGAACTCATGAAAATTTCCCCTTCTCCTTCATCCAAAGCTAAGTCATGACTCATGGCTTTAGGGATTGGAGTTTGCTTGTTTTATGTAAGTTCTTACGACTATGCTTGAAAGCTGAATTATGTTTTACTAAATTGGTTTCAAGCGTTGAACTTTCTTGCAAAACTCTTGAACATCCTCTATACGAGTAATTCCAAGGATTTCTGGCTGAAACTTCTAGAGCCCCATCTGGGATCTTGCGCTTTGGATGAACTACACTGACACTCTATATGATGTTCACAACCAGCCCTTGGAAGAGGGGTGAACCTGGGAGCCATCAAGTGCCTCTTTGCATACGGATCTCCAAAATATGCCAAGCGGAAATGCTCGCTATGATCTCCCAACAATTCTCCATCGACAGATGTGTAGCTGTGTAGGGAGAGAGTTAGACGAGCACATCTCAACGAAATAATGTTGGATTGACAAAGCCCAAGAGGAGCTATGCATACCATGAAGGACCTAAGGCCCTGCCAAAGAGAGCCAAGCCATTCGGCCCATGTGATGGGAGGGAATGAATCTGTACAAGAGCTTCGCAATCCTCAGTAGATTCCAAAAGGCAATGTTGACATGGACTCCTCAGCAGAGAGGCAAGATGCGCAGGAAGGGGAAGCCCAAACCTTGAACTCCATTGATTTACTGCAATTCCTCCATGAGTAGAAAGCCAAAAGGAAAGAGTGATTTTTCTTTTCCTGTGAGAATTTCAGAATCTTTTCCAAAAACGTTTCTGCAAATTTGCAGAACTCTGAAACTCTCCCAGTGAGACTCAAAACATCTAACACCAAGCTGAAATATCTAATACTGTAATGAAAGAATGGGAGACTCTTTTGAGCATCAATCCACTCCCATCCCTTGGGTCCCACTACAAGTACTTTCTGGGGACATCTCCGTAAAGCCAAATCCTCTAGGAGTCCAAAGGGATGTCCTCTCGGTAGGGGTCTAGATACCAGCCAAAAGCCAAAAACACTGCTCCACAATCTGATTCAAGACATCCATCTAGGAGGATACACCCAATCTTTGACCTGGATAACCTACTCCAAAGGAGGGGCCAAGACCTTATATGTATATCTAGGAGAGTGATGGGCTTCCACTAGGTAATCAAATTTATGCACCCCCAGTCGGTCTCGTAGTGCTCTCTCCTGCTCTTGTAGAGACTATCGTCGTCGTTGAAGAGCTTGTATCTGTAGCTCAGCACTACTACTCCGAATAGCATTTGCTATCCATTTGGCCTAACTGTCCCTGGTGGTGGATCATCCTCCTATTTCCATATCTTGCTATGGCCTATTGGATCTCCTCCTCTTGTAGCAGCACATTGGGAATCCGCACCCTCTTGTGAGGGACTCCTCCATGGCATTGCTTTGAGTGAAGCACAATCAGGGAGTGGTCATACATCACCATCTTTGCCACCAAGATGCCTATGGCTCCACCTCTGTGCATAGCCGAGCCCCCCCACATAAAATTTGTCTAGTCTCTTGAGTAGTCCGTGATCATGTCTCTAGTTGAAGAAGTAACGAAGGCTATCTGTACATCTTGTTACTGGCTAGATAAGATATTATCAAGTGCTCTATTTACAAGCTTAGCAATAGATACACACAAAGACACAGGTATTGACCTCTGAGAAGAACTCGCTAGCTACAGTTGCATCTGATCGGCTTTGGGATTGTCCTGCATTTCCACGTCGCAGTCGGAGACACTTATCTCAGTCATTTGACGCTCCTTACTATGTGGGCAGTCCTTCCACTGAAGAGGCTGAAGGCATCCTAAACATAGGTCTTCTCTCCTCACCTTTTGTTTCTGTATCGGGATCGAAGAGGATTTGGACCAGGCTAGACTGTGATTGGGGGTTACTTTTCTTTTCACTCCAATGGTGATACTTTGTTTTGAAGGGCCCCAGCTGTCTTTGTCTACTGGGTTGGCCATTGAGTTGTGGGACACTAGACTTTCTAACCCACCTCTTTTGAGACCCACGTGTGTTCGGGTATTTGTACTGAGCCTCTACTTGCATATTCGGCTTGCCTCTAGCATCCTTGCAGTTCAGGGCTATAGCGATTGCTTCATCCTGTTTGTTTGCACAAACTTCCATCTTAATCCTGTTCATTCAGTCCAAATACATAATCTTTTACCCACACCGACTGAGGAAGAGGTTTATATTTTTTGATGACTTTTTCCTAAATTTATAAGTGTACTCGGCTACTGATAAAGTCTTTTGATGAAGATACTTGTACTCAATGCTCATCCCAAGTTCAGGACGCTTCGTCAAGACGCTAGAATGGCTTTTGAATCCTTCCTAGGTGAAGGATGCTATTTCACCCCTTTGCTATTTTATCCACCATCTATCTGCTGCCTCAGTAAATGCGTTTGTGGCCTAGTAGATTTTCTTGATGTCATGCCTAATTCCACAAATGGCAAACACCTCATCCCATTTGTGAAACCAGCCCTCAATGACCTCATAGCTATGATTTGCCGTCGACCACAATACTTTTCCAGTTTACCTCTATTCATAGAGTTCCAAGTCTTGGGTCTAAACACTTTACTATGGTTTTTTTAATAAAACACACACATTGTCCAAAACTGTAATCACAATCGCATTAAGTAGATCCCAAAACCACAGCTATACGGGCATAAATTAGATACAATAAAGCCCAAAACTATAACGATGCAATATAACAAGAATATAATCAATTGAAAAAGAGAGAGATAAGGTGCTCCCAAATCCAGCGTATTATTTGCGGCCATCTTAGATTCCATCTTATAGCTTCTTGACGTTCAATCACTATGCATGCCCCTCAAAAATTCAAATGCTGGATTTGCAGGTTGAATCATGGAGGGAACATCCCAACTAAGCATACACTTATTTTGCCCCAATTAGACTATTCACACTTTGCAAATCCTGGCCAATCTGGAAAAGCCTCGTCCCCTCAGGGAGTAGTAGCATGCATTGCCCAATGAAGATGAGAAAACTCCCTTGAATTCTAATGTTAGCATTGAACCATCCTTGCCACTAAGCTTTTGCAAACTTCTAACTTCTTTGAGAATTGTAGACACTATTGTCTTTGAATTTTGGTTTCTTATCCAATATAAACCGCAACTATTGGTTGTTTGAAATCCTTGCTAGTGCGTGGGTGCATACCCTCACCACAAACGAGAGTCACACAGCGTGATCACCATTCGATCAGCCCAACGATGGGCTTTAGCGCAATGACATGGCTTAGTGATGAAAAAGAGCCCTATAACGCAAATATAATGCTAAGTCCTCCCATCTCGCTCACACTGCTTCAAAAGTCGTATGGTAGACTATCCCTGAGTGCATGCCCATCATATGCCATGATGCTATGCTATGCCACAATTGTTCGTGCAAATCTTCACTCTTTTGTACAGGTTATTGCCGCTCCCAAATCTAGAAACTTTCAACTTTTATTATAGTTTGTTGATGCTGCACTATCGTGATGACATCCAGTCCGACTATGAAATTCCAAGGCACTTTACATGTAGTATGACCCATGCGTTACCAAGAGTGATTTATTAAAAATAAATTTCCGCTTGCAACTTCCACAATAGCAACTTTACATTGCTTCCCACACAAAACATCACACCAAACTGCTATGCTAAAGTTAGTTCACTCTCTAAGAAACACACATGCGTTCGAGAAGGAATCTTGCCTAGTCAAATGCTATAGCTCGCACCACCTCTACTTCTCTGTGATACACCCGGCTTGGGTGTATTCTCTTATACATTAGCAACTTTACATTGCTTCCCACACAAAACATCACACACCAAACTGCTATGCTGAAGTTAGTTCACTCTCTAAGAAACACATATGCGTTCGAGAAGGAATCTTGCCCAGTCAAATGCCATAGCTTGCACCAACTCTACCTCTTTGATATGCTCAGCTTGGGTGTATTCTCTTACACAAAGAAACACATTCATTTCCAACGTGTAGGCTTGGCGCTCAATTTCCAGCGTGTAGGCTTGGCCCTCAATTCATAGAAAGATCCTCACTATAATTAACTACTTGCTAATGTTATAACCCTTTCTCATTCATCAATCTTAAAGACTTGGCCATTTCTAATTCCCTAGGCTTCTCTTTTCCCCTAGACTTTTACTCCTAGGAGATAGTAAATGAATTAACACACCTAAGGTGTATGGGAGCTTCCTAGTTATCCCAAACTCCGATCATCAAAGAGTTCAAGAGCCAAATCCTTGACTAATGCTTATAATTTACCAACACAATCAACTAATTACATTCATACACATTATCGTTGGTCTCGTTGAGGATCTTTTGTCCCTAATCCATGTGAGTTTATGCCACATTCTAACTAGAATGTAACAACATTGGTTTCCAAGCACGACGTGGACCTTCATGGAGATCCTATGAGAAGAGAGAAATTTCCATGTTCTTTTGGCTCTTCTAGCACAATGACTCCCAGACACCAGGAGACAGGGTGGATGCCAGCTGTCCGCAATGCTTCACAGCTGTAATGTCCATGAAGCATTGGCACACTTGCCTAGAGAGATGAGTAGAGGTAGTTGCTATATCACTGGGTGCACCACTAAGGAACCTTGTGTATCACGTGCATTTAAGGGTTATTTAAAAAACCCCTCAATTGAAAAATGAGCCCCCAATAAAAACACCCCTTTTTACTTATGAACGAAGTGATTTTTTCTCAAATTGAATCAAAAAACCCCTGCTGTTATTTTAATCTTGTTAAAATTTTGCAAAAACTTGAATTAAAATACCCTTCCTTTTGACTACACGCGATACACTAAAATGTTATGAGGTGAACCCCTCGAGAGTCAATACAATCAAGAGAAAATCTTCATACTCTTGTGGCTTTGGCTTGATACTTAACGTTGGTCAATTAAGAAGAGTGGTGATTCTACGAAAATGATTCGTGAGACAAAGTATCTTGATGATTGTTGAAAAGGAAGCTCACCCTTTTGGTTGTTCAATTTAATTTTCGCGACCAATTTGAGATGGAACCTTTTCCAACATCAGGTGCATTCTATTGGGTGCATGTATATCCCAAATCTGGTGATCCTATTAATGACAAGTAGGCGACTTAGTCCCTTCAACTTTAAAGGATAGGAGAGTTTGCATAGGTATGGTGTGCTTTTATTTATGCTTTATCCTTGACAAAACCAATCGTTGAAAACTCTAAATAGTGTATTCTCCATTAAAAAATTCACCTGTACTCACCAATCTCAGATTGATTTTAAGGCTAGGATGAAAAATAGTCATGGGCTAAAGAAGAGACGACAAGTGACAGTGAGATAGGTCACCCTTAAGTCCAATGGAGGCCCAATGCAAATTTGAAGAGAACAGTGGAGAGTAGATCCGTAATTTCTGAGACACTTAAGGTTGGAGCAATTGACAAGTGCCCGTTTGGTTGCTAAGGGTTCAAGCAAGAGAAGGGTGTTTACTTTGATGAGATCTTCTCTCTGGTTGTGAAGATGACCACACTTAGATGTGTACTTGGACTTGTGGCGTAGAGGATATGGAGCTTATGTAGATGGATGTTAAGACAGCTTTCTTGCATGGGGATCTGCATGAGGAAATTAGCATAGTACAACCCGAAGGCTTTAAAGAAAAGGGCAACGAGCATTTGGTTTGCAAGCTGAAAAAGAGTCTCTATGGCTTTAAGCAAGCGCCTAGAGAATGGTATCAGAAGTTTGATGCTTTCATTCGGTCCCAGGGTTTAAGAAGTGAGATCGATCATTGCCTCTACATTAAAAGGCTAAGGATAATAGCGTGATACTGCTTAGGGGAGGTATTGACATGTTAAAACCACACTTAACCACCTTAAGTAGCAATGTATATGTTAACACATTAAGGTAGTCAGTTATAACAGTTATAAGTGAAGGTGACGTCAAGCATATGAGACTGGTGTAATGTCGAAGACTGGTTTGAGCCATCTCTATGCATGCATAGGGTGTCTATAGAGTATGATAGACATACAAAGAAGTTAGACTTGTGATTCATGGTCTTGTATAGAAAACTGGCTGTGACTCCAATTTTGAGAACTTATGGTATGAATTGCATTTGAGCTTGGGTTGGAATGGTTGCTAGTTAACTTTGTCGCACTTATATTTCATTTATAGAAACCTACATGCTACCTCAGTTCCTTGCAGCTAGAAATCTTTCATACTAGTGTTATGGTTTCACCAACTCAATATCTTTTAGTGGGGATGTGAAGAGTTTGACCTAGAAATATCAGGCTTAAAGTGTCATGTACATGGACAGTCATTGGCGGGAGCACAGTTCACATGTTTTGTTCTCTTAGAAACACCTTTTGCCTACATAGTGGTCTAAAAAGAATCAGACTCTGAGTGCACAATTTTTTTTTTTCGTCTTAAACGTATAAACCCTTTTTTCCATGTACTTTTTTGGTTTATTAGAATTGGGACTTTTAGGCTATATCTACATATCTTGAAATGTACATCCCATTGTGCAAATTGAGAGCCTGTTCGAGTTTGGTTGATTGATGAGACAAAGTTTTCCTTAGTCAATTTATTGCTGCTGCTTTTCTTTTGTGGGTCTTCTGCAGATATGAACCGAACACTGTTGATTTGAGCCAGTATGAAGAAAGAGAGTAAGCTTCTTTACGCCTCTTTGCTTTCCTTGAATAAAATTATGTGCCATCAAATCGTTGTGACATTCAATTTGCTTTTTTAAATCAGCAGCCATTACAATGTTTCAACGTTGGAACATGTAGTATTTGCTTATGTGTGTTTGCACACGCGCGCGTGGATTTACTCAAAAAAAAAAGTGTGTGTGATTTCACCAAAAGTGTGTGTGTGGTTTCACAAAAAAAACAGAAGTTGTGTGTGTGTGATCCCCCCTTGTTATGTATCACTGATACATGAGTGAGTATTGATACCCCCTGCTCCCATTAATTGGAAATCTCTCTTATTGATACCCTTGTAAACAAAAGAGATACTTCATCTATTTGCCCCAAAGGGACACTCCTTTCACCATGATAACAATTCACCTAAAAACTTCTCGAATGTTCTATGTGCCTCCGAAAAGATACCTTTAAGTACATCAAGTTTGACAAACAGTTGCAATGACAAGCTACTGACCTGTTTGGGCATGTTTTTCTGTTAACTTCCATGAATCAACATTACCTCAGCACATCCCATTAACGAGATTCATTACAATCATGCAGTCACTACTTATATGTTCACACACTTTTTTTGTTAGTGAAATCTTATATTTCTGTGTGGGAAACCTCAAAAGAGGTAAAAACCCACCAATATAAGTACAAGGAATTTTTTTTTACAAGTAAAGCCTCAGAGCCAAAGTCATGAGGCAGCCAAGTAAAAAGTTACATATCAAGTTGGAGGAGGATCAAACACAACATCTTCCAGCTTCAATTATTGCTCTGTAAAAACTGATGCAGTGATGAAACCACACCATCAATAAAAACAAGCTGTTTTTTGCCCTTGTGATCCTTCTTAATATAGGCTGGTACGCGAAATTTTTGAATTACTGGGTCAAAAACTTGTTGTAACATAGGATGAAAAGATTCTAGTAAAAAAGGCACTTCTGCATCCCGAATAGAAGAAGACTCTGGCACAGGCATCAAAGGCAAAGTGGCTAAATCAACATCTGTATCCTTCGACGAAGGAGCTGCATCTGATAAAGCAAGACTCAGCATTTCAGCTTCACTTTGAGGATCAATCTGAGAAAGAGCAGGAGCAGCATCCCGTATAATCCCCTTTGTAAGGGGCACATCCATATCCTGAGGGGAAGGAGGCTAAAGATGCTCAATAGGAGTCGGATCCTAAACTTCTTCAGCAAGAGAAAGAGTGGCCTGTGATTTTTCTACCTTCCTCCAGTAATGCTTCGGAGTAGTAAAAGAAGGCTTATCTAGCAAAGCCTTAGCATAAACCGGAGGAGAAGGAAGAGTAAACTTCACTGCTGAAGGAGCAGCAGGAGTGGTCATGGAAGTAGAAGGGCAGGCACGTGCAAAATGACCAACCTGACGACACCGATAACAGGATGTAGGAAAAGAAGCAAAATGTAGCCTGATGCGCATTGGATCAGCAAAGCCCAAATCAAGATCCAGAGTAGATGGCACAGATTGCATCATATCCCATAAGATACCGAGTCGAACATCACGGGTAGCCTGCAAAAACTCCGGTCCCGGAACATGGAGAGGCCTTCCCAGAAGCGCTGCAAGAGTTGGCAGATGTTGAAGAAGAGGCACAGGCAGCGCTTTGAGGGTAATTCAAACTGGGCAGTGGGTCAGAAGAGAGGTAGACAGATCAAATAGGGGATCGCAGGGCATCACATAAGCAAAAAACCCCACTCAAGGAAGACTAGCACGATTGATAAGGCGAGCGCTCTATCACATCAGTCAAAGAGCAGTGGGCGCGCACACACACTTTTTTTTTTTTTTGGGTGAAATCATTGATTGATTATATTATATGAGTATAACCTCAAAGAAAGGTTCTATAATTACATCAACTGAAAATTTCAGTATATGCCAAAAAGACCTCATGATCTATGCAGCGGGTCTGCAAGCAATCAAAGAAAGATTGCTGCAGAGAACGCCTAAAAAATCCAAACAGAGAGAAAGTAGGATCACCAAAGACTTTACAATTCCTATATGTCCATAAAGTCCATAGTGCCCAGTAGCGAACCCAAACGAAGAAAAGATGAAACTCCGGTCTGGAAACCCAAATAGCCAGAAGAACTTCCCAAACGGAACAGATGGGAATCTCGGTCGCAGGTGCTGTCGAAGCAGATCAAAAGACTCACGAGAGCACGGACAATGCCAAAACACATGAGGCACAGTCTCCGAGGAAGCAGAACATCTATGGAAAAGTGCAGGAGCAATGTGTCGATGAGCTAAGAGCTGTCCAGATGGAAACACTCCCAAAAGAACTCGTCAAAAGAAAACCTGTTGGCGAAGCAGTACTTTATAGGCCCAAAGTTGCTGTAATCTTCTCCTCCACCACTTGGCTGGGCGATGCATTGGCCAAACAGAATCACCTCTCTCTGAAACCCAAGGTTGAGGCAAAAGGATTTTATACAATGCAGGTACAGTAATCTGAGATAGCCTCAAAGAACGAGAAGAGGACCTTGGAGAAGTCAAAGTCCAATCTTCCAGTCGGTCTTGGAGTTCCAAAGGAGGAATCGGAACAAAGGGCGAAAGCATAGAAGTAATTTATTGCCACAAAGGACGATAATGAGAGCCCAATCCATATGGAGTGGCTGCTAGAGAAAAGAGGAGCACAGTACCAGCATCATCTATAACATCAGCAACCGAGGTGATGCCTTTAAACGAGACAAAGTAGGAACGTCGAGGTTCCTGTAAAGCCAAGGGAGGCTGAAAGACTTTCGACCAGTGAATGCTTTCAGCTCTCAAAGAATTCCCAAGCAAAGATTGCCGTCCATTCCGTTCCAGATGAGAAAGAACCTGCATCCAGTCAAGAAGTAAGCGGGAGACAAAAGGGCATCCAGGCAAAGTGCCATTAGTGCAGCCAAAAAGAAATCCCAGTGATCGAGTTGCCAATGACCAAACGCAGAAATACTGATATGAGTGACCAGAGTCCTAATCATAAGAGCCCAAGGCTGATCACCTTGCAGAAATTGCAGCAACGTTTTCCCCAGAATATGCACATGAATATCCGTGATGTTCAATCCACCATGCATCTTGGGAGAACAAATGTGATGCATCGAAAGCAACTTGAGACTTTTTTTGCCATGTTTGGATCGCCAGAAGAGTTCCATAAAGACAGACATGAAAGATGTAAGATCTGCCTTAGTGAACATGATCAATGGCAAGTAAAATTGAATATATGCCACAAGGATGGACTGCACTATTCGAAGACGAACGTGCAAAGGCCAGGTTGCCAGTTTCCAATACTCAAGCTTTTTCCGAAGCTTAGCCAAAACCCAATCAGTTTGTTGTCGGCGAGTGAGTTCCCACCCCAAAGGGTAACCATTAGACATATTTCATTACCAGTGAATGTGGAGTATTTTACATGTACTTACCTGGAAGATATTAATATTTCGGTACACTTGAAATAAAAAGTTTAAATTTATTTAGATTCTAGTCTCTATATTACTTTTTTATGGTCAAAGCTCACACTCTAATTTAAATTTTGTCTAGATTTCTGTAACTACCAGCTAGTAGCACCTTAGAGTCTAGAGTGCTTTCAAAATCAGTCGGCATTATAGGTATTGTATAGTTTCAGCATATGCAGGGTATAAAAACTGCATTTGTAAGACACCAAAAATACAAACTGAAAATTTGAACCTCCCCTTGTCCTTTTAGAGCGTTTCACATTTCTTTAAGCTATGGACTGAGCAGTGGAGGGGTGCACTCGAGGCATTCCTTGTAGTCCCCCATAACCAAGATGTGCTGGTCGTCATCACTATCAGCAGGTTTGATGAGTTTTGGCTGCCACACAGCAAGCTAATCTGAACATGTCTGTTGGATCAGTCGTGTGGTGTGAATGTGTGCATAGCTAAGCTGAAGGATGAAAGAGAGCTCAGTGGGCTGCAAACACTAAATGTGAGATACTGCTAAGGATAGATGCAAGGTAGGGAGGAATGCTAATAGGGAAGAGAGGGCAAGCGGAAAAGAGAAGGGAGTGAGGTGGAAAGAAGAGAACAATATCGGAAATTTGTATGGGTGAGAGGAAATCAAGGAAGGAGAAAATATCATGGTAGAAAAAGGGGAGAGTGGTCAATTACATACACATTTCTGCAAATGTATTTCAGCCATGGAGTGAATACCTTCATTCCTTGTGGACCTTATCCTTTGGAGATACATTCACAATTTTAACCTTCAACAGAGTGGCAATTTTTATTTCACAAGCAAGATCTGGACCTCGAAGTTAAATACTTGAAACTGTTTTCTTGAATCTAGGTCTGCCACCCAATGTCACTTCAAACGTGATTTGGCAAGTGTCTCCTGTTCTCCTTCAAAAAACTCAGCAACTTTGGTGCTCCGAAATCAGGAAGGGAGTGAACAAGATTAGATCATGGTAGGTGAACGGAGAGAGGGAGAAAGAAACTCGCACCACACTACGGCTCACTTGTGAGCTTCCTAAGGATGGAAGTCTCCTATGGGTAAGGCTTGGAAATTCTGGCAATGGAAAGTCAAAAGTGTTCTCTCATTCATTGGGGCATTGTGCTATCTTGCTGTCAGTCGCATGACACCACCATGCTCATACTTGGGCTATTTGCCCTTATCTTGGAGGGCTGTGCTAAATACCTAGCCAATCTGGTTGACCTTCGAGCCCATCTGCTGGCTTCTGTTGGCCAATCTACTGGAGTTCCTATGCCTGAGATTGAGCAATGTAGTGAAGCATAGTGGATAGACTACCTATAAACTGAACTCGCACTCTTGCAGAGTGGTTGAGGTAGGGTGGGGCGTGCATATTTGTATAACTAGCGAGTGCTCCTGCAGTGGTAGGCAATGGCTCAGACCAAGATGCCTCCATTCATCCTCAATGATAGGCATAAGAGCACCAGCATCTGGTTTTGCCTCTGTTTCGGAGCCAGGGTGTCTCACTGAAGGCAGACGAATGCCAAACATCGGCAGGAGGATGTATTGACCAGTTTCCAAACTCAAGGACACAGCTGTCCCACGAGTAGCTTGGTATTCGTGTGAGAACTCAAGCCCCAAATTACTAGAAAGGGAGCTTACTATATGGCCAAAAAAAAAATCTCAATGATGAAGCTTGTGACAAAGCATAGTGACAATTGGGCTGCGTTCTTACAAGGGCCAAGTGTAGATGCCACTAACTCCTCTAAGTGCCCTAATTTTTTCAAGGTTTCATATCTGTACCCCATCTGCCCTCACTGCCTTTTTGTTTCAATTTGCATACTATCCATCGCTTGAAGAGCGATTCTCGTTTAAGCAATCGGTCTTCCACTAGGTTCAGTGAAGGGCCAACATTTCCTTCAATTCTTGCCGTATTCTCTCTAGAAATTTCTGTACTACACGCTCTCTCAACATTCAAGTCCTCCCTGGTACCAGCCTTTATGCTTGGTAGCTTCCATTGACATATTGGGAAGTATGCCCGTTTGTGCAACATAACAAGAACCTTACACTATTAGCAGTCTTAACTGAACAATTAATGCCTTCCTGGTCTGGGCCTCTCCTGATTTCCAAAGTCTAGTTTCTGAAGATCTGCATAGGACACCAACAGTGCAATTGACTCTTTTGATTTATATATATATGTTTTGACCAAATAATTGCTCAGAAAGGTAAGCTGGTCAAATGTGCATTTTCAGCTGTTACGTTGGTATTATAGACATTGTTTGAGTTTCAAGCTTCAGTAACCATTTTACATGGGTTTTTGATATGACGTTTAATAGCTGCATGTTGCTGAATGTGTAAGATACTAGAATCTCCTGAGCACATTGAGCAAAAGTTTGAAAAAGAAAGGAATTCTTGGCAGGAAAGCTTTGTACATAGAGCTTTTCTTTCTGCCAACCAAACAGCGCACTGATATGTCCTGTTGATGATTTTAAATTGTGCATGTGGTCAATATTCCATGTGTGGCAGTTACTTGTAATCCAAATTGGAGGTTAACATTATATGCGCTCTAATTTACCGTTAGAATGATATAGCTGGCATACACACTGAATACTTAGCATCAGTAATGGCAGACTTAACATACAAACGTGCATAAGGTCCTTGTGATTCATCTCCTTTTAACTGTGTTGCATTTTGCAGGTACTGGTTCAGTATTCTATCTGACCATCTGCCAACATTAGTTGATACTGTGAGTTGATTCCATCACTTTGTCTAATGAGCCTTGCATGAAATGGCTTTGTGAAATTGCTGGTTTCCTCCAGTCTTCATTCAATGCATATCTTTGATGTATGACACATTTTCGGTAGCAAGTGGTGTAGTGATATATGCCTGGGGCCCTAATTCTTAGCTTGTATGGACTACTGCAGATATTTTCCACCTCTTCATCTGGCATACTATTCTGGCCATCCTTACCCCAGACTACAAGATTGCCCTTCATGTCATCCCTGTGCCTCTAGGTCATAGTGGTCTCTAATATCAATAGTCTGCATGGCTGCCCAAGCCGCCTCAGCCTGTATGTCCTATTGGGGTCTAATAAGCAGAGTAGAATGCAGCCTGTTTGTTTGAGTCTTTCTTTCATCACCACGTGCTTGTTTCCTCCCAGTGTCTCAAAGATGATATTTTAATTTTCGTTTGCATCCCGTGCATAATTTGCTATTTCATATTTCTTGCAGTGTGAATTGCTTATTGCAATTTATCATAATATGCAAGCTGTTCAACTGCGTTGAACTGTCATTGACCTATAGGCAGGCATTGACCTATAGGCAGGCATTAGTTGAAGCATCACCGATGCATCATGGCAAGTAAATGGTCATAAATTTGTACCAAGTTTCTATGCTTTTGATGCCCCATTAGCGGAGGTTAGAGCTTTGTGCGTGAGTAATGAGTAAAGGGTAAATTGGTCCAAACGAATTCAATATGTCATTTTCCTGTGAGACCAGTTTAAGGTCAAGATGCCATCAGTATTGTGAGCACTAAATCTTATCTGTTTTGGAAGGCTGTTGCGAGTGAGGGTGCTACTGATGATGCCAAGCGTAGAGGAGATGCTTTTGCACAGGCGTTCCGTGCCCACCTTGCAAGGTAATCCTGAGATATCAATGGGCATATTCTTGAAATACTTGTACTACACATCTATGTATGCATGCACATTCTGGATGCTTGAGTGAGTGTCCATTGTAGCCCATTGGAAATGACTCATTGTGATTACCTGCTTGCTGAGTGTTGAGGTAATTGAAAAGATGAGCTTTTTCATGTCTACGTGCTTTTGTGTATTGTGAAGATTGCGGGAAGAACCGGCTGCTTATGGAAACCTTGGCCTTGCTAATCTTTTGGAATTGAGAGAAGAGTGCTTACGAGAGTTCCACTTTATGGATGCATATCGAGCAATAAAGCAGAGGTCATATGCACACTGATTATGGAATATTTGATTGGTGGTCATGTCCATGGTTAGGGCTATAATACTGACAATTAGTGGAAAATGTTACAACTGACTCATGCCATATATTTTTAAATCAGGGAGAATGAAGCTTCGTTGGCAGTCCTACCTGATCTCTTGATGGAACTTGATGCAATGGAGGAGGTATCCTTTGTTTATATTTTGGGAGGGTGGGTGTTCATGGCAAATGGACAGAAAGAAAAATAAAGAAAGAAGGAACTACGTAAAATGGTCTATTAGACAAAGTTGAATACAGTGTGTGAATTGCCATATAGGAGAGCCTTTCTACTTATTTAAAACACTAAATAACAACGAAGTACAAGATATAAACTAGATCTGAAGTGTCGTGCAATGTGCACTATAGACCCTGCTGGTTGAGGTTTGTCATCTTGAGTTAACCCAATGAAGATAGATGTAGTCGAGTGGTCTCCCTCTAGATGCATATTGAAGACCAAGGAATGAAGAGCTGCCAGACTAATGGGGGGAGGTGGGATCTATTGGTGTGTCCAGAGCACGCATGAGAGAGAGACACAGAGAGAGAGAGAGAGAGAGAGAGAGAGAGAGAGAGAGAGAGAGAGAGAGATCTATTAACGTCCGCAGGAGACCTCACGGGTCTATGGGACAAGGTACACACCAAAAAAGTTGCAGATACATCTGTGTATCCAGAGAGTTGAGGGAGTGCTCAAGGCAACTCAGCCCTATCTTAGAAAAACATCTTGAAGAACATCAGTTTAAGACTGAGAGTCTTTGGGTTCAATTTGAAATCACGAATCAAGGCTTGTCCATCATGACAGATTGGTCATTTTCCAGCTTTGCGTGCATCCTTCACTTCAGCAAGTTCAACATTCCTTTGTTTGAGCTGAGTTGGAGTGAGCTCCTCAGATATCCATACCTGTGTACCTTTCAGCTTGTTTGTCTCTCGGAGAATCTTGGTTCTTCCTTCCCTCTCTGTGAAATAAACTTGTACTTGTGTTCCCTTCTGAGAGATACAATTGATGTCAGTTTCATCCCATTCTATCTGTGGTATCTCCTTCTTGAGACACGTGAGCTTTTCTTCTTCTGTGTATCCCTCAGTAAAAACATCAACTAGACAGCCAAGACAATCCTCTGGCAGCCCCCCAATGCACAATGACCTGAGTGGTAATCATCTCTTTGACCGTGGAGACAAGTGTTGGTGCTAGTGGAGATGAGCTGCATTTTTGTAGATCTTCAGCAATGATCTCCTGCTTACCATTATTTTCCATCTCCTTCACTTTCTTACCAAGGGCTGCTACCATAAGCTTGAGAGCTCTTACTTCCTGCTGTACATAGTAGATTTGCTCCTGCGGGTTTGATCCAATCCTTTGCATCTCCTTCACTGTCTTACCGAGGGCTGCTACCATAAGCATGAGCTCTCTTACTTCCTGCTGTACATATTAGATTTGCTCCTGCGGGTTTGATCCAATCCTTTGCTTAAAGTATAGTGCATATGGGCTGGGTGTCGCTGATGAGGCTGCAATATCAGAGTATGAGGGCTTGCTGACTGGTGTGGTGTTGAACTGCTTCATCTTAGGGAAAGAGGGGGGCTCCATAACGGTAGCCTGTGCAATCTATGGACCCCTTAGTTGAGGCTAACCCCTCAAACTGGGCCAGGGGATCAGCCCAGTTTGAGGTGTATTAGGTCTCTCCCCTTCTGCTCTGCTCTTGACGACATGGACAAAAAGGTTGCTCTGCTGCCGTACGGCTTGTATGATGAAGGCTGAAGCAGACGACCGTAGGCGGTGGCTATACAACGAAGGATGAAGGTGGCTATACGGCGGCGGCTGTACGGCCTGTACGGGAGGCTGAGGTGCTAGGCGACAGGGAGACGAGAGGGAGAAGCTAGGCGACACGCGATGGGAGGGAGAGGCTAGGCGATGGGGGAGAGAGAGAGAGAGAGAGAGAGAGAGGGGGGGGGGGGGGGGGAGATGCAGGAAGGGAGGCGGAGAGGGATAGGGAGTGGGTGGGTGAGAGCAGCAAGGGAGAGGAGGTAGGGAGGGGGCGGGGAAGGGAGAGGCTAGGGATAGAGGGCGGGACAGCAAGGGAGAAGGGGCAGGCTGAGAGATGGAGGGGGGGAGATTGAGGGAGGGGGAGAGGGAGAGGGAGAGGCTGAGAGAGAGATGTATCAGATACATGAGTGGAAGCCCCAAAAGGGGGAGTGGGAAACCATGATGGGCCCGGTTGCAGGAGGTTAGAGATAGAACGCAAGCAGATATTTGTGGATGTGGTCCATTGTGGCTTCCTGGTAATGGCTCTACGTTTGACAAGGGCCATTGTAACTACTGTCGGGTCTTGAACATGGTTGGGGATTGTGTGGGCCCGCTGTTGAGTGTGTCGTGTTGCTTGCTCTGGGTCTCTTCCTTGCCGACCACCTGTGATTTGGTTGGAAGAACTCCATGATCATACTCTAAGATGAGTCTGTTAGTTTGTCTTGCCTCTGTCCTTGGAGTCTGTGATCTGAATAAGAGCTCTCCATGCCTAACTGCCTCATGGATGAAGGCTACCAGGCATCTTTGATCTGATATGAGAGGAATCGGGAGAGGAGTCTGAAGCCATCTAAGCTGCCCTCATATCCTTCTCTGATGTGAGCGTAGGCTCTACATTTGAGGAGTACAAGCTGCTCATTTTCTACCTCCCCTGTGTCTCTGGGGATCTTGGGTCTTGCCCACCTACCCCTCTCCACGTGAATTAGTTCTGATTTTGTAGACTAGCCATCTTTTGGATATTGATACGTCTTCTCTGAAGTATTTCTGCATTCGATAACTGTTGATTTAGTTAATTTCCTATTTACAGAACTACATTTTTGTCCCTGTGTTTTGCCATAGCTTTTGTAGCATTCTATGTGTCATATCTCTCTGGTTTCAGATGCATCTTCTGGTATATCAGCAGCTGTTATACCCCATGATTCCATCCACTTCATGCCCGGGGGAGGGAAGCATCACCTTTGTAGAAGTTCAAAAAGTTCTATGATACCATGTCCGAAGTACATCATGTATAAACCCCTTGTAGGGAAACTAGGGTGTCTAGAATACGCCTAAAGATGTAATGTACAGTGAAATTGGAAATGAAAATTGAAACACACGCGTGTGTGTGTAGGACCTGAGGGGACCTTGTTGTGCTGGCTTAAGTGGATCCCAAGAGGTGGAATACAACATATGGAAACAAAATTAGCATTACAAAGATACCAAGTTGTATAATGTGAGGGCGAAGTCCTAATTTCCTTTAGATCACTAGCAAGCTGGCTGGTCTCATTACATTCCCATCTCTAGTTCACGACACCGTCTTTTTCTTTGGTGGGGTCCTCATCATTTAACTTGAGCTCAATCATTTCTATGGCATTGTCTTGCTTCCCTACATTACTCATCAAACCATCTTTGATTGGAAGGCTTCCGTGTGCTTTCCGTCACATGTTGGAGAGAAAACTATGGTCAATACGACTTCTTAATATGGTTACACACGCACCTTTTTTTTGGGGGGTGAAATCCATTTGTCATTAAAAGTATGAAGAACAGTCCTACACACACACTTTTTGTTTTGGGTAAAAGAAATTTTGCATTGAGGAAGCATTTACATTCATAGCCGGCCCAGAGTGGGACATGTACTTCTCATGACAAAATACTGACAACTAAAAGCAGTAAAAGCTACTGCAGTAAAGAACAGCCAGTACAAAAGAACTATAAACACTCAAAAAACACTTCTAGTTGGCCCGCTGAAAGATCTCCCATGCAATGTGCGTCCTACAAAGAGCAAAGCATGGAGGAACGGAAGAAATGATAAACATCTACATTAGAGTGTCCATAGAGCCGAGAAGTACGGACATGATATAATGACCATAGGGCCCAATAATGACACCAACTGAAAAACTGAATGTAGTTGGGGGTAGTGGTATATCTCCCAAACAACCAAAACTGCCTGCCAAAAGCAATACAAGGAAAATGGGCATGAAGATAAGTCCCCAATCTGGGAAGAAAGTCACGGACTACCGGGGAAGTCCAAAGTAGTTTAAGGACTGTCTCCCGCAGATGCGAACAAGATGGACAATGCGAAGACGTAATGCGCTTGGCAGCCAAGAAAGAATCCACTGGCAAAGCACCAACCAAACACCACCAAATAACCCGGAATGCCTCGATCAAATCTCCAATCCAGAAGAGGAAGGTTAATAACAAACGGGGAATTGGATGGAAAGGAAGCAACATGGTAGTGAGAATACACCTGATAGGCCTGCGATGCATACCCAGAGAGGAAGGTGTCCCGGCCTGTGGAAAAGAAAGAGTAAGGCCCTTGTCATCCACCACATCATCCACTGTGGAGATACCTAGTTGATGTAGAAAGTAGGCCTTTGTCATGACAAGAGAAATGATTATTTAGTTAATTAATAGTCATTAGAATCTTATTAATGCCAATTTGATGGTGCGGTTATATGTTTGTATTTATGATCGATCAAGCGGTGTAAATAGTACTGCCAAACTCTGTAACATTGGCCAATGTGATTAGTAATAAAGATGTACACACATGTGTCTAGGTCCTAGGGGCAATAGGAAAGGAAAGGGTGCATTAGAGTGCATGGAATGGTAGGTGCATGGGTCATAGGATAAGGGTAGGTGTAAATGGGAAGATGGAACTTGAGTGATCTCAAGGGACATTAATAAAAGGGTATCACCCTTTCATTGTGAATCTCATGTACCACATTGCATTCATGCGCCATCTCTCTCCCACCTTGCATATAGGTCGAAATAGAAATAAGTACTCTCACGAGGGCTTTCTTCCCCATTGGAGGGCCAATTGGCATTCAAATTCTGCATGCATTGCACACATTTTCATTCTTGAATAGTCTGGTTCTTCACATTAGGTATCAGAGTGGTGACGGTCCATGATCGGGACAAGAAGAGGACGAGAGAGCAATGCGTGGAAGCGTGACGGAAGCACCTGCGGACGGTGGAGAGAAAGGTACGGTCTGTGACGATAGCTGCCGCGGATGGCGGAGCAAGAGAAGGCTCGATTAGCAAACGCGGGATAGCAAATTCAGGCGTCGGGACATTTGACGGCAAGCATTTGTTGCGAGCAGTGCATTCCGTGCATTGCATACTTTCCGGCTTGCAAACAAACCTCTCCTTCTTGTCCAACCTTGAATTCTTGATGTTATGAAACAAGGGATTTTCCTGGAAATTGTTGGTCTTGAATGGTGAACGGGGTGACTCTCCCCCCCGGTGTGAATGTACCCTTAAAGTCCTTAAACCGTGAGAAAAAGAGCCCCCCATTCTCCCGAGTGGAAAGTCGGATCGGAATAAGATTTTAAGGGGGTGATCCACCCATCAAGTACCCCCTATAACGGTATCTAGAGCTCCAATTTGCTCAAAATAAGTAGCCCAAATGGAGCGTACCAGTTTATAGCAGAAATACAAGAAGAAAAGCTTAAAATCCCTTTTTTGAAATTATAGCAAGTCATTTTCTCTCTTGTATTACTAAAAGGAAAGAATGGAAAGGGAAGGGAGATATAACAATGAACTTATTCCTTTTCCTCCATTACCCCAAGGAGAGAGAAAAAGAACACCTTCACCCCTCCTGAAGAGGATGGATTAGGTGAGAGTTACACACATCTTTTTTTTTTGCAAAAAAGAGACTTCTATTAAGTATTAAAGAAAATCGTTAGAGCAAGCTCCATACGGGAATACGGGATACAACATGCAATGCATGGAAAGCTCAAGAGCCAAAAAGAAAGGATTGGGGCTGATAGTGCCATCTCAATCCGGTAGCAATCTCCGAGAAAAAGGGAGAACCCCTCCAAACTCGAAGAAATATAGTCCTCCTAGAAGAGGCTGCCCGTGAAGGGCCCTGCATGCTAGCCCATATGGCTATCAAAGTGTGAACTGTGTCACTCCAAATACCCGTGAACACCTGTGATGGGTGTATCTGGGTGTCATCCAAGGCCTCTGTGCATTTGGCTCTCCAAATGTGCCAAGAGAAAATGCTAGCCAAAATCTCCCAAGAGGTGTCCACTGAAGCATGTGAAGCTCTAAAAGGAATATGTGGTACATCCTGAAGAGAGCAGGGCTCTATCTCCTGTCGGCTGATCGAGAGTGTCCAAGAAGAAGGCTCACCCTCATAAAACACCTGGGGCCCAGTAAGGGATAACCATGCGACCGAGCCCCAAGTCATGAAGAAAGGGGAAGTATGAAAAATGTTGAGTATCCGAGCAACTCCTTTCCAAACAATTCTCGCTTGATTGCAGTCCCAAAGGCAATGTCGCATTGACTCTTCTGCAGAATGACAACGAGGGCAAGTGGGATCAATCCCAAATCGTGATCTCCACAAGTTCACTGCAATCCCTTCATGAATAGAAAGCCAAAAGAAAAGAGTGATCTTTCTAGGACAGCAGTTCCTCTACAGGTGATCACTCTTCGAGGTTTTGGGAAAGATGCTTTGGTCTTTGACGTTAGGGATGGAGGTATACTCTCTAGATCCACGGATGATATTCTTCTAGAGGTTGCCTTTCAGCCTGTCATGATTGCTGGTTTTGTGGACCATGGAGCGGGCTTACAGTGGTACTTAGACCCCGACCCTTTGCTCTTGGCCCTGGGATCTTGAAGGTTGTGGTTATATGGAGGTGCACCTATCAGGTGCTTGCAGTGGGACCCAAGAGAGTGGGAGTGGATAGATCATGGGCGCCGAGAGAGGGGGATTCCCTTCTTTCGTTTCACGGTTGGTAATGCCAGGAGATTTCAGCTGAGCAGTAGAGGTTGGATTCCCTCCAGAGCCTCCCATTGGGATAGCTGCTTCATCACTGCAGATTTGCGTAGGAATTTCTGGAGGAGGCTCTAGAAATCCCTAGCTCCCATCCAAGTGGTGAAAATAATAGGCACCTCAACTGTCCATTCCACCGGGATGGCTGCATCTATCTGTTGAATCTTGCGTGCTACCCCTCTGAGGTGACTCACGGACTGTAGTCTCTGATCCTCAGGTAGCTTGATAAAAGCCTTCCAAGTGCCTACTGTGTAGGCGGGGCCTCTCTCCCATCTAGACCACTGCATATAATGGGAAGTGCCCAGAGGTCTGCCATGCTCATCAAGTATACTATCGTTCCAAATGATCGGCTGCCTATCAATCTCTTCAAGGGTAGAGAGCGGAACCCTTCGAAGAGTGTTCCTGAAGCTCCCCCAAGCTTTGAGGATGGTAGTCATGAGAGGAGAGGTAGGAGACCTGAGATAGGCGGAAGAAAAAATCCAGTGAGGGCTGTTCACCCAATCATCTCCTAAGGTAGGTGTGCAAGCCTGAATGCCTCCAAAAAATAAATCCTTCCAAGGTTCCTGCCCAGGCATGAGTCCTCTCACCACCACCTTACAAAGCAATGCCCTGCACTGCAAGTCCGGGTCAATGATATTAAGTCCCCCTTCCCATGTAGGGAGAATAATGGTCTCCCAGGCCACCCTCGTTGCAACATCTGCCGTGCCATCAAGTCCACTCCATAGAAAATTCCTGACTGGTCTAATGAGCTGAGTGATGCAATCCCTAGACCGGCACCGGCAAGAACACACAAACCAGGCGGTGGCTAAAAGAACGTGGTTCACTACCACAATTCTAGAGGCAAGGTCGAGTTTGGTTGAGCTCCAAAAAAGGAGCTTTTTCCTTATACTTTCTAATATTGGGGCAAACTGCTGTGCTGGAGAGATGCCCAATCCTACCTGGCATCCCAAATACCTGACAGGAACACCCCTTTGAATCCAAGAAAAGCCAATGTCAACTCCCCAGCATGGAGTGTCCTCATCACTGATCCAAAAGCCAAAGGATTTATGCCAATTGATGTATGCCCCTGCAGTTGAGCAAAAAATATCCAAGGCTGTCCGGAAAGAATCAAGTGACTGCGAAGAGGCCTCAATAAAAATAGCAGTGTCATCAGCCAACTCATAGTCAAGAAGCTCATGCTCGTGTCTCAAGGGCAATCTCAACCCATAAAGCTCAGCCTGAGATCTAAGGAAGATACTCATAGCTTCTGCCACAAAGAGAAAGAGGAAGGGGGCTAAAGGGCATCCCTGACGAACTGATCTGGAAATCTGAAACCTGTCACCCCTTAGTCCTCCAACTGATCTGTAAAGGGAGGCCACCCCTCTAATCCATGCATCTAAAAATCCAAACCGTAGAAGAGTGCCCTCAAGAAAACCCCAGTCTACTTTGTCATAGGCTTTCTCAAAGTCCAGGAGTAGAACTGCCAGCCTCTGCCCGCTCTGCATAGCCCACTCTGTGGCTTACCAAAAGGAAAATATATTATCAAATATGCTCCTGCCATGCACAAAGCCTGTCTAAGTATCATGGATGAGGTCTGGAAGAAGGGGCTGCAACCGGATGCTGATCGCCCTGGCCAGGATTTTGTACAGAGTGCCCAAAAGAGTGATGGGTCTCCAATGGGATACAAAATTCGTGTTGCCACCTTTGGGGATAAGGTGTATGAGTCCCTTGGTTAGTGAGTCAGGCATTTCACCCGAGTCCCAAATGCCCTGCAGGGCTGAAGTAATATGATCACCTATCATATCCCAAAAGGCTGTAAAAAAGGGAGTAAGACCATCGGAACCAGGGCATTTGCCCTTATGAAGGGCGGAGAAAACACTCTTGAATTCTGTGTTGGTAAAGCGTGCATCAAGTGAGCATATCATCTCTAGTGTGACCAACACAGGTAAACTCTGTCAAATCTCATCTCTAGCCACATCTCTGGCTTGAGTGTCAGGACTTGCGGAAAGAAGGGAGGCATAGAAAGTTGTCGCTAAGTGCATGATGGTATCCAGATGAGATTGCAAAACGTCGTTAGAGTCAATAAGCTGCCTGACACTCTCTCTACTATGTTTAGGACCAACTGTAGAGAAAAACTGTTTATTGACTCTCCCTCCCATCTGTATCCAAAAGGACTTCTGTGCGTGGAAGGCATACTTTGCTCTCTGATCAAGCAATGTCTGCAAGTGAGCCCTCGTTAGAGTATGATAACCCACAAATAAATTTACAGTAGTCTCTTCTTCAAGAACCTCTTGATAGGGAGTTCTTCTTTTGTAATGAAAGAAGAAATGAAACCAGCCAAGAACAAGGTGATGAGTTTACGCCTTCAACTCAAAACCCAGCACACATGGATTATAATCCAAGTGCAAGAGGAAGAGAGGAGACTTCTGTTGATAAGCTGATTTTTCAGCTTAGCAATATGATTGTGCAGTCCATTATGTCAAGATTAGGGACTAAGAGGACTTTAAACTTTGGGGATGAAGAGTTGAGTACCCCTTCTAAGAGGTCCAAATTCCAAGCACAAGAGAGAATTGAGTTTCCCAAATATGATGGGGCAAGGGAGGTTGACAAAATCCTCAATTGGATTCGCCATTTTCAGCTATACTTTGCCCATCAAGACAAGACCGAGCAAGGAAGCTTGCTCTTGCCACATTGCATCCGCAGAAGGATGCTCTAATGTGGTGGTCTTTGTCACAAACGGGAAAAGAGCCTATTCATGAATGGGCTAAGTTCGTGGAGCAACTGAAAGCCACTTTCATGCCACCGAGGCATGAAGAGAACTTAACCTTTTGTTGGGAGAGGTTTAGGCAGTTCGATAATGAGAGTAATGCAGATTTTATAGCTAGGTTTTGGAAACTTTCTCGAGAGTTACCTGAAAAGAGTGAGGAAGATAGGAGAAAGAAGTATTTAGCAGCCTTAAGCCCAAAAGTAAGGTACGAGGTTGAAATGTTTAACCCAACCATGCTTAAGGGCCTCACTAAGTTGGCTGAAATAGCCGAGAGGAAATTGAATCCTCGTAAACCCTTCAATAAAGAGGGTGGGTCAACATCTAAGACCAACAATATACCCACTTTTAGGAAACCAAACCGATTTAAGAATAACAAAGGAAAGGGTAAAGCTCTTGTAAGGAATGTGAACAGCCAATCACGTCTTGGATAGGTGCCATTTCCTTCTATGACGGACGAGGAGAAGGAGAAGTTGAATAAGGAAGGAAAATGTTTCGGGTGTAAGAAACATAAGCCAGGGCACGTATGGCATAAGTGTTCTATTCTCTTGGCTAAAATTGCCAAGACGAATTCAGTAAAAGGGAAAGCCAAGGCATCCGAGCGGGAGGGTGAGGCTTCTACCTTGTTGCTTTGTACATAAGGATGAAAACATAAGGATCGTAGGGGATCGAGACGTGTGTACAATTCCATTGATTACTCCTACCTAAGCGAAAAGATTGGTAAAAAGAGGGGTAGATTGTAATCTTGTGTATATACAGGATTCACGAGATCTTCATATCTCAAAAGAAGATCGGGAGAGAAATGAGTTCCTTAGAGCTTATGAAAATCAATTTTAAAGAGATGACTCATTCGAATTGCCTATGGAGAGAGAAGATGATCATGCCATAGACTTAGAGCCAAGAGCTTCTCCTCCATGTAGAGTCCCATACAGGATAAACAGGATAGAAATGGAGAAGGTAGAAAAACAAATTGACCAAGCAATTCTCCATTTGGAGCACCTGTATTATTGGTCAAGAAGAAGGATGGATCATATTGTATGTGTATAGATTACCGTGCTTTGAATAAACTTATGATTAAGAACCGGTATCTGATTCTAAGAGTGGATGATTTATTAGATATGCTTAAAGGTGCTAAAGTTTTTAGCAAATTGGATTTGAAATCTGGTTATCATCAACTTCGTATGAAAGCTGGGGATGAACATAAGACTGCTTTTCGCACTCTCACTGGACATTATGAGTTTTTGGTCATGTCTTTTGGCCTAACTAATGCTCCAGTCACTTTTAGTAGGCTGATGAGAAGGGTTTTGCAACCCTACTTGGGAAAATTTGTCATAGTCTTCTCTGACGACATTTTAGTTTTTAGCCAAAATGAGAAAGAGCATAAGGATCACCTTTCTAAGGTGATGGAGCTCCTAAGGAAGGATCAGTTGTTCCTAAATACCAAGAAGAGTGAGTTCTTCAAGACAGAAATAGAGTATTTGGGACACATTGTGTCTACTGAGGGAATTCGGGTTGACCCTAAAAAGGTTAAGGCCATAATTGAATGGCCAATACCCAAAAATATACATGAGCTGAGATCCTTCCTAGGGATGTGCAGTTATTATCGCATATTCATCAAGAATTTCGCACATCTTGCTTCTCCACTTACAGATTTGTTGAAGAAGCATTCCTAGCTTTTGAGGAGCTTAACACTTTCGGAGATGGACAAAGAGTTCTTTGTTGTATGTACGGATGCGAGTGGTACCTCGATTGGGGTAGTGTTGATGCAAGGAGGGCATCCCATTGCTTATGAGAGTAGAAAACTTCCAGGGGCTGAATTGAAATATATCACGTATGAGAAGGAGTTACTGGTAGTCATTCATGCTTTAAAGTTATGGAAGCATTATTTATATGGTTTTGCTTTCAAGATTAAGACTTACCATCAAAGTATCAAGCACTTGTTTTCTCAACCCATTGTTTCTTGAAGGCAAATCAAATGGGCTGAATATATTCAATCCTTTGGGCAATCAAATATTGAATATTAGCTAGGAAAGGAGAATTTAGTAGCTGATGCTTTGAGTAGACGGTCCCAAGTTAATCACATTTTTGTGATTAAGGAGAAATCATTAGGAGCAATGGCTGAAGCTTGTCCTTTAGATGAGGACTTCGCTGACATTTATGGGAAGATTCAGAGTAACGAGGTTGGGGGTTTAGAGGCTTATTCCATCATGGATGGATACTTATTGTTGGGACGTGCCATATGTGTACCCAAAACATTTCGGTATCTAGTCATGAGTGAGTTACATGCGAGTCCATATTCTAGACATCATGAGAGGGACCATTAATAATATTGAGAGGTACTTCCATTGGCCTAAACTTCGCAAAGAAGTCTTTGTTCAACAATGCGACATATGTCAGCGCATAAGTAAGACTGCTGGTCTTTCGCAGCCTTTGCCTATTCACTCTGAACGGTGGGAACACATTACAATGGATTGTGTGTCAGGTTTCCCCAAGGTTGGTCAGTTTGAGCAGATTTTCACTGTTATAGATAGGCTGAGTAAACATGCTCATTTTATTCCCTGTAAAAAGGAGTTGTCTGGTCCTGAAACAGCAAGGTTATTCATTAGGGAAATCTTTAGGTTACATGGGTTACCAAAATCTATTGTATCCGATAATGATGGCCGTTTCATTAGCAACTTTTGGACAGCCCTATTAGAGAATCTCGGAACCAAACTGAAATTTACTACAGCCTTCCATCCTGAAGGAGATGGACAAAGTAAGAATGCCAATCAAACCATAATTACTTTACTTCGAGCTTATGTCCATGACCAACATAACACTGTACATACTTCAACCAAGAAAGCCCCATTTGAAATCATCTATGGGCAATGTTTACCCACTCCAATAACACACTTGGGGGAGCGAATTTTTGCTGCTGACCAGTTTGCTGAGGATATGTCACAGGTTATTGAGCAGGTAAAAGAACATATTAAGAAGGCCCAGGTTCAACAATCCAAGGCAGCCAATAAAAAAAGAAAAGAAGTTTATTACAAGGAGGATGATTGGGTTTTACTGAAGATTGATAAAAGAAGAATCAAGTTAGTGAGAGGAAGTACAAAACATGTCAAGTTAGCACCGAAGTTTTATGGTCCATTTCAGATTTCAGCAGCTTTATATCTAGAAGAAGGATCCAGAGCGTATGAGCTAAAATTACCAGCCCACTGGCGTTTGAAGAATATCTTTCATGTGAGCAATTTGAAGAGATACCATGGCGATACTTTTGCGTTTTTGGATACTCAGCATCAAGAAGAACCTGAACTTGAAGATGGGATTGAAGTTCTTACTCCGGAACAGATCGTGTACCATAAAGAGAAGAGTACTCGTGGAAAGAAGAGATATATGTATTTACTGAAGTTTAAAAACCAGCCAGCTAGTGATGCATAATGGATGGAAGAAGAGTTCTTTACATATTTTTCACAGATACTCGCAGATTATAAAGAGGCGATGCAATTGCAGAAGTAACAAGAGAAAGTGCACGTAAGAGGAAGAGATAAGCAATAATCCAGAAGAGGACTTCTGCTCATTCAAGCAGGAGGGAGTGTCATGACAAGAGAAATGATTATTTAGTTAATTAATAGTCATTAGAACCTTATTATTGTTAGGCACCAATTTGATGGTGCGGTTATATGTTTGTATTTATGATCGATCAAGCAGTGTAAATAGTACCACCAAACTATGTAACATTGGCCTATGATTAGTAATAAAGATGTGCACACACGTGTCTAGGTCCTAGGGGCAATAGGAAAGGGAAGGGTGCATTAGACTGCATTGAATGGTAGGTGCATGGGTCATAGGATAAGGGTAGGTGTAAATGGGAAGATGGAACTTGAGTGATCTCAAGGGACATTAATGAAAGGGTATCACCCCTTTCATTGTAAATCTCATGTAGCATTCTCTCTACCTCATTGCATTCATCCGCCATCTCTCTCCCACCTTGCATGTAGGTCGAAATAGAAACAAGTACTCCCACAAGGGCGCTCTTCCCCATTGGAGGGCCAATTGGCATTCAAATTCTGCATGCATTGCACACATTTGCATTCTTGAAAAGTCTGGTTCTTCACAGCCTTCCTAGGCTGAAGATGAGCCAATGGCGGATCAAAGACACGGCTCCAATGAATACTCTGCATATGGAGGGTATTTCTAGGATTGGGGGGACGGCTTGACCAATGTAAGTGCTCCAGTAGAGACTGCGAGTCCAAATGCATTAGAAGGAAGAGAAGCAAACATACAAGAGAGCATAATTGTCCATGGCTGATGCTGCTCAAGAAAAGTAAGCAAAATTGGAGCCTTGCAAGCTATCACATGAGTGTGAATAGTCAAAATATTTGTAGGCTTCTTTTCCTTTCCTTTAGCAACACTCCATATGCCTTTCTTCATAAGAATGAATTTCACCTTGGTTTGCCAAGTGTGAAAGCCTTCTCCTTCAAGCTTATCAATTTTTGTTTGAGTTGCCATGAGAGGGTCTTACCCACAAGCAGGGCAGTGTCTGCTTTGTTACAGGGCTGTAATCAACTAAAAACTGAGGAAAGATGCAGTCATAAAATCCCCAAAGTGGAGTTGACCATACAAATAACAAGATTATAAAACTGTCAAAAACATGAACAAAAAACAGGAGGATCTTGGAGACAACAATTCGCACTGATGAAAGCAGATCTGAAGGGGCTGTTTAGGCAGAAAGAACACCCTATTAGTGGACAAGATCCATATTGGAGGATGCCCGGAAATATGCGTTAGGTCGCGGGTAAGAACTGCTTCAAAATCGATTGGTTTTTCTTTTATTTCTCCTTCTTCTGTGGACCAAATGCGCTCAAACTTGAACAACAGCTAGCTCATAAGGTCGCCCAGCCTCCCCCAAGGAATTAGAGAGATTTGTCTCTAGCAGGTTGCATTTGGCAAAATGGCATGAACAGTCGATGTGTCGGCACGGCCAAAGGAAGCGACTATTCCCTAATTCCTCCTAGCCAGGGATTCGCCCCAACATGGAGATGCTTGACCTCAAAGGGCGTTGACAATGGCTCAGAGAATGAGCAGAACAAGCCTAAGAAAAAAACGTGGGAAGAGAGGGAAGAAATCTTTCATTTTGGAAGAAGATGATGACATGGCGCTCAAAGAGGGCTCAAGGAGGGTGGACGTGGCTCTGATACCACATGATAGAACAGCGTGAAGGATTCAACAAATGGAACAAAAGAGATGTTTATTCAAAAGAGGAGAGACCCTTATAAGGGCAACTGATACAACGCATGTGCCCCAAAGGAGAGCATCTCCAGATCCACAAATCACTCCACTGATCTCTCAATCAAGCCCATGAATCTCTCAATCACACCTAATAGAACCTTCTACCGCCTAACCTGGTCACACTAACCAGAATGTGGTGACACACAAACTCACACAAACCTTGTACCCCTTGGTACACCCCATTACATTAATTTGTCCTTCACTGGCAGTCTATACAGCTTGTACGGATGCCTTGGAAGGTGGGAAAACAGCAAGAAAACAAGGCGAAGGATCCGCTTGTGCCAAGCCTAAAACCTTTGAAAAACGTGCAACTCTATCCTCTAACGCTTAGAAGAGGAGAGAGGGAGAGAGGGGTGGTAGGTAGTGCATAAGGAGCTGCTACGTGCGTCGTGACCCCCTCATTAATGCTCTAACCCTCCTTACCAATGAAACATTGGGTTTGGCCCCCCTCATTAGTGCTCTTACCTCCTTTTGCCAATGAAACATGGCTTTCCTTGGGCCCAACTTTTAGACCCCTCATACTAGCCTTAGCCTAGCACTTGGGCTTAGTGGGTGCACTTGGAATTGAACTCTAGGGACTTCTAGGAAGTTAGCACTTCCTCTAGGCCAGTCCCATCCGGCCAGTCTATCTTCGGGTTTGTCCACGGGGTTATTTGCACATGAAATTCACGTGCCTGTGACATACCCTCCTCTTGAGACAGCAACCAATCTCATTTGTTGCTACAAAATACAACAAATAAACAACAATGAAAGGGGCATAAATAGCCCATACCAGATAATACATGATCTGTGATATACAACCAACAATGATGATACGGTCTAGGAGAGCACACGATTCCATCCATACATCAATGCATCACCTGTGTGGAGTGACTAGTATGAGATCCCGTGGCAGAAATACTGTCAGCAATCAGAACCTCGGGTGAGACCTACAGTGTCATCAAGTGACCTTGTGATCGTGTCTGTCTTGAAGGGTTGAAGGTGCTACCCCCCTCTTGAGCATCAGGAAATGCTGCAGACCTCTACTTTTGCTGAGCGTGAATGAGCGTGTACTGTAGTGGACTCAAGCTGAAATGCTTCCAGGTAGAGCTGGCTGTCATTTTTGGACAGCCAGCTTTTTGCAGTGATAGCCTTGAGGCTTTTGGGTTTTCAGGTCTTTTTTAGGGTATCACATTTGCTATGGTTGGGAACAATCAAGATCTATTTGGCGTTTTTCGTGAAGATGATAAGTTGGATGGCACCAACTATCCGATATGGTCTTATCTCATGAAACATATTCTTGTTGCAAAGCATTTGTGGAATATTGTTTCTGGGGTTGATCTGAGGCCAGCCAATGCTACAGTGGTTGCCTCTACTGTTGGTCCCTCTGCAGGGGGTACTCCTCCTGGTGCCTCACCTATTTGAAGAGTAAATCGTCCTAAGGTCAATTTACATTACAAAAAATGTAAGGGGGACGTTAAATTTATGATGCTAACATGAAAGAAGTTTTTGATATTGAAATCGACCTAAGGTTGATTTGCAATTGAAAGATGTAATGTGCAAAAGTGTCTATCAAGCAATGGTGTTGATGACATCATGTATGCTGAATTTTGAAATCGACCCAAGGTTGACTTATCCTTGAAAATATGTAATGTGTAATATGATGTTTGTGAAGCCATTGTCCTGATGAAAACGTGTTTTAGAGCTTTAAAATCGACCCAAGGTTGATTTGCATCTAAAAGATGGAATGTGTATAAGCGTGCATGCAGCCATAATGACAATGAAAACATGTTTCAATCTTTGAAATTGATGATCAGCATTTCAAATATTTAATTAAGATGTTCAAGCCATGGCACTAATGAAAGCATTATTAATTTTAAATCGACTTGAGGTTGATTTGCATTTAAAAGATATGATGTACAATAAATGTACATAAAGCCTTCGATATTATTAAATTAAATCACATATTTGAAGACTAAATCATCCCAAGAGTAATTTACATTTTCAAATATATAATGTGGTATTATAAATCCATGACACTAATGAAAGCAGTTTTTAGTTTTGAAATCGACCTAAGGTGGATTTGCAATTGAAGATGTGATGTGTAAGAGTGTCTATCAAGCAATGGGGTATTGAAGATGTGATGTATAAGAGTGTTTGTGACGCCAAGGTCCTATTGAAAACATCTTTTAGAGCTTTGAAATTGACCCAAGGTCGATCTGGATCTGAAAGATGGAATGTGTTATGAGTGTGTATGAGGCCACGATGATGATGAAAACATGTTCCAATCTTTGAAACTGACCCAACATTTCAAAGATGCAATGTGCGATGTTAAAGCCATGGCACTAATGAAAGCATTGCTTAGCACTGAAATCAACATAATAACTCGAGCATCATCTTTGGCTTGAGTGTCAGGATCTACTGTAAGAAGGGAGGCATAGAAATCAGTAGCTACCTGCAAGCGCTCTCCCTACTATGTCTGGGGCCCCTGTGTGAGGCCCTCCTCTGCGTAGAATGCATCTGGAATCCTGATACTGGCAGAGCGAGTCTTCACATGAGGATTTGAAACAAACAGAACAACTGGAAAATGATATGAAGTGGACACCCCAGGTGTAATGCATATTTAGATGAGGAAGAAGGCAGAGGGAGAGGCTAGAGGAGGCTAGGAAGGGGGAGAAGGATAGGCTTAAAAGGAGAGGGTTAAGGGGGGGGGGGGGGGGGGGGGCGGGAGGGATGAGAGGAGAGGGACTGAAGGAGGAAGGGAGGGGTGAGGTAGAGGGGCTGAAGGGGTGGGAGAGGAGATGAGGGAGGCGGGGGAGGGGGGAGGAGGTAGGAGGTAGGGGCTGAGGGGCCGGAGGTAGGTAGTGGAGGGGATAGGGAATGAGGGGGAGGAGAAAGGGGGCGGGGGTAGAGGCTAAGGTGACAGGGGGAAAGGGTGAGGGTAGAGGGAGGGGGGAGAGGACTGAGGGTGCGGGGGTAGGGGGTGGGGGTAGAGAGGGCAAGTGGGATCAGCCCAATATCGTGATCTCCACAGGTTCACTGCAATCCCTCGATGAATAGAAAGCCAAAAGAAAAGAGTGATCTTTCTATTTCTGAGGGATTTCGAGAGCCTCCTCCAGAAATTCCTATGCAAATCTGCGGTGATGAAGAAGCTATCCCAATGGGGGGCTCTGGAGGGAATCCAACCTCTATTGCTTAGCTGAAATCTCCTGGCATTACCAACGGTGAAACGAAAGAAGGGAATCCCCCTCTCTCGGTGCCCATGATCTATCCACTCCCACTCTCTTGGGTCCCACTGCAAGCACCTGATAGGTGCAGTTGAAGTCCTCTTGTCTCCACTCTTATTAGAAAATGTAGTATTTCCTCTTCCTCTTTCTATTCCTCTAGAGGAAGAGTCTCTTTTGGTGAACTGCATCTTGTATATACTCATGTTTAGCATGGTAATTCTCTCTTCTCTCTCTCTCTCTCTCTCATAATATTGGGAGGACCATTTTTTTTTATAAAATTATATTGATCACTTGGCTGGATAGAGTTTTATAAATACATCATTTGTCCTTTTTATAGTTCATCACTCTAAGCTATAGTTTGAGAGTTATGACCATCATCACCTCTCCATGAACCCTTTTGCTAGTGGAAGGGTCTTAGAAAGATGCCAATTTTTAATTTCAGTACATAGTCAGATACAACACAAAAGTACATCACATTTTACTTTTACATCTCATGAATCCAAGCTACGGTTAGAGAGTTATGAGCACTTTTGTGAACCATCATCGTGATAAATTTCCATGGTTTTTGAAAGGTCACCTCCATTTATCATACCTCCCCTTAATGGAGGGGAGATGATGAGGTGAAGGTCAAAAGGGAGGCTGAAGTGGATGCTCCAAAAGAGAAGCGACACAAGTTGCAATGGAGAAGGGCTAGTAATACATAGAGAGTTGATCTTAAATTAAGGTCTTAAAAATACCCAATACCCATAGGACCCTTTTGTTGGCCAAAGGGTCTCCTGGACTTTTATTTATTATATTGAGCCTCAAGAAATTAAATCAAGTTTGGTTTGAAAAAAGACAGTAGGATCGTTTGGTCGGCAAAAGGGTCCTTTGTCATTTTTTTGTTGCATTATGCCTCAAATTATTAAAAAAGACTTACTCAGAGGACCCTTCCATTCACTGAAGGTTCACTAGGACCATTTTAAGAACTAAATTTATTGACTTATTTTTTATTTCAATGCAACAAAAAAATGCTCTTTCATCCAATCTCATGGGCTTTTTAAAGATCGAAATTCATTTATTTATTTTCAATTTAACTGCATCCAAATGACTCTTTTGCTAGCAAAAGGGTCCTATGAGCTTATTTTTTACTAAAGAGCCTAAAAAAACTTATGTAATTTTGGTTTAATCACTCTTTGGGCAATATATTTTTTTGAAAGGATCCGAGGAGATATTTTTTCTTAGCCAAGATGTACTCAAAAGTAGTATTTTTCATCCTTCTAGGACCCTTTTGCTAGTGAAAGGGTCCATGGATATGTGACAAGCCTCAAACTATAGCTCAGATTTAGCGATATATAAAAAGAAAAAGTATGTAATTTTCGTGCCATCTAACAATGCAATCAAATATAACCGCTAACGAAAAGGTCCATGGAGACGTGATGGCGGTGAAAAAACGGTCATAACTTTGAAGCCATAGCTCGGAATGATGAGATGTAAAAAGAAAATTTTTTTCTCCATTTAACCATGCAATCAAAAGTAAGTTTTTGCATCCTTCATGGACCCTTTCGCTAGTGAAAGGATCCATAAAGATGTGATGAACGTAAAAAATGGGTCATAACTCTCAAACTGTAGCTCGGATTGCGAAGTTGCAAAAAGAAAAAGTGGTGTAATTTTTGTGCTCCATCTAACCATGCAGTTAAAAATAATATCTTTCATCCTTCTAAGACCCTTTCTCCAGCAAAAGGATCCATGGTGACGTGATGATGGTGAAAAAATGGTCATAACTCTTAAATCGTAGCTCGGATTGACGAGCTGTAAAAAGAAGAAAAGATAGAATTTTTGTGCTCTATCTAAACCATGCAATTAAAAGTAAGTTTTTTTTTTTTTGGGCAAAAAGAGACTTCAATTAAGTATTAAAGAAAACTGTTAGAGCAAGCTCCATACGGGATACACCATGCAATGCATGAAAAGCTCAAGAGCAAAAAAAAAAGGATTGGGGCTGATAGTGCCATCTCTATCCGGTAGAAACCTCTGAGAAAAAGGGAGAACCCCTCCAAACTCGAAGAAATACTGTCCTCCTAGAAGAGGCTGCCTGTGAAGGGCCCTGCATGCTAGCCCATATGGCTATCAAAGTGTGAACCGTGTCAGTCGAAATACCTGTGAACACCTGTGATGGGTGTATTTGGGTGCCATCCAAGGCCTCTATACATCTGGCTCTCCAAATGTGCCAAGAGGAAATGCTAGCCAAAATCTCCCAAGAGGTGTCCACTGAAGCATGAGAAGCTCTGAAGGGAGTAAGTGGTACATCCTGAAGAGAGCAGGGCTCTATGACCTGTCGGCGGACCGTGTCCAAGAAGAATAAGTAAGTTTTTGAATAAAGAAAAGTATGTTATTTTTTTGTTCTATCTAGCCATGGAATCAAAAGTCTTTGCATCCTTCTAGTATTCTTTCGCCAATGAAAGGGTCCGTGGAGCTGTGATGAGAATTAAAAATGGTCATAACTCTCAAACCGTAGCTTGGATTGATGAGATGTAAAAAGATATATTAATAAACATCTATCCAACCAAATGGTAAGAATAATCTTAGAGGAAAAAAATTACCTCCCAACACAAAAAAAGAGCTAGAGAGGGTTACATTCCAAATATGAGTATATGCATGGTGGCTAAGTATATACATAATGAAAAAGATAGATAGTATATACATGGTGCATTGCACTCTTTTATTAGTGTGAAAGGGGTCATGGTGGCATCCATTTGAGAGCACACATTTCCTACAACCATTGGATTCCAAGAGGCTCATGTGCATTACAATTATTTTCCTTGATGCTATGCTATCCAGGATTTCATGGTGAAACATATCCTACCATTAGTACATTCCAGTAGGCTGATAAAGTGCCGTTGCTACTAGAAGCTTAATGAAGTGTTCAACATCCCTTTCACTGGAAAAAGGGGTGACAAAGGGTTCATCCACTAAACCAATACAAGTCATGATGATGAAGCCCAACAGAAGGGATTTTAGGGTTAATAAACCCCTTTGCTAGCAACAGGGGTGCTAAGTATTGCATGTCTCCAAGAACTCTTTCTAAAACCCTGGAAAATTAACACAATGTTGTTATCCCTTGTGACCCAAGAGTATTAATCTGAAGCCCTCTCTCTCTCTCTCTCTCTCTCTCTCTCTCTCTCGTGTGTGCTCCTTTTATCATAAGTTATAGGTATTATACAAAAGTATAATGCATGTGTAAAATAGTATCCTTTCACCCAAAGATACAGGTACTATGCAAAACTATTTTGTGTGTGGTGTGTGCGCGCGCATGCGCATGCGTGTGTGTGTGACACACACATGCACATGCACATGCTCACGCACACATACACACAAATTTGAGTACATGATTTGAGTTTAGGACTCATCTTCTTCCAGAGACAACCTATGATAATTACAATAGTAAAGGGACTCTTGGACTTGGGTAAGACTCCAAGACTTCAAGACTCACATGGCACATGGTTGAGTACTTCCTTCAAAGGACATATATTTCACCCTTTTTCCAAGAAAGAGTAGTTTGGGTGGCTGTTTATTGAAGCTATCTTGGCGATGCAAGCTTGAAGCTCGAGGGTTTAGGCTCGGAAAAGGAAAGCCCCTGCTTTAAAGGAACCTAGAGGCTCCATTTTTATTAATTTCAAAGGGATCCATGCTGTGGCAGATGTGATGCATGATGATGGTACCATCGTACTTTTTCCATCGTACTTTTTCCTTTGGCGGATAGGAAATATGGTTTAGGGATGCATTATTGCCCTCTGTGGCAAACCATTGCTCACATGCTTCAGCCCTTTCTGCGGGTACCTCCACTTGAGCTTCAGAACAAGCTTGAAGATTGGACTCTTCGTTCCCTAGGATCATCAGCTTGTTCTTTGAGATTATCCCATATTACGATATCTTTCTTTTACCCCCATCTTGGGTTTCTCATAAGGCAAATCTACTCTGGCGCATGAATCGCCCGGAGGAAGAGATTGCAGCAGCTTTGGAGATCCAAAGTTCCTCTTCGACAACAACTTTTTTTGTGGTGGGTAATGCTGGGGGTCTTTCCATCAGGAAAGCTTTTAGCAAGGAGACACATTGTTCCTGCTGTTTGTCATAGATGTCTGGCTCCACTGGAATCAGTGCCTCATCTCCTTTTGCATTGTCCACACACCAACGTTTGAGGACTAGATTTTCTACTGCTACCTTTGGCAAGCATTTTTGGCTTTTTGGGATTCACCCATGCAGGCATCAGTTTGAGTTATTTTTCTTCTGGGTTCATCGAAACCATAGAGTCTTTGATGATCTTACTTTTTCAACTTTCCCTTTTTTCAGACGCTTTGCAGCAATCTCTTTTTGATTGTCTAAACTCATTATATAGACCATGATATATACTTGCCATATACTGAGATGTTCAGTTGATGTACTTTTGAGCTCTCCTTTTCAAGGAAGCTATTGTGTAATATAAAGCAACACAATCTTCGCAAAAAAAAGTGTGTGTGCATGTGCATGTGCACGTGTGTGTGTGTGTGTGTGAGAGAGAGAGAGAGAGAGAGAGAGAGAGAGAGAGCGAGAATTGCCATTATTCTAACTAGCCTATCATTATGATAGAGAGTTTGGATGTGTTGATGAAATTTAATGGCATTTCAGGATGCACGTTTACTAGCCCTAATTGAAGGTGTACTGGCGGCAAATATATTTGATTGGGGTTCAAGAGCTTGTGTGGAGCTATACCACAGCGGGACAATCATTGAGATATATCGTATGAGTCGCAAGAAAATGTGTCGGCCTTGGCGAGTATGCAATATATTTACCGAGAAGGATTGCTGTTCTGTGCTGCTTTCAATGAGATGTTATGGCATCTTGCTTTCAGAATTGATTGGTAAGTCTGTGTAGAAGAAATGTTTAACATCTGTTCTTTTTACACAGGTTGATGACTTTGACGCTTTCCGCAATAGGTGGTTAGGTTGTGAGGGCCTCACGCCCCCCAAACCACACAGGCGGGCTCTTGTCTTTGTTGACAATTCGGGTGCAGATATTGTTTTGGGCATGCTTCCTCTAGTCCGTGAGCTACTGAGACGTGGTACTGAGGTATGCTGTGTATCTTGGCTGCATGTGACTATACTTGCAGTCTATAAGGTATTTCCTGTACTTATTTCCTGTGCTAATTATAGTACTTCTGTAAACATGTCTCTTGAGCAGGTTGTGCTTGTTGCAAACTCTCTACCAGCCATAAATGATGTTACTGCAAGCGAGCTGCCGGGCTTCGTAGCTGCTGCAGCAAAGGTTAGACCTATCTTCTCTCCTCTGTGTAACGCGTTTCACGCTTTTTTTCTGGAAGCACTTAAAACTGCAGGCATGGGGTCTTGAAAAATGAGATCTTGACTGAACCTGAATGAAGGTAGCAGTGTGCATATCCTTTGATCGTCCCTATTTCTCTGCAATAACGAGTTTCACACTTTTTTTCTGGAAGCACTTAAAACTGCAGGCATGGGGTCTTGAAAAATGAGATCTTGACTGAACCTGCATGAAGCTAGCAGTGTGCATATGTTCTGTACTGTCCCGTACCGTCTCGTACCATACTTAGTTCCATTCGATGCAAAAAAAATCCAACTGTTTGAGCACAGAAATCAGCCGTTGCATTTTCTGTTTCTGGCCGTTGGGGAGCCGTTTTCTACTCGTTCGGTTCTTTTGCACATATGTAACATGTTTTTGTTTCAAGAATCATCTCAGCAAGTTTCAAAAGCTTGTACAAGTACCTACTCTAAAACTCTAAAATCTGTCTCTCTTTTTGTGGATATCGAACGTACCATCGATATATATGTGTGTGTGTGTGTGTGTGTGTGTGTGTGTGTGTGAGGCAGCTTTGGCACATTAGGATCCCTAAATGCTCAATACTTCAGCTCTCAAAACCTGAGGGTCAATTTGGTAGCTTATGAGCCCTCCTGCATCTGGATGATGGACATTTTGGAAGCAGCCCACAATGATCACTTGGATGACAGTACCATTTTTATGCAAGGCCTTGCTGTACACCAACTGCCACACCTTTTACTTATCAAACACAGAGACTATCTTCCTAGAAAGATAACCATCTATTTTGGATCTCACCTTGATACAAGAGATCTTGCTCTGTTCATGTCACTCCATCAGCCAAGTATATCGTAGATGGGAAGTTTCCAATACTAACCAAGAGGTGTCTTGCATTCTCATGCTTGTCATCATGTTTAACATACCTGCTGCTGGAGGTGCTAAAAGACTTTTTCCCATGATGGAACTAGTAGAATAAATATCTACACAGAAGAAACTATTAATTTAAGATCACAACTGCATTTAGCAGAACTATTATCTGCCTTGATAGTTAGTAAATGACTACCTAATTTACATTTAATGGGCATGTGGCTCTCAATTTCCACTGTGCAGTTCCTTTTTCTAGCTCTCAATTTCCACTGTGCAGTTCCTGTTTCCCATTGGACCTGGGATATCTGCTGTAATACTATCATGTTCTTTCTCAAGGTCAACAATGGATTCCACCAGGTTAATAGCTACAAGACCTTGAAAGCAGGCTCACTGTGAGCATGGATTGCTGACAAGACCTTCAAGACTTTTCTCTTGAATAATCCCACGTAAGTCTAGCAGTTTCCACTGTTGGTCATGCTTGTTCAATAGTTGAAGGCAGAGTACACGGAGATTTGAACTTGAGAAGCCAGTTCTCAGTATGTCTATTAGGTATCTCTGCATGGTAGAGATTATGAATATTTCCTGGATTGCTTCTATATGCCTTTCTTTGTGTTCCTTAGGTTATGCTATTGCTATAGTTATAGTTTTTATTAGTTTGATGGAAAACATCTTGAAACGTAGATGGCATCTTGTTGTTGGAGTAAATTACAAGGCTGTAGGGGTTTCCAGGTGTCGCCTTTTTCCTTTTTTATTTTCTCTCTTCTTTGTTAGCCTTGGGCTCTTTCACTTAACATAGCTGTTGTTTCACTTACGATATTCTCTGCTCTTCAAGTTTTGGAGACTATCCCAACTTCCAAGGCGTTTACATTCCAAGATTAGTACTGTTTTGTCTAGACAAAAATATAAATCCATGTGAATGTCTTTCCATTCCGAATCATATAAAGTCCTTTTGTGTCACCTAAAAAATGTGCCTTCTTGCAAACTAATCTCCATCATTTTTACAAGTGACTGGAGTCTCAAGCATTGAAATTTCTTGCTTGTTCAACTTCGCACGTCTACGTGCCCCCCCCCCCCCCCCCCCCCCCCCCCAACCCCAACCCCAACACACACACACACACACACAGAGCGGGGTCTATAGTCGCATTCAGAGGATGCAACGTTTATAATGCTTCACTATGAGTCTTATTACGAATCTTGTAACTATACAATAACACTGGTCAAACTGGATTCTCTATTGAAGATGTGGAAATGAAAAAGCTACTACAGGTTGTGAATGATTGTACTAAACTTTTGCACAGCATTGTGATATATTGAGGAAAGCTGCTGAGGTGGGAGGGCTATTATTGGATGCAATGGCCATCGACTCTGATGATGGCCTTGATGTACCCAAAAGTCAGTCTCATGTGCCACCATTGTTGGTGGTAGAAAATGGTTGTGGGAGTCCATGCATAGACTTCCGTCAAGTGAGTTCTGATCTAGCTGAAATATCAAAGGATGCTGACTTGGTAAGTGTATCAATAATTCTTATGACGTTTCTTTGTATCATATTTGATCATACAGCTGTAAAGGGGTGGGGGCGGGGGGAGCGAACATGGATTCAGCAACGTGAGAATGGCATTGCAACTTCACAGTTATTAGACTAACTAAGACTTTTTAGGCAATACAGATCATTTTGGAGGGGATGGGTCGGTGTTTACACACCAACTACAATGCAGTCTTCAAGTGCGAGTGTTTGAAGGTATTTATTGATCACATTTATTTTGGTTGACAACTTTTACTATTTTTGTTTTAATTGCTATGGCCAAAGCTCATAGTTGGAATGTTGTCCTGGTTTTTAAATCTTTGAAGCTTGCCATGATAAAAAACCAGCGTTTGGCGGAAAATCTGGTTAATGGGGTCATATATGACTGTGTTTGTCGGTATGAGCCAGCAACATAACATCAATGAGCCAGATTCTGACGTATGGATATTTTAGTAGGCATGTATGCATGGAACTTTGGCTATTGAAAATGTTGTGTCCTGATCATTAACATTTTGCTAATAAATTATTGTAATTTCATTCAATTATAAAATAACCTTAGGGATCTGAGTGAGTCATACTAAAACCCTGTGGGGTAGCCTGTCTTGGGCCAAAAGTGGTAGTTTCTACTCCTTGTTGTCTTGCTTCATGTACAAGCATTGAGCAAAGACTTGTGATCGGTAACACTCTTCTCCACACGAAAACTTCAGAGTAGATGTATTCTTTGAGTCCATTTCTTATCTTTTTTCGGGGCTGAAAATAACATCGTATTGTGTATTTTGAGCTAGAAAGGTGATGTATCAAGGCATTTTAATCATCAACCTTGAGGAGAAAGTGATGATTCAAAAAGAGAAAGAAATGGATATGATATTTAGGAAAACGTGATGTTTATGTTTGGTGGATGTTTACCACTTTTTCCGTTCATCCTTGAATCAATCTCTCCAAGATGCGCATCCTTTGGAGATCTTCTTTTGGCACAATTGGAAGTGTTATATCAGTGTTTCTAGTTTCTTGAGTAGTAGTTGCTCCATCTTGGGACAGCTTTAATATTCTTCTTAATGAAAGGTTCTTTTACACAAAAAAAAGTGTGTGTGTGTGTGTGAGAGAGAGAGAGAGATTTCCGCCTGAATCGTTGGTATAGGGTTAATCCACAAAATTATGATAATCTCACTTAGAAAATGTGGGTTAACTATGCCTTTACACATTCGGATCATGCTCCTTTATGGTTGAGAATGTCTCTTCATTATATGCGAGTTGTTGACAGGTTGTCACAAAGAAGGCTTCTTATTGTTAATTATAGTTACTTGGAGCATGATGCATACAGGGCAATGGGTTGTGTTGTCGTTCAACATCTTTGACATCAGGGCCATATTAATATTGAATATCCATGGGATGCTTTTGTTGGTAGAATGCAAGCAGTGATTCATGACGATGGCAGAATCTTAAGGGACATTGTTGCTTGGGCCAAAAACACTTATCAAACAATGATTGAGCTTAGTCATTTTTTGCCTTTTTCTTTGGAAGAAAACATGTCCTCACGCCACATTAAACACTGTCTGCAATGCAATGATCATGTAAAATTTCTAAATGGGAGAGAAGAGCTAGACAGATGGTTTTCTTAGATAAATGTTCGTCGAAAGAGTTTTTTAAAAGCCTACATTATAGAGGCAATCTGCAAGTATTTTTCAAGCCCTTATGCCAAGTGTTGTTTGGACTTCCTCTCGAGCGCAACTTGTTGCAGCTTGTGTCATACACTTTGCTCGACAGTTTGGGCATGCAGATCTTCCTTCACAAGAAGTTCTCTCTGCAGGGCAACAGCTTTTGTAACATGTCTTTCCTATTATTTCTCTTGCTTAGGCTTTGGATCTTGAAGAACCTTTCATGGACATGAAGTCTCTTGAAGTTATCAGATGCAGTAAAATCTCGTGACAGGAAGTCTCCTGGAGGGGACGGTCTCACTATCTATTTTTTTCTTGCAAATTGGAATATGCTCAAGTGTACTTGGCTATGTATGATCAATTGCAGCTTGGCAAAGTCAACAAATGCCAAATTCCTAGAAGAAAGGGCTTATGAAGCTTCTTTCTAAGAAGTAAATATGTCAATCTTTGGTTGATTAGAGGCTTATCACTCTCATGCTAGTGATTTATAAGATCATTTTTGCTTTTAGTGCAACATCCCTATTTGTCAAAGATGCATGGGAGTTTAATATTCTCAACTTTCATGTGCACATCCTTGCTCATAAGGCGAAAATGATGCTACTGTTTATGCAAGGAGATCAACCTTGGGTCATGATGCACTATTTGCTTTTACAAATTACCACCTCTGCTTTTGGTCACTGGTAGCCCACTGAGTGGAAGGATAGAAATCATAGTCTTTGTTGATCCTACTTTTTTCATTTTTTCATTTTTTAATTTGCTCTCTGTAGCAATCTTTCTTTGATTGTTTACAAACTCATTACATAGACTACAATGTATACTTGTTATATAGTGAGATCTTCTAGGGAAGCTACTTTGGAATATAGAGCATTATAATTTTCACCCAAAAAGAAAAGTGTGATTTCAAGAAAGAAATCTAAGGTTATGTATTGAAATACTACTCACATAAATGTGGGATGTTATTTATGTTATATTATTTGATAGAGGTGGTTTCCTTAAGCCATTTCACTTTTATAGGATTCTTCATTTCCTTTAATAATAGCTTTCCAAACTTGGGAGTTAGCATATGAAAGCTTCAAATTGTATTTTTCATCCTTCAACCATGCCGTTATTCATTCCCCTTGTCACAATCGTTGACAATTGAAACACTAAAAAAGTTTGTGTATAAAATTGGTCTAGTGCTCGATCTCCTAACGATGTTTAAGTGATGTCATCTCAATGAGCTTTGAAGCTTTGATCCATTAAGTGATAGTGTTTTTCCCTTGCCATCTCTCTTATTGAGTTCAATGCATGTATGGACGTGATTGTGTATGGTATACATTTTATGTAATATTTCATTCGAATGCCATATCCATTGGATATGACCTTTTAACATTGCTAATTAAGTTATTTGTATCGTGAACGTTGTCTTACTAGCTCGTGTGAAGAGGTGAGCTTTTGTCAACCAACAACAAATGTTTAAAGAGCTTGTCCCAATTAATCTTTATATCTTCTAGGGCAATAAAATAGGCAAGCTATCCAAGGGAACAGTTTCCTTTTCTAGACGTATTAAGTTTTTAAAGAATACCTTGTACATTACAATTGAAGAGGGCAAACAAAAAACAATATTCAAAGACTTATCTTTTTGTTCTCAATTGCTTGATTTCTTAGATATGTCAATTTGGTGTTTTGGTGATCACAATCTAGGAACATGATGATTACATCAGACAACTTTAACAAAAAGGAATACATATCCATTAAGATGTACCAAGGTGGTTTGATCTTGTAAATGAGCGACTCATACTCTATCAAAATGAGCCATTGATCACAATCTAGGAACATGATTACACTACATATCCATTAAGATGTACTTGGGTGGATTGATTTTGTAAATGAGCTACTCATACTCTATTAAAATGAGCCATTGTTGGCTACAACTAAGAAAGTGTAAGAAGTTAATTAGAAACAATTCAATCATCAAAATGCAATAGAACAAAATGTAATGGTTGAATCAAGAAACTAATCGCTAAAGAAGCAATGTGAACATAAACAAAAATGGAAATTAATTCAAACATGAAATGGATGATATGCAAATCTACATGTATCAATATTATGATTTTACAAGTGTAGCTCTTTCTTTTAACGCATAGTCGCACTAGGCTCTATTAAATGGGCTTCTGCTTCCTAACCATAGCTTAAAGGACATGTGTTTGAGAAGTCACCTCGGTTAGAGACTCGGTACGAGGCCTCTTTGCTCTTGAGGCCCCTACGTTTGCTTTGTTGAATCAATCTTCTTCAAGTTTGGAGTTGCCAGCCCTACGGTTCCTATGGTTATTTTTCTTCTTGGGCTTTTCACTTTTACTACCAGTTGACTTAGTCCCACCTCTTTGTGTGTAATCATCAAGTACTATCTCAGCTCACTTAGCTTTGTACGAACATCTTCTTTGTTGATCTCTTGCGTAAACCTTCACAGAAAGGCTTCAGACATTTTATACCAATCAGGAAAATACCCAATTGGGAATTGATTGAATTTTCTCCGAGTATTTTTTATTAAGGTGCACAAAAAATAGAGAAGCAAAAAGCTTTCTATTTTATTGAAAGTGAATTCCATGACTCAAATAGTCAATTTATACAAGATTCTTACTAAAAGGCCACTCCATTCCAAGTAAAATGTCTACCCTATCTAATCTTCTCCCATGGAAGGAAAATCCTCAAAGAAAACTTGGATCTTGACACGAAGAATAGGAACATCTCTTGCCATGACTCTAAAGCATCATGTGTGAGATTGGCCAATGAAGTAGTGGCTACTAGGAGCCACAAGGATGCATAGCCTCTGCGCATCAATAAAGTTATGAGTACTACCATCATCAAATAGAACATGACTTGGATGCCCATTAATTTGACCCACCGCACGAATCAAATCATGGGCTCCAAACACATTAACATTAGAATGGCAATGTTGTCAACTAGTATCAGAAGAGAAGACATCAAGACTAGTGTTGTGAAGAGAATTTTTTTACTACTAACCTAACTAGGGTTAGTTTAGGTGTTTTTTTTTTTTAAGAAAAAAAAAAGAGGGGGGGCGTCGCACGGTAGTGGGTGGCGGTAGGACAGGGGTCTGTGAGAGGGTGGAGTTGAGGGGGTGGGGAGGGAGGTGTGGAGGGGAGTGGAGAGGAGGCTGAGTGGAGGAGGGAGAGGGAGGAGAGGGTATGGAGGTGGTGAGCCGAGATGGGTGGCGAGCAGAAGGGATTGTTGCTGCGGGGGCTTGGCATCGCAGGCGGGCGAGGTGGGATATGGTGGACGTCGCCCACGTGTCGAGCATCGTCGTCGTTTTAGGGCGATTTTGGCTCGGGCAGGTCGTCGGTTCGGCGGGCCGGTGACTTTGTGTCATCGTTGAGTGTGTAAGGGCTTGGCCCTTGGGGCCTTGGCTTAAGGGCCTTAGGCCCTTAGAAGAGGAATACCTTAGGGAGACGAGGGCAGCCGACCGGGAAGGGGAGGGAAGGGGGGCAAGGGGGATCCCAAAACAACTTCGTGGGTGACTATGAACTGTCATTTTGTTGGATTTAGGGAGATGTTATACTTCCTGCATTTGATAAGTACTGCTTCAAGACATTCGAAGTGGTCTTTTTTGTTCAAGTGGATGCACAAATCATCCAAGAACACCTATAAAAACTTATTCAAAAATGACTTGAAAGCTGTAAACATGACTCGCTGGAATGTGGTTAGGGCATTACAAAGGTCGAATAGCATGACTCTACAGGTAAAAGTACACCATTTTGTAGTAAATGTTGTGTTTGATTGGTGTATAGGAGCAATTTGCACTTGGTTATAGCCATTGAAGCCATCCAAGAAGCATTACATCTCAGAACCTATCATTTTTTTCAATATACTCTCTGTTAAGGGTAGGGGATAGTGATCCCTAATTGTGGCGGCATTCACATTCTTTAAGTTTATGCATATTTTGAGCTTCTTGTTACGTTTGGGCACGACGACGATGGGTGAAACTCAATCAGTGTGCTCTATCTCATAGATGAATCTGGCATCTAAGATTTTTTTCAATTCGTCATAAACCATGGTGCCATACTTTGGATTTGTTCGATAAGGTCCACATACCTTAGGGTGGGTACCTTTCTTTATAGGTATCGTGTGTACTACCACGTCTCGTAAAATTTTTTTCATTTCCTTGTATGACCATGCTAGGCAGTCACGGTATTCCATTAGGAGTGCTTTGAGCTTGGTTTCATCTTCTTGTCAAAGCTGTTTCCCAATGAAAATCAAATTTTCTTCCTTCCCTTCAAGGGCGAGGTTTAATGTTTGAGTTTTTACAGGTCCCTCATAGATTGGAGTCTCTCCAATGCTATCGGTTTCTTGAACTTTAGATTCTCTTAGTGGTCTTGGCATTGCTATGGGGACATTACCACTTGTGTAATTCTTAAAGTACTCCGGTACTTCTTGAAGATCAACATCTGATGGTGTTGAACTAGCCTGACATGTGCTATGGGTACTGGGTGGCATAGTATCATTAACCAAATTTTTAGGCTCTTGGGGGCTTTCTTTTTCTGAATTCTCTTGATTAATCTTCATTCGCACATGTGGCTTATACTTTCGGAACTTCTTACGTTGGAAACTGTGGGGTAACTTTTCCACTGGTAAGGTGTTCCCAAGGGTTTATTTGCTGTGCATACTCCTTCAAGAAGAGGTGGCTTAGATTTTGAGGGAGCTGGCTTAGATTTTTGTGTTTGATTCGGCCAACACACCTCGATTGACGAATGGGTTCCCATTCAGTCAATCCGTCTCCGCTCACACCGGCCGCGAGAACTGTAATTTTTTCAAAAGACGAGCTACAGCAGTTGCAAAAGGATTTCGAACATGAGTGTTCCACGACTTTCTTCGCACGCATTCATGGCTCACACCCCTCCAGGTCACAAGCTAGAGATTGGATGCTGTCAGCGCTTCCTCAGGACCTCGCCCCCCACCTCAAGGATGTTCGTTTGTTGGGACGGGGTTTCTTTCAGGTGTGCCTAGATTCCCCGGACGTCACGAGAGACCTGCTACAGGCCGGGTTTCTACTTCTAGGCTACAGGAGGATCTTTTTGTTTCCTTTTCAACTGGGATTTGACCCAGTTGAAGAGGACAAGCAGGGAGTTTCTGTTTTCATCAGGTTCCCTGGTCTTCCCTCAGTCTATCACCGGCTTCTTTCAGTTATTGGCGAGAGGTTTGGTGTGGTGGCAGAGATCCCCCCTCTCCCTGGCGAGCCCTCTTCGGCTGCTGAGGCGGTCAGGATGGACGGGGTACCCAGGGTTAGGGTCATTGTCCAGGACCCCAGTATTTCAGATGATCATATCATGCTACAGCGACCTGATGGGTCTTTTTTCCGCCAGAGATTTGAGGTTGCAGGTCGGCAGGACCAGTGCAGGATTTGCAGATCCTCGGGGCACTTCGCCAAAGATTGCCCAAAGAAGAAAAAGAGGCCCACAAAGCAACCAGCTCGTACTCGCTTACGACAGAGAGCTGGAGCAGGACCGACCGCTCCACAGATACGGCCTCAGACTCGGGCTCCCCCCTCTCCTAGGGCTACTCGAGTCCCTTCAGCACCCCACCCCACCTCTGGCCCACGGTGGGTTCCGGTCGCGGCTAGGCCCTCTACTCTAGTTCACTCCTCCACCTCTTCGGAGGCTACCCCCTTGGAGCCTCAGGAGGAGACTACTGTTCAGGAGCCTTGTTCGACTCCACCCTTGGATCAGGCTGTACCTTCCTCAGCAGCGCAGGTAGTTGGCACCTCGTCTGCACCACTTGTTGATCAGGATCCAGTATAGGTGCCTCCCTCTTTCGACAGAGGGAAGGGGGTTTTACATTCTCTTCCTGCTTCGGTAGGAATCCTTCGTACCCCCTCCCCAGGACTGGCTCAGCGGAACTCTTTTTCCGCTTTGGAGGACCTCTCTAGCCTCCCAGATGATGATTTTGTACCCTCTACTTTTGGAGAGCCAGTTATCGGCTTCCCTGTTGAGAGATCTTTCTCTCTCTCACCTGTGGATTTTCCTCCCCTCGGACCTCGTGTGTATGGCAGGAGGTCTGCTCCGGTAGAGGCTTCTGTTTCCGCCACCAGGTCGGGTAAGATATTCCAACCCACTTCCTCCCGCCGATGAGGATAGCCAGTTGGAATATACAGGGATTGGGCGGCATCCCTCATCGCCGTCGCAGACAGCTGATCAGGAATCAGCTCCATCCAGGTGTTTCAGGTGGTTCCCTAGACATTCTTTTTCTTCAGGAACACAAACTGGATTTCAGAGATTGCTCCAAGTCAGGTAAGCTGCTTTCAGGCCGGACTTTTTGGCTTCCTGCCTTGGGAACCAGAGGAGGTACATGCATTTCAGTTTCAGACTCTATTCTCCCTCTGGTCATTGGACACGGTACCATAACCCCCTCCAGGGCACAGTGGGTTTTACTTTTGATTGACGGATGTAAGGTTGGTTTCCTCAACCTTTATGCTCCAAACAACAGAGGGGACCGGGTTTTGTTTTGGAAAGAGTTGCTCTCGTGGGCTGACATTGCGGATTCATGGATTATTGGAGGTGACTTCAACATGGTTGAGGCACCTTCTGATAAGAAAGGGGGCAGAGAAGGTGGTATCCACTCCCTTGAGAGAGCAGCCTGGGATGCCTTCTTGTTCAGGTTTAGTGGCAGAGATGCTTGGTCAGATGATGCATTTCTTGTTCAGTCTCAGTCACTTTTGTTTTCATGGTCGAACCATAGGGTGCAGATGCCTATCCATGCTCGGATTGACAGATTCTATGTGGATGACTGGGCTCTTGATAGAGGGGGGACAATTTGCATTGCACCCGGTGTTTCCTCTTCAGACCATTTTCCGGTAATTTTGTCCATTTCAGAGCCTCATCTGAGAGGACGGTCTCACAGTATCAGGATCCCAGACGCCTTATACATGGATGAGACTCTCACAGAGGTAGTGTTGGAGATCTGGGTTTCTCATATGCAGGGGGGGGTGGCCGGTCCTTCACATGTGGCCACAGCACTTGACAGTATCAGCGACTTCTTTCACTCAGTTGCTAGTGCTCGACGAGGTGAGGTACTCAGGCGAGAGATCGGTATCCGCCGGCAGTTGGCAGCCCTTCAGAGGGAGGAGCAGAAACGACCACATCAGATGCTTGGATACAGGAGCGCCTTGCTGCCGCAAGGGCTCACTTGCAGACCTTGCTTGATCAGAGAGCAGAGTATGCCTTCCATGCACGGGAGTCCTTTTGGATACAAATGGGAGGGAGAGTCAATAAACATTTTTTCTCTACACTTGGCCCCAGACATAGTAGAGAGAGTGTCAGGCAGCTTATTGACTCTGACGGCGTTTTGCAGTCCCATCCGGAAACCGTCATGCATTTAGCGACAGATTTTTATACCTCCCTTCTTTCCGCAGATCCGAACTCACAGGCCAGAGAGGCGGCTAGAGGTGAAGTTTGGCAGAGTTTACCTGTGTTGGTCACCCCAGAGATGTTATGCTCACTTGATGCACGCTTTACCAACACAGAATTCAAGGCTGCTCTTTCTGCCCTTCATAAGGGCAAATGCCCTGGTTCTGATGGTCTTACTCCTCCTTTTTTTATAGCCTTTTGGGATATGATAGGTGATCATATTACTTCAGCCCTGCAGGGCATTTGGGACTCGGGTGAGATGCCTGACTCATTGACCGAGGGACTCATTCACCTTATCCCGAAAGGTGGCAACAGGAATTTTGTATCCCATTGGAGACCCATCACTCTTTTGGGCACCCTTTACAAAATCCTTGCCAAGGCGATCAGCATCCGACTACAGCCCTTTCTTCCAGACCTGATCCATGATACTCAGACAGGCTTTGTGCATGGCAGGAGCATTTTTGATAATATCTTTTCCTTTTGGGAAGCCACAGAGTGGGCTATGCAGAGTGGGCAGAGGCTAGCAGTTTTACTCTTGGACTTCGAGAAAGCCTATGACAGAGTAGATTGGGGTTTTCTTGAGGGCACTCTTCTACGGTTTGGATTTTCAGATGCTTGGATCAGAGGTGTGGCCTCCCTTTACAGATCAGCCCACAGCCAGGTTTTGATTGGTGGGGTAAGGGGTGACAGGTTTCAGATTTCCAGATCAGTTCGTCAGGGATGCCCTTTAGCCCCCTTCCTCTTTCTTTTTGTGGCAGAAGCTATGAGTATCTTCCTTAGATCTCAGGCTGAGCTTTTTGGGCTGAGACTGCCCTTGAGACAGGAGCAGGAGCTTTTTGACTGTGAGTTGGCTGATGACACTGCTATTTTTATTCAGGCCTCCTTGCAGTCACTTGTTTCTTTCCGGATAGCCTTGGATATTTTTTGCTCAGCTGCAGGGGCACACATTAACTGGCATAAATCCTTTGGCTTTTGGATCAGTGATGAGGACACTCCAGGCTGGGGTGTTGACATTGGTTTTTCCTGGATTCAGAGGGGTGTTCCTATCAGGTATTTGGGATGCCAGGTAGGATTGGACATCTCTCCAGCACAGCAGTTTGCCCCAGTACTAGAAAGTATAAGGAAAAAGCTCCTATTCTGGAGCTCTGTCAAACTCGACCTTGCATCTAGAGTTGTGGTAGTGAATCAGGTTCTCTTGGCCACCTCCTGGTTCGTGTGTTCTTGCTGGTGCCGGTCTAGGGATTGCATCACTCAGCTCATCAGACCAGTCAGGAATTTTTTATGGAGTGGACTTGATGGCACAGCAGATGTTGCAGCAAGGGTGGCCTGGGAGACCATTATTCTCCCTACATGTGAAGGGGGCCTTAATGTCATTGACCCGGACTTGCAGTGCAGGGCATTGCTTTGTAAGGTGGTGGTGAGGGGACTCATGCTTGGGCAGGAACCTTGGAAGGATTTCTTTTTTGGACGCATTCAGGCTTGCACACCAACCTTGGGAGATGATTGGGTAGACAGCCCTCGCTGGATTTTCACATCAGCCCCTCTCAGATCTCCTGCCTCTCCTCTCATGACTGCCATCCTGAAAGCTTGGGGGAGCTTCAGAAACACTCTTCGAAGGATTCCTCCTTCTACCGTCGAAGAGATTGATAGGCAGCCGATCATTTGGAATGATAGTATTCTTGACGAGCATGCCAGACCATTGGGCACTTCCCATTACATGCAGTGGTCTAAATGGGAGAGAGGCCCCGCCTACACAGTAGGCACTTGGAAATCTTTTATCAGGCTACCTGTGGATCAGAGACTGCAGTCCGTGAGTCACCTCAGAGGGGTAGCACGCAGGATTCAACAGATAGATGCAGCCATCCCGGTGGAATGGACAGTTGAGCTGCCTATTACTTCCACCACTTGGATGGGAGCTTTTTCGCGGACATCAGTTCCTTTACAGGTGATCGCTCTCCGAGGTCTCGGGGAAGACGCTCTGGTATTTGATGTTGGGGATGGAGGTTTACTTTCTACATCCAGGGATGGCATTCTTCTTGAGGTTGCCTTTCAGCCTGTCAGGATTGCTGGTTTTGTGGACCTTGGAGCGGGCCTGCAGTGGTACTTAGACCCCGACCCTCTGCTCTTGGCCTTGGGATCCTGGAGGTTGTGGTTATATGGAGGTGCACCTATCAGGTGCTTGCAGTGGGACCCAGGAGAGTGGGAATGGATAGATCATGGGCACCGAGAGAGGGGGATTCCCTTCTTTCGTTTCACGGTTGGTAATGCCAGGAGGTTTCAGCTGAACAGTAGGGGTTGGATTCCCTCCAGAGCCCCCCATTGGGAAAGCTTCTTCATCACCGCAGACTTGCGTAGAAATTTCTGGAGGAGGCTCTGGAAATCCCTCAGAAATAGAAAGATCACTCTTTTCTTTTGGCTTTCTATTCATGGAGGGATTGCAGTGAACCTGTGGAGATCACGTTTTGGGGCTGATCCCACTTGTCCTCGTTGTCACTCTGCAGAGGAGTCAGTGCGACATTGCCTTTGGGACTGCAGTCAGGCGAGGACTGTTTGGAAAGGGGTTGCTCGGATACTCAGCATCTTTCACACATCCCCTTTCTTCATGACTTGGGGCTCGGTCGCATGGTTATCTCTTACCGGGCCCCAGGTGTTTTATGAGGGTGAGCCTTCTTCTTGGGCACTCTCGGTCCGCCGGCAGATGATAGAGCCCTGCTCTCTACAGGATGTACCACTTACTCCTTTCAGAGCTTCTCATGTTTCAGTGGACACCTCTTGGGAGATTTTGGCTAGCATTTCCTCTTGGCACATTTGGAGAGCCAGATGTACAGAGGCCTTGGATGGCACCCAGATACACCCATTACAGGTGTTCACGGGTATTTGGACTGACACGGTTCACACTTTGATAGCCATATGGGCTAGCATGCAGGGTTCTTCACGGGCAGCCTCTTCTAGAAGGACTATTTTTCTTCGAGTTTGGAGGGGTTCTCCCTTTTTCTCGGAGGCTTCTACCGGATTGAGATGGCACTTTCAGCCTCAATCCTTTCTTTTTGGCTCTTGAGCTTTTCGTGCATTGCATGATGTATCCCGTATGGAGCTTGCTCTAACGGTTTTTCTTTAATACTTAATAGAAGTCTCTTTTTGCAAAAAAAAAAAAAGATATAATTTGACGATCCTTGTTTGGAATCGTTCAAATTCATTGAAGTGTTCAGCTTGGCTTTTCTGTCACAACACAATTTTGTAGTCTAGAATGTATTAGGCTAGCATGATCAAATGGAATAATTAGAAGGTAGGCTAGGTAGGTTTAAATCACTAAATGCCATATGGATAGTGTATTGGATATGTTAATTGATATGGAATAAATGGTGCACTCACACATGTAGGTCCTAAGATATGAATGGGTAGGAATGCATGGGTGCATTAATAAATGGTAGGCATAAAGAGTCATAGGCTAAGGGTAGAATAATGGGGTATGCCCAAGGGATGGATCCCAAGAGGCATGAGAGGTTGTGACCTCTCGTATGCATGGAATGTGTGCATGAGGCATTATGCATTAATATGTGGTATGTGGATTGCATGAGCATTCTGGAGTGGGCAATAGAAAAAGTACACTCACATGGGTACTCCTTCCATCCCATTTGGAGGGCCAATGCTTCCCAATTTATGCATCATTCTTTCACACGTGCATCCTCCAGTAGTGATCCTCTGACTGTGTGGACTTTCCATGAGGAAGTTATAGCAGGCATTGACATCATTAGGATGTCATCGAATCTTCAAGAATTTTCCCAGGGGGTTTCTTGATCATCTTACTCTCTGTAGTTATTTTTGGATTCCCGTGAAAAAATAATTGAGAGAAGAAATTAAGAATGCAAAAATTGGTGGGGGATTGTCTTTCATGAACCATGAACTCGAAGTCAGGCTGCCTCACTCTACACAAAATCAATAAAAAGCCTGCATGCCAACAAAGTCAGTTGCCATCGCAACGGGATCCTTATATTTCTAAATTAAACCTTAGGTAGTCCTTGTCGTCCCAGGTACTATGGGTTTAGACCTGAAGGCTACAGCGAGCAGTCCCACGTGGCCATTGCCGATTTAAGGCCTTAGTGGCCAACACCTTCTTTAAGACATAGCGGCCTACGTGGTGTGTACCGTCGCGCGTAATTGTTGGTAGCGTGCGGTGGGCCTTGTGGCATGTGTAGTTGTCCCGAGTCGAGTAGTCACCATGTGGCAACGTTTCGACGACGCCTGTAAGGTCAGAGACCAAACCTGTCATTGCACCTGCGGCCTCTGCTGCAGTCGCCTCCTCTGCATTCTGACAGCTTGGAGTCCCACGTGTCACCTTTGTCGCCTGTGTCAGTCGCTTCTGCCCCGCCAACCTTGCCGCAGTTACCTCTATCCCCTTGTCGTCGTCAACATTCAAGGGCCCCCCCCGCCCCCCCCCTTCATTATTACTATTTAAAGTTTACCCCACGTATTTCAAAATTTCAAACCCCTCTCACCTCCCCTCTCCTTACTTCCCTCTAGGTTCCGTTTTAATCCCCCCCACCCCCCCCCACTTACTCCTAGTTCCTCATTTCTTCCCCTTTCCTGACATTGCAAAATGCAATAATTTTTTTTTTAAAGTAGAAAAAAAAGAGGAAACACTCCAAAATACTTAATTTAAAAAAAAGGGGGATAAAGATAAAGATAAAAATGGAGGAAATAAGAGGAAAAGATAGAATAAAAAGAAGTTAAAACATAGAGCTTAAAATAAAAAGAAGGATTAAAAGAAAATAATTTAAGAATAGAGATTAGATAATATTAAAATTGTTAGAAAAGAAGAATAAGAAAGCAAAAGATTATTGAATGAAGCATGGTCGCTTCACAAATAGCAAGGAGGGAATGCGACAAATCAAAACTTTTGGTAAAAACCAAAGTGGTGGGACTAGATCATATGGACAATTATGGTCAAAGACAAAGTTTGAATGGTGGACAATTATGGTCAAAGACAATTTGAATGGTGACAAGGGTCAAAAGCTTGACCTACTTAAACTCAAGATGAGCATTTAGGACAAAGAATGAATTAATAATGCATTTGCATGTCAGATAATGAAGTAGTAGATGCATTTGCATGTAGTATCGTACACTAGAAATAGGAAAAAACTCAAGAATTGAGCATGGAAGGCATCAATGGTGCCAAGAGTCTTGAAGTTACAAAGCATTGTACTCAAGAATTGAGCACATGCACAATTATTACCTTGGAAATGTACACAATGGTATCATACAGAGACGTTGGGTAAGCTGGATCCCTTGGAAGGCATCAATGGTGCCAAGAGTCTTGAGCCAAGGTAGTACTTGGGCTCTTCCCAAGCAAGAGGGTGCTATACATGGCCATAGGTTTGGTAACCTTAAATTAGACTAGATTAGTTGAGTTGAAATATTAAGAAGTTAGGACATTTAAAAGAGTGATTCATTTGGGATCATCACTCAAAGGGTCCATAGTCCTACCTAGGTGTTGGGAGTGCTAAAGACCATGAAGACAAAGAAGACTACCTAGTAGATGAGGACATCTATGTCCCAAGCAAGAGGGCATATCAAGACACGATTTTGTAGTCTAGAATGTATTAGGCTAGCATGATCAAATGTAATAATTAGAAGGTAGGCTAGGTAGGTTTAAATGGCTAAATGCCATATGGATAATGTATTGGATATGCTAATTGATATGGAATAAATGGTGCACTCACACATGTAGGTCCTAGGATAGGCATGGGTAGGAATGCATGAGTGCATTAATAAATGGTAGGCATAAAGAGTCATAGGCTAAGGGTAGAATAATGGAATATGCCCAAGGGATGGATCCCAAGAGGCATGAGAGGTTGTGATCTCTCGTATGCATGGAATGTGTGCATGAGGCATTATGCATTCATATGTGATATGTGGATTGCATGAGCATTCTAGAGTGGGCAATAGCAAAAGTACACTCACGTGGGAAATCCTTCCACCCCATTTGGAGGGCCAATGCTTCCCAATTTATGCATCATTCTTTCACATATGTGCATCCTCCAACCGGTACGTGACATTTTCAGTGATTTCCTCCTTCTCTTATGGAATCTGACAAAATATGAAGAGGGGAGAGGAGAAGAGTGGAGATGAGGAGAGAGGGCACAGCTAGAGAGCACACCACAAATGATTAAATGTACACTAGATTTAGTGAAAAAATAGAATATATACAAACCCATTTAGGGTTAGGGTTAGGGGATCTAACCCTTTCCTTTATAGCACTCTATAAGGTTAGTGCTATGTACATATGATCACATGATGGTGCTATGCGCACATGATCACATGATGTTGAGTGTGAACTCTCAACACCTTCCCTTAAGATAGACATCATGAAGTAGCTGGGGAATCGAAGAAGGACTGAACATTACATTCCATTACACCCCTTTAATGGGAATGTCCTTCCGTTGCATCAAACTAAGAGCTAGTCGGTGTTTCTCAAATAGCTCTTTACCAAGTGGTTTCGTAAAGATGTCTGCAACATTCTCTTTGCTATCAGAATGCGGCAGTATGATGTCACCAAGTAATACTCTTTCTCTGATGAAGTGCTCTCTGACATCAATGTGCTTTGTCCTGGAGTGATATATTGGATTCTTGGCCAATGCTTGAGCTGATTGATTATCACAGTATATTGTTGTTGGCTTTGACTCATCAAAGTAATCTGTTTCTGACAATGGTCTTCTAAGCCATATAGCCTCACATGCACCTGTTGTGAGTGCTCTATATTCTGCTTCAGTCGAAGACAAAGAACCAGTTGGCTGTTTGTTTGACAACCATGATATAGCACCTTGACCGAGGAAAAATGTATATCCCTGTGTCGATCTCCTGGTCTCATGATCTCCAACATAGTCACTGTCACAGTATCCATGCAATCGTGGATGACTTCCTTTGTATTCTATCCCAAATTGTCTTGTACCTCTGATGTATCTCAAGACTCTTTTGGCTGCATTCCAATGAGACTGTTTTGGATTTGCCATAAACTGTGCTAGTGAGCTTACTGCATAACAAATATCTGGCCGAGTGATAGTCAGATATATAAGACATCCGATGAGTTGCCTGTAGTACCTATCATTGACTGTAGGCTTTTTTGAATCTTTAGTAAGTTTCAACCTTTGTTCCATGGGAGTGGCTGCAATCTTGCAATCTGCCATATGAAACTTCTTCAGGAGACTGTTAACATACTCGAGCTAACTCATGAATGTGCTATCTGAATCTCTCCAGAACTCAATTCCAAGACAATAGTGCATAAGTCCAAGATCTTTCATGTCGAACTCGGCAGATAAGTATTATTTCAATTCTTTGATGAAGCTATCCTTGCTTCCTATCTCAATTAGATAATCTACGTATAAAAGTGCAATAGTAATGTCTTCCCCTTGAACTTTGTAGTAGAGAGTATGATCTCCATTGGATTTCATGTATCCCAGATTAGCAAAATACTTATCAATTTTGTTGTACCAACTTCTGCGTGCTTGCTTTAAGCCATAGAGACTTTTCTTGAGATGGCAAACCTTATTCTCCTTTCCTAGTTCAACATAACCTGTTGTGGTTGTTGCATGTAGACTTCCTCGTCTAGATAACCATTGAGAACTACATTCTTGACATCGAGCTGATACACATTCCATCTGCTGAGTGTTGCTAGTGATATCAAGAACCGTATGGAATCCATCTTTGCTACTAGAGCATAAGTCTCATCATAGTCCTGACCATATTGTTGTGCAAATCCTTTTGCAACTAGTTTGGCTTTGTATCTCTGAATACTGCCATTTGGATTGTACTTCACTTTGTATACCCATTTGTTTGCTATGGCCTTCTTTCGTGGTGGAAGGTCGCATAATTCCCAAGTATTATTCTTATACAAAGCATCCATTTCTTCATTCATAGCAGTTTGCCATTCTGGCTTGTCTACTGAATCTTCGAAGTACATTGGCTCTTCTGTATCCATGATGGTAGTCATAAGAGCATAGTTGGTGGTTTCCACCTGAATTGCTTTGCCTTTATGAGCATATGTCAATTTGGCTAGTGGTCTGCTTTCCCTAGTAGACCTTCTGAGCTACTGTGGCTCTGCTTGGGGTGTTTCTAGCGATTCTTGCTCTTCTTCATCAACTTGTTCTGTAGATGAATGTGAAGTTGATGCTTCTATCTCTTGTGTAGGTGAGGTTTTCCATTTTGATTCCTTATCAAAGATTACATCTCTAGAGATAATGACCCTGTGGTTGATGGGATCATACAAGTAGTATGCTTTGCTTTCTTCACTGTAGCCAACCATGATGCATTTGTGTGACTTTGCATCCAATTTCCTACGATGATCATCATGTATGTGGGCATATGCTATGCAACCAAATATGTAGAGATGCCCAATGTGTGGGTTATGTCCAGTGAATGCTTCATAAGGAGTCATACCCTGTATCGGTTCGGTAGGAAGCTGATTAAGCAAGTAGTTTGCTGTAGCTATTGCTTCTGCCCAATACCGATTCGGAAGATGCTTTTCACTAAGCATTGCTCTAGCACTGTCTGCTAAAGTCCCATTCTTCCTTTCAGCCCTTGCATTCTATCGAGGAGAATCTGCACATGTGAATTGTCTTTGAATGCCGTGATTTTTGAAAAAGTTCATGAATGCTGAAGACATGTATTCACCTCCTCCATCTGATCTCATGACCTTGATCTTTCTGCCTATTTGGTTTTCTACCATGGCTTTGAATTCTTGAAATCTGGAAAACACTTTAGATTTCTCTTTCAGAAAGTAGACCCAACAATATCTATTGTAGTCGTCAATGAAAGTCAAGTAGTAATGTGAACCATTGATGCTGCGGGTCTAGGCATAACCCCATACATCTGTATGTATCAAATCAAGAATACCTCGTGTGCGAGAGGTACTTCTGCCAAAGTTGGTTTGTTTTTGTTTGTTAAAGCAGCATGCTTCGCAAACTTTTCCAAGAAACTGTAGCTTCAGAATCCCAATTGCCATATTTTGATTCCTGAGATCTAACAAGTACTTGAAGTTGACATGGCCATATCTCTTGTGCCATTTTGCAGATAGTGGCATTTGTTGCGGTTGAGCTGACATGGCATGCTTATCTGGTACTGTAGCTCGCATTCTGTATAAGCGTCCTTCCTTGACACCTTTTGCTACTAGCTGACATCTTTTGGATTTATCTCTGATAGTGCATTCATCACGGTCGAAGATGACTCAATAATTTTGTTCTGTCATTTGACCTACTGACAAGAGGTTCTTGCTGAGCTTCGGAACACAGAGCACATCTTCTACTAATCCTTTTGTACCAGTGAAATTGTTCGTAGGGATAACACCTGTCCCTTGAACCCGATTCGGTGTATTGTCTGCTGTGTAGATGACATTTTTCTGACCTTCTAATGGCTTCATTTCTGTGAACCATTCCTGATGATTTGTCATGTGAGATGATGCACCGCTGTCGATATATCAAGGATCCTGCTCCACTTGGTCGACTTGATAGCTGTAATCCTCTTTGGGATTGTAATCACTGTCTGGATACATTGCATCAGTCTGATGCATTTTCTCACTTGGAAGAAACATATTCCCATGCTCATTTGCAAAATGATTGACTTTAATGTCCACCATGATGATTTCCTCTGCCTCGTGAATTCTCTCAATTACTGCTCGATTGATTGCCTTGACCATACTGCTTCTTGCAGCAATCTCTTTCATATTGTCCAAACTTGTGATAGTAGTTACACGGGATGTTTGACACATTGGTGGATGCATTCCCTCGTCCTTGAAATCTTCCTCGGTTGGAATGATTTCCTCTTTGCTGATTCTGATGTTGTTGAGGATGATGCTGATGTTGACTTTGATTTTGTTGCTGATGATGACCACTTTTCTAATATGATCTACCTTTGTCTCTGCCTCTGCCTCTGCTTCTGTTTGAAGCTACGAATGCTTGATCATTAGAATGACCTTTACGTGCTTGAATTGCTTGAGTCCTAAGTTCTTCACCAAGTAGGACTGATTGAAGTTCTTCCAGTGTTGAAATTTTCCATAGATTCTCGTATCTCTCTTCTAGTCCATTCAGAATGACCTGAACCGTTTCTGTGGGGTTCATAGTCTCTCCTACTGCTGCAAGTTGATTGGTGTAGTCCTTTATGCGGAGTACATAAGCATGACCGGTTTCACTACTATTAAGAAAACTCTGGTTGATTTGGTTTCTCAAGCTATGGCAGATTTTACATCCATCTGAAGCACGAGCCAACTTCCCTGGGTAGCTAAAGCCAAAACACTACGAATTGTGGTTAGTCGAGCTGTGGGAGCAAAAGTATCCTGATAATAAAAAACATGTACCTGTGTGAATCCTTTTGCCATGAGCCGAGCCTTGTACTTATCCGTGCCATCGGACTTGTACTTGGTCTTGTACACCCACTTGGTGCCGATTACCTTGCGTTTTGGTGGTCGATCCACAAGGTCCTAAGTGTTGTTGTTCATTATGGAGCCATACTCCGACTGCATAGCCTCCATCCACCTATTGGTGGTGCTATTGAAGAGCTATTGTGAACCTTTTATAGTAGGCACCGTTGGAGCAAGGCTGGCTGTTGGAAGGCTGCTATGGCTCTATGGGAGAACAGCCCATTGGCTTGTATAGCTACTTGAAGGAGATCGACTTGCTTGAAGGAGGCGTTTGAGGTTGTTGGAACACTGGCGTGTGTTGCGGCTACGAGATATGTCATTCGCTGGAGAGCAGCCCTTACCGTTGCAGCCGCTAGATAGAGGCTTTGAGGCTTGGAGCCTAGTTGCAGTTGGTTGCAGTCGCGGTGCTTGTGGCTTGAGAAAATGTTCGTTGAGGATTGTTGGCAGTGGCTGGTAGCTCAGCTAGCTACGTTTGGAGGCTTTCGTTAAAGCATTGCAGTCCGGTGTGGAGGCGAGCTCGTTAGAGGATCGTTGTGTGCTTTGAAGCTGATGGCAATGGAGCATTGTTGCGGCTAGCTCAGGAGATCCGAGGGGTCATTGAAGCTTTGGAGTTCATAGTCTGAGTCACAGGCATCTCTAATCCTTGACGAATTTGATTATCGTGTGCCCACAGTTTTGCTTGCAGCAAACGCAATTGGCACTGCTTGATTGCGTTGATAGGCAGTTGGATTTGAGGACTCGAGTTGGTGCTGCGTTGATCAGTGTTGCAGCCCTCAGCCATCCATTGGAATAGTGTAGAGCTTTTGGGGAAGCTGGCTAGGAGGTGGCAATTGGAGCCGTTTTGGAGAAGCAGGCCGTTATGGAGTGCTGGTGGCGCTATAGGAGCTTGGAGATGGAAGCGCTGTAGAGGCTTCAATGGAGCCAGGTCGATGGACAGGAGCCTACACAGAGCTTTTGGACTTTGGAGCAGGCTGATGAGATGGAGCTATTGGCCCGTTGGCGTTGGAGCTTAAGCCTTAGTGCCTTGTATGCAAGAGCCGAGCCGAATGGAGAGAGCCAGGCTGCACGTCTTGCAGCAGCTAGTCGTTGGTGGCCTTTGCATAATATAGGCATCGAATAGTTGTAGAAGAGGCTTGCAAGAGCCGTCTTCTAGAAGTTGGTGCTGAAGAGGCTTGCAAAAGTCAGAGTCGGTCATGTAGAGCCTTAGGCTTGTTGTAGAAGCTAGGTAGACATTGAGGGCAGTCGGGCGCAGAAGGTCTTCTTTGCTAAGAGAGAGTAGGATGTCTAAATCCTCTCTCAATCCACAAGTAGAACAATAGATAGAGATAAATCTCTCTCTTTCTCTCCCAAACTCAATAGATCTCTCTCACAAACTCAAAAGAAATGAACTCTCAACCCTTACAACTGCAATGACCGGAAATCTCTTAAGGAACGACGAAAATTTTCTCTCAATACAATGAACAAAATCTTCTCTCGATGGAAGTGTACTTTCTTGAAGAACACTCAAGAGATCCTCTCAATCTCTCAATCACTCTCACTCTCAGAAGGATCGCATTGCCTCAGCAAAAGGCAAGGGAGCTTTGATACCATGACAAAATATAAAGAGGGGAGAGGAGATGAGGAGAGAGGGCACAACTAGAGAGCACACCACAAATGACTAACTGTACACTAGATTTAGTTGAAAAATTAGAATATATACAAACCCATTTAGGGTTAGGGTTAGGGGATCTAGCCCTTTCCTTTATAGCACTCTATAAGGTTAGTGCTATACACATATGATCACATGATGGTGCTATGCACACATGATCACATGATGAGTATGAACTCTCAACAGAATCTTCTCCTATTATTCAACTTTGGAGGATGCTTGAAGAACACTCAAGAGAGCCTCTCAATCTCTCAATCACTCTCACTCTCATAAGGATCGCAATGCCTCAGCGGAAGGCAAGGGAGCTTTGATACCATGACAAAATATGAAGAGGCGAGAGGAGAAGAGTGGAGATGAGGAGAGAGGGCACAACTAGAGAGCACACCACAAATGACTAACTGTACACCAGATTTAGTTGAAAAATTAGAATATATACAAACCCATTTAGGGTTAGGGTTAGGGGATCTAGCCTTTTCCTTTATAGCACTCTATAAGGTTAGTGCTATGCACATATGATCACATGATGGTGCTATGCACACATGATCACATGATGAGTGTGAACTCTCAACAGAATCTTTTGCTATTATTCAACTTTGGAGGATAAACTTTGGGAAGCTCGACTGCCATTAGGGCATGCAGAATGTCCAAGTCATTGTCAAAGACTCAATCTTCAATTTGAGCATACTCAGCCTTAGTTTCAAGGTCCCAAGGAAAATCTGATTCATAATTGGTATGGGTACCTTCTTTAGGTTCATTATCCCACTCGAGGTCAGTCATAAAGAATGGCACCTATAGATCGATTACTTCTTCATGTATGAGTGGAGAATCTACCTGCATGAGCCTAGCATCTATCTACAAGAAGATGGGGTCTAATGAATGGCAGTTGTCAATGGTTGCCAATGTTTGTATCCAATTATTGACATTGCTTTGTGTATCGCCTGCTATGGCATGCTCTTGGAAAGGAGCTGATTTGCTTGAGATCATCGTTGAAGAGGTTTCATCCAATGCTTTAGGCACAATTGGTTTTATTGCTCCTATCCCCACATTCACTTTGATTGCTGTGATGTTGTGATTTTGGATTGTTAGTCTATCAGTTCCCCAATCACAAAGGACTGATGCTTCACGCAACCAAGGATGCGCTAGCAAGATTTGATAAGATTTCTTGGAAAGATTCAAGATTGTGAATTGAAGGAAAAAGCGGCCTCCTGCAACTTTAATTGACATGCCATTCACTATTCCCAAGGGTTTTGCCCGTGAATCATCGACAAGGCGTATGTTGAAATTTGCCTTTTGCATTGGTGGTAGACCCCATTCATCGTAGAGTTCCTTGGATAGGACAATTACACTTGCTCCACCATCCACTATGGCTTGGACTTCATCATATGCCTTATGGATCAAAGGTAGAGTGATGTTGCGTATGTCATCTCTCTCACCCATCCACATAGGGATATCTTCTATGTCTTCCATAGGTGGACGGGGGATTTCAAGTTCAATCTAGTCTTTGAAAGTCTCCCGCAGATTGGGACAATTCCGTAATAGGATTCCAATGGGAATTGACATAGGGCAATTTAGAATGCAAGAGTGTGCGGCTCCTTGAAGTTGGTGTGGCGGTACATTATGGTGCGGATTCTGTAATAGAACATATGTTTGAGTATAGTATCTATATTCGGTGGAGCCAAGTCAGGGATTGGATCTTGTGTTTGCTTCTCAGCCTCAAATTGAGCTTGTTCCTTTTGTACCCATTGTTGAAGTGACTGAAACTTCTCCACTTCTATATTTGGGTATGGAGCTTCTTTTATTTGAGGCTCGAGAGCTAATGTGGAGGAGCTTAGCTGCTCATTGCTTGGCGGAGATAGAGGAATTTGTGCTTTCTTTTAAAGAAGTAGTCTTGATTGAGTTGGAATATTAGGGTCCTTGATGGCCTCTTTTTGATGGCGTGTAATTACAATCATAGATTGTGATATTTCACTTGTTGATCCCAGACTTTGATGGTCCACCCCAATAATGGATCTGGAGGTCAGGCTTAGTTGTGGGACCTTATTTTTCATGGGACAATCCATGCAAGCATGGCCTATACCATAGACCCATCGGTCTTCCCAAGATTCTAATAAAATTTCTTTCTTTTCTTTCTCCCCCCCCCTCCCCCCCCACCAAAACACATATACAATACTCAAACAATATATAAATACTCAAACACATATATAAATGAATGAAAAAGAAGATTGGGATGTTCTACACCCACCAAAACTTGTGTGGCTCTCTATTTCTCTCTCTCCCTCTTCCATTCTTGCTTTCATTGAGAGCACTCTCAACTGGTATCAGAGCCTGGGTGATACTCTCTCTCTCTCTCTCTCTCTCTCTTGCTTTATGTGTGTGTGTGTGTGTGTGTGTGATTAGGAGAGATTTGGGGTCTCAAAAGGGCCTCATAAGGAATGGATTAAGAAAGATAATCAGAAATGAGCCTACTATGGTGACCCATGGGCTAAGGGACCCGTAGCCTTGACTCAACTAACATGGGTACCTTTATTTTGAAATTGGGCAACCTTGGCCTTTGGATGGAGGTGATGGTGGATAGATCAAAGGTCTAGGATGCCTTTAGTGGATGGTGGATGCACTTTGGTGGGCTTCAAAATGTGAAATTTGACTTTGGGGAGGCCTCATTAAGAGGGGAAAGGTGGCTTTTAATATGGGCCCTTGATTCAAGTCCAAGATCAATGGATGAGATGGAGGCGCCTAATGGAGGGTGGAGATTGAAGCACATTTTGGATGGCTTGGATTGCTCACTTGCAAATCAAGGGCCCAGGCACCTTTTTCCATCATCTCATCCCTTGATCTACTTCCAAATCTAGGGTTGGATTGAAGCGCCATTTGCACTCATCTCCTCCCTTGGCTCTACTAGAAAATTTATGGCCCATATTGAAGGGCATTTTCCTCTCATCTTGTCCATTAGATCTTTGTGTTGATCAACGGTGGAGATTTCATCGTGCGTGAATGCCTAGAAGCTCAGCAGCTCTGTGGGAGGAAGGAGAAGCTCTGTGGAAAGCTTTGTGGGTGACTTTACTTGCATCCAGTGTGCAGAGACCTTGGAGGAACCTTTGAAAAAGTCACTTTGGTTTTGCGAAGTGGTTTGAGAGCCTGTTAAGTGTTTTCAAAGAAAAAGTCATTTTTAAGCTTTTCCCTGTTCCGTTTGACAAACAGAGACTCCGTATTGACTTGTAGAGGCAACTATTGCTTGCTTTTGGTATCCACTTCACTTCAAGAGCTTGGAAACACCTTCATTCTTGAATCTGGGATCGTTTCATTGGATTTCTAACTCATTGTGTCAGTTCCTACGTTTTTCTACCTGGGTGTTGGAACTCAAGTTTGGAGCAACCATTTGCAGATTTGTCAGTTCCGGTGGATGCAAGAGGTCCTAAAAATTCTATGTTACTCATCATTCGCACTCCGGTGGAGTTTACAAACAGTTCAGTTTCCAAAAACGTTTTTCAGTCTATGTGTTGGACCCAGTGATTGACCACGGTTTCTAAAACCGTCTGTCCCATTGCATTTCGAGCGCCCAAAAACCCCTACCTATTAGTTCTTGGATTTCATCTCTCTATTATGTATTTTTCATTGTAAGGTTTTGAAACCTTAGATTTATGCCACATGGCAGTGCATAAGTGTTGACTCCCATTTCTCACTCATCGGTTGGGATTTTGGAGTTCTGGCAAAAGAGAGATATTTGCAAATTTGCTTACTGAGTCCAATTATGCAATGGCACCCACATTTTGAGGCGTTTTAGGTTCTATTTTCAGTAGTGGTCATTGCCGTGGGACCATGATTTCTTGAGCAGACCTTATGCAGATCATTCTGGTTGCAGTTTGAGCCGTGTGCGCTCATTCGTGGTGTGCATTGGGTTGCAGTGGATGATTTATAGGCCATTTGGATGCATTGCAATCCTTATTGGATGTGCTAATAGGCCCAAATTGCCTTGTGGGATGCTATTTTTTATGGACGTTTTGCACATGGATGCTATTTTATGCTGAGGAGCATCTTTGACACATTGTAGGTGATGCACTGATAGTGTTATGCTCTCTTGGATGAGATATTGGTAATGCATATGCCCATGGACGGTGTTTATGCTTGAGCCATTTGGCACTTATTGGCATTTTGGATTACCATTGCAGTTGGCATTTTCTTTTGGGCTAGATTTGCTCATATGGATGCATAGTATCTACACATGAGTCAGATGCATCTTTTGATGCTTTGAGCTTTGAGTTTTGGTGATATTTCACTCTATTATGGCATACACATTTGGGTGCACCTGATATTTGGTGTGATTCTCTCTTGCAGGCACTAGCATTTGGGATTTTGCTTCATTTGCATCATGGCATCCTCTTCCATGTCTGAAAAGGAGTTTTTCAACATTAAAAAGTTTGATGGGACAAACTTTTCTTTGTGGAAAGAATAGATAAGGGATGTGCTTATTCAAAAGAAGCAGATTAAACCCTTGGCAAGTATTGAAGCTAAGTCTGCAGATATGCCTGAGGATGATTGGAATGAGTTGGATGCATTAGCAAAGTCTACTATTAGACTTCATCTTGCGGAGTCAATTTATTTCACAATAGTAAATGAGCAGACTACGGAAGATTTGTGAAAGAAATTGTGTGCCACTTATGAGTAGGAAACTGCCTCTAATAAAGTTTACCTCATGAAGATGTTGTTTGAGCTGCAGATGAAGGAAGGGGTCTCCATTGCTTCTCACTTGAATGAATTCAATATTATTTTCAGCCAGCTTTAGGCTTAGAAGATTATTTTTGATGCAGAGACTAAGGCAATATTTCTCTTATGTTCATTGCCATCCTCATGGGATACCTTTCGTACAACTGTCAGTAACTCTGCACGTGCTGGAGTATTGAAATTTGATGATGTTGTGGGTAGCTTGTTGGCCGAGGAGATTAGACGGAAGTCTATGGATGGCAACAAGCAGGATGCAGCCTTAAATGTGCAAAGGAGTAGATCACAGTTCAGGGGGAAGTCCAAAGAAAGAGGGAAGTCTCATAGCAAATCTAGGGCACGGAACATTGAGTGTTAACATTGTGGCAAGAAGGGCCATACGAAAAAGGATTGCTACAAGCTGAAAAGAGAGCAAAAGGATAAGAAAAAGAATGCAAATTGGGGTGCAAATCAGAAAAAAGAGAGTCCAAGGGAGGACAAAGGAAAAGTGAAGATGGAGGAGATCAATGCAATCACACATGATAGTGACAATGACATTCTCTTCATGTCTAGTTTATCTGCAGAGTTGCTTACCACTTCAGATGATGCATATTTCCAGGATTGGATTTTGGATTCTGGTGCTTCATTCCATGTTACTCCCCATAGGAAATGGTTCTCCACTTATGACAATGGAAAGATAGGTTGTGTGCAGCTTGGAAATGACTATGCATGTGACATAGTGGGAGTAGGTGACATAAAGTTTTCTTTTGGAAATGGGTCTGCATTTATTTTGAAAAATGTGAGACATCTGCCTAAGTTGACCAAGAGTCTCATTTCAGTGGGTCAAGTAGACAATGCTGGTTTTCACACCACATTTGGCTTTCAGAGTTGGAAAATTCAGAAGGACTCTATGCTTTTGGCCAGGGGTGCCAAGTGTGGGACTTTGTATCCCTTACATGTATTAGGGTGTTTGATCATGTTGTTGCAATAACCGAGTAGTCAAGTACTTCTTTGTGGCATTGCAAGTTGGGGCACATGAGCCAGAATGGAATGAAACTCTTATGCCATTTGGGTTATGTACTGCATTTGAGTTTCTCTGATTTTGGGAAGCAGACTAAATCAGCCCATAAAAGAAGGATAAAGAAAGAGTTTGAAAAGCTTGATTTGGTGCATTCAGACATATCTGGTCCCATGCCTACACGGTCATTAGGCGGGGCTGAATACTATGTGATATTCATTGATGATGCAACTAGGAAAGTGTGGGCTTATGCCAGAGCTTGGAAGAGTGACGTGTTCCAAGTATTTCAGAAATGGCTGGCCTTGGTTGAGAATCAGTCAGGTAGAACACTTAAATGCCTATGGACTGACAATGGTGGAGAGTATCTCTCTCATGACTTTCAACATTTTTGTGATACACGTGGGATTAAGAGGGAGATCACATCCCCTCATACTCCAGAGCAAAATCCAATTGCAGAAAAGATGAATCGTACCATTCAAGAAAGGTTGCAATGCATGCTTTCCAATGCAAGTCTTTCTGGTAGTTTTTGGGCTGAGGCAATGAAGACTGCAGTGCATGTGATCAATAGATCACCTAGTAAGAGTTTGGATGGTGGTATTTCTAAAGAGGCATGGAGTGGCAAGAAGCCCTCTTACTCTCATTTCATATATTTGGGTGTTAGGCATATGCACATGTGCCAAAAGAGCTTCGAAAGAAGCTAGATCCTAAGTCTAGGAAATGCATCTTTCTAGGTTATGGTGAAAGTGGAGAGATGGGCTATCATCTCTGGGAAAGAAGATCATACACAACCATGATGTAGTCTTTAATGAGAAGAAGATGCATAAGGCACCCATGAGGGATGTTGAAATGAGGAGAATCACTTTCCAGGATGTGAATCCACCTGCATATGTTGATAGACAGCAAGCTGTCCATGTACCAAATGTGCAAGAAATGGTACCATCAAGTACTCCCACAGGTATACAATTAAGGGTAGATGATGGATCATCTATTGCTGGAAATGATGAGCCAAATTTGGCTCATATTCAAGTGGGACAGCATGCTGAAATGCCCTTGAGAAGATCATCTAGAGTGTCTAGAGCACCTGATAGGTTTGTTCCAGGGGTAGACTATGTGATGCTTACTAATTGAGGGGAGCCTTCTTGCTACAAAGAGGCTATGATGCGCGAGGATCGATGCAAGTGGGAGTATGCTATGAAATCAGAGATGAGTTCACTTATGAAGAATAAGACTTGGGACTTGGTTTCTTTGCCACATGGAAAGAAAGTATTGCCATGTAAATGGGTCTACAAGATGAAGGTCACAGGTGATGATGTGCGTAGGTACAAGGCCCATCTGGTCGCTAAAGGGTTTAAGTAAGAGAAGGGTGTGGACTTTGATGAGATATTCTCTCTGGTTGTGAAGATGACCACACTTAGAAGCATGCTTGGACTCGTGGCAGCAGAAGATATGGAGCTTATGCAGATGGATGTCAAGACAACTTTCTTGCACGGGGATCTACATGAGGAAATCTATATGGTGCAGCCGGAAGGCTTTGAAGAAAAGGGCAAAGAGCATTTAGTTTGCAAGCTGAAGAAGAGTCTCTATGGTCTTAAGCAAATGCCTAGAGAATCATATTATAAGTTTAATGCTTTCATTCGGCAGTCCCAGGGTTTTAGAAGGAGTGAAATTGATCACTGCCTCTACACTAACAGAAAAATGTCATCTACACAGCAGATAATACACCAAATCCAGTTCAAGGGACAGGCGTTATCCCTATGAACAATTTCACTGGTACAAAAGGATTAGTGAAAGATGTGCTCTATGTTCTAAAGCTCAGCAAGAACCTCTTGTTAGTAGGTCAAATGACGGTACACAATTAGAAAGTCATCTTCGATGGTGATGAATGCACTATCAGAGATAAATCAAAAGATGTCAGCTAGTAGCAAAAGGTGTCAAGGAAGGATGCTTATACAGAATGCTAGCTACAGTACCAGATAAGCATGCCATGTCAGCTCAACTACAACAGATGCCACTATCTACAAAATGGCACAAGAGATATGCTCATGTCAATTTCAAGTACTTGTTAGATCTCAGGAATCAGAATATGGCAATTGGGATTCTAAAGCTACAGTTTCTTGGAAAAGTTTGTGAAGCATGCTGCTTCGGCAAACAAAAGTGAACCAACTTTGTTAGAAGTACCTCTCATGCACAAGTTATTCTTGATTTGATACATACAGATGTATGGGGTTATGCCCAGACCCATAGCATCAATGGTTCACTTTACTACTTGACTTTCATCGCCGACTATAGCAGATATTGTTGGGTCTATTTTTTGAAAGAGAAATCTGAAGTGTGTTCCATATTTCAAGAATTCAAAGCCATGGTAGAAAACCAAATAGGCAGAAAGATCAAGGTCATGAGATCAGATAGAGGAGGTGAATACATGTCTTCAGCATTCATGAACTTTTGCAAAAGTCACGGCATTCGAAGACAATTCACATGTGTAGATACTCCTCAGTAGAATGCAAGAGCTGAAAGGAAGAATGGGACTTTAGTAGACAGTGCTAGAGCAATGCTTAGTGAAAAGCATCTTCTGAATCAGTATTGGGCAGAAGCAATAGCTACAGCAAACTACTTGCTTAATCGGCTTCCTATCGAACTGATACATGGTATGACTCCTTATGAAGCATTCACTGGACACAAGCCACACATTGGGCATCTCCGCATATTTGGTTGCATAGAATATGCCCACATACATGATGATCATCGCAGGAAATTGGATGCAAAGTCATGCAAATGCATCGTGGTTGGCTGCAGTGAAGAAAGCAAAGCATACAAATTGTATGATCCCATTGATAATGCATTAGAGATTAATTTATGATTGATTATAATGGCTTCAAGTATGAGGTTTCCAATATCTTTTTCCTACTCATCCAAGGAATATGGTATACATTATTACATGAGACCTTCAAATATGGGATTGCTCAAGATTAGGGAAACTCTTTAAAATTGATTGAATTACCAAAATCCTCAAAAGAGAGTATGGTAGGGAGGTATTTATAGGGGTTTCTAAAGTGTTCACTATTTGTTCATATATACCTATGTTCTCTAAAATAAGGGTTATAATGAAAAATAAGTAAGTATATGGTTCCATAAATGAGAAATTAAGAAAGAATTGTATATTACTTTGAGAAATATAGAAGCATGGTTGGTGTAAAAAATTATCGCTCGGAACTTTTCTGCTTGTAGGTTTTTGCTTGGAAACTGTGCACATCCCCTTGGCAGTGGATTTGCTTGTGCAGTGATCCTGGCTCTTAGGACCCCGCATTCATTTGCTGTATGATTGGCCATGCAGTGTGGGCACCATACATTTTCTCATCATGGATAAGTCTGAGATCCTGCAATGAACCAGGCCGTGAGGTACTTAGCATCGGGGCATGGGTCACATTTGGCAATTAATTGTTTCATCTTACCTAGGTATGTGCATACATCTTCTCGGTGTCCTTGTTCGAGCTTGCTTAATTGGAGAGTGGGATCATCTTGTAGTCTCTTTGTTGGAAAGCACCTCTTGAATTCAGTTTGCAATAGATCCCATGTGGCTCTTTCTTCCACTAGGAGGTCTAGGTACCATTATGAGGCTTCATCGATTAAGGCCATGGGGAACCAGGCAACCTTGGTTTCATTGGATTGATCTCCACCCGCTTGGCATGTGGCATTAAAATGCTAGAGGAATCGGGCTGGATTGCCCCTACCATTATATTTGGGAAGTTTGATTTGTGTAGGGGACACCTACCTTCATTGTTATTATTGTTGCCAAAATTTTTGCGATTGTTAAAGAAATTGTTCCCCTCCGCATCGAGATCAAGATCCCCATCATCGTGGACGGCGCCCAACCATGTTGTGTCGTGGAGGAGTCAAAGGGATTTCTTGAATTTCAGGGGGGCAATCAAGATAGAGGATTGTAAGAGGTGTTGGCCGCATCAGAGTTGTATGCAGATTTGGTGAGCGTTGGTGTCAGAGGCATTGGACGGAGCGTAGCTGCATGCAGATTTGGTGAAAGGTCGAACAGGTGTCTCTGTCATAAGTGTGGGTGTTGATGTAGTTATGTTAGGGGGGTTAGATATGTGTTAGTGTTGTAGGGACCTTCGTGTTAATAATGTGCCTAGGATTGTCCCACGTGTATAGGAAAATGTGCCAGTGTAGATGGATCGTAAATCGGAGGACTTGACACAAATTTATGAGCAAATTAGTGCAAAAAGAGGCCCACATGGGGGCACAAATTAACGCTCTAGGAATGCCAAATTGGTGTGCAATAGGCTAAAAAAATGCCCAATAGCGTGGTGTTTTTGTGTGTGAAACAATGGTTCAAATGGGGTTCAATTTGGGTTCAAAATGAGCGAGTTATTGAGGGCTGAATTGGGGTGAAATGTGGCCCTTGGGGGGGGTTCTTTAATCTTTGGGTGTGAAGGGACCCTAGACCAAAAGAGGCCCTTAGTTAGAAGAGAACCAACCCTAATTTAGTTTAACTAACTCCTAGTCAAGTTAGTTACTCTAACTAGGTCAGTTCAATTACCCTAACTAACATAACTACTAGTTAAATTTCTTAGTTGAGGCTAACCTAACTTTGCTAACTAACTATAATTAGACTAACCTAGAGTAATACTAACCTAACCTAACCCACTAACCTAAGGTAAATATAACCTAACCTAGGTTAGGACTAACCTAACTAGGGTTAGTTTAGGTGTTTTTTTAAAATAAATAATTTTAATTAATGGAAAAAACGGGGGGTGGGGGCATCGGGTGACTCGAGTTGGTGGGGTGGGAGAGGGGTCTATGAGGGGGTGGAGTCGAGGGGGTGGGGAGGGAGGTGTGGAGGGGAGTGGGGAGGAGGGTTAGTGGAGGAGGGAGAGCGAGGAGTAGGAGGGGAGGAGAGGGTATGGAGGTGGTGAGCGGAGGTGGGTGGTGATCAGAAGGGAGCACTGCTATGGGCGCTCAGTGTCATGGGTGGGCAAGGTGGGGTAAGACAAACGTTGCCCACATGGCAAGCGTTGCCACCCTTTTAGGGCAATTTGGCCTCGGACGCGGGCCGTTGGTTCGATAGGGTGACTGTGTTGCTGCTGCCGGTCGAGCGACTCTGTCATTGCCATCGAGCCTGTAAGACCTTGGCTTAAAGGGCCTTAGCCCTTTAGAATAGGAATATCTTAGGGAGACAAGGGTGGCCAGTGGGGGGTGAGAGGGGTGAGAGTGCACTCAACGGAAGCAAGAACGGAAGAGGGAGAGAGAGAGACAGAGAGCCACACAAGTTTTGGTGGGTGCAGAACCACCCTAATCTTCTTTTTCATTCATTTATATATGTGTTTGAGTATTGTACATAACTGGGGTAAAGGCACAATAACCTTTAACCCCCACAACCTCCCATTTAAAGGACAATGTGCCTTTAAGGGAGAACAACCAGTGAGCATACTATCCAATGCCCATCAATACACGACAATACTCAAACCGTTGACTAGGTAGACTCTTTGTCAGCATATCTGCAGGGTTATCATTTGTATGAACCTTGACAAGCTCTATGCGCTTGTCCTCAAGTACCTCCCTGATGAAATGGTACCTGACCTCAATGTGTTTGGTCTTTGCATGAAAGATCGGATTTTGTGCTAGCTGAATAGCACTCATGGAATCACTATGCAATGTCGGTACACCTGTATGAATCCCCAAATCTCCCACTAGCCGATCAAGCCATATAGCCTCCTTGCAACCCTCTGTGGCTGCAACATACTCAGCCTCTGTGGTAGACAAAGCAACGCACTTTTGTGCACGAGACATCCACGACACTGCACCACCTGCAAAGGTGAACACATAACCAGAAGTGGATCTCCTACTATCCACATGCCCTGCATAGTCTGAATCTGTGTACCCAAGTACACGCATATCTCCTTTACCAAAGCAGATGCACATCTCCTTGGTACCCTTCATGTACCTCATGATGCACTTAACTGCTTCCCAATGCCTCTTTCCTGGATTAGCCATATACCGGCTAACAACTCCCACTGCAAATGCAATGTCTGGTCTAGTAGCTATCATAGCATACATAAGACTTCCAACCGCTGATGCATAAGGTTCCTTGGCCATCATGGCCCTCTCCTCATCTGATTTGGGACTATCTGTATGACTCAGTTTCACATATGGAGGCAATGGAGTACTCACTGCCTTCCCCCCCTCCATATTGAAACGCTGCAATACTTTTGTAACATACTCTTTTTGTGAAAGCCAAAGGAGTTTCCTACTCCGATCACGCGTGATGCGCATACCAAGAATATGACCTGCAAATCCCAAATCCTTCATATCAAAGGCCTCATGCAACTTGGCCTTTAATGCATCTAGCTCATAAGTATTCTTGCTAGCCAATAGCATATCATCCACATATAGTGCCAGGATTATCAGGCTACTATCCTTAGCCCTTTTAGTGTAGAGGCAGTGATCAATTTCACTCCTTCTAAAACCCTCGGACCGAATGAAAGCATCAAACTTCTGATACCATTCTCTAGGTGCTTGCTTAAGACCATAGAGACTCTTCTTCAGCTTGCAAACTAAATGCTCTTTGCCCTTTTCTTCAAAGCCTTCCGGCTGCATCATGTAAATTTCCTCATGCAAATCCCCATGCAAGAAAGCTGTCTTGACATCCATCTGCATAAGCTCCATATCCTCTGATGCCACTAGTCCAAGCATGCATCTAAGTGTGGTCATCTTCACAACCGGAGAGAATATCTCATCAAAGTCCACACCCTTCTCTTGCTTGAACCCTTTAGCAACCAAACGGGCCTTGTACCTAGGCACATCATCACCTGTGACCTTCATTTTGTAGACCCATTTACATGGCAATGCTTTCTTTCCATGTGGCAAAGAAACCAAGTCCCAAGTCTTATTCTTCATAAGTGAACTCATCTCTGATTGCATAGCATACTCCCACTTGCGTTGATCCTCACGCATCATAGCCTCTCTGTAGCAAGAAGGCTCCCCGCAATCAGTAAGCATCACATAGTCTATCCCTGGAACAAACTTATCAGGTGGTCTAGACACTCTCGATGATCTTCTCAAGGGCATTTTAGCTTGCTGTCCCACCTGCATATCAGCCACATTTGGCTCATCATTTCCACCAATAGATGATCCATCATCTACCCTTGATTGTATACCTGTGGGAGTACTTGGTGGTACCATTTCTTGCACATTTGGTGCATGGACAGCTTGCTGTCTATCAACATATGCAGGTGGATTCACATCCTGGAAAGTGATTCTCCTCATTTCCACATCCCTCATGGGTGCCTTATGCATCTTCTTCTCATTGAAGACCACATCATGGCTGCGTATGATCTTCTTTGCTTCTGGATCCCAGAGATGATAGCCCATCTCTCCACTTTCACCATAACCCAGAAAGATGCATTTCCTAGACTTAGGATCTAGCTTCTTTCGAAGCTCTTTTGGCACATGTGCATATGCCTCACACCCAAATATACGCAAATGAGAGTAAGAGGGCTTCTTGCCACTCCATGCCTCTTCAGGAATACCACCATCCAAACTCTTACTAGGTGATCTATTGATCACATGCACTGCAGTCTTCATTGCCTCAGCCCAAAAACCACCAGAAAGACTTGCATTGGAAAGCATGCATTGCAACCTTTCTTGAATGGTACGATTCATCTTTTCTGCAACTGGATTTTGCTCTGGAGTACGAGGGGATGTGAGCTCCCTCTTAATCCCACGTGTATCACAGAAATGCTGAAAGTCATGAGAGAGATACTCTCCACCATTGTCAGTCCGTAGGCATTTAAGCGTTCTACCTGACTGATTCTCAACCAAGGCCAGCCATTTCTGAAATACCTGGAACACATCACTCTTCCGAGCTTAGCATAAGCCCACACTTTCCTAGTTGCATCATCAATGAATGTCACATAGTATTCAGCCCCACCTAATGACCGTGTAGGCATGGGACCACATACGTCTGAATGCACCAAATCAAGCATTTCAAACTCTTTCTTTCCCCTTCTTTTATGGGCTGATTTAGTCTGCTTCCCATAGAGACAGTGCTCACAAAATTCAAAATCAGAGAAACTCAAATGCGGTACATAACCCAAACGGCATAAGACTTTCATTCCATTCTGGCTCATGTGCCCCAACCTGCAATGCCACAAAGAAGTGCTTGGCTGCATGATCAAATACCCCTGATACATGTAAGGGATACAAAGTCCCACACTTGGCACCCCTGGCCAAAAGCATAGAGCCCTTCTGAATTTTCCAACTCTGAAAGCCAAAAGTGGTGTGAAAACCAGCATCATCTAGCTGACCCACTGAAATAAGACTCTTGGTCAGCTTAGGCACATGTCTCACATGTTTCAAAACAAATGCAGACCCATTTGCAAAAGAAAACTTTATGTCACCTGCTCCCACTATGTCACATGCATAGTCATTTGCAAGATGCACACAACCTGTCTTTCCACTGTGATAAGTGGAGAACCATTCCCTATGGGGAGTAACATGGAATGAAGCACCAGAATCCAAAATCCAATCCTGGGAATATGCATCATCTAAAGTGGTAAGCAACTTTGCAGATAAATTAGACATGAAGAGAATGTCATTGTCACCATCATGTGTGACTGCATTGATCTCCTCGATCTTCACTTTTCCTTTGTCCTCCCTTGGACTCTCTTCCTTTTGATTTGCACCCCAATTTGCATTCTTTTTCTTATCGTTTTGCTCTCTTTTCAGCTTGTAGCAATCCTTTTTCATATGGCCCTTCTTGCCACAATAGTAACATTCAATGTTCCGTGCCCTGGATTTGCTATGAGACTTCCCTCTTTCTTCGGACTTCCCCCTGAACTGTGATCTACCCCTTTGCACATTTAAGGCTGCATCCTGCTTGTTGCTATCCATAGACTTCCGTCTAATCTCCTCGGCCAACAAGCTACCCACAACATCATCAAATTTCAGTACTCCACCAGGTGCAGAGTTACTGACAGCTGTACGGAAGGTATCCCATGAGGATGGCAATGAACATAAGAGAAATATTGCCTTAGTCTCCGCATCAAAATTCATTTTCTGAGCCTGAAGCTGGCTGAAAATATATTGAATTCATTCAAGTGAGAAGCGATGGAGACCCCTTCCTTCATCTGCAGCTCAAACAACGTCTTCATGAGGTAAACTTTATTAGTTTCCTTCTCATAAGTGGCACACAGTTTCTTCCACAAATCTTCCGTAGTTTGCTCATTTACTACTGTGAAATAAACTGACTCTGCAAGATGAAGTCTAATAGTAGACTTTGCTAATGCATCCAACTCATTCCAATCATCCTCAGACATATTTGCAGGCTTAGCTTCAATCCCTGCTAAGGGTTTAATCTGCTTCTTTTGAATAAGCACATCCCTTATTTGTTCTTTCCACAAAGAAAAGTTTGTCCCATCAAACTTTTTAATGCTGAAAAACTCCTTTTCAGACATGGAAGAGGATGCCATGATGCAAATAAAACAAAATCCCAAATGCTAGTGCCTGCAAGAGAGAATCACACCAAATACCAGGTGCACCCAAATGTGTATACCACAATAGAGTGAAATGTCACCAAAACTCAAAGCTCAAAGCATCTGACTCATGTGCATATACTATGCATCCATATGAGCAAATCTGGCCCAAAAGAAAATGCCAATAAGTGCCAAATGACTCAAGCATAAACATCGTCCACTGGCATATGCATCAATAATATCTCATCCAAGAGAGCATAGCACTATCAGTGCATCACCTGCAATGTGTCAAAGCTGTCCCTCAGCATAAAATAGCATCCATGTGCAAAGCGTCCATAAAAATAGCATCCCACAAGGCAATTTGGGCCTATCAGCGCATCCAACAAGGACCACAATGCATCCAAATGGCCTATAAATCATCCACTGCAACCCAATGCATACCATGAATGAGCGCACACTGCTCAAACTGCAACCAGAGTGATCTGCATAAGGTATGCTCAAGAAATCATAGTCCCACGGTAATGAGCACTACTGAAAATAGAACCTGAGATGCCTCAAAACATGGGCGCCATTGCATAATCGGACTCAACAAGAAAATCTGCAAATATCTCTCTTCTGCCAGAACTCCAAAATCCCAACCGATGAGTGAGAAATGGGAGTCAATACTTATCCACTGCCATGTGGCATAAATCTAAGGTTTCAAAACCTTAGAATGAAAAATGCATAACGGAGAGATGAAATCGAATACACAGAGATCTATAACTCTGAAAATCCTCCACCGAATCACGCAAGAACTGATAGGTAGGGGTTTTTGGGCGTCCGGAACGCAATGGGAGAGACGGTTTTAGAAACCGTGGTCTCAATCACTGGGTCCAACACACGGACTGAAAAACGTTTTTGGAAATAGAGCTGTTTGTAAACTCCACCGGAGTGCGAATGATGAGCAACATAGAAGTTTTAGGACCTCCTAAGTCCACTGGAGCTGACAGATCTGCAAATGGTTGCTCCAAACTTGAGTTCCAACACCCGGGCAAAAAACGCAGGAACTGACACAGTGAGTCAGAAATCCAATGAAATGATCCCAGATTCAAGAATGAAGGTGTTTCCAAGCTCTTGAAGTGAAGTGGATACCAAAAGCAAGCAATAGTTGCCTCTACAAGTCAATACGGAGTCTCTGTCATCGAACGGAACAGGGAAAAGCTCAAAAAACGACTTTTTTCTTTCAAACCATTAAGAGGCTCTCAAAACCACTTCGTAAAGCCAAAATGACTTTTCCAAAGGTTCCTCCAAGGTCTCTGCACACTCGGATGCAAGTAAAGTCACCTACAAAGCTTCCCACAAAGCTTCTCCTTCCTCCCACAGAGCTGCTGAGCTTCCAAGCATTCACGCACGCTCAGCTAGATCACCTGGGCTCTGATACCAGTTGAGAGTGCACTCAACGGAAGCAAGAACGGAAGAGGGAGAGAGAGAGACAGAGAGCCACACAAGTTTTGGTGGGTGCAGAACCACCCTAATCTTCTTTTTCATTCATTTATATATGTGTTTGAGTATTGTACATAACTGGGGTAAAGGCACAATGACCTTTAACCCCCATAAAGGGGTGGGGGGCAGTGAAGGGGGGGGTGGGGGGAGGGAGGGTGGGGGGGGGGGGGTGAAGGGGAGAGGGGGAGGGGGGGGGGGGAGAAGGGGGTGGGGGTGGGGGGGGGGAGGGGGGGGGTGAAGAGGCGGGGGGGAGGGGATGGGAGCCGGGGGGGGGGGGGGGGGGAGGGTAGGTGGAGGGGGGAAACTTGATGGATGGAAAACTTTGACGGAAATCCAAAGGGAGGAAGAGATGGTCACCTTAACACTCTCCAAGTCTTTCTTAATGTAACAGGATTGTTGAGGGCGAATGGATGGTGGGTGGATGGCTAGGTTATTGCTACAAGAAGGGCTCAAAATAACTCACCGTGTTAGGATGGGAGTAGGGTGGTGGTCGACGGAGAGGAAGGAGGGTCTTGCGTAGGGCTCAGAATGGGAAAGAGGATGGAGGCTAGTTGTGAAAGAAGAAGAATGAGGGGGTGGAGTGGGTTTTTATAGGAATAGGTGTAGGGTTAGGATCAAAACCTAAACTCTTCCCAGGCCATAACTTTTCATGGTTATCTCGGATTGCTCTTTTGTAAAAAGGTGAAATGTTTAAAATTGGGAGCTCTACGTATTTGTGTCCATTACCTAGCCTGATTTGTTCTTCAAATAGATTCTTTTTTAAAAATAAAGAAAATTTCCTAAGGTAGTAACCCAAGGTTGATGCTTGGGGTTGATATATTTAGCTAGAGTTGAAAAAAAAAAACTCTCCTTGCCCTTGAGTGTTATGTTCATGAAAGTTCATAGTAGTTTTTTTTTTACACATACTTGCATATGTTTACTCGTTACTTAGGATGCTAGTCTCCCTAGTAGCAGTGCCAAATGTTGGCTCTTTCCCATGGCTTCCACAGGAAGAGCAGGGTATTTTCAGTATATGCAGGGTTCCGAGGCTTTTTGTTGCCTATAGATATATCATTGTTGTTGTTTCTAGTATAAGTGTAGATTAGGAACTCGGGTCGTATTTCGGTGAGAGACATAGGCTTGAGTATGGTAAGCAAACATAATGCATGCATGTGTGAAAGGAACATGCATCATCATGGTTGGGGTAATGAAGGCTTTCACCTTCATTGGGGGTTGAAGGGTTTAGGAGGAGTTTGAGGGTTAGAGAGAGGTTCATGGTTTAGAAGGAGGTTCCAAGGTTTAGAGAGAGGTTCCAGAGTTTAGAAGAGGTTCAAGGGCTAGAAGGAGGGTCCAAGGTTTAGGGTAGTGTACATGGTGGAGAACTCGTGTCCCTCATAGACTATGGAGGTCAAGGGTTGAGGGACTAAGGGTCTAGGGGGAGCATAGGAGTGGGAGAGGAAGAAGGTGTAAGAGCATGGGGGGGAAGGAGAGAGAGGAGAAGGGAGGAGGAGGGAGGAGGAGGAGGGAGGAGGAGAAGAGAGAGGAGGAGGGAGGAGGAGGAGGGAGGAGGAGAAGAGACAAGAGAAGGGAGGAGGAGGAGGAGGAGAAGGGAGGAGGAGGAGGGGGAGGATGGGTTGCAAGGTTTGAGGAGAGGGGAGGAGGAGTTGCAAGGTCAGGACATGCTTTTGGATGTGGATTGCAAGGAAGCATGGAAACTTGAGATAATTGCTATGAATACCAAAGTAGAACTCAACACAATGCCCAAAGAGTGTGGGCTTCATTCCATTACAGGGCTTCTCTCTCTGCATGTAGGAATTGTAAGACATTCTCTCTCTACATGAAGAACTTGCATGTAGGAGTTGCATGTTGCATGTCGCATGTAGGAGTTGCATGTTGAACTCGCATGTAGGAATCACATATAGGACTTGCATGTAGAACATGCATGTAGGAATTGCATGTAGGACTTGCTTGTAGAACATGCATGTAGGAGTTGCAAGTAGAACTTGCATGTTGAGGATTCTAAGAGAGATTATTCCTAGCCTTATGCAAGTACAAGCGGAGCTTTGCCGCTACTCTACACACACATTATGTGCTACCTAAGTCCATGTTGGCATAATGAATAACAATATGCTTGGATTTGTTATGCTGAACATAGTCTTTATCCACACTAATTTCTTTTTGCTTATTACATCTAAGAGGTGTACTGGATGAGGGAGGATGTCCAATATTTGTAAGCAATTGGCACAACAAACCAATTCTCGAGCTGCTAGAAAGGTAGCTACATACTCAAATTCTATGGTAGAAACGACAATACAACGTTGCTTCTCACTTGCCCAAGAGACCAAGCAACCATTGATAAAGAAACAGTTACCACTTGTAGACCGCATAGAGAAGTGAGAGCTTGCCCAATCTGCATTTGTATATCCCAAAAGATTAAGAGACATCACGCAAGATGATTATAGATGGCATCGATAAACTAAGTTGGTAGTGCCTTTCAAATACTTTAGAACACGTTTTCTTGTAGACCAATGTTGCATTGAGGGAGCAGCTAGATATTGACCTAAAAAATTGGCAGCAAAAAGAATATCTGGTTGAGTGTTTAACCCGACAAACTATAGGAAACCAATAAGATTGGTGTAGGGTTGATCTTAAGCCACAACATCATGAGTCGATCGAGTACTTTTGGTAGAGCTAACAAGACAAGGAGTCTTCGTAGAGTGAGCATTCATCGAGCCCAACTTTTGACCTATGTCTTGGATGAATTTGTTTTGTCAAAGTAGCAAAATCCCCTTGTGAAGATATCGTTAAACTTGAATACCAAGACATGAATGAATGTCGCTAAGATCAACCATATCAAATACTGAGGATAAAATTTTCTTGACATGTTGTAGGAAATCGAGATTATTGGAAACAAGTATGGTGTCATCTACATAAAGAGCAAGGATGACAAAAACAACACCATCACGTTTGACATATAAGTTGGGGTCAGAGAACCAAGAGTTGAAGCCTTGAGGTGTGAGAGATTGATCAATTTTAATGTACCAAGAATAGGAAGCTTGTTTTAGACCATAGAGAGCATGATGAAGGCGACAAACAAGATGTTCCTGACTAGGAAGGATGAACCCTTCTGGGTACTCCATATAAATCTCCTCTTCAAGATCTCCATTAAGAGAAGCAGTTTTCACATCCATTTGATGAAGCTCAAAATCAAATTGAGTAGCAAAATCTAAAAGTACCCGAATGCTTGTACTACAAACAACGGTTGAAAATGTATCATGATAATCAACTCCTGTAATTTGTGAGTATCCTTTTGCAATTTATGAGTATCCTTTTGCAACCAAATGAGCTTTAAACTTGTCAAAAGAGCCATTGGCTTTGGTTTTGGTTTTATAAACCCACGTCCATTTGATAGGAGTACAACCAGGAGGTAGTTCAGTAAGAACCCATGTATCTTTAGAGATTAAAGAATCATATTCAACTTCCATGGCCTCTTGCCATAAACCCTTTTGCACAGAAGTGATACCTTTTCTATAAGTAGTAGGGTCTTTATGAGAAACCATTGCATGATCAATGATTTCAAAGTCATCAACACAATCATGAGGAGAACCATGTTCAAAATCAATAGGTAGATCAACATAAATATCAACACTATCATCAGAGGTTGCATGTGTGAAGGATACAAATCAAGATTGTCAACACATTGCTCTACAGATGGAGTAGTAGTGATGCCGTCAGATGAAGGAGTAGTAATGACATTAGACGAATCATTATCAAATAGAAAAGGAAAGGCAGTAAGCAACCTCTGCATCCTTAGTAGACCATGTCCCTCCCATTAATTGCTCATTGAATATGGCATCACGATGACTGATTATCACCTTCTTAGAAGAGGGATCATAGAATTTATAACCTTTAGAATTAGGAAAATATCCAATGAATATGACCTTTAATCAAGGAGGATCTAGATTTTTGTGTGTCTCTTTTGGTACATGAGTATAACACAACAAGACACGGGTCTGTCTATACTGACGCTTCGCGGGGGCACGGGCACGAAGATCATTAGTATGGTTGGTGGGCATGGAAGGTGTCAGTGTAGATGTCAAAATATCAGTCGATATGGTAGTCGAGATATGTATAGGTATAGGGGTTAGTATATACTGACCCCTATACTGACATACATAGCGGCTACTACCAACCCTTCCATCGACGCTTTTACCAATGCTTGCACCGACTTCTGGGTACAATTTCCATACCAACGTTTTTACAGAACATCATTTCCAAGGGTCCCAAAATAATTTTGGACCACAAGTTTGGTCATTTGAAAGATAAAAAATATAAGAGTATATACACCAAAGTTGAGATCAAAACACTCGTATATTGATAGTGAACTTAACATACAAATTAATGTACAAAATGTCACTATAAAAATGTGAGGGCCAAATTACACATAGGAAGTCTCATCGTTGCTATCAAAGCTATGAATCAGTAGCATTTACATCGATGACTTCATCTACCTACCTATAAGACCTTGTGCCAATCATGGGACTTGAGACTAGACTTGAGACCACTAAGCTTATTGTCCTTTGTAAACTCTCCCCCCAGGCAATGCATGTGTCCCATGGGTGTCCGAAAAGATGCAATAGCTACCTTCACCCTTGCCTCCTCTACCTTGGAAAGGATCCATGGTGCCTTTGGGAGAAAAATTCTAGGAGGATGCTCTTGGGTTCCTCAATCACCCTCCTGAGTTGTAGAACCATGCTCTTGAGTTCTACCCACATGTTCTTGGGGCCACAAGTGAGGCAAGGCTACCCATCTCATGCAAGTCTTCTTTGCACTCCCCTTGTGTCTTTGTCACCAACCAAGTGTGCCCAAATAGAAGCCCCCACATTCATGAAGATATGCATGGGATCCAAGAGGTGACTGCTTTGTAACTCGCTCCAATATGGAAGCTCATGAGAGATAGACAGCTGGTCCATACAAGGAGGAGGATCCTCACTATTAGCTCTCCAATCCCAAATCGAGTCACTTGCCTTCCTACAGACCGGTGGTAGATCAAGTTGACCTTCACATGCAGGATGATCAAGAGGAAGATATTGAGCATGACCTTCATAGACCATCTTTCTCATATGTTTGGAGTGTCATGCATTCAAACTAGGGCCACAAATAGGACAAGCTGGGTACCCTTGTGTTTTAAGTCCTACATATATGCATGCACAAATAGGTCATTAGACATGCATAGATCACACCACAATAAAGCATAAAGGTATAGCATAAAGGTATCAATAGGCATGCAACATCACATACCTACACACTCCCCATATCCTGGATAGTCATGCATGGTCCACATCAAAATTCCCTTGATGAAAATGTCTGCAGCCCACCTTGAGGCTTTAGAAATATCAAAGACATGTATGCCCCTCCATAGGGTCTATAGCTCCTCGGTCAAGGGTGCCATGTACACGTCCATATTTTTTGCCTTGTACTTCCTCGGTGTGTAGCATGCCACATCATCAACTGTGCAATGGACTTGCATTTGAACATGTGTTGTATTTTGGGGATGATGGGAAAATGTCTCAAGACCTTCACTAGGATCATCTCCCCTAGCAAGTCCTATCTATAGCGCTATGCTCCACACTCCAAGAAATTGACCAAATCACCATACTGATGACAAAACAAAATACAATCATTAGGGCAAGCATGGATGGTGCCATCATCCATCCCAACCATCATCATCTTCTTTGCTTTGTCTCTGGAATTGGGCATGGTATTTGGGACAGGCAACATCTTCTAGAGCAACCTATTACAATTTGCATATCCAAGAAACCTTGTGAATGAGATACTAATTAATTAAAACAATTAAGAATGAGATACTAAGATCAAGGCTCCAAACCTCATCAAGGCTGAGACACTTGTGTCTGACCATCCATACTTTGCTTGCAAATTCAAGATCAAGAGGCAAGCTCGTAGTTTTGTCATCCTTGCACCATCATACAAGCGTGTTAATACCAAATCTCCCATCACAGTCTCATGCTCAGACATCTCCGCCCCATCTCCCATGGTGCCTCCAAAAATAGAATCCATCATGTCTGCCATTACCGTGTCCTCCTCTAGAGGATCATCCTCAAGATCATCTTGCTCAAACTATGGTGGTGGTGCATGTGCTCCCTTGCTGCTCTCCTCATCTTGTATAATGATGCAAGGATAGAGTGTGAAACAAGGATGAGAAATATAAATATCCATGAATCATACAAATATCATTGGTTTCCTGATGATGCATTAGCATGTCGACCAATATCCTCTTCTGGTGGTGCCTCTCCATACATCTACAAGTGGCGCAATACAAATGACAAACCGCTCCCTAAAATACATGCAAGGATAAGGCAATCTCTCACAAAGCCACTCAAAACTTTCGGGAGGTGTCCTATCCGATGAGCTGTCACCCCCCTATGTGATGAGCTATCAATACTCATCCTCTTCACCTGAACACATCCAAAATCATAGCCCCAAGTCAAGTCAAACACCCAAATCCCCCAAATTCCCTGAAACCCCCTTACCCCCCCTAATCCCCTCTCTTTCCCCAAACACCTTGGGGGATAAATCCCCCCTAAATCCCTTCAAACACCCACTCACCATCCAAAATCTCCCAAGCCCCCCCCAAAAAACCCTAAACCCTAAACCCCCAGTAAACCCTTGTTTTTGGTATGGGCGTCGATATATACAGACTTCCATACTGATGCTCTACTTCTATATGCCCACTTTTATATCGAACCCATATTGATGGTATCTGGGAACCAAAAACCTATGCTGTTCGTCATGCGATGCCATTCGATTTTTGGTGCGTTCTCATCCCTGTTTTTGGCCTTTAGCTTGTGATCGCCTTGCAACCCTAGCCTCCTCACTCCTACATGCTCCCTCCCCCTCCCACCTCTCCATCCTGTCCTACATTCTCCCTCTCCATCTCAACGTAAGAATTCCTCTCTTCCACTTCTATTTCAAGTTTGTTTGGTTTCTTTGTCTTTCTTTCTACCTCTCCTCTTGTTTCCCTTCCTCTACTTTCCCTTCCATTCTCTAAATTTTCTCTCCTCCTTTCCTTTACTTTCTCTCAAGGAAGAAACAATACATGAAAAACAATCATGAAAAACGAGAGTAATTTTTGAAAAACATTCATGAAAAAGAAGAGTGTGAAAGCTCTACCTATTATTTTTGTTGTAGGCTTCTCTTTGTCTCCTCAATCCATATCCTTTGGAATGTTGTAGGCTTCTCTTTATCTCCTCAATCCATACCCTTTGGAATGTTGCTTCTCCAAAATCTTCTGTTCACTAATTAGTTTTCTTAAATGGTATGTTTCCTCTCTTTTATAGGGCAATAAACAAAAAACACCTCCTCTTTCGAGCAGGATCATCATCCAATGGCAAGACATGTACTTTCCAGGTAAGAATGTGCTTCCTCTCTTTCCTGTTTTTCTTTCTATGAATATGTTGGCCTACAACTAGTGCCTTAAGCGCTAGCTGCAACAATGGGCATAGGAACTCTCCGCTCTTTTCCCTCTTTTTTCCATCTCTTTTTCTCTCTTTCTCTCCTCTTTTCTCCCTCCTCTCTTTCCCTCTTCTCTTTTCCCTATTTTCCCCCTCTCTTTTAGTGTCCTCTTTTCTCTTGCTCCCCTCTCTTTCCCTTCTCTCTTTTCCTCTTCTTTTTTCCCCCTCTCTTTCTCTCTTTCTCTCTTTCTCCCCTCTTTTCCCCTTTCTCTTACTTTTCCTCCACTCTTTCTTGCCTCTCTTTCCCGTCACTCCTCTCTTTGCCTTCACTCCTCTATTTTCCCCATTCTCTTATTTTCTTTTCCTCTCTTATTTTCTTTTTCCCTCTTATTTTCACTCCTCTATCCTTTTTTTCCCCTCCTCTCTTTTCTCTCTGTTCTCCTCTCTTCTCTCTCTTTCCTCCTCTCTTTTCCTCCTCTCTTTCCCCTCCTCTCTTTCCCTCCTCTTTTTCACCTTTTTCCCTCCTCTCTTCTCTCCACTCTCTCTTTCCCTCCGCTCTCTTTTTCCCTCCTCTCTTCTCTTCTCTCATTTAGCATCTCATCTTCTTTCAGCTTTTCAAAAACATATAGCATAACAAATAACCAAGAGAGGGATACAACATAATCTCTTCATAGAGCATAACAAATATCCAACAGGGGGATACAAAATAATCACTTCTTAGAGCATAACAAATATCCAAGAGAAGGCTCCATCTCATATACTAGAAACTATAATTACATTCTCCAAATCGGACTACTCTATAATACTTTGGTCTTCTTATCGTTTGTTCTACTCTCTCCTTTGTCATCTTTTTTCTTCTTCTTCTTATCGATGAAGTTCTACTCTCTCCTTTGTCATCTTTCTTCTTCTTCTTGTCCTTCACTTCTTTTTTCTGTTGCTCCTTACTCCAACGAGCTTCCTTGGGCATGTGGCGTTCGTCTTGGATGTAAATCAACATACACTCAATAGAATCATCCAAGATTTTGCGATCTGTCTTGTCCTCGTTAGAATAATGCATGTCCGTATTGTGTGTGGAAGGACACAGATGCGACCCAAGGAGCAATGCTACATCTACCTCCCCATCCTTTATATCATAATACTAATGGTATAGCTCCTCCAAGTATGCTATCATAGCTTCTTTGCTAGGGGCCATTGGGAGCAGCAGAGAGAGAGCAACGACAAGAGATTGACGAGAAGGGAATGATGAGAGAGCAACAAGAATGAAACGAGCAATAGACCAAAAGGGAATAGCGAGAGATATAGTTGGGGAGTGCTGTGAGACAAGGAAGAGAGGAGGGGAGTCTTTAAAGATAAAAGGAGGATCAAGCGGAGAAGGGAAAAGTAATTAATCAAACGTACAAAAGCTGAGGAGAATAAAGTGGAATAAAGTGATTGGGGATGTGTGGTGCAAAGATGGTGTAATAAAGGAGAGTGGATGCAATAAAGTTTTGAATTATCATATAGTGGCATGTGCGATATATATTGGCTTGTTGGTACCATTAATTTTTTGAATAGAAGTGAATGTGATTGTAGCTTATTTGTACCCTGGATTGTTTTACAGTTCTTGAATGAGTGCTCTGATTTAATTTGTAATGTGTTTATATGCCCATATTTGGTTGTTTTTCTCCAACATTATAAGTGGACCGCTCTCCTCCTCGACAACTTCCCTAAACCCCAACTCGCTTCCCTATGTTGCCACCATTTGGCACATGGATACTCTACTATCACATGTAGCAAAAAACATTGTGCATGATGCAGATTGGATAAAGTTTAATGTCAAAGTGCAAGAACATGGGTGGGAGCAGCATTACTTGAGGGTCGCATGAACCAACCTACAGGATCTTAATAAGCTTTGGAGAGACCGCTTCGATCCACAAAAGACATCATGGTTTGTGTAGACATCTTCTTGGACCATGGGTACATCGTCCAAGAGGAGTTTCAATATATATTAGAAGGCATGCAAGATGAGGCCCCGAGTGACCCGTCTAGCCCCATGAGGAGGAGGATAGTACGAGTGATAGTAGTGTAGAGTAGTAGACCTCCTCTTTCTTTAGCATATGCATGAGAATGTCTCTTTTGGAGACAAATTTTGTTTATGAATACTCTTTTTGCAAATTTTTTTATATATGAACACTCTTTTGGAGGAAAATTTTGCATATGAACACTCTTTTGGATCCAAATTTTGTATATGAATACTCTTTTGGATACATATGGTAATGTAATTTATGGAGATATATGAAAATAAATGATAAAGTCTTAAGTAAATTGTCTTTTCATAGTTTTAGTAAATTGAACTTGAGTTTTAAGTAGTAAATTGTCTTTTAAGTAAAGTGTAAGTATTTATTGCTTTTTTTGCTTCTTACCCGCTCTTGTGTTTGTGTTTGTTTTTATACAACCCCCCCAAATTAGACATGTTATCACATTGCACATCCGGAGAGCACTTACCCCATGATCATGGGACCCCTTGTAGGAGGATACATCATGGGCTCTACTCTCAGAGGACTTTGATTCCACTCACCCGACTCCTCAGGGGACTACCTCTAGGTGGATTTCCCATGTGACAACTCCTCAGGAGACTACCCCCTTCGGGGAATTGCTTTGCTAGCAACCCATGGATTCATCAGGAGTCCTGATTAGTTTGTTGCAGCCATGAGCAATGTGGAGGCAGTGGGATTCTTCTCTCTCCTATCCCAGAGGACCTCCATTGTTCCCTCTCCTACACCCCTTGGGGGTAGATCAGGGACATTGATCGCTTTACCTACTCGACAGCCATCCCTTGTAGCCCCTTCCTAGGGATCATCACCTGGGCGTACCCATCGTAGGTCCAAAAAGAGTAGTAAGGGGTTGAGGATGCTGTGGTGGCATGGGAGATGTAGATAACTTTGCACACTCCCACCACTCCGATCTCTCCTATATCATGAAACGCAGTACTAGTCTGGTCCCTTTCCCTCTCCACTCATAGGCCACAGCACCCTAGAGACCAATCGCTCCCCTACTCCTCACTCTTGCACCCCTCACTGCACCCCTTGCTCTAGCTCTACTACTCCTTCGCTACTCCATCCACCATGCATCCTTCGGACCTATCCTATAGAGTGAGCAACGTTGGGGAGGTTGGTGAGCACCCACTTCCCTAAGGATATATTCAAAACTTGGAACTCGTAGGACAATAAAGCCAAGGAGGCCGTCATAGATGCCCTAAAGAGACAATTTCCGAATCCTTAAGGGTATGAGTTTGATCAAAATGCCATGCGGATCTCCTTAGGTCTTGTAGATACAAATTAAGGGAGGTTGTTAAGGAGGGTAAGCACAAGCCAGGGTGGGCAGACCCAAAATATTGGAAGAGAGCAAAGAAGGAGCACAAGGAGAATCCATATGTGTTTGAGCCTTAGCGGAGGGTGGAAATGCCTAGATAGCATAGGTCCTTCGTACCTCAGGAGCAGAGGAAGACTCGACACATGAGGCATGGGTGGTAAGTATATATTTATCTTCTACGGAATTTCTAATATGTTCAATTGTTCAAATGTTTTATCATTCATATCTGACTAATTGAATTTGGACCCAAAGGAATCTAGGATTGGAAGGCCTCCAAACAACAAAGAGTACAAAAGGGCATTTAGGATTGGAGCCAAGGCATGGTTTAATGAGAAGGAGAAAGAAGGAGTCCACATTGATTGGGAAAGAGTGGTGGTGTGTCATGTGAGTATACCCTATTACTCTTTGTTATCATTTGACTATCACCAATGTTTTACAATCAACGCTCTTATTTTTCTAACTTGTTTCATTCTTAGGGAGGCACGTTTGATTAGGGTGAGGGATCAAGTGCACGCAAAGAGATTGAGGGCGAGGAGGGCACACACAAAGAGACCAAGGGTGAGGAGGACAAGAAGGACAAGGAGGGTGGAGGGTGAGGAGGAGCAATAGTGTGATAGGACATTTAGTTGTTTAGTATTTTGGCACTTTTTTTCTTTTGCACTGCATTACTTCGGCGAATTTGCCATTTTGGAGTTCAGCACTTTTGCCATTTTGTAGCGCATTAGTGCATTACTTCGGTGGATTTGCCATTTTGGAGTTAAACACTTTTGCCATTTTGTAGTGCATTGCTTCGACAGATTTTCCATTACTTTGTAGATCTTCTTTGCAAAATTGTAACGTGTTCACCTCCTCATTTGTAACATTTAATCATGATTCTAATGAAAAAAAATTTTGTGGGGCAAGATGAAACTGAAACAATTCCCATCCACCCCACAAAAATTTGTTTAGCTTCTGTAAAAATGTTGGTATATACCAATGCCTATACCGACACTATAGTGTCGCTATATACCAATGACTACACCGACGCCCACATTGACATTGTCAGCCATATGTTACCAATGGTGACACTGAATCCTGCACTGATGGTTTCTTTGTGACGTCCACATAAATGGACATTCTGACACTTTCCACTTATTAAAAAAAAAAATCTTTGTATTTAGCATCATTATCAGTGTTGGAAAGTGGCCCGTGTCTTGTAGCGTAAGCAATGCAGCCAAAAGCTCAAAAATGTGATAGAGAAGCAGTATGCCTTATCCAAGCTATGATTGGTATCTTACTAGAAGGTGCAGTTGTAGGAATATGATGGCTTTGAGATTCTGCCCAAAAGCTTTAAGATAATTCAGAATGAAGGAGCATACATCCCATAGCATCAAGAGAAGTGCGATTCTTACACTCTGTAGCACCATTTGTTGAGGAGAGTATGGAGTAGTATATTCATGATGAATACCACACTCAATGCAATAATCATAAAAAAGATTAGAAATATATTCTCCACCGTTGTCACTACAAAGGGTCTTGATACAAAAACTAGTATGGAGTTCCGCAGCTGTGTAATTATATTGCTTGAATATTGATAAGGCCTTTGACTTATGTCGCAAGAGAAATACAATTGTATATCTTGAAAAATCATCAATGAAAGTGATGAAATACCTGTAGAGAGACTTAGATGGAGGAAAAGGTTCACATATGTCAGTGTGAATGAGATCCAAATTTCAAGGATTGCATATTCACGTAATCACATGAATTTTCTTGTGATTACGTGTCGTGATGACATATTTCAGGCATTCACGATTACAATCACGGATTTACGCTATCAGGTGGCCTTGACTTGGAAACCAGATACATACCGGTAGTAATAGTAACACTACTGACAGTATCTAGGTACTAGCGGTAGTGCTAATAGTACTGCCGGTAGACTGACACATTATTATCAGCGGTAGTAGTGACCATATTGCCAGTACTTTTACTACCGCTGGTAGTATTATTACAACCGGCGGTATTAATCTTCTTATTGCCGGTAGTGCTACTGCTACCGACGGCGGTAATCTTCAAACTACCGGTGGTAGTACTACTGCCCCAAAACATATGCCAACTGCCGGTGTCATTGTCCACTAACAGTTGATTGAGACAAGGTAAAAATCCTCCTCTCTCCATGTCTTGGCCAAGGGGCCTATTCCAGGAAGTGGTTCTTGGTCCCACGTCTTGAATAGGATGGGGGGCTAGTTGGGTCCATGACCTGGAACTAGGTTTTCTTGGCCTTCCACATAAAGGGGGGGGAGTTTTTATGAAATTATCTTGCATTTCTTGCATGCATGCATTGAAATCAAAATTTTAATGAAATTATCTTGCATTTCATGCATGCATGCATTGAAAGAATCATTTCTTGCATGCGTGCATTGAAATCATTTACATTTCATGTAATTAAAAAATTTGCGTTGAAATCATTTGCATTTGCATTTTATGCATGCATAGGGTGGGAGTTATTGTTATATGCCTGCTTGCTCACTATTGTGTGGCAACTACAGTTGTTTGCTAGTGTCAAGTGAGAAAGCTTTCCGCACACACACATCAAGATCTAATTGCAAGCATGGCCTCAACCGCCAGCACTAAGCGAAAAGTAGGGGAAGAGTTAAGTAAGGGACAAGAGAGTGATGGGAAGCATTCGAGATGCCTTTTTTATTAGGGTGTGCAACATGGAGGAGAGTGAGATGGAATCAACCGTATCTAGTTTGGAGGGAGTTAGCACTATGAAGAGGAGGATTCTTGGTGATGCTAAGACCAGTTTGCAGTCTAAGGTCAGGATGACCTTGCGAGCCAGGTGCAATGGGAGACAGATGCCATGCTTTGGGTTGATAGCTTTATTGGCAATGCTATCTTTAAGCAAATGATAGATCGGATCTTCTGTTCATACATGCAGTTCACTTGGATCTTTTTCGATGACATCATAGTCTTTTCCAAGTCCGAAGAAGAGCACAAGGAACACCTTGCTACTGTCTTCCAAGAGCTGCCTAATTATCAGATCTATGCCAATAGCAAGAAAAGTGATTTTTTGAAGAGATCCATTGTTTGGGGCACATCATTTCTAAGAATGGAATTCAGATGGATCTTGCTAAGATTCAAGCTATTCAAGAATGGCCTGAGTTGAAAAGTGTTCATGAAGTAAGTAGTTTTCTAGGTCTGTGCTTGTACTAAAAAAGGTGTTTATTAGGCAATTCACTAATATAGCTTCCCCACTTCATGACTTGACTGAAAAGAATGCAGCCTTCAAATGGCATAAGTTACAAAGGACAGCGTTCAATACACTCAAAAGCAAGCTAACTACATAACCAATTCTGGTAGTCCCCGATTTGTACAAGCCTTTTGATGTGGATTTCGATTCTTGCGGAGAATGTGTTGGGGGTTTCACTTCATCAGAATGGTTATGTAATTGCTTGTGAAAACTAGAGACTACAAGATGTTGAGAGATATTTGGGAATCTATGAGAAAGAATTATTAGATGTGATTCTTGCCATTAATACTTGGATGCACTATCTCTTTGCAGAGACCTGCTTGAACGAAGCATGTAATGCAGACCCTACTCTTGCACAAGAGTTTGATGTCTTCAAATTAACAAAATGGACTAGTGTATGGGCCAAGCACAAGAGTAGAGTCATTGCATCAGATCGCTGTGCCATAGTGGCTAAGAGTTGGGAAAAGAAGGCTGCAGTAGCTTATGGGCAAGCTACGTCCTTGGCTACAGGTGAAGAGCAGCAAGCCTCTACACCCTCTCAACCATTGAGAGGTGATGAGGTTCAAAGGGCACAACACTTGGCTAGTAACATAGATAGAGTGTCAATCTTGGCCTATGTCAAAGAGAGGGAGATCCAAGTTGGTGAGAAAATTGGTTTAGGATCCTATGGCACTATTTTTAAAGTGCAGTTGGTAGGAGCTGCAGGGTTGCCATATCATGTGGAATATGTCGGAAAGAAGTACAAGGGAAATATTGGGACACATACATGAGAAGCAAGGAGAGAACAACTCATGCAAATTTTACACCCAGTCCTTGTACGTCTGATTGTAGCAACACGAGAAGAGCCAATGTAGACCATCACACCATACTTTAATGGTGGTAGCTTGTTGTAGTTTCTTCAAATTCTACTAATGGACCAGGGCAGGTTCACATGCTACTTCCACCATGTTCTAAGAGGAGGAGTAGATCTAATGGTGACAGCAAGCGGGGAAGTCCAAGCTACATTGGAGAAGGAAGATATTGCTCGGATCAATGTTTTTTGTGAGAATCTCCTCCATATCATGCATGCACTTGTGCGTGGTTTGGGAAGGCTGCATACAGGAAGGTGGATGCACACGGACCCGCACCCATGCATCATCTTATTGGATTTTGTTGGAAAGTCTAGATGCCGCGAGTAGGCATCATAGAGTGGGGGAGTCTCAGAGAGTCGAAAGGCATTCAAGCATTTGAAGAAGCAGTCTTTGGAGATAGATGCCGACTTTACTAAGAGAGTTCGTAGGAAAGAGGAAGAGAACGGGTGGAAAAAGTGGCTTGCACCCGAGCTACAAGAAGTAGCCTTAAGAGGCAGATATACATGCCATGCAGATACCTATGCATTGGGATGGATCATTGTTGAGATGATTCAATTTTTTAAAGATGCCTAGGGTTATATTAAGAATGATCAAAAAATGCCTCCCTCTCATGTTATTAATGCCATTAAGCGTCATGCGCATGAACAAATGATGCATCACATTGTTGATCAGAGAAACCCACCTCCAGAGACCAGTGATATCTTAAAGAGAGTAGAATGTGAGGGAGAATTGGCTATGAGGCCTATGGAAGAGATATCTCTTGCCCTTAGGCTTGCAACATAATGATAAGCCACATTTTTTGCCTTGTAATATTTTTGGGACACTATGTGTCTATCAATATGTAATAAACTTCTTGTTCAAAAACAAAATTATTGGGCTTGAAAGCATTTATAATTTAAAAAGATGACATTTATGTTGTGGATGTTGAGATTTCACACTCAACATCATGTGATCATGTGTGCATAGCACCATCACGTGATCATATGTGCATAGCACTAACCTTATAGAGTGCTATAAAGGAAAGGGTTAGATCCCCTAACCCTAACCCTAAAAGGGTTTGTATATATTCTATTTTTTCAACTAAATCTAGTGTATAGTTAGTCATTTGTGGTGTGCTCTCTAGCTGTGCCCTCTCTTCTTGAGTGATTGTGAGATCCTTCCCTTCACTTCCGTTGAGAGAAATTCCCATCCATTGAGAGGAAATTTCCGTCCATTCTTGTTTCTTTGAGTTCTTGAGAGATTTCATTCTTGAGAAAGAGAGTATTTCTTATTTATGAGAGAGAGAGAGATCTAGATCTTAGTCTTTGAGAAAGTGATTTTGAGAGAGAATTTCTTCTTCTTCAAGAGAGAAAGAGAGAGATAAGGAGCCGACTTCTATCTGTGATGCACAAGCAACATCTTCATCAAACTGCTATAATGCAAAAGCCTCGTGTAACTAAAGGCTCAACTAGCCAACTCCTTCATTGCATGGGAGCTGCTACACAAACATAGCCACCTCCTACAATGAACTTGAGCTACCTACAATGAATGCTGCCGGCTTCACATCTGCATCTATTGCAATGCGACTCCCACAACTCTATCAACCACGAGAGGTACTGCCCATGCAAGCCACCTCTACACAGCCGGTAACGAGCTCCTGTGACAGCAACCACGGCTCCTGTAACAAGCTCCGGCTCTACGTCAACTATGTGCCAACGATCGATTGCAGCTCACGGGTCTTCTCCAGCAAACGAACTAATCTAAGGCCAAAGCTCGAGCCTCACATCTGCCCGCAGACTCCAGCACATTAACCAACTGCCAATCTGCACCGGACTGTGCCTCCAAGCTTCTGCACACAACGACAAGCCTCAACAATGACTCTGCAGCTCCATACCTTGCAGCGACGATCTCTCTAGCCTCTCAGCTGCCAACGCTCTAGTCTCTAGCCAATAAGCAATTGACAAGCAGGCTCCTTTATGAGCAGCCGCTTCTCCACAACTAGCCTGAGTGCCTCATGCACAGTGCACCATCATCTCTAGTTTAAAGGTCTCCAGCTAGTAAGGCCTGCTCAACGCCCAAAGCTCATGAGTAGCCAACGACTCCAACCATTCCTCACAAGTGACGAAGAAGCAGTAGCAGCAACAAGCGACCTCGCTGTTAATGAGCTCGAGCCGCGCTCTCCAATGAGCTCCAATGAAGGAGACAAAATCTTCTTAGATTTTGTCAGAATCTACAAGATTTGGGCTGCCCACAAAGCGACACGTGGCAGCTTCCTCATCCTCACCACAACCTCATCTCAAAAGGGTTAGATAAGGTTGGTCAAGCCAACCCAGGTAAGGTTTAATGACACCATAGGTCTTGGTCAAGGACCAACCACGTGGCACCCTTATCTCCAAGTGCCACATCATCTTATCTGACACATCACCTAACACATCACCATAGCCACATCAACTGCCATGTTAGCATACCCACATCATCTACCACATCACCACTACCACATCATCAGGCCACATCATCATGGCCATGTTAGCATTACCACATCCTCTGTTGACATCATCATCTGTGCCACCTTAGCAGTGCCACTTCAACTGTCCAGTCAGCACTGACCTCTGTAGGCACACACAGTGCTTCATAGTCACTGCATGTGACCACCCCTACCACCTCAGCACAGGGCTTCACTGGCACACCTCTTGCTAGGCATAGTGCCACATCATCACTACATGTGACTCATAGTGACACATCATCATTGAGCACATTTGCACTCCTTTTGCCCCTCCACCTAGATCAAGTCGTATCTCTTGATCCAGGAAGAATTTGAGGGTGCTCCAAAAAGAAAAGTCGCTCATTTTTTTGTGCTCCATGCGCTTGTCACATCACACGCACATTTCGGTGCAAGTTACACTCACATTTGAGCCTCACCGACAAAACCACTTCCTTCACACACATTTTCCTCTACATCGATGCATCTGACCCAGCACTTAAAAAGAACAAAAGAAAAGGAATTATTTGATGTTCTTTCATCGATCAATGGTTGGTATAGATCTAGATCAGAGTAGACTAGATTGCCATAGAGGGGACGCTTTGAATTTTCCCAAGTTGCCAATCTAAGCCATGCCCAAAATTCCCTACTAGTACCTACTCAGAGTCAGCCCATTTCATAGCTTCAAAAAGAAGCAGAGGCAGAGGCAAAGGTAGATCATACTAGAAAAGTCATCATCAACAACAAAATCAAAGTCAGCATCAACATCAACATCAGCATCATCCTCAGCAACATCAGAATCAGCAAAGAGGAAATCATTCCAATCGAGGAAGATTCCGAGGACGAGGGAATGCATCCACCAATGTGTGAAACATTCAGTGCAACTACTGTGACAAGTTTGGACACTATGAAAGAGATTGCCGCAAGAAGCAATACGACCAAGGTGGTCAATCCAGCAGTAATCGAGGGAATTCCTAAGGTAGAGGAAATCATCGTGGTGGACATTCTAGTCACAGTCATTTTGCAAATCAACATGGAAATATGTTTCTTGCAAGCGAGGAATTGCATCAAATTGATACAGTAGTGCACCTAGACACTGATTTCAATTCCAAAGAGGATTACAACTATCAAGTCGACCAAGTGGAATAGGATCCTTGGTACATTGACAGAGGTGCATCATCTCATATGACAAATCATCAGGAATGGTTCACAGAAATGAAGCCATTAGAAGGATAGAAAAATGTCATCTACACAGCAGACAATACACTGAATCCAATTCAAGGGACAGGTGTTATCCCTATGAACAATTTCACTGGTACGAAAGGATTGGTGAGAGACGTGCTCTATGTTCCGAAGCTCAGCAAGAACCTCTTGTCAGTAGATCAAATGACGGAACACAATTACAAAGTCATCTTTGACGGTGATGAATGCACTATCAGAGACAAATCCAAAAGATGTCAGCTAGTAGCAAAAGGTGTCAAGGAAGGACGCTTATACAGAATGCTAGCTATAGTACTAGATAAGCATGCCATGTCAACTCAACCGCAAGAGATGCCACTATCTGCAAAATGGCACAAGAGATATGGTCATATCAACTTCAAGTACTTGTTAAATCTCAAGAATCAGAATATGGCAATTGGGATTCCGAAGCTACAGTTTCTTGGAAAAGTTTGTGAAGCATGCTGCTTCGACAAACAAAAGCGAACCAACTTTGTCAGAAGTACCTCTCGTGCATGAGGTATTCTTGATTTGATACATACAGATGTATGGGGTTATGCCTAGCCCCACAACATCAATGGTTCACTTTACTACTTGACTTTCATTGACGACTACAGTAGATATTGTTGGGTCTACTTTTTGAAAGAGAAATTTTAAATGTTTTCTAGATTTCAAGAATTCAAAGCCATGGTAGAAAACCAAACAGGCAGAAAGATCAAGGTCATGAGATCAGATAGAGGAGGTGAATACAAGTCTTTAGCCTTCATGAACTTTTGCTGAAGTCACGGCATACGAAGACAATTCACATGTACAGATACTCCTCAGTAGAATGCAAGAGCTGAAAGGAAGAATGGGACTTTAGCAGACAGTGCTAGATCAATGCTTAGTAAAAAGCATCTTCCAAATCAATATTGGGCAGAAGCAATAGCTATAGCAAACTACTTGCTTAATCGGCTTCCTACCGAACCGATATAGGGTATGACTCCTTATGAAGCATTCATTGGACACAAGCCACACATTGGGCATCTCCACATATTTGGTTGCATAGCATATGCCCACATACATGATGATCATCGCAGGAAATTGGATGCAAAGTCATGCAAATGCATCATGGTTGGCTACAGTGAACAAAGCAAAGCATACAAATTGTATGGTCCCATCAACTGCAAAGTCATTATCTCCAGAGATATAATTTTCGATGAGGAATTAGAATCAAGAACCTCACCCACACAAGAGATAGAAGCATCGACTTCACAGTCGTCTACATAATAGGTTGATTAAGAAGAGCAAGAATTGCCAAAAACACCCCAAGCAGAGCCATAGCAACTCAGATGGTCTACTAGGGAAAGCAGACCTCCAGCCAGATTGACATATGCTTAGAAAGGCAAAGCAATTCAGGTGGAAACCACCAACTATGCTCTTACGACTACCATCATGATTATAGAAGAGCTAGTGTACTTTGAAGATGCAGTAGACAAGCCAGAATGGCAAACTGCTATGAATGAAGAAATGGATGCTTTGTGTAAGAATAATACTTGGGAATTATGCGACCTTCCACCAGGAAAGAAGGCCATAGCAAACAAATGGGTATACAAAGTGAAGTACAATCTAGATGGCAGTATTCAGAGATACAAAGCCAGATTAGATGCAAAAAGATTTGCACAACAATATGGTCAAGACTATGATGAGACTTATGCTCTAGTAGCAAAGATGGATTCCATACGGTTCTTGATATCACTAGCAACACTTAGCACATGGAATGTGTATCAGCTTGATGTCAAGAATGCATTTCTCAATGGTTATCTAGACGAGGAAGTCTACATGGAACAACCAGTAGGTTATGTTGAACCAAGAAAGGAGAATGAGGTATGCCATCTCAAGAAAAGTCTCTACAGCTTAAAACAAGCACCCAAAAGTTGGTACAGCAGAATCGACAATTATTTTGCATATTTGGGATACATGAAGTCCAATGCAAATCATACTCTCTACTACAAAGTTCAAGGGGAAGACATTACTATTGCACTTTTGTACGTAGATGATCTGATTATGACAGGAAGCAAGGATAGCTTCATCAGAAAACTGAAACAAGACTTATTTGCAGAGTTCGACATGAAAGATCTTGGACTTATGCACTATTGTCTTGGAATTGAGTTCTAGAGAGATTCAGATCGCACATTCATGAGTTAGCTCAAGTATGTTAACAGTCTCCTGAAGAAGTTTCATATGGTAGATTGCAAGATTGCAGCCACTCCCATGGAACAAAGTTTGAAACTTACTAAAGATTCAGAAAAGCCTACAGTCAATGACAAATACTACAGGCATCTCATCAGATCTCTTATATATCTGACAATCACACGGCAAGATATTTGTTATGCAGTAAGCTCACTAGCATAGTTTATGGCAAATCCAAAACAGTCTCATTGGAATGCAGCCAAAAGAGTTGAGATACATCAGAGCTAGAAGATAGTTTGGGATAGAATACAGAGGAAGTCATCCACAGTTGCATGGATACTATGACAATGACTATGCTGGAGATCATGAGAACTAGGATATCGACACATGGACATGCATTTTTCCTTGGTCAAGGTGCTATATCATGGTTTTCAAACAAACAACCAACTGTTTCTTTGTCTTCGACTGAAATAGAATATAGAGCATTCAATACAGGTGCATGTGAGGCTATATGGCTCAGAAGACTATTGTCAGAAACAAATTACTTTGATGAGTCAAAGCCAAAAACAATATACTGTGATAATCAATCGGCTCAAGCATTGGCCAATAATCCAGTATATCACTCCAAGACAAAGCAAATTCATGTCAGAGAACACTTCATCAGAGAAAGAGTATTACTTGGTGACATCACACTGTAGCATTGTGATAGCAAAGAAAATGTTGTAGACATCTTTACCAAACCACTCGGTAAAGAGCTTTTTGAGAAACACCAATTAGCTCTTGGTTTGACGCAGAGGAAGGACATTCCCATTAAAGGGATGTGATGGAATGTAATGCTCAGTCCTTCCATTCCCAAGTATCATCATCTTGAGGGAAGGCCTACTTCATGATGTTGATCTTGAGGGAAGGTGTTGAGAGTTCACGCTCAACATCATGTGATCATGTGTGCATAGCACCATCACGTGGTCATATGTGCATAGCACTAACCTTATAGAGTGCTATAAAGGAAAGGGTTAGATCCCCTAACCCTAACCCTAAAAGGGTTTGTATATATTCTATTTTTTTAACTAAATCTAGTGTACAATTAGTCATTTGTGGTGTGCTCTCTAACTGTGCCCTCTCTCCTCATCTCCACTCTTCTCCTCTCCCCTCTTCATATTTTGTCAGTGGATGTACGGCCTTTTATATCATGTAAATATTGCAACATTTGAAAGTATTTATCCAAGATTGCAACATGTACATTTTGCATAGCATATGTAACATCTTCATCTTTCATCCTACATATTGCACGTGACGTTTGCATTCTTGTGTACTATCTCACACAAGATGAACTCACAAATATTGAATTTGATGCATGTAGACTTTGCATACTGCACTCAGGGCATTTATCTATACTGTACTATTTGAACTATAGTATCCACACTACATTGTTCGAAAATGTTGCAAGGAGGGGATACTCCTCCGTATAGGGAGGAGGAAGTCTCCAAAAGAGTAGGAAAGCATCCATTAATGTAAGAGGAGGTTGAAGAGGAGGCTTGACATATCGAGTATCAATGATTACAGTTTGAGTGGCTACACAGGGCTGCCAGTCGAGCATGTGCCAGAGACTATTGCACATACATCCGTGTACACTCAACCTAGAGGTCTGTATGTTTAATAATTCAATTTTTTGTTAAAAGATATTGCCAATAAGTATCTAACTAGCAATCAACACCATGGGCATTGGTTTTGCTGGCATGTAATGGAAAGAAGTAAACAAGCTGGGTCTCCAAACAAGAGCTCTAGGCAATCTGGCCCTTAGAGGCAGCCTCAAGCAGTCAGGCAAGGAGACGCAAAAGAATAGAATGGAAGCACCCCAACCCAAGGTTTGGACTAGCATGGGAGGTGGAAGATAGCCAATTGCCAAGACGAATGGATTCGGCAAAATGCCAAGAAAATCTACATCGAGGTATATGGAAAGCCCCCACACCATAATGAAATGGCGATGTACTTTGCCAAATTCTTGTATACGCACTTCATTAAGGGTATACAGGTGGACTTCTCCTCTTACAAGGACAAGCATATGTGTGGTCGTATAGAAGTGACAATCACCCAATCACAATTGTCCAGGGCATTGAAGGGGGTGCGTGGCCCATTGGAGCAACAAGTGGTGCAACTTTGCGAAGAGAACATGGCCCAGTTCGAGCAAGTCCCACGAAGCACGTGCAACACTAATCGTAGTTGCAAGGGTGGAGGCACAGTTAGCTATTTGTCGCCATCCATCCTCACAACCATATGCCGTGGTACTCCTTTCCTCCGATAGCCCACACAATTGCTTGTGCCCAATATGCCAATGCTTGCTTGATAATTGTATTGGCTATTACTCTCTACCTTGCGGCCATAAATTTCATCTTTATTGTCTAGTAGATTACTTGCCAACTAGATCAATTTGTCCACTTTGTAAAGCCCAACTATCAGTGGCATTATACATGGTGTTGGGCTTAGGACAATTGTATCTAGGACCATGACATTTAATGAAGTTATACATTCTCTTTCTGATGGAAATATATGTATATAATCTCTTTATGATAGAAATATATGCCTTTTTTTTAAGTTCATTGAAGTTCTATGATGATATACTATATGATCTAGTGGAATTCATTTATTTAAATGATGCAGGATTAATTTATATGCATCCAATGTTCATAATTATTTTGCACTATGCAATCCCTAAATCCATCACATGCAATCCTAAAGTCATCAATTGGAATAATATCAATATATTATTTCTTAATAAATAATTTAAGGAATTTAAAACACTATGCAATCCCTAAATCCATCACATTAAACTCTAAAGTCATTAAAAAAGAATGTATCCAAACACAAACTATATAAAGTAAACTTTAATCATGATAAACTATACAAAGTAAACTATTAGGGGAGAATCGGTGTCTCCAAAGGGCCCCCAATTAGTGTTTCCTAATTTTAAGGGATTAGTGAGGTATTTGAGGTGTACCAATGGGAGTGCTCCTTTTTGTGGGGCAATGCCATGTTCAGGTGGAGGGTGGGTAGACCTGCAAACAGCCCCTATTGGCTACTCCTCTTACACCAGGGACCACTCAAACCATCCCCCCCCCTCAACCCATGCTTGACCGTTCTCCCATATGCACCTCCCCCAAACAAATCTACAAGTCATTCAAGAGGCAGTGGGCCCTTCTCGGCAAATTTTCCCCCCCTCTCAGCTTGTTACAGGCCTGCCCCCTCCTCTTCTTTGGTCCAGCTCCATTCCCCCTCCATTTTTCAAATGTGGGAATGCATTTGGCATCTTCTCTACCCCCTCCTGCTCTGGTCCACTATGTTTCTCCCTCTTCAGCACCTCTTGTAGTAGCCGCTCATTCTCTCTCCACTCCTAGCTATAGCACCTCCTATAGTAGTAGCTGCTTATCCCCCTCTGCTCTTTCTTCTTCCATTCCTAGCTACCGTACCTCCTGTAGTGGCTGCTCATCCCCCTCTACTCTTTCTCCCTCCATTCGTAGCCACAACACCTCCTAGAGTAGCTACTCATCCCCCTCTACTCTTTCTCCCTCCATTCCTAGCTACAGCACCTCTTGGAGCTTCTCTCAAGCTTCAATTGCACCCTCTATACCTTCTCCCTCTCTCTCCCTGTATCGGAGCTGCTCTCTCCCTCCAAGCTACACTTTCTAGTCCACTATTGCTATTGTGACCTCTATACAAGCATGGTGAGGAGACCATACATGTACTCTATGTCCCATAGGCGCAAAAATGCACTGGGTGAATGGGTGCCTTGTACCTACAGCTTGAATGATTGGATAGTCATGAGAAGATTTGCCAAGGGTCCACATAAGCTTCCTAAGAGCAAAAGAGGTGATCTTTTGCATGAATGGAAGGGCCGCATCATGAAGTTCAAGCTTGGGAAGAAAGGATTGCTTGCAAAGGTGCAACACATCTACATGGAAGGACATGTGCCTTCCTCCATCAAGCAATCAATCAACAATACCATCGCATTGTAAGTCTGCATTTTGTGTAAGATTTTGAAGTGTAATGAGTCAGCTTGAAATTGTATTTTGAAATAGAACCAGTGTAATGGTCAGTTTTAAATTATATTTTGAAATAGCACTTGTGCATAGCAGATGTATTTCCTTCAAACTTTGAGAAGTGGGAACTAGTCGAGTGCTTCTTAGGTAAGTTTACTGCCATTCATGAGGATTTAGGAAGGAAAATGCATGCTGGAGAGAAGTCCTCTACTTGGAAACAGAGAGTTATCTATTGGTATAATGCCAAGTACATTACTTCAAGGACGGCATCAGGCTATGGCCATCTTCAATGCATTGCAACACCACAACTTGAAGACATGGATTGCAGCATGGTGGACACAAGAACAATGCAATCATACAAGGAAAAGATTGCAAAGGATGTGGGCATGGCTATGAAGTTTACATTTTGCTCTAAATGGGTAAGGTTGTCTTGGTTTATGCCTCTGCACATTTTTGCTTCTTGTTTTCATATTATCCAGATGCATAGAACAAAAACCATGTGGTCATGCAAGTGCCTACATGAGAATGCCCTTGAGGAATTGCTTGGGGTGAATTGGGGAAACAGGTCAGGTGAACAGAAGGGTGATTTATTTCAATGCCATGTATGTAAGGACAATGTGGTTGTCAAGTACCACATCTCCCACCAAATGTTATATTTTGCTTTTCAATATAGGCATTGGAAGAAAACAGGTGACAATTGGCTCCCCCTTGAATCTAACGAGATGTTAAGAATGTGACTGTGACATCACAGTGGACTCTCAGGGATGTGCGGGAACACCTATTGGTCATGGAGGATGGCATGTCTGAGTCCTTTCACTTTACCTTAAATGGTGAAAAGGTAGGAAAGTGTGCAGAGAAGCTCATGCATAGTGCCACTTTTATCCCTCGTGCAATATTGAAGATTGTTTAGAAAATGTGGGGTGGAACAATTGTGGATTTAGACATTTTCCAATTAATAGTAGTGCAATTAATTTTGATGTTTTGAATGGTTTTGTTTCATGTCAATGTCAAGTTTTTTCGAAATATTTTATAATTCTTTTTATTTTTTATATGAACATTTGGGTATATATAGGTTGTAAAGTTACTTTAGTTTCAAAGTTTCACTATCATAGCCATAGTTCTCCTAGCTACCAAACTACCATGGATTCTGCTAGGTCTGCCTTCCACAATTTCATCTCTTGTACTCCATTAATTGATAGAAAGGAGGAGCTAGTTCTAGTCTTTGATAAGAGCATAGATGTCCTAGGCACCTACTTGGGAGCCCGAGATGATTTTGAAGACCTCATCAAGTACATGCAAGACTACATCACGAGTTTTGCATATCAACTTGATGAGTCTACAAAAAGATGGGTCCCCAATTCATTATTTGAAGTACTTGTTCAATCAAGAACCCAGGTTTGTGAAGTGTTTAGATTGCTTTCAAGCCCAGCTCACACCCCTAGGGTTTAGGGAGGTGGACACTGATGACTTTCTAGCATGTGGAGTCATCAGAAACATAGGAAATAGGTTCCTATTTTGGGAAATGGCCTTTATTTTCCTTCTCCAGGAGGGACAAATGGAAGAGGAGGCCTCGACCTCAAGCCCTGACCCTGCCCCTGCCCTTTCCGATCCTGTTATTTTTGTAGATGAGCCCAACATCTACAATGAAGAGCCCATAGATGAAGAAGCTGAGGAGCGGGAAGCTGCATTGGCCCTGGAAGTGCTCCAATGACCTCCTGAACCCCATTCTACTTCTCAAATTCCATCCACCTTGGGCACCACCTCTGTTTCTTGCTCCCCTTCTCGCCGATGGCGAACAATACCTCTTTCTCCATGATATAGAGGTTATGTTTGGTCTCCAAGAGGATGAAGCTCTTGGTATCTTGTGTGGATACGAGGTGGACATGACTATGCAAGAACCTAGGTTTTTGGGAGCAGATGATTCAATAGAAGAGGTTCTTGCTTTAACACTGGCCCAAATCAAAGATGCAGAGAAATCAATCTACTCCGACCTACCTGATGTTCCAGAAGAAGCCTCCACATCTCACTCCAAGGGATTGAGCATGATGACTCCATAGTGGTAAGAAACTATGAGCTTTGAATTTCTTCTCTCTTGGTATACTTTTGCTTCAATGGAATTCTAATGTAATGTTGGACTATTACAGGAGGCATTTGAGGTCAACCTATTCTCATCTCGGCAATGCCTTGTTCGCAGTAGCTTCGGCCGAGATCACTCATTGGCACATTACCTTGGCCAAGAAAAAGGGCGCTTTATCCACAAAAAGTTTTCTCCACATGGCACTGATGACCTCTTGAAGTGCAAGGCCTTGTCAAGAGTGATTGGTCATGCTGACATTAATCGCAATGCTGACAAGGTCATTTTGGTGAACCGCATGGCTGCCCTCAATGCCTTTGGAACCAATTTTCAAGGTATGGCATTGACGGCAGCAGCCATGTCCCTGGCCAGCAACAACAATAGCAATGACTCTCGATTGACTAGGTTTAGAGCTAGGAGTGTATTTGAGAATTCAAAGCCCAATGTTCTTAGTGTTTTAGAGAAGAGAGCAAGGCTCTCAAGCCTTATTGTATAGAAATTTTATTTTATATGAATACAGCTATACTTTTTATACAGTGCCCCATTTTGTGTTCTTTTACAAAATTTATTTTATACTGTCATTGTATTTTGTAACTTTAATTGTTGTTGGCATTAATAATTTCATTCACTATTCTGTTCAAAAGCATGCGATCATATAAATATTTGTGCTATAATGGTCATTTCTGAGCAATCCAGTAAGAATCTCACCGTGTGGTAGAAGGCAAATGTGTTTGGCATCGCGTGGGGAGCCCAAAAATGGCAAAACCTGCTATGTCAAAAAGGCCCCATATGTGCCATAGCAGGTTTTGCCCCATACACGCCATAGCAGGTTTTGCCATTTTTGGGCTCCCATCGCGATGCCGAACACATTTGCCTTCTGCCGCGCGGTGAAAAAACATCATTTGACCACTCAAATTCACACTGAACTTGCATAAACTGATGGAAAGCATCACATAACATGTATAAGAACATGGGAACACTAATAGAACATAAAAATATATTTAATTCATTGGCCTCAACGGGCAGAGATTTACAAAATGATTCAGGTTACACCGGTGCATGTGCGTAAAGAATATGCTGTAAAGAAAAACATTGTATTAGAAACATAAACTGACTCAAGTTTAAAGCACAGAATTTCAACCTAAGGAGGATTACCATGTAATGTGTAATATGTGACTCCCCCCATGCTTCTACCATCAATGATATGAATTCTCCCAATGCTGTCCTGAATCTCTCATAATAAAGCTCATCTGTTTGACCTTGTCTAAGCAACTTTATAAATGCATCAAGCTTTGTCCATAGTTTTGCTCTCAAAATAGTAATTCGTAAATGTGAAGCTTGATTTGTGGTGCACTCACACAAATCTTTCTAGTACTCCCAACCTAGGGTGCTTTGAGCCAATGTATGTTTTTCTTTATCAGCATTGTGGTTGGACAAGAACCTCCTTGCCTTTCCTCCACCCATGGACACTTTAGCAGGAAGATTTTGTGTCTTTCCTGATTGTTTCTTGTCCTGCTTAAGCTTCACATTGCCTCCGTGAAGTCCCATTAGTGAGAGTAGCTCTTCAGCTTTTGCAATGCATTGTGCAGATACTTGCTATGGCCTTAAATTCCAAGCATAAACTAGATGGAGATAGAGTAACTTATCAAGTATATGCAGTTCAGCATGCAAAGTACACACGTGTACCCGTTCCAATGGAATTGGTAGAATGGGGTCCCACTTAGGATCCTTTTTGTGAAGATCAAGGGCTGCACTTTGGTTGCAAGAAAGGATGCCATTTTCCCACTGTAGGCTTCCCTTTTGCATCTTCTGAGAGTGGGTGTAATACAAGCATGTCCATTTTGCATTTGCACCTGTATCACAACCATACAAGCACTTGAGGGTCTTCAAATCACTAGCTAGATGCCATTCAACTTGAAACGTTCCATGCCCATCCAAAATTAATGTTTGCCCTACCTCTTGTCTTTGAATAATCGACGGGATGCTGGTTCTCTCCAAAACCCACTTCAATGTCTCGTGGCACTCCTTTGGGGTCTCAAAGGCTGCAAGCCACCATATGTCCTTCTCAGATTGGACTGAGAAACCTTGCTCAACTTCCTCATCCCCTAGAGCAAAATGCAAGGCATCGTTCATAATACAAATGCTCACTCTCTCTAGCTTGTGCTCTTTTACCAACTGAGCTTCATCCATTTTTATAACAAATACTAGCTTGCCATTTGTACAATGAAAGAGAAATTCAGTAAGGATATAGAAATCAGAAGAAATAAAGTTGAATGTGAAGAGGGAATTTCTCTTACAATCTTGTCTCATCCCATAGAATTTGACCATGGCTCTCTACAAATTCTCTACATCCACATAAACATTATTGAAAGCATTCATCTCAAACATTTGGATGCCAGATTTCTTTTTACTCTTCCAAGTCATTGTGCCACTTACACAATGGTATCCTCCAAGCTTTTCTCTAGCACATTGGTTTGTTTCTTGACATGCAAGCCTTACAGACCATGGTGTTGGCAATGGCATTGTAGATATCTTATACTTTTCCTCCATAGCAGACCTGAAAATTTTAAAAACAGAGTTGTAAGCTTCATGACTTACACCAGCAGCATCACAAGCTCCAAGCACCTCCTTTGCTTGGACGAGGCCCTTGAAATCCTTCATTACCTCTCTAGCAACTTGTTTACGTAGCCCTTTTTGTCTAGGGTCCTTCAACACTTCCATGACATCACTTGTCTTTATTAAACTTCTTAGAACATATGAAGGATCACTATCATCCGTTTCCATTGTTCCCATCACATCCTCCATGAAATTCCTAAAGTAGAGTACAAATGAGTCTTAGTGGAAAGAATGCAACACCACAAATATTTTGGGGTAAGAAATTTCATTGAAAATTTGGGGAACTAACCTTGCAGCCTATATTCTCCTCTTTTGAGCACCACTATTGGTTGACAATGCATCGATAGATTGCAATTGTCTTTCCCTCTCCTTCAGTCCCAAAGGTGTTCCCTTCAACTTTTGTACTCATTCTATCGACTTCTCTTGTTCCTTCTCCATAGCACGTTGAACTTGGCCATAGATAGACCTTTCCAAATCTTGTTTGCTTTCAGCAAGCTTCTGGATTGATTCTTCCAATTCATGTTGCTCCAAGTCTAGTGCATGTGCTTTGTCACTGAGTTCTTTGTTAGACACTAGGAAACGTCGCTATATAGCGATGCTAATAAATGTTGCTATATAGCGACATTGATAAACATTGCTATATAGCGACATTGGTAAACATCGTTATATAGCAACAATTAATAGAACTTAAAAAAAAGCATTAGTGGGGCTAAACGGGGCCATATCAAGCCCTGTTTTGCTTGCCCCACTAATGTTTTTTTTAATGTAATTACAAAAAAAAGTTTTTTATTACAAAATTTTCCTTGCGAAAAGGGTGATATAAATCGCTCAAATGAAATGATCGAGCAACAAAAGCATATACATATCGAAGATATACAACATTGTTTGTTACAAAATTACCCTTTAAAAAAGAGTGATACAAAATTGCTCAAATGAGCCGATATACAAAATGATATACATGGCGAAGTATATGCAAACTACTACTACTACTCATTCGAATCATCGTCGTCGTCCTCCTCATCCTCATCTTGCTGGCCTTGATCCTTGGTCCTCGTGAGCTGCACCTACTCACTAACCCTCGTCAAGTGTGCCTGATCCCTGGCCCTCATGATCACTTGCCTTTGGTGATGGGACGCTTGAGCTTTGACCCTAAGAGTGAAACCATATTAATTGAAAATTGGATTGGAACTTAAAGAATAAAACAATTTAAAAAGTGAGATTACAAGTAGGAGTAGACTTATACCATGTGAGTAGCCACCTCAGCCCAATCGGCCGTCACTCCCATTGCCTCTTGCTCAATAAACCACGGATTTGTTCCTATGCGAAACGTGTGTCGCGTCTCTACATCTATAGGAAGACAACCCATCGTAGCTTGCCGTGGATCCAATTTACGAGTTAGATAAAGTGCATGTAATATGTAGTAAAACAAATAGAATAATACATTAAATGAGAAGAAGTAGACTTACCACGGTTGTCTCGAATGCCAACCATCCACCTGCACCAAAGTGCAAAGTACCTATGGTGTCTAGCTGTCTCTCCTCGCAGCCCTCCTCTGACCCTCGAACATTTCGAGATGGTCCCTATTCTGCTTCTTGAAGAACTTCCAATCAGCTTTGTCTGCCCAGCTGGGTTTAGCCATCCCCTTTGCGATGGAAGTATGCAAGGATGATCTACGATGCTTCAAGACCAAACCCATGTGCTCTCGCATATAATTCTCATTAAACTCCCAATTTGGCGGGTTAGGGTATTTTTGTTTTAATTCATCGATGATTGCATGCTTCTTTTGGCCATCTTGATACTGCCAATCAGTAGCAATGCCGCTCTTGAAGTGGTGGCTCATCAACCGCCTCATGGTGGCCATCACTGCTTTGCCCTTTCTATCTTTTATTATCTCTCTAGCAGTCATGATTTGATAGGAGAGGTCCTCGACTGGGTAAGGAGGACTCATGGTAGTGGCAGAGTTAGAGTGAGTGGAAGCTGTACGAGTGCTTTTGGAGTGAGGAGTAGCAGTGGGAGTAGGAGAGGGCAAGGGACTTGACTGATACTGTGTCTCGGGACCAAGTGGAGACACATTGAGGATTCCCGTAGATTGTGCCACTCGGAAGCACATAGACAATCAGTGGCCGGACTTTGCGAGGGAGCCACGCAACTTACATCTTGGGCTCGCCATGGACGGCATGAATCCTTTTAGGTTACGCTCGACATCTTGGTTGACATGGCCCATAGTCATGGTGAATTACAATATCCCACCATGGCTAATAATAAAAAAGGGACACCTCATGCTTGCACTACTTGTGCCAGGGAAGTACAAGGCAAAAAATATGGACGTGTACATGGCACCTTTGATAGAGGAGTTACAGATATTATGGAGAGGAGTGCAGGTCTTTGATATTTCTAGAGCTCCTAGACATACCAATGATATTTTGGTCAGGGGTATCTTGATGTGGACCATGCATGACTACCTAGGATATGGAGAGTGCATAGGTATGTGGTTGTGTCTCTACATGTATAATATAGTATTATGTTTTTATGACTCTCTTTCACACGCATGTCTTATACTAACACATTCATGCATGCATGCATGAATTGTTACAAGTGGGTACTATTCTTGTCCTATTTGTGGACTAGGTTTGAAATGACTTGCACGATACTCCAAACATATGAGGAAAATGTTTATGAAGGTCATGCTTGATACCTTCCGCTAGACCATCTCACATGTGGAGATCAGCTTGATCCACCACCATCATATTTGAAGGCAAGTGACTGGATTTAGGCTTGGAGGGCAAATGGAGAGGAACCTCCTCATGGTATGAAGAGACTATCGATCTTTCATGAGCTTCCTTATTGGGGTCAGTTACAAATCAATCATCTCTTGGATCCCATGCATATCTTCAAGAATGTGGGGGCTACTATTTGGGCACACTTGGTTGGTTCCAAAGACTCGAGAGGAGTGCGAGAAGACTTGCGTGCTATGAATAGGATGTCTCGTTTGTGGCCCCAAGGGCATGCTTCGGGAAAAGTTGTCCTCCCAAAAGCAATGTGGATCCTCTTTATGAGGGAGGAGGCAACAGTCAAGGCGGACATTGCCTCTTTTCAAACACTGATAGGTTACATGCGTTGCTTGAAAGGAGCATTTTCAAAGGACAATAAGATTAGTGGGCTCAAGTCCCATGATTGGCACAAGGTCTTATAGCTATTCTAAGCTGTAGAATTAGTGTACCAATAATCATGATGCATTAGCGTAATTATGATTATGTTATATTGTTGACATGACTTCTTTATTGCTTTGATAGTTCATCCTCCTAATTACAATAAAAGGGTGCTTACAAGAAGATGTTAGAAATGCTATATTCAATATCGGTGGTATTGTGAGGTATGCTTACTATCAAATCGCATTGATTGCATTTTCTTCAATTTAAGCTGAATAATCCATAGACTGATTATGAAAATATCTTACATGGGCATGTGAAATAGGTGGATATCTCAAAAAGAGATCTCCATATCGAGCATCGAGAAGGCTAGGGTGGAATCCATCAAAGCCGTATGCTTGCTTGAGAAGCACTTTCCCTCGAGCATTATGACAACTCAAGTCCACTTGCTTGTGCACATAGTTGATGAGGTGGCTATTGCAGGTACCATTCACTGAAATGAGTGCGAGCAAGAGTTATCATCTAGATGTATGATGCATGTAAGTTTCTTATCTCTTGATGTAATTAAGTAATTATTTGTGGCAATATATGCTATAAAATAGATGCATCTTCATTGTTTTAATGATCCTCTTTTACAGTACAAAAAGTACAGTGCATTATGGTCATATGGATGACATTTTCACGTGGAATGCATCGATTCAAAGAGAGTAGTACGATTGTGGAGTCATGGCTAACTTCACACAAGATAGTCGAGCAAGTGCTTCGGATACCAATATTCTCTCCTCATAGTTGGATTATTGTGGAACATACACAAAATCTATGAAGTTGATTTCTGACGATTTAGTATTTTCATTCTTGATGTAAAATGATTTAAAACTATTTACAACGGTCCCCATGTGATAGTGAGAAAAGACAGTAGCGCTTTCTTTGCAATAGACTCCACCAAACATTGGACTAATGAAAGTGATACTTTTGTTTTTCCTGAGCACTGTGAGCAGGTGCATACTAATGATTTAATTAATTGAAGTTTTGTTTTTAAAGATCCATTGATACATGTACTTAAGCATAATTTCATATATATAATTGACGACATTTGGCACCCATCTTCAATATAGGTGGTTTTTCATCCGGATCGTTTTGATCCAAGATGGTGGTACGTGATCCAAGTTGCACCACAAAGTAAGCAAATTTTTGAAGATAGAGATGTGGATATGGAGATGCCACTACCAATGCCAGATCCAATTGATCCAGATGAATCTAGCAAAGAAGATGAAGATCACAATATGAGCCAAGAGGAAGATGCACATTATGACATCGCATGGGAGGAAGATGGAGATCACGATATTGAGGAAGAAGACAATGATCATCAAGAATCACCACACTTTATTGAAGAAGATGATCAAGTACTTTTAGGTGAATGTATGATGCTAGAGTACAATGATGATATAGGAGATCAACTTGGTATACAGTTAGAGATAGACTTGTTTGGCACATTAGACTTGGCTCAAGATGAAACCGTTGATGTAAATGCTCTTCATTGATTTTTTTCATCTCAAACTTGGACATGAATATATGAGCTTCAAAGGCTTGATGTACATGCTCTCATACTTTTATTCTCTCACATGTATGAAAATTAAAAGAAAATTGCCATTGGAGAAAACTAACTTTTGAGGTCGATATGAGAAAAAAAGCTCTCTGTAAAACGTCGCTATAAAAAAGTATCTCAGTGTTGCTATATAGCGACACTTACAATTCTGATAAAAGTCGCTATATAGTGACTTTAAGAATCGTCGCTATATAGCGACGTTTGTTTAAAGTCACTATATAGCGACCCTTGATGAGGTGCACTTCCAATACCGATGATTAGCGCCCCGCATGCACTAAAAATCGGTACTTAAATATCGCAATAGGATTCGTGTGTAGTAGTATACAAAGTAAACTTAAAAGCATTTTCTATTTACCATTGAAATGTAATTATATGCACTTTCATCACAAGCTCTCTCTCTCTCTCTTTCTCTCTCACACACACACACACACACACACACACACACAAAATTAAAACTTATCTCTAAAGTCATTAAAGAAAAATGCTACCAAAGACAAGAAATTAAACTTTGCACATGCTTCTTTCGCACATTGTCTTGCATAGGATTCTATTGCATATGAGACAGAGTGGTATGCCAGTTGCCATGCTCTTGATCAATTGAACTTGGTCAAGAGCACAACAATTGGCATTACCACCAAGAAGCCTATGCGATGGCGACATGGAAGAAACAAAGCCCAAACCCTAAACACAAGATATTTACAATGCACAACAAGACAATTCTTATCTGACCCTAAACCGCAACCTGCAATAAAAAAACAAGAACACATTCAGAATACAATGAGACATTCAAAACCCTATTGCCATCATTGCCACAATTCACGAGTCACTATCCTCATCATGTTCATCAATGTCCTCATCTTCAAACCCATGTGGAAGGAGAATATTATTTCCTTAATCTTCATCAGATTCATCCTCCTCATCGCTATCCTCCTCGGATGTTGCACCATCAGTCCCAGTTTCCTCTCTTCTTGGGGTTCTAGAATTTACAACGATGGGACTGCTTCAGATTGTATAGAATTTGGTGGGATATTGTAGATCCATTTTGGAACTTTCTCCTCATATCCCACATCTCCTAATGTTTCTAGGATTTTATGATTGGCATAGATGTACACTACTCTGCCTGATCCTCTAGAAGTCTATTTCATAAAGTACTATGAATGTACTTGTAATGACTCTTGTTTCTTTCTGAGCCCGAGTTTGAGCATGTCTGAGAAAGAACCCTCATTGCAATCAGTCGTAGAAGCTCACATGCCACCATTCATCATCCACCATTTCCAAGAAGTACATAGCAAATCTTGTAGTTGCTGGGCAATTGCAACATGGTATACGTCCCTGACTTCTTTACATGTGAGGCATCAATCGATGTATGGAAGGCCTCCCCACGTGGCAACATAACCATCACATTCAATAAAGCATGGCATTTTATCCTTGTCCACCCATCTAAGACAATTGTGCATCCGGTGTTATGCAGTTGCTCAAAAATGCTATGATTTATGTGCTCTTTCTCTTCTGCATATGCCTTATCTAACAATGACATATGCAATGTGTGGTAAGAAGGTGTCTTGAAGCCCGACCCATAGTTAGCACTGCAATTCCATCCAACTCTCATATCAACATTATCGACCATACTCAGTGGGGATATTCTGACCGCAAGATTGATCTACCAAGTACATACTGTGCATTCTCCAAGTCTTGAACCCGTTTTACCTTGTTAGATATATGGGGGCTTCCCATGCATAGTCATTGTCCAGTCTTCCAAATTGTAAACCAAGAGACCAAAGTCAGAGTGAGATCATGTTGGGGTGACGATGCCCAAATAAGTCTTCTGCTGATGCAACTAGAGTGAGTACGAGGTTGTGGATCATGTGTGTTGCCAACAGAGGTGGGCAAGCCATGAAGTTTCCCATGGACTATTGCTAGGGTTGAGATCACCAATTTGTGGGGTGGTATGAAGGAAAAATTGATGTAATGGATCATACCAAGGTCTATGGTTGTGAGTGATCATGTGAGTGAGTGTGAGAACACATGTGTGTGTATAGGTGTGCTCGAGTTAGGTGTGACTGATGATGTGCCAATCAATAGGTGTGACTGAGTGACTATAGGAGTGTGGTGTGTGATTGAGAGATTCTAGGAGACATTGGTAGTCTTCTTGATTGAGATGATTGTGGATCTATATTCCACCTACTCATGGCCAGTTGCCTATATATACTCCATTCTATGAATGAATCAATTGCTCATTTCCTTCATACTTGTGCCATTGTCTCTACCTCTTGTCTACCTCCATCATACTTCCATGCTTGCACCAACAATATTTGAGATGAGAAGAATTTCCACCTCTGTATAGATGACCACCACATCTATATCTGAGGAGAAATGATGCTTGCGAGCAACACAATCTATCTCTAGATCTACACCATCCATTGTTATCATGACAATTTCATGAGGGTCTTTACGGTGCTCATGTCATTGGGCATACTCAATCAAAGAAATACATGTTTGATCAAAATCAATCTCATCTTTGTTAGAAAAGATGGTAACGATATTATCATATAATAGATCCTTGACCATGTGGAGAAGATGGGTTACCAATTGATATCACGGAATAGTTACACCAGCACAGCAGCAAGGGAAAACTTTTAAGGAAAGCTTTTTCGGGGAGCTTTTTCAAGCGAGGTGAGAAATTTTGGGAACTTTTCCCCACAGGCGAGCTTTTTCAAATTTTCCTCAAATTTATTTTACATTAGGCAAGATTTTTAAATCCAAAATAGGAAGCAAATATTCAACATTTGGTTACTATTTCAAGACCTTGCATGCACGGTCCGAGGCCCAAATAGTAGCATTAAAATGTACACTTACACCATCCTTATTCTTTAGTTGCAAATAATAAGCAGAATGGCATAATGTCCTTCAAGTTGAGGTTTAGCCAATGTACACTGAAACCATCTTCTTTAACTACATTATTTATAATTTGCTCCATTTTTTTGCACATTTCTCATGTAGATTTTGCAAGAAAAATACAAAAAAAGTGTAACCAAAATGGTATTATGTCCTTCCAATTGAGGTCTAGCCAATGCCCATAAATATTTGCCAAAACCAACATTCGATGCAAGATGCACAAAGATATACATATGTAAGTGCATATATGTACATGTTTATGCAACGACATGACATATGACCTTAGGATATACCTTTTCCATAGTCAATGTGAGATGCAAAAAGAAGTGAGATTTTCCCTAACATACATTTTCCCTCCCCAATGCAATCTGCAACTCATGATCCCTTAGGATAGGTTGATGCACGAACATATACATGTCTGCATCCAAACGAAGCATCCTCAAAAATACATTTAAGTGCATATGCTTGCAAGACAAGTATGCCTTCTTCTTGTCCACCCTATCTTGAAAGTCTACGCATGTGCATCTAGGTGTTTCCTTGATGGAGTTTCAGCAAAAGGGGAGTCCGAACTCTGCACCACAAATATCTCATGCTCCATGGATTTGATAACACGTTGCTCAAAAACACTTGCATGTAGCACATATGCTCGCTCAATTCTTTGCCTTGCAACCCTTGAAATCTTTGACTGCCAGTAATATGGATGACATCCTTCTGGGGTCATCATTGGGTTATGCTTGTGTTATTCTAACATTTCTTTGTCAACATCATGTTGCTCGGCTTGTTGTTCTTGTTTGCCACATCTATTGTGCCCATCTACCCCTTGTCCTTATGTACTTAATGTCATCTCTAGCTTGAACTGAGCATTCATTAGCATGTCCACCTCCATGTGCATTAACAAAGTCCCCAACTGTACTAGCCATGTGTGAGGCATAGTTTTGGGGATTGGAGTGATGTTGCTATCCACTTGAAGTTCCAAACGAGGTACTAGCAAGAAAGGTTGAAGCATTTCTGAAATTTTGTGCCATAAATGACGATAATGAGCTCCCAAACCATACTTGCCACAGAAGTAATACCTTTGAAAGATATAAAATAAGAACGCCTAGGTTCTTGAATAGACAAAGGAGGGGGAAATACTTTGGACCACTAAATATTCTCAGCCCTCAAGGAATTTCCCAACAAAGAATCCCTTTCCATTCCAAGTGGGATAAGATATGCTTCCAATCAAGAAGCAAACGAGAGACAAAAGGGTAGCCTCTGATCTTGCTTTGAATAGAGCCAAAGAGAAAATCCCACTGTGTAGGCAAAAGTTGTTAGTATATTTTCAACACACTTCAAAGGCATCAAAATCAAGGTTGACATACATCCAAGGTCTTTTGACTTTCATTTTAGTTTTTACAGGGTAACGATTGATCACCTCCTAGGGGATCAGGAGCATCCAAGTTGTACTAAAGGGGGGGAGATGATCTGTTTGATTACCCTAGCTATCAAACCATCTAAATATATGTGCATACTAGGCTGTGCGAAACCCCTCTCTCAACTAGGCATATATATGACTCTTGTGCCACCCTTGGTAGTCTCCACCTAGGAGTGGTGTCATGGCAAACTCTGCCTATACGATCTGGTGGGGGACCAAGGGCGTACTCCGAATCATCCTAGATCCGATAATCACTTGCATCCTCTCAAAACATGACCACTTTGTTGGTTGCTGATAGATCACTCCCCTAGAAGGGTGCTGCATACATGGCTGTTGATCTCACAAATGTGTCAAATATCGATCCCTTCATTGAGGGGTCCTGAAAGTGTGCTTGAAAGCACTGTTGCTCTAGCAATCTAGGTATGGTTGTACAATCTCCACTAGCTCCCCTTGATAGTGAAGTTGTGTTGATGTAGTACTACTCAAGAGAGAGAGAGAGGGGGGGGATAGAGGGAGAGAGAGAGAGAGAGAGAGAGAGAGAGAGAGAGAGAGAGAGAGAGAGAGAGAGATGTTAACGTCTGCGAGAGGCCTCACGGGCCTATGGGACAAAGTACACAAAAAATAATGGAAACTCATACAAGCCTCATACGGTTGAATTGCTATGCTAAACTAAGCTATAGCTATAGATCTGAAAAATGCAAAAGCTCAGACAAAACTACTGTTGTTCTTTTTGGGGTTGGGCACATGTCATTTTCACATTTTTGTCGAAAAGCATTTGTCGAAACACGTCTAAAAGCACGTCAAAATTTTAAAAAAATAGGGTAGCCGTGCCTATAGATGCGCTATTTGCCACGTCTATAGATGCGCTCCACCAGACAGTTTCAAACATGCAATTTTTCCCTTCCCCTTCTCCTTTCCCCTTCCCCTTCCCCTTCCCCTTCCCTTTCCCCTTCCCCTTCTCCTTCCGTTCTCCCTCCTCCTTCCATTCTCCCATCCTCCCTTCTCTTTCCTTTCTCCTTTCCCTTGCATGCATGTTTAAGTCAAATTTCCAATGCCTTAAGCATTAGTGAGGAAATAAGGGATTGCATGAATGATGGAAATAAGTGATTGCATGAGGGAAATTGGATTACAGCACGAGGGCAGGATAAAGAAAGAGGGCATGCATGATGGAAATCCCCTTCACCTTCCCTTTGCCCTTCCCATCTCCCTTCTCCTTAATCCATTCCCCCTTCTCCTTCCGTTCTCCCTCCTCCCTCCATTCTCCCATCCTCCCTTCTCTTTCCTTTCTCCTTTCTCTTGCATGCATGTTTAAGTCGAATTTTCAATGCCTTAAGCATTCGTGAGGAAATAAGGGATTGCATGAATGATGGAAATAAGTGATTTCATGAGGGAAATTGGACTGCAGCATGAGGGCGGGATAAAGAAAGAGGGCATGCATGATGGAAATCATGGGATTGCATGCATGGTGGAAATCAGAGATTGCATGCATGATGGAAAGAGGGCATGCATGATGGAAAGCTTCTTCTCTTCTTTTCTTTAGTTCATCATGTGGCCAGGAAGCTCTTCAGCCTCGCATGATCTTTGGGGTGCCATCTTTTAAGAGTTATATAACATTTTGGGGCATCCTTAGGAGTTATACATCCTATGGCATCGACATAGTCCAGCAGGTGATAGAGCAGCTAGCCTATACATCCTATGGCATCGACATAGTCCAGCAGGTGATAGAGCAGCTAGCCTTCTCCTCAATCATCAAGAGTCTCTTCTCCCCTATGGTCTGGAGCCCATTCTCCCCGATCATCAGCACTCCCTTCTCCCCTACGGTGGTCTAGAGTCCATTCTCCCTTGCCATCAGGAGGCCTTTCTGCCTCATAGAGCCACCAACGTACTCCTGTGCAGTCGGATGTGCACACTTTTCGAGCAAAAACCTACGAGCAAAAAAGTTCGAGCGATAATTTTTGACACCAACCATGCTTGTATATTTCTCAAAAGAATATACAATTCTTTCTTAATTTCTCATTTATGGAACCATATACTTACTTATTTTTCATTATAACCCTCATTTTAGAGAACATCATCTATATATGAACAAATAGTGAACACTTTAGAAACTCCTATAAATACCTTCCTACCATACTCTCTTTTGAGGATTATGGTAATTAAATAAATTTAAAAGAGTTTCCCTAATCTTTAGCAAGGGCCATATTTGAAGCTCTCATATAACAATGTATACCATATTCCTTGGATGAGTAGGAAAAAGATATTGGAAACCTCATACTTGAGGCCATTATAATCGATCATAAATTAATCTCTAATACATTATCAAATATGGGAAGGCAAGGAACGAATTTTCAAAATATTCCCAATTCTCCAAACCTAAGTACTTTTAAGGAAATGTGGTCTCTACTGAACTCCTTCCTACCATAATATGAATTAGGGAGAAGTTGTAACTCTCATATACATTCTTGAAATTTTCACTTTTCCTCTTTTATAACTATTAAAAGTATAATTTTAAGCCTACCATTGCATAAATCATGAAATTTTGAACATTTTTTCTTTTTACAGCTCCTCAATCTGAGATAAGGAGCAAAAGTTATGACCCCTTCTGCGTAGGCTCTCCAAGGGTATTCCGCCGGCGGAATAGGGTTGGGGCAAGCTCTTCAAACCATATTCCTCTGGAAAAATACACTTAGAGGGTCTATTAAAAAAGTATTATATTATTTTCTTAGGTCATTTTGAGGAACTGTAAAGAGGATATTTGCTCAAAATTTCATGATCCAACCAATGGTGGAAGGAAAAGAAAGGAGTTTTGAAAGTGATAAAATAAGTCACCACTTGGACATTATATATGTATATTATATAAAGGTATATTTATATCTATATCTATTTATCAATATTTCATATTTACTTACATATTCCTTGAAATAATTTGGATTTTTTTGCTCCCCAAAAATGACTTGAGCCTATATATTTTGACCCCTCCTAGCTTTTGTCAGCTCGTCGCTCGGGGGTTTTTGCTCGAAAAATGGAAACCCCCCTGTGCAGTTGGGAGTCCCTTCTCTAGAGACGAGTGCCTAGCGTACTAGCTCATCATGATAGGGCATTAGATGTAGTAGCAGGGAGAGCTCTGGGGGATGCATGGCTCAGTGCTTTGGGGGGGGTAATGGTGGGGGCAAAGATGATGTAGACGTGCTAGAGGGTGATGGTACGATCTACTATGACATCACTCAGAGAGGAGGCATCTTGATGGATGCATGGGGGAAGGACATCATGGCCTTAATGCACTCTATAGTTGCTAACAACTACAAAGATTGCTTTATTCCATAAAAAAAGCATCCAAAAAGGTTGGTTGATGAGACCATCAACGATATATGCTCTAGGTATCCCAATCCCCCCAATGTTGAGTTCACAGAGAAATGGGCAAAGTCAAAGATTTATGTTATACTTGCCAATAAAAGATCTTTTCTTAAGAGGTAGGCACTAGCCGAGATTGCTAGGAGAGGAGGTCAACCACCAAGGGGCTAGCCCCACACCGCTCATAAGCATGAGTGGAAGAAAGCAATGAAGGCACCGAAGGCAGATCTTGTAGCTTGATATCGTGGGACGGCACCCTACTCCTGTCAAGAAAGCCTACCATCATGGACATCGTAGAGGACATACATGGAGGCACTTCTATGATGAGGGGTTGGTTACGGAGGAGCAGTATATCTAGGCTATTGGAGCGCCCCCCCAGGTATTTAAAAGTACTTAAATAATGTCAATATTGTAAATAAAGATTTGATTTTTCATACATTGATACATGTTGCCCCTCGTTTATAGGCCCTTGTGGATATTCAAGAGAAAGAAGGTGACGATACTAAGATGGGAGAAAGGATGTAGATGACTTAGATTAGTTGTAGAAGTAGTGCTAGCTACTCTTTTTTGTACTTAAAGCCATTGGCTTGGCATCTGCATGCCTCTCTTGTATATACACTCCTCTTATTTTTTGTACTTGAAGCCACAGGTGGCTTGGCTTCATGTTATATGTATATATAAGCACTTTTTGGGCTATGGATTAATATATACTCCTTTTATTTTTTTGGCATTCAATTTCCTTGAATGCCTATTTCATTAATTTTGGACTTTTTCTGTTGTTTTTTGACGAAGCCCAAAAATCCTTCCCAAATGAAAACTTTACTTTGTGAAAAGATCCTTCCCAAATCAAAATTTTACTTTCTGAAAATATTCTTCCCAAATCAAAAGTTCACTTTGTGGCACTATCATATTCACATAAAAATATTGTTTTTTCAATCTATACTTTTGCACCAACATGCAAGAATTTGAAATAATCCTATATTAGAAATTCTAGCTATATCTAAGTTATTTGTTAATTTAATTATTTTTAATATTTTTCCTTGACGTTTTTCCTTAACGTGATAAATTTATAAATCCATGAAAGGAGACTTAAATATTTCATGAAAATAACATTGTCACTCGCAATATGCACAAAATTTTTGAAACTTTTAATAAATAGAAAAAAGACATGATGCCATAAGACCCAAGTTTTGTATTGAACCAAAGAGGTATAATAGCAATTATAGGTATTATTATATGATTACATTGAGAGACATTGCTCTCAGCTAGAGTCTTTATATCTAAAATGATATAGATTGAACATATGTTTACAATTTAAATTGTTGCTCTTAAAGAGCCTCAATTCGTGCCATCTGCATAATTTGACTCCCCATTGTCTTATTGCTCAATGTCACGACAGTCCCTTGCCAGGTGCCATCTTCATAATTTGACTCCCACTTGTCTTGCCAAGCCTTGCCCCTTGGGTGCATTGACTCCCCATTGTCTTATTGCTCAATGCGATAGTCCCTTGCCAGGTGCCATTTGCATTAACTCCCTATTGTCTTGCCAAGCCTTGACCCTTGGGTGACATCCAGTGCAAAATACAGGTGCCATCTGCATTAACTCCCACAAGTTATCTTGCCAAGCCTTGCCCCTTGGGTGCATTGACTCCCCATTGTCTTATTGCTCAATGTGATAGTCCCTTGCCAGGTGCCATCTACATTAACTCCCTATTGTCTTGGCAAGCCTTGACCCTTGGGTGACATCCAGTGCATATTTTGACTCTCATTTGACATAGGAGGTGATGACTCTGATTATAATTGTCTTGGATTGGCTTCTTGCCTAGTACCCAAATAAAATCCTTCAATGGACTTCAATACAAAGCTTTAATCATGGACATTCTTCATTTGCGCTGTCTCCTTCTACTTCCTCCATGGCGAGCATCCTTAAAAATTCGTGTATATGCAAAATAGTTTGCTGTGGTATTTTTATTTTTCCTTCTACCTCATATCCCATGTGCTTCTTTGATTTCTTTGCCCTTGAATGCCGAGACACTATGATTGTCTCCGTCGAAACTTGAGAGACCGCTTCATCATTTGGGACCCACTCCTTCATTATACAATTAGTATACAATGTGTTGTTATCCATATTCTCCTTCCTGCCCTTTGGCTCATACCATACCGCTATAAATGTTGTAGCTCTCCCTTGGTCATCTCTTTGCACATCAACTACTTTTGCAACCCAAAACTTTACATTCTCATATTCATCATCCGATGGCCGAACCACAACAAAACAATCGACATCTATATCTACTTGTGGCATGAACTCTCTCTTCTTTGGTCTGCAATATGGATGTGGGAGTAATGATACAAATTCATTTTCAAAGACTGGATCTGGGCGCAAATCGTTATGAACATTTGGCCAAAACATATTGCATTCTTCCTTGACATCCTTTGAGCCTCGCATTCTCTCAAGGTTCTTTATTAAATTTCGTGTCTTGTTAATTACAGTGGTAGTGTGTTCTCTCCAAGTAGGCTTCGAATCAGGATATCTCTAGAGCATTTCCTCTTTGTATGTAGTAAATGCTTTTAATCCTTCTATTTCACAATTAAACCTCTCATTGAATTCTTGTATAGGAGCCCATGTTGGATACCTTTCCTTGGTTTCCATTTTGTATCATGAGAATATTGTTGCCATTGCATTACGGGTTTTTCATCTTTTAAAAAAAAACGAAAGTAGTGTGGATTGGTATGACCTGTCAATGCATCACCACCCATTTGTATGAAAGGTAGAATGAAGCTCTTCCAATCATACATTCTTTCGAGCCTCTCACATACTGTACTTTCCTTACGACCACCAACTTGCCTACCACATCTTCTTACCAAGTCATCTATTGTCTCCACATCCTTGCATTTAAGCTCCCTTGAGATTGTGCTAAAAACATGATCGATATCCTCATGTGTATGCCCAACATACAAAAATCCACATTCACCTCATTGAAGATTCGATGAGCAACTAGCATGGAGCAAAATGCAAACATGAGTACATTCTTATTTTCTTGCCAGCAATTATCAACTTGTATTCTCAAAGTCGGTGGTAGGCGACCTTTTTCTGCATGTACATTGTGAATTGCCTTCATAATAGATGTTACAACTTGATTGCTATCATGTAGATGCAAGGAATCAATCCATATATCTGCAAAGAACTTAATTCCATGCACTAACACTCCACATAGATGTGTCTTTAGAAAGTGCTTTCCTTGTAATTTAGGTGGAGTGGCAACAAAATGAGGCAATGTTGTTGTATTTTGATCCATGCCATCTATAATAAGGCACATGTAGTCATCGGGATGCGAAATAGCTTGCTCCTTCCAAAATGCATATTTTTGTCTGGAATGTCGAATAAGGTCATGATGAGATTTTCGGTTTTTTTTGTATAATTCCCTTTGATTTAGACATGTTGCACTCTCAATCGCTCGCTTTAAATCATCACAGACATTGCACTTTGACATTTTTTGCCTCCTTGGGATTTTAACATATCCAAAGTTCTTCTTCCAAAGAGTATACAAAGTATGAGAAGAAGCTACGGCATCCCCTCTTTGCCTTTGCTTTTCTGCAATAGAGTCAAATACTTTAAGCTTTGTCAAGCCCAGTGGAAGGTGCATTTGAGTGATCGCGTCACCGTTAGGGAGTTTGGTAGATATATGGGGTTGAGGTAAAGCATTTTCATGTATGAAGTCTTGAAAAATTGCTACTGCCCTAATAGTTGAGATTCTTGATTTGGACCTTCCTCTATTACCGTGAATGCTAAATTTGTTGCCGCCCTTTGCCTTGGTGACTAAATCCCAATATGTACCATGGGATAATCCAGTAATATTGCGATATGCCTTATTGCAAATCCTTTTTTCATTTACGAGAGGTTTTACCTTTTGTCTTGAACTTAGCCTTTTATTGCCATTCTGAAGAAAGCAAGAGAGACTTGTGAGAAGGTATTCATTTCTTTTGCGTCCACTTCTTTGCCACACGTGTCCTCTACATTCCCTGATGTCTGCAAGATCAATGAAGTGCATACATCTTCGCTTGCAACATAGATATCCCAATGCATTTAACATGTTCTCCTCCTTCATTATTATCTTTCTCTTTGGTTACTTTTGTGGATCTACCTGGATTCGCTTTCTCTTCATGCATATGTATGACCGTTTTTGTTTCTCATGCATGTTGTTATCTGTATTTATGCACTTCTTCTCCTCACATTTGTTTATAACCAAGCATCCATGATTGGTCGTTGCATCCTTGGCCATATCACAATCAAAGTTAAATATTGAATAATCCTCTGTTGATCTCATCCTCGTTTTTAACATACTCTTAGGACCATTCAATGAATTCAATATTCTATGAGAGTATTGAGAACCTTGAAACTCTTCCACTCCTGAGAGAACATCACTCATTGGGACATCTTGCATGGCTTTCACAAATCCACAAGCTTGATTGACACCAGGTTTGTTAATATGCATGAACTCATCCACACTTGACAAGACATCGCTATTGAAACCTTTGCCCTTCTCACTGTGCAAGAATTCATCCAACCCAGATAAGGCTTCGCTTCTAAAATCATTTTGTTCCTCGGAACCAATGAACTCATCCACTCTAGATAAGATGTCACTTCTATAATTGAGTACATTGAAATCATCCACATTTGAAGTGATAGAGCCTGGCACATGGGCACACTTTTTAGGTCCTTTGATATTGTAGTATACCTTGTCTTTATCATTGAAAACCACGTGCCTCTTTCTCATGTTTAAAAATTGCACGCTCCATCTCATATTCTTGCCTACCTCATAGTAGGGATCACATAAGGATGTTATGTTATCAACCATAACATCATCAGTGACTTTTAGAATCCTCATCTGTGCAAATGACCATTGCTCCACTTGTTCAAATCACAATACTTCACCTTCTGCTACAATCTTATTTGCAAATGATCTCATTTGTAAAATGTCCCCTATAGTAAAATCCAAGGTGGTGCACTTTGTATTCTTGATAATGTCTGTTGCATAAGTCTCATCTTTGTCCCATGCTATAAATGATTTGTTGGATGTATTGTGGGGCATAACATCTCCAAGTGTTTCCATATCTCCACATTTATACTTTAGCTCAACATGTGCGCTAAGAATCTTTGATACAGTAACTGCCACCTTATCTTCGCCAAGTCTTCGAAAGTGGCAAACTGAATTGGGATCACTATCATGGATTGTAGCAAATGCAACTACTTCTCTTTTGCTACATAAAATCACATCCATCCCTGGAACAAAATCTATAGCCATCTCCTTTGTGAGAGTCCTTCGCAAGCAAGCTGCAGTAGCAACAATTACATAAATATTAGTCTCTTTTTAATAATCTACTCATTTATTATAATTTTTATTTAGTACTTAATTTATTGGTGGGAGAAGTTATCCGATCAAGTACTCATCAGATGGACACGCCAAGTTATCCTTTGCATGGTCGATCGAGCATTAAATACTATTTTTGCTCTAGTGTCATGCACATCCGTAAAAAAACACGCTGCTAGGTATGTTATCCGATCAAGCACTTATGGGATGGGAGTGCCACTTTGCATGTAAGTCAATTCCACCTAGTTGAAGGTGTGTGCAAAGTATTGTGCCCATCGGATATGCTTTGCATTGTTGATCAAGCATAAAACACCGTTTTTGGCTTAGTGTCATGCACAACCATGAAAAAACACGGTCCTAAGTGTGTTAATCAAACAAGTACTTATCAGATGGGAGCTCCACTTTTCACGCAAGTCCGTTTCAACTAGGTTGAGATGCATGAAAAGTATTGTCACCATTGGATATGCTCTGCATGGTCGATTACGCATTATACAACGTTTTTCCCGCAGTGATATGCACATCTGCAAAAAAACACGCCCTTAGGTATGTTATCTGACCAAGTACTTATCGGATGGGTGTGCCTCTTTGAGAAGATTTCAATACCACCTAGGTTAAGGCGTAGGAAAAGTATTGTTCCCATCAGATATGCTTTGCATGGTCGATTGAGCATTAAATACCATTTTTGCCTTAGTGTCATGCACATCCGTAAAAAAACACGCTGCTAGGTGTGTTATCCAATCAAGTACTTATGCGATGGGAATGCCACTTTGCATGTAAGTCAATTCCACCTAGTTGAAGGTGTGTGCAAAGTATTGTGCCCATCGAATATGCTTTGCATTGTGGATCAAGCATAAAACACCGTTTTTGCGTTAGTGTCATGCACAACTATATAAAAACACAGCCCTAGGTGTGTTATTCAAACAAGTACTTATCGGATGGCGGCTCCACTTTGCAAACAAGACCGTTTCAACTACATTGAGGTGCATGCAAAGTATTATCACCATCGGATATGCTTTGCATGGTCGATCATGCATTATACACCGTTTTTTCCTAGTGATATGCACATCTGTAAAAAAACATGCCCTTAAGTGTGTTATCTAACCAAGTACTTATTGGATGGGTGTGCCTCTTTGAGAACATTTTAATACCACCTAGGTTGAGGCATACGAAAAGTGTTGTGCCCATCGGATATCCTTTGCATGGTCGATCGAGCATTAAATACTATTTTTGCACTAGTGTCATGCACATCCATAAAAATACACGCTGCTAGGTATGTTATCCGATCAAGCACTTATGGGATGGGCGTACCACTTTTCATGTAAGTCAATTCCACCTAGTTGAAGGTGTGTGCAAAGTATTGTGCCCATCGGATATGCTCTGCATTGTCGATCAAGAATAAAACACCGTTTTTGCCTTAGTGTCATGCACAACCATGAAAAAACACGGTCCTAGGTGTGTTAATCAAACAAGTACTTATCGAATGGGGGCTCCACTTTGTATGCAAGTCCTTTTCAACTAGATTGAGATGCGTGCAAAGTATTTTCACCATCAGATATGCTTTTCATGGCCGATCACACATTATACACCGTTTTTCCCCTAGTCATATGCACATCTGCAAAAAAACATGTTGCTAGGTATGTTATCTGAACAAGCACTTATGGGATGGGTGTGCCACTTTGCATGTAAGTTAATTCCACCTAGTTGAAGGTGTGTGCAAAGTATTGTGCCCATCGGATATGCTTTGCATCGGCGATCAAGCATAAAACACCGTTTTTTGCTTAGTGTCATGCACAACCATGAAAAAACACGGTCCTAAGTGTGTTAATCAAACAAGTACTTATCGAATGGGGGCTCCAGTTTGCACACAAGCCCGTTTCAACTAGGTTGAGATGCATGCAAAGTATTTTCACTATTGGATATGCTCTGCATGGTCGATTACGCATTATACAATGTTTTTCCCGTAGTGATATGCACATCCGCAAAAAAACACGCTCTTAGGTATGTTATCTGAACAAGTACTTATCGGATGGGTGTGCCTCTTTGAGAACATTTAAATACCACCTAGGTTAAGGCATAGGAAAAGTATTGTGCCCATTGGATATGCTTTGCATGGTCGATCGAGCATTAAATACCATTTTTGCCTTAGTGTCATGCACATCTGTAAAAAAAAATGCTACTAGGTGTGTTATCCGATCAAGTACTTATGCGATGGGAATGCCACTTTGCATGTAAGTCAATTCCACCTAGTTGAAGGTGTGTGCAAGGTATTATGCCCATTGAATATGCTTTGCATTGTCAATCAAGCATAAAACACCATTTCTGCCTTAATGTCATGCACAACCATATAAAAACACGGCCGTAGGTGTGTTATTCAAACAAGTACTTATCGGATGGGGGCTCCACTGTACACGCAAGTGCATTTCAACTATGTTGAGGTGTGTGCAAAGTATTCATCGGATATGCTTTGCATGGTTGATCACGCATTATACACCATTTTTTCTATAGTGATATGCACATCCGCAAAAAAACACGCCCTTAGGTGTGTTATCTGACCAAGTACTTATCGGAAGTGTATTATCATACCAAGTACTTATTGAATGGGCATTCCACTTTGCATGGAATACCATACCACCAGTTTTGGGCATGTGCAAAGTAATGTGCCCATCAGATATGCTTTACATGGTAGATTGAGTATTAAATACCATTTTTGGCCTTGGTGTCATATACAACCGTCAAAAAACACGATCCTAGGTGTATTTTTCAAACAAGTACTTATCGGATGGGGATGCCACTTTGCACATAAGTCAATACTGCCTAGGTTGAGGAACGTGCAAAGTCTTGTGTCCATTGGATATGCTTTGCATAGTCGATTGCACATTATACACCATTTTGTTCCTAGTGTTATGCACAATCGTCATAAAATACGTTTGGAGGTGTGTTATCCGAACAAGTACTTATGGGATGGGTGCACCACTTTGTATGCAAGTCAATACGACCTAGGTTGAGGCGTGTACAAAGTTTTGTGCCCATCGGAGAAATGTAGATGCGATAATATTAGAAAATTCTCGGTATGTGTATATGTGTGTGTGTGTGTGTCAAACAATTTTGATACAACAAAGTAAACACCTAGTGCACAAATTATGCACTTCATACCTTGAGTAAATAAACTTGTTGATGAGGATAAATACGCTCTTGAATAAAAGCACAGTTGTTGTATGACCACAATAGGATTGCTTTGACCCCTGTGATTTTGCCCACATGTAAGTTTGCAAATAGTATAAAAAATCATATAATAATATATTAATAGTTTGCAAATGTGTATAGCAAGTGAGTAATGGGAAGTGGAAGTGGGAGTGAGGAGGGAGGAGTGGAATGGGAGAGGGAAGTAATAGGGGTGTATGATAATAAGTATAAAAAATAGTATAATAATATATTAATAGTTTTCAAATGGCAAGTGAGTAATAAGAAGTGGAAGTGAGAGTGGGGAGGGAAGAATGGAATGGGAGAGGGGAAGGTAATAGGCGAGTAGGATAATAAGGGAGTGAAATGAGTGAGGGGAGTTAATAGGGGATGAAAAAGAGGAGGGTGAGATGGGGAAATATGGGATTTTGGGAAATGGGAGGAGTATGGGACGTGGTGGAAATGTGGGATGGGAGTGGTGGCAATGGGGGAGGAAGAAGAAATGGATGGGGGCAGGGCTAATCGAAGATTGGGATGAGGGATGGGGGTCCAATGGGAGAGGGGGAGTAATGGGAGCCAATGGGAGAGGGGAGAAATGAAAAGCCAATAGGAGAGAGGGGAGGAATGGAAAGCCAATAGGAGAGGAGGAGGAAAACCTAATTTTTCTTATATATAGTCTTCCTTCTTCATTCATTCTCCCCTCATTTCATTCATTGAAGCAAGAAAGCAAGGATGATCAAGAAAGCAAGGAAGGAAGAGCAAGAAAGCAAGAAAGAGCAAACTTACAAACTTTTTCCAAGTACTTGCAAATTTTTTTGATTAATTCTTTATCTAGATTTTTTTAAAAAAATTTGAAGAGAGAGGAACTAGAGAGAGAGGAACGAGAGAGAGAGAGGTTCCTGGCGGCTGCCAGGAGGGGAGGAGAAGGAGGGGATGGAGGGGGGGAGGGGAGGGGAGGGGCGGGGGGCGGGGTCGAGTGAGGGAGAGGGGGGGGAGGGGAGCCGGGTAGGGAGGGGGGGGGTTTTGGCGGTCGCGGCCGCCACGACCCCAGGGGGAGGGGAGGGAGGGGCGGGGGCGGGGGCAGGGTCAAGGGAGGGAGGGAGGGGGGGAGGGGAGGGAAGGGGTGGGGGGGATGGAAGGGGGGGGGGTTCTGGCAGCCGCGATCTCCAGGACCCTCCCAGGGGGGGAGGGGAGGGAAGGGTGGGGGTTGAGGGGTTTTGGCGGCCGCGGAGGGCTTCCATGGCTCAGTGCAAACGTAAGTATTCTATTAATCTGTTGTTACTTCTATATTATGTACCGTATGTAATAGACACACTAAGTTTTTTTAATATGTCATGATGAGCAGGTCGATTGAGAAGTTGGTATCTGCTATTAGAGAAACAGGATAGTACAAAGACTCGGTAGACTTCCAAAAGCGTTTAGTAGTAGAGCAGGAAGATGGGCATAGTTGTGGGTGGAGAGTTGCCTACAATTGCATGTTGATTTTCAAAGAAATTTTCTCACTTAAGCCATAGATCTCATCGGAAGACTCTTTGGAGCTCAAATATTCAGAGGAGGATATACAATTGTTTAGGGCTGAAATCATTCGAGACCTACTTGCTGCCATTAGAATACAACGTGCAACTGAAGCAATATCAGAGCTTGCATTTAAGGAAGAGGAGACTGAGTCTATTGTGAAAGCACTGCACACTACAGAAGAAGTAGAGACTCAGTGTACACCTACAGCACCACAGCCTCCACTGGAAGCATCAGAAGAGTTGCCACAGCCTCCGCTTGCATTTAAGGAAGAGGATACTAAGTCTACTCTGAAAGCACTACATACTACAGAAGAAGTAGAGACTGAGTGTACATCTAGAGCACCACAGCCTCCATTGGAAGCATCAGAAAAGTTGCCATAGTCTCCACTAGAAGCATCAGAAGAGTTGTGATGCATGTATGATGTTGTGTTTGTAGTTTTTGTTGATTATACACCAATTTGTGACTTATTACTTAAGTGGCATTTACTGATGATATTTATATAATTATTTCATGCACACAATTTTATGATATGAATGTGTGATGATGTGATTATTTGAAAATAAATCCTTGTGTGATGAGAATTTTGATATGAATATGTGATGATGTAATATATTTCACTTGCAAGTATCAATTCCCAATGCTCCACTCACTTAAAGTATAGCATTCCCAATGCTCTGCAAAATTTTATTCAGTTGGACAGTCTCCACTCACTTAAAGTAGAGCATTCCCAATGCTTCTCTCACTTTATTCCAACCCTTATCCTTATCATAGCGAACACATCGTGCCTTAGTGCACTTGTATTCTTCCATTAGTCCTTTCACACTACTACACACGGATCCTATTGCGACGTTTACGTACCGCCGTTTAGCGCCCGCTTAGCGCTAATCGTCAGTATAAAAAGCGGGTTTCGTAAATCGTCACTATATAGCGACTGTTGCTGAAAGTCACTATATAGCGACACTGAGACAAAATATTATAGCGACGTTTTTACAGAGAGGTTTTTTTTTTAAAATAGGCCTTAAAAGTTAGTTTTTTCCAATGACAAATTTTTTTAAATTTTCATACATGTTTGAGCTCATAGAGAATAAAAAAATGAGATCATGTACATCGAGCCTTTGAAGCTCATATATTCATGTCCAAGTTTGAGATGAGAAAAATCAAATAAGAGCATTTACATCAACTGTTTCATCTTGAGCCAAGTCTAAGGTGCCAAGCAAGTCTATCTCCAACTCTATACCAAGTTGATCTCCTATATCATCATCATACTCTAGCATCGTACATTCACCTAAAGGTATTTGATCATCTTCTTCAGTAAAGCTTAAGTGTGGTGATTGATCTTGATGATTGTTGTCTTCTTCGTCAATATCGTGATCTCCATCCTCCTCCCGTGCGATGTCATTATGCGCATCTTCCTCTTGGCTCATATGGTGATCTACATCTTCTTCGCTAGATTCATCAATTGGATCCGGCATTGGTAGTGGCATCTCCATATCCACATCTCGATCTTTAAAAATTTGCTTACTTTGTGGTGCAACTTGGATCACGTACCACCATCTTGGATCAGAACGATCCGGATGAAAAACCACCTATATTGAAGATGGGTGCCAAATGTCGTCAATTATATATATATCAATGGACTTTAAAAACGAAAGCTTTGACTAATTAAATCATTAGTATGCACCTGCTCACAGTGCTCGGGAAGAACAAAAGTATCACTTTCATCGATCCAATGTTTGGTGGAGTCTATTGCAAAGAGACCGCTACTATCTTTTCTCACTGTCGCATGGGGACCGTTGTAAGTAGTTCTAAACCATTTTACATCAAGAATGAAAATAGTAAATCGTCTGAAATCAATTTCATAGATGTCGCGTATGGTTCCACAATAATCCAACTGTGAGGAGAGAAGATTGGTATCCGAAGCACTTGCTCAGCTATCTTGTGTGAAGTTAGCCATGACTCCACAATCATACGTGACTCTCTTTGAATCGATGCGTTCCACGCGACCATAATGCACTGTACTTTTTGTACTGTAAAAGAGCATCATTAAAACAATGAAGATGCACCTATTTTATAGCATATATTGCCACAAATAATTACTTAATTACGTCAAGATTTAAGAAACTTACATGCACCATACATCCAAATGATAACTCTCGTCGCGCTCGTTTATTGTCTCTCCATCACGTTCGGCTTTACGTAGAGCCAGTTGTAGCCAATCAAGTGACATGTGAGTAGGGAGAAGAGCCAGATCTCGTGGATATGGTTGTGATCACCTGTACATTACTCTGAATCTCGTCCTTGCATTTATTCTTTCTACTTTGGCCACTTCATATCTCTCAATCCACTTCTGCATCTCAGGGCTATTGAGGATACAAAACTTATTGAATTTCTCCATTTGCACTTCGCTCATCTTTCTTTCAATCCCTTTTCCTTGGGGAACCTTGCCAACGATGCGATCATCATCCTTGTTGTGCCAAGCTTGCGGCATATCAAGATCCGTGGATGCAAGAAACTCTGTGATATATACTAATGACTCTTGCACAAGCCATCCCTCTGCCATGCTTGCTTCTGGTCTTGCTCTTTGTCTTACAAACCCCTTTAAAGTTTTCATAAACTGCTCGAGAAAAAACATCCATCGACTATGAACGGTACCTGCTATAGCCACCTCATCAACTATGTGCACAAGCAAGTGGACTTGAGTTGTCATAATGCTCGAGGGAAAGTGCTTCTCAAGCAAGCATACGACTTCGATGGATTCCACCCTAGCCTTCTCGATGCTCGATATAGAGATCTCTCTTTGAGATATCCACCTATTTCACATGTCCATGAAGAAAATACATAATGTGATTTGATAGTAAGCATACCTCACAATACCACAGATCTTGAATATAGCATTTCTAACATCTTCTTGTAAGCACCCTTTTATTGTAATTGGGAGGATGAACTATCAAAGCAACAATGAAGTCATGTCAACAATATAACATAATAATAATTACGCTAACGCATCACTATTATCGGTACACTAATTCTACTTAGAATACCTGTAAGACCTTGTGCCAATCATGGGACTTGAGGCCACTAAGCTTATTGTCCTTTGAAAATGCTCCTTTCAAGCAACGCATGTACCCTGTCGGTGTTTGAAAAGAGGCAATGTCTGCCTTGACCGCTGCCTCCTCCCTCGTAGAGAGGATCCACGTTGCTTTCGGGAGGACAACTTTTCTCGAAGCATGCACTTGGGGCCACAAACGAGACATCCTATTCATAGCACGCAAGTCTTCTCGCACTCCTCTCGAGTCCTTGGAACCAACCAAGTGTGCCCAAATAGTAGCCCCCACATTCTTGAAGATATGCATGGGATCCAAGAGATGATTGATTTGTAACTGACCCCAATAAGGAAGCTCGTGAAAGATCGATAGCCTCTTCATACCAGGAGGAGGTTCCTCTCCATTTGCCCTCCAAGCTTGAATCCAATCACTTGCCTTCAAATATGATGGTGGTGGATCAAGCTGACCTCCATGTGCGAGATGGTCGAGCGGAAGGTATCGAGCATGACCTTCATAAACATTTTTCCTCATATGTTTGGAGTAGCGTGCAAGCGATTTCAGAGCCGGTCCACAAACAGGACAAGCATGGTACCCACTTGTAACAAGTCCTGCACGCGTGCATGAATGTGTTAGTACAAGACATGCGTGCAAAAGAGAGTAAAAAAAGCATAATCCCTCATTGTACATGTAAAGACACAACCACGTACCTGCGCACTCTCCATATCCTGGGTAGTCATGCATGGTCCACATCAAGATACCCCTAACCAAAATATCATTGGTATGTCTAGGAGCTCTGGAAATATCAAAGACCTGCACTCCTCTCCATAATATCTGTAACTCCTCTATCAAAGGTGCCATGTACACATCCATGTTTTTTGCCTTGTACTTTCCTGGCACAAGTAGTGCAAGCATGAGGTGTCCCTTTTTTATTGTTAGCCATGGTGGGATATTGTAATTCACCACGACTATGGGCCATGTCGACCAAGATGTCGAGCGTAACCCGAAAGGATTCACGCCGTCCATGGCTAGTCCAAGATGTAAGTTGCGTGGCTCCCTCGCAAAGTTCGGCCACTGATTATTTATGTGCTTCCAAGCTGTACAATCTGCGGGAATCCTCAATGTGGCATCTTTTTCGCTTCATCTCTTGATGCGGGCATGGTATTTGGTGCAGGCAACATCTTCTGGAGCAACCTATGACAAAGACAGTATCCAAATGATGATTCTCAAAACAAACAATATACAAATAATGAGTCAAATTAATGCAAGGGCTAACCTCATTAAGGCCGAGACACTTGTATCCGACCACACATACTGTACTTGTAGATTCAAGATTGAGAGGCAAGCATGTAGTTTAGACATCCTAGCACCCTCGTACAATTGCGTTGATTGCAACTCTCACATTTTGACCTCAGACTCTGACATCACGTGTACGTGGGATGTAGTGCCCCTAAAAATGGAATCCATCATGTCGACCATACCCTCATCGTCATCCGAGAGACTATAGTCTTGCTGAAAGTGAGAAGGTATATGTGTACCCTCGTCACCCTCCTCATCCTGTTTTAAGATTTCGTGTAAATATAAGATCTTCTATTTCCTGGTATACAATAAGATTGCGAACTTAAATAGCTTTGACTTACCGATGATCCATCAACATGTGCAACACCCAACGGGGGGTACTGGTTCCGGTTCCTCCCCATACATCCGCAAGTGGCGCATGATAATACGACATTAATGTCGTACTTCTCGCTTGCAATGAGTGCAATGATAGTATAACCTTTCCGTAAGCCACTTCGTGCTCCCGGGCGTTGGCGCATCATCGGACGAGCTTCCACTCGTCCCTTCCATCTACACTTATAAAATCACAACATAAGCATGAGGAGGACATATTGACAATTATAAAAAAGCATGTTTGAGCTTCTCTTGATGCCACATCAAAAAAATGACAGTAAGCATCGCTATATAGCGACACTTTCCTCTGTTCCGTCACTATATATCGACGTTTTTAATTAAAAACGTTGCTATATAGCGACGGATTAGCATCGCTATATAGCGACGCTGTGGGTTAAAACCTGAAACGCTAAACGCGCGGTGTTTTGTTCATACCATTTCCTAATCTCTTAAGTAAGCAACCCAGAATCTCCTCCCACCTATTTTCGATGACCTCCCACCTATTTCAAGCAACCTCCCACTCTATTTTCCACTCCTCACCCTTCTCCTACCTCTTGTACTCCCTCTCTATCCTTTTCCCTCTTTGGTTTCTTGAAAGAAAGTTCTTCAAGAGGTGAGTTTGTTTCAACAATGTAGGTTGTTTGTTTGTTAGCTTTAGTTTTGTGAGTGTTTCTTCTTGTATTGCTAAACCTGTAAACTAGTTTTCATGCTTGTTTTGAAAGGATTGAAACAAAAAACGAGATTTCAAGAAAGAAAGAAAACTCACCTCTTTTTTTTGTATTTCTCTTCCTTCTCTTTCTCCTTGTCTCCTCAATCTCCTCATTTCCTTGTCTCCTCAATCTCCTCCCTTCAAGAAGTTTCTTTTGTAATCTCCTCCTTCCACTAACATCTTATTTGAAAAAATGGGTTGTTTTCTCTCTTTTGTAGGGCCAGTCCACTACACCGAGCGGGACATACTATTTCAGGTAAGTGCTTCCTCTTTTTTCCATTTATTATTTTTGTTATTTGCATTGGCCTGCAGCTACAGTCCACTACACCGAGCGGGACATACTATTTCAGGTAAGTGCTTCCTCTTTTTTCCATTTATTATTTTTGTTATTTGCATTGGCCTGCAGCTAGCGCCTTAAGCGCTAGCTGCAGTGATGGGAGTAGGAACCCTCTCTTCCCCTCCCACTCTTTCCTTCTTCCCCCTTCTCTTATTCTCTTTTTTCCCCCTTCTCTTTTTTCCCTCTTCTCTTATTCTCTCTTTCCCCCTTCTCTATTTCCCCCTCATCTCTTTTCCCTTCTCTCTTTCCTTTCCCTCTTATTCTCTATTTCCTTTCCCTCTTATTCTCTTATGCTTATGCTTCTCTCATTCTCCCTTCTCTCTTTCCCCCTTCTCTATTTTCCCCTTCTCTCATTTGCATAAGCTCATGCTCATGCATGAGCATAAGCATGAGCTTATGCTTATGCTAATACTTAAGCATAAGCATAATATTCTCTTATGCTTATGCTTCTCTCATTCCCCCTTCTCTATTTCCCACTTCTCTCATTCGCATAAGCTCATGCTCATGCATGAGCATAAGCATGAGCTTATGCTTATGCTAATGCTTAAGCATAAGCATAAGCATAAGCATAATATTCTCTTATGCTTATGCTTCTCTCATTCCCCCTTCTCTCTTTCCCCCTTCTCTATTTCCTCCTTCTCTCATTCGCATAAGCTCATGCTCATGCATGAGCATAAGCATGAGCTTATGCTTATGCTAATGCTTATGCTTAAGCATTAGCATAAGCATAGGCTCATGCTTATGCTCATGCATGAGCATGAGCTTATGCTTAAGTTCGCCCCTTCTTTATTTCTCTATTTCAACATAAGCTTATGCATAAACATGAGCTTATGCGGAAATCTCATTCTCTATCTCCACATAAGCTCATCTCTATTTCCGCATGAGCTCATGCGGGAATAGAGAATGAGAAGCTTATGCGGAAACTCATTCTCTATTTCCGCATAAGCTCCTTCTCTATTTCCGCGCATGAGCTCAGAGAATGAGAGAAGCTTATGCGGAAACTCATTCTCTATTTCCGCATAAGCTCCTTCTCTATTTTCGCATGAGCATAAGCATGAGCTTATGCTCATGCATGAGCATGAGCTTATGCTTAAGTTTCCGCATTTATGCATGAGCTTATGCTTAAGTTTCCGCATTTATGCATGAGCTTATGCGGAAATAGAGAATGAGAGAAGCTTATGCGGAAACTCATTCTCTATTTCCGCATAAGCTCCTTCTCTATTTCCCACTCTATCTCCCCCTTCTCTCATTTCCCCCTCATCTCTTTCCCCCTTCTCTCATTCACATAAGCTTTCCCCCTTCTTTATTTCTCTATTTCCGCACAAGCTTTCTCTTATGCATGAGCTTATGCGGAGATAGAGAATGAGAGAAGCTTCTCTCATTCTCTATTTCCGCATAAGCTGAGCTTATGCGAAAATAGAGAATGAGAGAAGCATAAGCATGAGCTCATGCTTATGCATAAGCTTATGCGGAAATAGAGAATGAGAGAAGCTTATGCGGAAACTCATTCTCTATTTCCGCATAAGCTCCTTCTCTATTTCCGCATGAGCATAAGCATGAGCTTATGCTTATGCAAGCATAAGCATAAGCTCATGCTTATGCTCATGCATGAGCATGAGCTTATGCTTAAGTTATTTCCGCATGAGCATAAGCATGAGCTTATGCTTATGCATAAGATAAGCATAAGCTCATGCTTATGCTCATGCTTGAGCATGAGCTTATGCTTAAGTTTCCGCATAAGCTTATGCATGAGCTTATGTGGAAATAGAGAATGAGAGAAGCTTATGCGGAAACTCATTCTCTATTTTTGCATAAGCTCCTTCTCTACTTCCGCATGAGCATAAGCATGAGCTTATGCTTATGCTTATGCTTATCATATGCATAAGCTCATGCATGAGCATGAGCTTATGCTTAAGTTGCCGCATAAGCTCATGCTTCTGCATGAGCTTATGCGGAAATAGAGAATGAGAGAAGCTTATGCGAAAACTCATTCTCTATTTCCGCATAAGCTCCTTCTCTATTTCCGCATGAGCATAAGCATGAGCTTATGCTTATGCTTATGCATAAGCATAAGCTCATGCTTATGCTCATGCATGAGCATGAGCTTATGCTTAAGTTTCCGCATAAGCTTATGCTTATGCATGAGCTTATGCGGAAATAGAGAATGAGAGAAGCTTATGCGGATCTCATTCTCTATTTCTACATAAGCTCATTCTCTATTTCCCACTCTATTTCCCTCTTCTCTCATTTCCCCCTCATCTCTTTCCCCCTTCTCTCATTCGCATAAACTTTCCCCCTTCTTTATTTCTCTATTTCCCACTCTATTTCCCTCTTCTCTCATTTCCCCCTCGTCTCTTTCCCTCTTCTCTCATTCGCATAAGCTTTCCCCCTTCTTTATTTCTCTATTTCCGCACAAGCTTTCTCTTATGCATGAGCTTATGTGGAAATAGAGAATGAGAGAAGCTTCTCTCATTCTCTATTTCCGCATAAGCTCATTCTCTATTTCCGCATAAGCTTATGCTTATGCATGAGCTTATGCGGAAATAGAGAATGAGAGAAGCATAAGCATGAGCTCATGCTTATGCATGAGCTTATGTGGAAATAGAGAATGAGAGAAGCTTATGCGGAAACTCATTCTCTATTTCCGCATAAGCTCCTTCTCTATTTCCGCATGAGCATGAGCTTATGCTTAAGTTTCCGCATAAACTCATGCTTATGCATGAGCTTATGCGGAAATAGAGAATGAGAGAAGCTTATGCGGAAACTCATTCTATTTCCGCATGAGCTTATGTGGAAACTCATTCTCTATTTCCGCATAAGCTCCTTCTCTATTTCTGCATGAGCATGAGCTTATGCTTAAGTTTCCGCATAAGCTCATGCTTATGCGGAAATAGAGAATGAGAGAAGCTTATGCGGAAACTCATTCTATTTCCGCATAAGCTCCTTCTCTATTTCCGCATGAGCATAAGCATGAGCTTATGCTCATGCATGAGCATGAGCTTATGCTTAAGTTTCCGCATAAGCTTATGCTTATGCATGAGCTTATGCGGAAATAGAGAATGAGAGGAGCTTATGCTTCTCTCATTCTCTATTTTCACATAAGCTCATTCTCTATTTCCCACTCTATTTCCCCCTTCTCTCATTTCCCCCTTCTCTCCTTCTCTATTTCCGCATAAGCTCATGCTTATGCTTATGCGGAAATAGAGAAGGAGAGTGAGAATGAGAGAAGCTTATGCTTCTCTCCTTCTCTATTTCCGCATAAGCTCATTCTCTATTTCCGCATAAGCTTATGCTTATGCTTCTCTCATTCCCCCTCATCTCTTTCCCCCTTCTCTCATTCGCATAAGCTTTCCCCCTTCTTTATTTCTCTATTTCCGCACAAGCTTTCTCTTATGCATTATGCGGAAATAGAGAACGAGAGAAGCTTCTCTCGTTCTCTATTTCCGCATAAGCTCGTGCATAAGCATTATGTGGAAATAGAGAACGAGAGAAGCTTATGCACGAGCTTATGCGGAAATAGAGAACGAGAGAAGCTTCTCTGCTTATGCACGAGCTTATGCGAAAATAGAGAACGAGAGAAGCTTCTAAAGTTCTCTATTTCCGCATAAGCTTATGCTTATGCTTCTCTCATTCCCCCTCATCTCTTTCCCCTTCTCTATTTCCCCCTTCTCTCATTCTCTATTTCCACATAAGCATAAGCATGAGCTTATTCTCTCTAACTCTTATTCTCTATTTCCCTTTTCTTCCTCTTCTCTTTCCTTTCCCTCTTCTTTCCTTTCCATCTTCTTTCCCTCTTTCCTTTCCCTCTTCTTTCCTTTCCCTCTTCTTTCTTCTTGCCTATGCCTATGCCTATGCCTATGCTTATGTTTGTTTTTTTGTTTTCTATTTTCGTGTTTGTGTCTATGTTAGACATGGGATCACGTCGCTCATCCGACGAGTACGGACAGCCTCGTAGGAGGAGAGCTCATGATCTATATGCTCCAGAGGACTTTGATTCCTCTCAGGCGACTACCCCGAGGACCGACTCCTCTCGGACCTAGCACTACGACTACCCCTGGTCCGACTCCTCTTCCACGTAGCACTGCGACTACCCCTCGGGGAACTCCTTTGCTAGCTACGCATGGCTTTGTCGGGAGTCCCGACGAGTTTGTAGCGTAGATGAGTGATGAGGAAGCAGCGAGATTCTTCTCTCTGCTCTCTCAGAGGACCTCAGCAATTCCTTCCCCTACACCGACGGGTGGACGTACTGCCCAGCCATCCCCTCGCACCCCTTCGACCGCGGGATCATCACCTGCGCATGCCTCTCACAAGGGAAGGAAGAGTAGGACGGGCGGCTCATGTTGTCCTGACTTGGGAGATGTAGACGAGTTAGCACACTCACGCTCCTTTAGGTCTCCACTTGGTCCGGAGACATAGTATCAGTTAGGTCCCTTTCCCTCTCCTAGTCCCACTGCTACTCCTCGCTTCGGAAGCGCTCGTGCAGCTTCCACTCCTTCAGACTCTGCTACCGTCAGTCCCCCTTACTCATCAGGGGATCTCTTCTATCAAATCACATCTGCCGGAGAGATAATAGAAGATAAAAAGGGCAAAGCAGTGATGGCCACCATGAGGAGGTTGATGAGTCATCACTTCAAGAGCGGCATAAATACCGATTGGCGGTATCAAGATGCCCAAAAGAAGCAGGCGGTGATCGATGAGTTAAAACAAAAATACCCTAATCCACCAAATGTGGAGTTTAATGACAATTATATGCGAGAGCGCATGGGTTTGGTCCTGAAGCATTGTAGATCAACCTTGCGTACTTCCATCACAAAGGGGTTGGCTAAACCCAGCTAGGCAGACAAAGCTGATTGGAAGTACTTCAAGAAGCAACAAAGGGACCATCCCGAAATGTTCGAGGGTCAGAGGAGGGCTGCGAAGAGACGGCTGGACATCGTAGGTACTTCGCACTTTGGTGCAGGCGGACGGTATGCGTTCGAGGCAATCGTGGTAAGTCTACTTCTTCTCATTTAATGTATTGTTCTATTTGTTTTACTTACATATTACATGCACTTTAGCTAACTCTAACTCTCGTAAATTGGATCCACAGCAAGCTACGATGGGCCGTCTTCCTACAGATGCAGAGACGCGATGCGCATTTCGGATAGGAACAAAGCTGTGGTTCATTGAGCAAGAGGCAATGGGAGCGACGGTCGATTGGGCTGAGGTGGCTGCTCGCACGGTATAATTTTACTCATACTTGTAATCTCACTTTTTAATTTGAGTTCCAATCTAATTTTCGATTTATATGGTTCACTCTTAGGGTCAAAGCTCAAGCGTCCCATCATCGGAGGCGAGCGATCAACAGGGCCAAGGATCAGACACAGGTGGCGACGACGAGGGAGAAGACACAGGTGTCGAGGACCAAGGAACAGGCCAAGAAGACGAAGATGATTCGGATTCGGATTCGAATGAGTAGTAGTGGTAGTAGCATTTTATATATCCGCTCGTTTGAGCAATTTTGTATCGCCCTTTCGAAAGGGTAATTTTGTTACAAACACTGTTGTAATTGTCCGACATGTATATGCATTTGTTACTCATCATTTCACAAGAACAATTTTGTATCACCCTGCAAGCAAGGGAAATTTTGTTATAAAAAACTTTTTGTAATTACAAAAAAAAAAAAAGGATTAGTGGGGCTAAACAGGGCCAAAAGGAAGCCCTGTTTAGCCCCACTAACCCTTTTTTTTTACTTCTGTTAATCGTCGCTATATAGCGACATTTACCAGTGTCGCTATATAGTGACGATTAACAGTGTCGCTATATAGCGATGTTTGCATTGTCGCTATATAGCGACGTTTGCCAGTGTTGCTATATAGCGACGCTTTATAGCAACGGTCCTTTTCCGATGCTTTTAGCGACACTTATAGCGACGTTTGCGCCCCTGAAAAAAAAAAAATTTTAATATAAAAAGCGTCGGTATTTTTGTCGGAAAATGGCCTATGCCTTGTAGTGTCACAAACGCTCTCTTATTTCTTACATCCTAGTCCTTCTGATTAACTTGTATTCGTCTTTCACTTTACATCTTCCCTCACTTTCTATCCCTTCAAGACACTCTCTTATTTCTTACATCCTAGTTCTTCTAATTAACTTGTATTCGTCTTTCACTTTACGTCTTTCCTCACTTTCTATCGCTCTCTCTCTCTCTCTCACTTGTAATAGATTTCACTCGCAAGTATCAATTCCCAATGCTCCACTTACTTAAAGTACATCATTCCCAATGCTCTGCAAAATTTATTCAGTTGGACAATCTCCACTCACTTAAAGGAGAGCATTACCAATGCTTCTCTCACTTTATTCCAACCCTTATCCTTATCATAGTGAACACATCGTGCCTTAGTGCACTTGTATTCTTCCATCCTAGTCCTTCCACAAACACTCTCTTATTTCTTACATCCTAGTCCTTCTCAGTAACTTGTATTCTTCTATCCTAGTCCTTCCACAAACACTCTGTTCTTTCATCCATCCTAGTAACTTGTATTCTTCTATCCTAGTTCTTCCATAAATACTCTCTTCTTTCATCCATCCTAGTGCTCTCATTAACTTGTATTCTTCCATCCTAGTCCTTCCACAAACACTCTCTTCTTTCTTCCATCGTAGTCCATCTCCCTTTCTTTATCATCTCCCCACCCATGGATGTCCTTGGCATTGTCGAAGACATGGAGTTCGGAATTAACAATCTCAAAGAATGGATTGCTGACCAAGGAGCACAGAGAGAGGCCAGAATTCGACAAGGTTCTCCTTTGACACACATGGAGAGAGAGGAATTTGATGCACAAAGGCACGCAGAGAGGGAGGAGACTCTCAAGATAGCAAAGAGTGAAAGACTTTTAAGACGTATGATAAAAGCACGACAAGATCTCTTAGACTTCTTAAGTAACCTTTGTTATCACAACTCTCGTCATGGGCGATTTGATGCGGATGCTGAGAGAACAATAAGAGCCTCACAGAGAGAGGCCAGAATTCGACAAGGTTCTCCTTTGACACACATGGAGAGAGAGGAATTTGATGCACAAAGGCACGTAGAGAGGGAGGAGACTCTCAAGATAGCAAAGAGTGAAAGACTTTTAAGACGTATGATAAAAGCACGACAAGATCTCTTAGACTTCTTAAGTAACCTTTGTTATCACAACTCTCGTCATGGGCGATTTGATGCGGATGCTGAGAGAACAATAAGAGCCTCACAGAGAAATTATAAAGAAACAATTTGTGACTGCTTAAATTTCTTCTTTGCATGTAATTATGTTGAGGATACAGCTGTGGAGGCAGTGAAAGATTGGGTTATTGAGAAGATAAGAGAGACCAATGATGAGATCTTCTAGACTTTGGGTGATTAAGAAGATAAGAGAGACCAAGATGAGATCTTCTAGAAGAGCTAATGTATTAAGGTGTTTTTGGACACCATATGGCTTTGAGTTATATGATCTACTTCATGTACAAATGTGATGTGCTCTTTTTGAAATGTACTCTAGTTTTAATAACATGTCACGCGATTTTTTCTAATTTGATTTTTTAAAATCTTACTTTTTGTCTCTTTTAACAATGTGATGTCCTCTATTTTTAATGTACTCTAGTTTTAATAACATCTCACGTCATTTTTCTAATTTGATTTTTTAAAATCTTCCTTTTTGACTCAATGTTTTGTTTTATAAGAGCCTCTTTTTTTTAAATGTTTTATCCAAAATTATCTCACAAAATGAATTTGGACAGTGCACGAGTCAAAATTAATGAAATAGGTGTTCTTGTGCAATGTTCTATCAATGAATGCCTTATGAACTAAACGTTTTGGAGTTGTAATATTTTATTTGGAATTGTAATCATCGGCTATAGACATGTGTGGAATCGTGCTAATCAAAATGTGGTTGGCTGTAAGAATTGAATTGCACATTGTAGAAATGGGATTCATGCAACCACACAGCATACACAGCATTCTGTTTAACCACATAGAATTTGAGATGCTTTTAAAAAAAAAATCCTGCAAAGAATCTATTAGCACGTTGTTATGTTTTTTTTTAATTTCTATAGAGCGTCTAATAGCATGTCTATAGGCGCGTTTGTCTATTATATAGATGTGCCTATAAATACGGGTCTGTAGATGCGCCCCTAACTTTTTTTTAAAATTAAGAAAACACATCTGAGTGTGTGTTTATGGATGCATTGTGTTGTTGTGAGATGCAGCATGTGACTACTGCTTTGCATTTTCCAATAGAGGTAGGGGGACCCTGCAATGAAACAATGCCTTCTAGCCGTGTCATATGAAGAAGGAATACAAAGCCATTAATGAATTTACTCTTGAGACAAAAATATGGTAGATGGGATTATCAAATGAGCACAGGGAGGTCACTCACAAATATGTAAGCATAGCACATAAGTTCAACAGAAGGGATTTTCAAAATCCAAATTTTCCACACCTTTTACACACAAAAGGGTACCATTTAAAGGGGTTATTCACACATTGAATAGACAAAGGGTGTGTTTTATTCATGAAAAATTCACACAATAGGGAGTTTTAAATTAGGCCTTGAATGCGCATGATATAGGGGATTTACATATAATGAACCCCTCGAGCAAATGAGGCACTTCTATATGGGAGAATCAATTCTACTCTCATTCTCTTAGATTTTTGTATGTGTAACTTGTGGACAGTATTAGGTACTCATGGTTATTGGAGCCATATCATCAAACATATGTCTACATTCACTCCCTTCCACAAAGATCAAATTGCCTTCATGTTTAGAGAGTTTATTATTTATAGGTTGGCAATAAGCTTAAAATAAGCTTAAGCTTTCAAACTATTCTACATCTTGTTGATCTAATTCCTGCTACTATTATTATGAAAAAAGTTGGGGAGTAGTGTCCTTGATTGCACGAATAAAATGACTTGCATTGCTTTTCAAACTTGTTTCGCCTCCAAGTTAGAGATGAGTGAAGAGTTGGCATATGTAATAGAAAAGCCTTGTCCCTTATTCAAAAGGTTGGGTAAGTTCTCTTTGCAAGTTTATTATTAATCTTCTTTTTTTAAATGTAAATTGTGTGCATTTACTTTAAAATGTATCTTTGCTTGGTCATGTACATTTTGTTGTATGGTTCTCTCATTCACTAGCTGATCTATGTCTGCATTTGAGTTATCATAACTTGTGGCATCAACTCAGATCCACTTTAGGGTAAAAGATAAGAGGGGAATTTAGTTATGGAAGTATTGTGCATTGGGCAAATCTTTTAGGAACACAACTGTGGAAGTATTTGTGTAACATATGCCCATTACATAACTTCTTTAGTACATGGATTTGTGTAACATATGCCCATTACATAACTTCTTTAGTACATGGATTTGTTTAACATGTGCCTATTAGATAGCTTCTCTAATATCATTCTCTTTCAAAGATGATTACTCTTTGTTGGTGCTGTTATATTTGGTAATTAGCAACATGATACTTGAAACTTGGAAACTTGATTATATATGAGATTTGATTATGCTGACATTGATAAATGAATCTTAAGGGCACTGCTCTATGCGCCTTGTTAGAAGCGAGTTTGACACGATTCAAAATGGGGAGACACAAAGAAGAGAGCTTTGATGTATGCAAAGATGCATGTTATTTGGTTGATCATTATTGCTCATATTTTTTGATGGTCCAGCTCTTGCCTTCGTAACTGCAGTGATGGCGAGTCCAGTGGTAAAGGCTCGCCTGTTAGCAGGCTCTTGAACAACGTAAAGCCGCGAGCTGGTTCATTGTAGGACACCATGTGTCCTCCTCCTCGCACCGTCGCATAGCTCAGAGGCCCATATACTTGTGTCCATCCACCCACCTGCAGGCCACAGATTTTCGGCAAGAAGGAATCGATTCAGCATCAAGAAGGATGAATCAGAAGGGGAAGCGAATGATGTAGCTTGAAAAATCACACGAGAGGGAAATGGTTTTGCGACTCTCTCACTCCTTTCTTATTACCTGTCCACCTTCGAACCAAGCACTATAAGGCACAGTCGTGCTCAGGTTCATGATTTCCGCGAGTCGATGAATCTGTCGCCTCGTCCCACTCAACGGAAATAATGAGTTTTGGTCTCCACTGCGCAAATCGGTGACCCAGGTGGTTTAAAAAATTTCCAGCTCGCCCAAGTCCCTGGTGCTTGTCTGTCAAGACTACTTAAATCATGCAACCAAAAAAAGTGTTTCTCACCTGTATGCGAGGATGGAAACTCCCGCCTCGAGAATGTGAGCTAGAATAGGCAACATGGAGTCATCGACCCTCGATGAGTCATAGACAAGCGATATTCTGCCAGAGGTTCAAAATGGTTCATAAGATCGATGATTGAAGAAGCCCAAAAAAGAGAGCGGAGAGAGAGAAATAGAGACTAGAGAAGTCTATACCCTTGGCTGCAGTAGTACCAGCGGTAGGGCAAGATAGTTGTATTTGCGTGAAAAGCATGCTGAACTGACGGCAGATTCATGTAAGCCACCAGCTCGTCGTCCATACAAACGTCAAGTGATCCATCGGGTATAGATGATACTTTGTTAATGGGAATCTGCGATCAGAATGTCGAGGAATTAGTTCGAAGAAAGGATCCTGCAAAGCATGGCGGGCATATTTGAGCAGAAAATAATTCGGAGAGACAACAAAAACATGGCGGGAAGAGATAAACTAGAGGCCTAATGCCGACGCCACGGATCAATGGTAAGGCGGTCTTAAGATAGACATCCGCCGGTGGAAGCAAGTGACGGTAATACACACCGGCTAGTTAATTAAAAGAGAAAAGGTTTTATGTACCTTGAGGAATCGTTTCAGTCGCCGGACTTGTTCGTTGGCAGGGGATAGGCAGACGTCGATGAGGATGTCGTTGGTATCGATGAAATCGGTCAACTCTCGAGACCTCTCGGCTGATGCTGCAATGCAGGCGTCTGTGCGAACCGAGGAGATGGAAAAGTTGCAGTTGTTCATCACCGCTGCATAGGTCTTATCGGAGATCATGCCGTGGCTCCATTGGAAGAAGGCGCCCTCGGGGACGTCGATTAGTCCGTTGAGGAGCGGATTGCCAATCTGTTAAGACAGTGTCTGATTAGTGATTGACGGAGAGATCCACAGAATGTACAATCAACGATCGACCGAGAAATCGAAAGAAATCAACAGTCTACAGTCAAAATAATTCCAATCGATGAGCGACACAAATCAGAAATCCAAAAGAATAGATAGGATCTCTTCTCGCAAGCATAGATAGAATCAAAAAGCAACACAAGAAATCGACCCCAGAAATCTTCTCGCTGTCTGCCTTATTAAATTTTCGAGGAAGGGGAAAAATTCGGGCGACATACCGCTATGCCCTTTAAATTGAACACAGTCTCGTCGGCTTGCTCACTAATGTAATCCACCAACACAGCTGCGAGCTCAAAAGCGAAATGGCCTACACGAAGAAGGAAAACAAAAGGGGGTTTGATCCACATGCGTAAGAAAACATGGATGATCCATCTATTTGCAAGCAGACGAAGAAAATGAAGTAATGAGAAGGATGATACACCTCCATAGCTCTCGCCTGTGATGAACAATTCGCGCCCCTTGTACTCTGGGAAAGCTTCGAACCAATTCAGCAGAAATTGGAAGTTTTGCGCAACTGCATCCATACACTGATCGATTCTCGGTGAGACATTCACAGAAACTTCAAATCCTGCAAAGATTGCGAGTTGTCGTCCCCACCGGTGGATGTGTCGTTGGCGATGTAGTCGGAGCTCGTGTTGGAGTAAGACCAGCCGACTCCCGCCGGAAAGTCCCAGTGTAGCATGTTGGATACTGTTGAGGCAAGCACCAGATAGACACAGAAACGAATTTTGATTGAATTTCTGTTCGTGAGCGTAGACTAGCAAGCTGTCGGCCAATCACGAGCTATGCATTAAGACAACAGATTTAGTTCTACGCCGTTTCATTCCAAACGGTCAAAGCATTTATGCTGCGGAGCGGAGTCTTGTTGGATAGAACCTCTGTTCCATGAGAAGTCGTTAGCTATCAGCTCTCCGCTCTCTTTGCTCACGAGGAACGGTCCAATATTTTCCCTGAACCCCCCATAGCCGACGGAACTGCACCCAGGTCCTGCCCATACACACTCCAGATTATAACGAACAAACAACACACAGAAATCGTTTTTTGCTCGATCCAGTGGCTGTCGTCTATTGCGGGCTCTAGCTTAAATTAGGGCCGATCACGTGAAGACGCTACGCAAAATTAAAGATTTCCGGCGTAAAATCAGAGAACATTGAGACAACACCTAATCGACAAAGTCTTGGGAAATCTTTCTTCGAAAGAAAATTTTCTTCCTACAGATACATCACGTTATCATGGTACTGCAAACGTTAATTTTCGGCTCTAAAACTATTCCCCGACAGCGGGAGCCAAGCCAGCAACGGCAGCGACGAGGTCCTAGATTGGGTTAATGCTTGCAAATCCTAGATTGGGTTAATGCTTGCAAAAACAACGTGATTTCCAGGATGGATTTGAAGGAGAGGCGGGACCTCCATTGAGCCAGAGGGTGAGGGGCTTGGAGGAGGGATCCGTCTGAGCTTCGACGAAGTAGTAGAAGAAGGTGAGGCCGGAGGAGGGGTCGACGGGGAGGTAGCCGGAGTATTGGAGGAAGGAAGCGGGGGGCTGGCCGGGGAGCGACGAGATGATATGAGAAGAAGGCGCAGCCATGGCTATGGCGACGACGTTCAACAGTACAAGAAGCACGAGAAGAAGCATCAGCAGCTCCATAGCCATTAATCTGCACTTCCATCTTTAACCAAAACACTGAGCATTTTAAAGCAACACCAAAATTGTCTTATGCATGCTTTACGTGCACGAGCTTCCATCGTGCTCACTACTTGCTCCGAGATGAGATCTCAAGCGTTGGATCACGTCTCCTTAACTCATAAAATCTATAAGCTGGGTCATGTGTCAAAAGCTCACATGATACCAACTAGTAGCATGACCGGCTAGAGACCCGCTCCCGTGGGTCTCAAGGTAGAATTTTCGAATTGATTTTAACACCCCCTCCACTCTAGGCACCGCTGGCCTTGGCTTTATACTTATTAGTTTACTCTATGCATGAGTATTTTATCTTGGAACACACATGTACTCTTTCTCTCTCTCTCTCTCTCTCTATATATATATATCACAGACACTCTCTCTCTTAGTGCACATGTCATATTTCTCTCTTCATCACACACCCTCATGTGCTTTGAGCGCAACCTCGCAAATAAGGAATATAGAGATAGAGATAGAGATATAGAGAAGAGATGATTATATAGTGGTAGGTGTTTCTCTTTACCTTCATAAGACAGGCTGCAAGGATGGGTGCACATGGCATTTCCCTTTTAGTGCAACCTCACAAATAAGGAATATAGAGATAGGTTTATAGAGAACAAATGATTACATATTGGAAGGTGTCATTGTTTAGCATTTCTAGCCTTAAGGTATGGACTATTATATATACCTTTGTAAGACTAGAATAAGTCCAATCATAGAAATTTAGATTTTTTGTTGTTCTAAAGATAAAAAATTTACATAGAAAATAAAAGAGAAAATGAAAGAGAAGGAAAACGAGGTACACAAAAACTTTTATGAAAAACAAAAGGAAAACATACTTAGCAAGCAAAGCAACACTTATGTCATCATCAGTGCCAAAGCATAAGCAGCTAACACACTTATGGACTATTACTCTAAAGGGCAAACACACTTTCTACTCGCATCAAAATGCTATGGAGCAAAAGCGACAACACAATAGGATCACATATCACATATTTCCACGATACTTGAAGGTGTAAGGTTTGCTCTCTCCAATGAATAAACGAAATGAATGTTCACCTTGTGCTTATCCTTTCCACTTTGACTTAGCAAAGTGAGTTCAGAGAGAGCTAGCACATTCGTCCTTCAATGAGTAGTGCCATATTGCATCGCCCTTCGAGTGCCACGTGCCACCTTAGATCTCTCTCTCTCTCTCTCTCTCTCGCTCTCTCTAAGTATTAAAAAAGCATTATTTAAAAAGTATTACACACACACACACAGAGAACTAAAGATGAAATGAAAGAAGGTGGGGATCCCACTATGGCCCTGCCTTTTGGAGTGTCATTATAAGTCCAAGTGTAAGTAGCTGGATAAATATTTCGAATAATTTGTGAAAGGAAACGATAGGTGTAAATTACATTGGAAGGAAAGGAAAATAGAAAAAGCAAGTGAAGGTGAAGGAATATCGGGAAAGGTACATGAGTGAAAGAGAGGAGAGAAAAGAGTTGAAAAGGTGTATTTGTGTGTGTGTGTGGTGGATGGACCATTAAATAAAAGTGGGGACGAATGCCTATTTTGGCAAAAGTAATATAAATGTGGTGTCATACAAGAAACAAAGAGAGTCTCCATCTTTAGAGAGAGATACCTAACAAAAGACAAAAGCTTTAGGATAAAAGACCAAAAAACATTTAGGACCTCCACAAGCAAACAAATACCTTAAACGCTAAACACATTAGAAACACCTATTTCATTAATTTTAGACTTTTTGTGTTGTTTTTGGACGAAGCCCAAAAATCCTTCCCAAATGAAAACTTTACTTTGTGAAAATATCCTTCCCACATCAAAATTTTACTTTCTGAAAATATTCTTCCCAAATCAAAAGTTCACTTTGTGGCACTATCATATTCACATAAAAATATTGTTTTTTCAATTTATACTTTTGCATCAACATGCAAGAATTTGAAATAATCCTATATTAGAAATTCTAGCTATATCTAAGTTATTTGTTAATTTAATTATTTTTAATATTTTTCCTTGACGTTTTTCCTTCCCAAATCAAAAGTTCACTTTGTGGCACTATCATATTCACATAAAAATATTGTTTTTTCAATCTATACTTTTGCACCAACATGCAAGAATTTGAAATAATCCTATATTAGAAATTCTAGCTATGTCTAAGTTATTTGTTAATTTAGTTATTTTTAATATTTTTCCTTGACGTGATAAATTTATAAATCCATGAAAGGAGACTTAAATATTTCATGAAAATAACATTGTCACTCGGCAATATGCACAAAATTTTTAAAACTTTTAAGAAATAGAAAGAAGACATGATGCCATAAGACCCAAGTTTTGTATTGAACCAAAGAGGTATAATAGCAATTATAGCTATTATTATATGATTACATTGAGAGACGTTGCTCTCAGCTAGAGTCTTTATATCCAAAATGATATAGATTGAACATATGTTTACAATTTAAATTGTTGCTCTTAAAGAGCCTCAATTTGTGCCATCTGCATAATTTGACTCCCCATTGTCTTATTGCTCAATGTCACGACAATCCCTTGCCAGGTGCCATCTGCATAATTTGACTCCCACTTGTCTTGCCAAGCCTTGCCCCTTGGGTGCATTGACTCCCCATTGTCTTATTGCTCAATGTGATAGTCCCTTGCCAGGTGCCATCTGCATTAACTCCCTATTGTCTTGCCAAGCCTTGACCCTTGGGTGACATCCAGTGCAAAATACAGGTGCCATCTGCATTAACTCCCACAAGTTATCTTGCCAAGCCTTGCCCCTTGGGTGCATTGACTCCCCATTGTCTTATTGCTCAATGTGATAGTCCCTTGCCAGGTGCCATCTGCATTAACTCCCTATTGTCTTGGCAAGCCTTGACCCTTGGGTGACATCCAGTGCATATTTTGACTCTCATTTGACATAGGAGGTGATGACTCTGATTATAATTGTCTTGGATTGGCTCCTAATTGCCTAGTACCCAAATAAAATCCTTCAATGGACTTCAATACAAAGCTTTAATCATGGACATTCTTCATTTGCGCTGTCTCCTTCTACTTCCTCCACGGCGAGCATCCTTAAAAATTCGTGTATATGCAAAATAGTTTGCTGTGGTATTTTTATTTTTCCTTCTACCTCATATCCCATGCGCTTCTTTGATTTCTTTGCCCTTGAATGCCAAGACACTATGATTGTCTCCGTCGAAACTTGAGAGACCGCTTCATCATTTGGGACCCACTCCTTCATTAGACAATTAGTATATAATGTGTTGTTATCCATATTCTCCTTCCTGCCCTTTGGCTCATACCATACCGCTGTAAATGTTGTAGCTCTCCCTTGGTCATCTCTTTGCACATCAACTACTTTTGCAACCCAAAACTTCACATTCTCATATTCATCATCCGATGGCCGAACCACAACAAAACAATCGACCTCTATATCTACTTGTGGCATAAACTCTCTCTTCTTCGGTCCACAATATGGACGTCGGAGTAATGATACAAATTCATTTTCAAAGACTGGAGTTGGGCACAAATCGTTATGAACATTTGGCCAAAACATATTGCATTCTTCCTTGACATCCTTTGAGCCTCGCATTCTCTCAAGGTCCTTTATTAAATTTCGTGTCTTGTTAATTAGAGTGGTAGTGTGTTCTCTCCAAGTAGGCTTCGAATCAGGATATCTCCGGAGCATTTCCTCTTTGTATGTAATAAATGCTTTTAATCCTTCTATTTCACAATTAGACCTCTCATTAAATTCTTGTATAGGAGCCCATGTTGGATACCTTTCCTTGCTGGGAATTGAAGTTAAGAGACTGTAAGGTTCTTCAAGTTCCCATTTTGTATCATGAGAATACTGTTGCCATTGCATTACGGGTTTTTCATCTTTAAAAAAAAAATGAAAGTAGTGTGGATTGGTATGACCTGTCAATGCATCACCACCCGTTTGTATGAAAGGTAGAATGAAGCTCTTCCAATCATACATTCTTTCGAGCCTCTCACATACTGTACTTTCCTTACGACCACCAACTTGCCTGCCACATCTTCTTACCAAGTCATCTATTGTCTCCACATCCTTGCATTTAAGCTCCCTTGAGACTCTGCTAAAAACCTGATCGATATCCTCATGTGTATGCCCAACATACAAAAATCCACATTCGACCTCATTGAAGATTCGATGAGCAACTAGCATGGAGCAGAATGCAAACATGAGTACATTCTTATTTTCTCGCCAGCAATTATCAGCTTGTATTCTCAAAGTCGGTGGTAGGCGACCTTTTTCTGCATGTACATTGCGAATTGCCTTCATAATAGATGTTACAACTTGATTGCTATCATGTAGATGCAAGGAATCAATCCATATATCTGCAAAGAACTTAATTCCATGCACTAACACTCCACATAGATGTGTCTTTAGAAAGTGCTTTCCTTGTAATTTAGGTGGAGTGGCAACAAAACGAGGCAATGTTGTTGTATTCTGATCCATGCCATCTACAATAAGGCACATGTAGTCATCAAGATGCGAAATAGCTTGCTCCTTCCAAAATGCATATTTTTGTCTGGAATGTCAAATAAGGTCATGATGAGATTTTCGGTTTTTTTTGTATAATTCCCTTTGATTTGGACATGTTGCACTCTCAATCGCTCACTTTAAATCATCACAGACGTTGCACTTTGACATTTTTTGCCTCCTTGGGATTTTAACATATCCAAAGTTCTTCTTCCAAAGAGTATACAAAGTATGAGAAGAAGCTACGGCATCCCCTCTTAGCCTTTGCTTTTCTGCAATAGAGTCAAATACTTCGAGCTTTGTCAAGCCCATTGGAAGGTGCATTTCAGTGATTGCGTCACCGTTAGGGAGTTTGGTAGATATATGGGGTTGAGGTAAAGCATTTTCATGTATGAAGTCTTGCAAAATTGCTGCTGCCCTGACAGTTGAGATTCTTGATTTCGACCTTTCTCTATTACCGTGAATGCTAAATTTGTTGCCGCCCTTTGCCTTGGTGACTAAATCCCAATATGTACCATGGGATAATCTAGTAATATTGCGATATGCCTTATTGCAAATCCTTTTTCCATTTACGAGAGGTTTTACCTTTTGTCTTTAACTTAGCCTTTTATTGCCATTCTGAAGAAAGCAAGAGAGACTTGTGAGAGGGTATTCATTTCTTTCGCTTCCTCTTCTTTGCCACACATGTCCTCTACATTCCCTGATGTCTGCAAGATCAATGAAGCGCATACATCTTCGCTTGCAACATAGATATCCCAATGCATTTAACATGTTCTCCTCCTTCATTACTCTCTTCCTCTTTGGTTGCTTTTGTGGATCTGCCTGGATTCGCTTTCTCTTCATGCATATGTATGACCGTTTTCGTTCCTCGTGCACGTTGTTATCTGTATTTATGCACTTCTTCTCATCACATTTGTTTGTAACCAAGCATCCATGATTGGTCGTTGCATCCTTGTCCATATCACAGTCAAAGTTAAATATTGAATAATCCTCTGTTGATCTCATCCTCGTTTTTAACATACTCTTAGGACCATTCAATGAATTCAATATTCTACGAGAGTATTGAGAACCTTGAAACTCTTCCACTCCTGAGAGAACATCACTCATTGGGACATCTTGCATGGCTTTCACAAATCCACAAGCTTGATTGACACCAGGTTTGTTAATATGCATGAACTCATCCACACTTGACAAGACATCGCTATTGAAACCTTTGCCCTTCTCACTGTGCAAGAATTCATCCACCCCAGATAAGGCTTCGCTTCTAAAATCATTTTGTTTCTCGGAACCAATGAACTCATCCACTCCAGATAAGATGTCACTTCTATAATTGAGTATATTAAAATCATCCACATTTGAAGTGATAGAGCCTGGCACATGGGCACGCTTTTTAGGTCCTTTGATATTGTAGTATACGTTGTCTTTATCATTGAAAACCACGTGCCTCTTTCTCATGTTTAAAAAGTGCATGCTCCATCTCATATTCTTGCCTACCTCATAGTAGGGATCACATAAGGATGTTATGTTATCAACCATACCATCATCAGTGACTTTTAGAATCCTCATCTGTGCAAATGACCATTGCTCCACTTGTTCAAATCCCAATACTTCACCTTCTGCTACAGTCTTATTTGCAAATGATCTCATTTGTAAAATCTCCCCTATAGTAAAATCCAAGGTGGTGCACTTTGTATTCTTGATAATGTCTGTTGCATAAGTCTCATCTTTGTCCCATGCTATAAATGATTTGTTGGATGTATTGTAGGGCATAACATCTCCAAGTGTTTCCATATCTCCACATTTATACTTTAGCTCAACATGTGCGCTAAGAATCTTTGATATAGTAACTGCCACGTTATCTTTGCCAAGTCTTCAAAAGTGGCAAACTGAATTGGGATCACTATCATGGATTGTAGCAAATGCAACTACTTCTCTTTTGCTACATAAATCACATCCATCCCTGGAAAAAAGTCTATAGCCATCTCCTTTGTGAGAGTCCTTCGCAAGCAAGCTGCAATAGCAACAATTACATAAATATTAGTCTCTTTTTAATAATCTACTCATTATTATAATTTTTAATTAGTACTTAATTTATTGGTGGGAGAAGTTATCCGATCAAGTAATCATCAAATGGACATGCCAAGTTATCCTTTGCATGGTCGATCGAGCATTAAATACTATTTTTGCTCTAGTGTCATGCACATCCGTAAAAAAACATAAGCCTACTAGGTATGTTATCCAATCAAGCACTAATGGGATGTGTGTGCCACTTTGCATGTAAGTCAATTCCACCTAGTTAAGGGTGTATGCAAAGTATTGTGCCCATCGGATATGCTTTGCATTGTCGATCAAGCATAAAACACCGTTTTTGCCTTAGTGTCATGCACAACCATGAAAAAACACGGTCCTAAGTGTGTTAATCAAACAAGTACTTATTGGATGGGGGCTCCACTTTTCACGCAAGTTCGTTTTAACTAGGTTGAGATGGGTGCAAAGTATTGTCAACATCAGATATGCTTTGCATGGTCGATCACACATTATACACCATTTTTTCCCTAGTGATATGCACATCCGCAAAAAAACACGCCCTTAGGTGTGTTATCTGACCAAGTACTTATCGGATGGGTGTGCCTCTTTGAGAACATTTCAATACCACCTAGGTTGAGGTGTACGAAAAGTGTTGTGCTCATCGGATATGCTTTGCATGGTCGATCGAGCATTAAATACTATTTTTGCTTGTGTCATGCACATCCGTAAAAAAAACACGCTGCTGGGTGTGCCTCTTTGAGAACATTTCAATACCACCTAGTTTGAGGTATAGGAAAAGTAATATGCCCATTGGATATGCTTTGCATGGTCGATCGAGCATTAAATACCATTTTTGCCTTAGTGTCATGCACATCCATAAAAAAACACGCTGCTAGGTGTGTTATCCGATCAAGCACTTATGCTATGGGAATGCCACTTTGCATGTAAGTCAATTCCACCTAGCTAAAGGTGTGTGCAAAGTATCGTGCCCATCGGATATGCTTTGCATTGTCGATCAAGCATAAAATACTGTTTTTGCCTTAGTTACATGCACAACCATGAAAAAACACGGTCCTAAGTGTGTTAATTAAACAAGTACTTATCGGATGGGGGCTCCACTTTGCACACAAGTCCGTTTCAACTAGGTTGAGGTGCGCGCAAAGTATTGTCACCATCGGATATGATTTGCATGGTCGGTCAAGCATAAAACACCGTTTTTGCCTTAGTGTCATGCACAACCATGAAAAAACACGGTCCTAGGTGTGTTATTCAAACTAGTACTTATCGGATGGGCACTCCAGTTTGCATGCAACTCTGTTTCAACTAGGTTGAGATGAGTGCAAAGTATTGTCACCATCGGATATGCTTTGCATGGTCTTTCACACATTATACACCATTTTTTCCCTAGTGATATGCACATTCGCAAAAAAACACGCCCTTAGGTATGTTATCTGACCAAGAACTTATCGGATGGGTGTGCCTCTTTGACAACATTTTAATACCACCTAGGTTGAGGTATAGGAAAAGTATTATGCCCATCGGATATGCTTTGCATGGTCGATCGAGCATTAAATACCATTTTTGCCTTAGTGTCATGCACATCCGTAAAAAAACACGCTGCTAAGTGTGTTATCCAATCAAGTACTAATACGATGGGAATGGCACTTTGCATGTAAGTCAAATCCACCTGGTTGAAGGTGTGTGCAAAGTATTGTGCCCATCGGATATGCTTTGCATTGTCGATCAAGCATAGAACACCGTTTTTGCCTTTGTGTCATGCACAATCATATAAAAACACGGCCGTAGCTGTGTTATTCAAATAAGTCCTTATCGGATGGGGGCTCCACTTTGCACGCAAGTCCGTTTCAACTACGTTGAGGTGCGTGCAAAGTATTGTCACCATCGGATATGCTTTGCATGGTCGATCACGCATTATACACCATTTTTTCCCTAGTGATATGGACATCCGCAAAAAACACGCCATTAGGTGTGTTATCTGACCAAGTACTTATCGGATGGGTGTGCCTCATTGAGAACATCTCAATACCACCTAGGTTGACACGTAAGAAAAGTGTTGTGCCCATCGGATATGCTTTGCATGGTCAATCACGCATTATACACCATTTTTTTTCTAGTGGTATGCACGTGAGCAAAAAAACACGCCCTTAGGTATGTTATCTGACCAAGTGCTTATCGGATGGGTGTGCCTCTTTCAGAACATTTCAATACCACCTAGGTTGAGGTGTACGAAAAGTATTGTGCCCATCAGATATGCTTTGCATGGTCGATCGAGCATTAAATACTATTTTTGCTCTAGTGTCATGCACATCTGTAAAACAACATGCTGCTAGGTGTGTTATCTGATCAAGCACTTATGCGATGGGCGTGCCACTTTGCATGTAAGTCAATTCCACCTAGTTGAAGGTGTGTGCAAAGTATTGTGCCCATCGGATATGCTTTGCATTGTCGATCAAGCATAACACACCGTTTTTGCCTTAGTGTCATGCACAACCATATAAAAACATGGCCATAGGTGTGTTATTCAAATAAGTACTTATCAGATGGGGGCTCCACTTTGCACGCAAGTCTGTTTCAACTACGTTGAGGTGCATGCAAAGTATTGTCACCTCGTCGATCACGCATTATACACCATTTTTTCCTTAATGATATGCACATCCGCAAAAAAACACACCATTAGGTATGTTATCTGACCAAGTACTTATTGGATGGGTGTGCCTCATTGAGAACATTTCAATACCACCTAGGTTGAGGCGTACGAAAAGTTTTTTATGCATCGGATATCCTTTGCATGGTCGATCGAACATTAAATACTATTTTTGCTCTAGTGTCATGCACATCCATAAAAAAACACGCTGCTAGGTATGTTATCCGATCAAGCACTTATGGGATGGGCGTGGCACTTTGCATGTAAGTCGATTCCACCTAGTTGAAGGTGTGTGCAAAGTATTGTGCCCATCGAATATGCTTTGCATTGTCGATCAAGCATAAAACACGGTTTTTGCCTTAGTGTCATGCACAACCATGAAAAAACACGGTCCTAGGTGTGTTATTCAAACTAGTACTTATCGGATGGGGGCTCCAGTTTGCACGAAAGTCCTTTTCAACTAGGTTTAGGTGTGTGCAAAGTATTGTCACCATCGGATATGATTTGCATGGTCGATCACGCATTATACACCGTTTTTTCCCTAGTGGTATGCACATCCGCAAAAAAACACGCCCTTAGGTATGTTATCTGACCAAGTACTTATCGGATGGGTGTGCCTCTTTGACAACATTTTAATACCACCTAGGTTGAGGTATAGGAAAAGTATTATGCCCATCGGATATGCTTTGCATGGTCGATCGAGCATTAAATACCATTTTTGCCTTAGTGCCATGCACATCCGTAAAAAAACACGCTGCTAGATGTGTTATCCGATCAAGCACTTATGCGATGGGAATGCCACTTTGCATGTAAGTCAATTCCACCTAGTTGAAGGTGTGTGCAAAGTATTGTGCCCATCAGATATGCTTTGCATGGTCGATCGAGCATTAAATACTATTTTTGCCTTAGTGCCATGCACATCCGTAAAAAAACACACTGCTAGGTGTGTTATCTGATCAAGCACTTATGCGATGGGCGTGCCACTTTGCATGTAAGTCAATTCCACCTAGTTGAAGTTGTGTGCAAAGTATTGTGCCCATCGGATATGCTTTGCATTGTCGATCAAGCATAACACACCGTTTTTGCCTTAGTGTCATGCACAACCATATAAAAACACGGCCATAGGTGTGTTATTCAAATAAGTACTTATCAGATGGGGGCTCCACTTTGCATGCAAGTCCGTTTCAACTATGTTGAGATGCGTGCAAAGTATCGTCACCATCGGATATGATTTGCTTGGTCGATCACACATTATACACCATTATTTCCCTAATGATATGCACATCCGCAAAAAAACACGCCATTAGGTGTGTTATCTGACCAAGTACTTATCGGATGGGTGTGCCTCATTGAGAACATTTCAATACCACCTATGTTGAGGCATACGAGAAGTTTTGTGCCCATCGGATATCCTTTGCATGGTCGATCGAGCATTAAATACTATTTTTACTCTAGTGTCATGCACATCCGTAAAAAACCACGCTGCTAGGTATGTTATCTGATGAAGCACTTATGGGATGGCCGTGGCACTTTGCATGTAAGTCGATTGCACCTAGTTGAAGGTGTGTGCAAAGTATTGTGCCCATCGGATATGCTTTGCATTGTCGATCAAGCATAAAACACGATTTTTGCCTTAGTGTCATGCACAACCATGAAAAAACACGGTCCTAGGTGTGTTATTCAAACTAGTACTTATTGGATGGGGGCTCCAGTTTGCACGCAAGTTCGTTTCAACTAGGTTGAGGTGTGTGCAAAGTATTGTCACCATCGGATATGATTTGCATGGTCGATCACGCATTATACACCATTTTTTCCCTAGTGGTATGCACATCCGCAAAAAAACACGCCCTTAGGTATGTTATCTGACCAAGTACTTATCGGATGGGTGTGCCTCTTTGACAACATTTTAATACCACCTAGGTTGAGGTATAAGAAAAGTATTATGCCCATCGGATATGCTTTGCATGGTCGATCGATTAATAAATACCATTTTTGCCTTAGTGTCATGCACATCCGTAAAAAAACACGCTGCTAGGTGTGTTATCCGATCAAGCACTTATGCGATGGGAATGCCACTTTGCATGTAAGTCAATTCCACCTATTTGAAGGTGTGTGCAAAGTATCGTGCCAATCGGATATGCTTTGCATGGTCGATCGAGCATTAAATACCATTTTTGCCTTAGTGCCATGCACATCCGTAAAAAAACATGCTGCTAGGTGTGTTATATGATCAAGCACTTATGCGATGGGCATGCCACTTTGCATGTAAGTCAATTAGACCTAGCTGAAGGCGTGTGCAAAGTATTGTGCCCATCGGATTTGCTTTACATTGTCGATCAAGCATAACACACCGTTATTGCCTTAGTGTCATGCACAACCATATAAAAACACGGCCATAGGTGTGTTATTCAAATAAGTACTTATCAAATGGAGGCTCCACTTTGCATGCAAGTCTCTTTCAACTACGTTGAGGTGCGTGCAAAGTATTGTCACCATTGGATATGATTTGCATGGTCGATCACGCATTATACACCATTTTTTCCCTAATGATATGCACATCCGCAAAAAAACATGCCATTAGGTGTGTTATCTAACCAAGTACTTATCGGATGGGTGTGCCTCATTGAGAAAATTTCAATACCGCCTAGGTTGAGGCATAAAAAAAGTTTTGTGCCCATCGGATATCCTTTGCATGGTCGATCAAGCATTAAATACTATTTTTGCTCTAGTGTCATGCACATCCGTAAAAAAACACGCTGCTAGGTATGTTATCCGATCAAGCACTTATGGGATGGGCATGCCACTTTGCATGTAAGTTGATTCCACCTAGTTGAAGGTGTGTGCAAAGTATTGTGCCCATTGGATATGCTTTGCATTGTCGATCAAGCATAAAACACGGTTTTTGCCTTAGTGTCATGCACAACCATGAAAAAACACGGTCCTAGGTGTGTTATTCAAACTAGTACTTATCAGATGGGGGCTCCAATTTGCACGCAAGTCCGTTTCAACTAGGTTGAGATGAGTGCAAAGTATTATCACCATCGGATATGCTTTGCATGGTCGATCACGCATTATACACCATTTTTTCCCAGTGATATGCACATCCGCAAAAAAACATGACCAAGTACTTATCGGATGGGTGTGCCTCTTTGAGAACATTTCAATACCACCTAGGTTGAGGTGTACAAAAAGTGTTGTGCCCATCGGATATCCTTTGCATGGTCGATCGAGCATTAAATACTATTTTTGCCTTACTGCCATGCACATCCCTAAAAAAACACGCTGCTAGGTGTGTTATCCAATCAAGCACTTATGCGATGGGAATGCCACTTTGCATGTAAGTCAATTCCACCTAGTTGAAGGTGTGTGCAAAGTATCGTGCCCATCGGATATGCTTTGCATGGTCGATCGAGCATTAAATACCATTTTTGCCTTAGTGCCATGCACATCCGTAAAAAAACACGTTGCTAGGTGTGTTATCTGATCAAGCACTTATGCGATGGGCATGCCACTTTTCATGTAAGTCAATTCCACCTAGTTGAAGGTGTGTGCAAAGTATTGTGCTGATCGGATATGCTTTGCATTGTAGATCAAGCATAACACACTGTTTTTGCCTTAGTGTCATGCACAACCATATAAAAACACGGCCATAGGTGTGTTATTCAAATAAGTACTTATCAGATGGGGGCTCCACTTTGCACGCAAGTCTGTTTCAACTATGTTGAGGTGCGTGCAAAGTATTGTCACCATCGAATATGATTTGCATGGTTGATCACGCATTATACACCATTTTTTCCCTAATGATATGCACATCCACAAAAAAACACGCCATTATGTGTGTTATCTGACCAAGTACTTATCGGATGGGTGTGCCTCATTGAGAACATTTCAATACCACCTAGGTTGAGGCATACGAAAAGTTTTGTGCCCATCGAATATCCTTTGCATCGTCGATCGAGCATTAAATACTATTTTTGCTCTAGTGTCATGCACATCTGTTAAAAAACACGCTGCTAGGTATGTTATCTGATCAAGCACTTATGGGATGGGCGTGCCACTTTGCATGTAAGTCAATTCCACCTAGTTGAAGGTGTGTGCAAAGTATTGTGCCCATCGGATGATACACCATTTTGTTCCTAGTGTTATGCACAATCGTCATAAAATACGCTTGGAGGTGTGTTATCCGAACAAGTACTTATGAGATGGGTGCACCACTTTGTATGCAAGTCAATAAGACCTAGGTTGAGGCGTGTACAAAGTTTTGTGCCCATCGGAGAAATGTAGATGCGATAATATTAGAAAATTCTCGGTATGTGTATACGTGTGTGTGTGTGGCAAACAATTTTGATACAAAGTAAACACCTAGTGCACAAATTATGCACTTCATACCTTGAGTAAATAAGCTTGTTGATGAGAATAAATATGCCTTTGAATAAAAGCACAGTTGTTGTATGACCACAATAGGATCGCTTTGACACCTGTGATTTTGCCCATATGTAAGTTTGCAAATAGTATAAAAAATCATATAATAATATATTAATAGTTTGCAAATGTGTATAGCAAGTGAGTAATGGGAAGTGGAAGTGGGAATGAGGAGGGAGGAGTGGAATGGGAGAGGGAAGTAATAAGGGTGTATGTAATAAGTATAAAAAATAGTATAATAATATATTAATAGTTTTCAAATGGCAAGTGAGTAATGGGAAGTGGAAGTGAGAGTGGGGAGGGAAGAATGGAATGGGAGAGGGGAAGGTAATAGGGGAGTAGGATAATAAGGGAGTGAAATGAGTGAGGGAGTTAATAGGGGATGAAAAAGAGGAGGGTGAGATGGGGAAATATGGGATTTTGGAAAATGGGAGGAGTATGTGACGTGGTGGAAATGTGGGATGGGAGTGGTGGCAATGGGGAGGAAGAAGAAATGGATGGATGGGGGGAGGGCTAATGGAAGATTGGGATGAGGGATGGGGGTCCAATGGGAGAGGGGGAGTAATGGGAGCCAATGGGAGAGGGGATAAATGAAAAGCCAATAGGAGAGAGGGGAGGAATGGAAAGCCAATAGGAGAGGAGGAGGAAAACCTAATTTTTCTTATATATAGTCTTCCTTCTTCATTCATTCTCCCCTCATTTCATTCACTGAAGCAAGAAAGCAAGGACGATCAAGAGAGCAAGGAAGGAAGAGCAAGAAAGCAAGAAAGAGCAAACTTACAAACTTTTTCCAGGTACTTGCAAATTTTTTTGATTAATTTTTTTTCTAGATTTTTTTTTTAATTTGAAGAGAGAGGAACTAGAGAGAGAAAGGTTCACGGGAGGAGAAGAAGAGGATGGAGGGACTGGAGGGAAGGGAGGAGGAAGGGAGGGAGAGGGTGGGGCTGAGGGAGGAAAGGAGGAGGGAGGGGGGGAAGGGGGGGACTGGGTCTCCCATGGAGGGGGGAAGGGGGGAGGGGGGAAGGGGGGGTTGGCGGCCTGGAGGGGGGGAAGGGGGGGGAGAGGGGAGGGGGAAGGGGGGGCTGGCGGCCTGGAGGGGGGGAAGGGGGGGGAGAGGGAAGGGGGCGGGAGGGGCTAGCGGCGCTGGCGGGGGCGGGGAGGGGGGTGGGTGGGGGGGAAGGGGGTGGAGGGCTGAGAGGGAGGGGGTTGGGTGGGAGGGGTGAAGGGGGTGGGAGGGGCTGAGAGGGGGGGGCTGGCGGCCGCGGCCGCCAGCTCGGGGGCGAGGAGGGGGGTGGGTGGGGGGGAAGGGGGTGGGAGGGGTTGAGAGGGGGGGGCTCGGGGGTGGGGGAGGGGGTTGGGTGGGAGGGGTGAAGGGGGTGGGAGGGGCTGAGAGGGGGGGGCCGACAGCCGCGGGGGTGGGGAGGGGGTTGGGTGGGGGGGGGAAGGGGGTGGGAGGGGTGAAGGGGGTGGGGAGGGGTTGAGAGGAGGGGGGGGGGCTGGCGGCCGCGGCCGCCAGTCCGGGGGAAGGGGGGTGGGAGGGGGTTGGATGGGGGGGAAGGGGGTGGGAGAGGTTGAGAGGAGGGGGGGGGCTGGCGGCCGCGGCCGCCAGCCCAAGGGAAGGGGCGGTGGGAAAGGGGGGGAGGGCTGGGGGGTCGCGAAGGGGGGGGAGGGTTGAGAGGGGGGGAAGGGGGGTGGGAGGGGTTGAGAGGAGGGGGGGTTGGCGGCTGCGGCCGCCAGCCCGGGGGAAGGGGGGTGGGGAAGAGGGGGGGAGGGCTGGGGGGGTTGCGAAGGGGGGGGGAGGGCTGAGAGGGCAGGAAGGGGGTGGGAGGGGTTGAGAGGAGGGGGGGGTCTGGGGGGTCATGAAGGGGGGGTGGGGAAGAGGGGGGGGAGGGCTGAGAGGGGGGGGTTGGCGGCGGCGACCGCTAGCCCGAGGGAAGGGGGGAGGGGGGGGGAGAGGGGGTGAAGGGGGGGAGGGGGGTGCGAGGGGGGGTGCGAGGAGGGGGGGGCTGGGGGCCGCAAAGGGGGGGCTGGGAAAGAGGGGTGCGAGAGGGGGGGGCTGGCGGCGGCTCGGGGGCCGCGAAGGGGGTTGAGGAAGAGGGGGGGGGAGGGCTGAGAGGGGGGGCACGAAGGGGGGGGTGGGGAAGAGGGGTGCGAGAGGGGGGGGCTAGCGGCCATGGCCGCCAGTCAGGGGGGAAGGGGGTGTGGAGGGTTAAGGGGTTGGGAGGGTGGGGAAGAGGGGGGGGAGGGCTGAGAGGGGGGGGCTGGCGGCCACGGCCGCCAACCCGAGAAAAGGGGGGAGGGGAAGGGGGGTGGGGGTGGAGGGAGGTGCGAGAAGGGGGGGGCTAGGGGGCTGTGAAGGGGGAGTGGGGAAGAGGGGTGTGAGAGGGGGGGGGCTGGCAGCCACAGCCGCCAGCCCGGGGCCGCGAAGGGGGGGTGGGGAAAAGGGGGGGAGGGTTCAAAGGGGGTAGGGGGGAAAAAGGGGTAGGGAGGAAGGGGGTTAGGGGGGGAGGGCTGGTGGCCGTGGCCGCCAGCCCTGGGGAAGGGGGGAAGGGGGTGTGGAGGGTTAAGGGGTTGGGACGGGGTCGGGGAAAGGGGGTGGGACGGGGACGGGAGAGGGGGAAGGGGAGGGGGGGAGCGGGAGGGGAGGGGTTTTGGCGGCGGAGGGAGGAAGGGAGGGGAGGGGAGGCGAGGGGAGGGCTGGGGGTCGAGGGAGGGAGGAGTTTTGGCGGCGGAGGGAGGGGAGGGAAGGGGAAGGGAGGGGAGGGGAAGGGGGGGAGGGAAAGGGGGGAGGGCGGGGGTCGAGGGATGGAGGGAGGGAGGGAGGGGAGAGGAAGGAGAGAGAGGAGAGAGAGAGGGAGAGGAGAGGAGGGAGCAGAAGGAGAGAGAGGGGAGAGGAGAATTTGACTTACTATCACGAGCAAGAGCGACAAATAAGATTTGATTTACGAGAAGAATGAAAAGGACTTACGAAAGAATGAAAAGGACTTACGAGAAGAATGTTGAAGAAAGTATCAAGAGAATGTTGAACACAAATTTGAATTCAAAAGGAACATACGAGAAGAAAGTATGAGAAGAATGTTGAACACAAATTTGAATTCAAATTTATAATGAATTCAAATTTCCCTCTCTTTTTCGAAAATTCAAATTCATGCGTAGGAGGAGTGGGCTAGTTTTTCTTATATATACTTTTCTTTCCATTCATTCATTTTAACTCTCTCCTCATTTCATTGAAGCAACCAAGAGCGGAAGAGAAAGGATAAGCGGAGCCTTACTTTTTTCACTTTTTCCAGGTACTTGCATTCTTTTTGATTCGTCTTGTAATTCTTTTTCTTTACTTACAATTCTTTTCAATTAGTTTCTTGTTAAAGTTTTTGAGTTCTATTTCTTAAAATTCGTCTTCTAATTCTTTTTCTTCACTTATAATTCTTTTTCAATTAGTTTATTCTTAAAGTTTTTGAGGAGGGTGGTCTTTTAGAAGGCATTACAATTCTTTTTAAATTAGTTTCTTATTTGAGTTTTTGAGTTCTATTTTAATTAGTTTTTATTTATATTTGAGTTTGTAAATTTGAGAAATGAGAGAATAGGGAGGGAGAGAAAGAGAGAGGAGAGAGGAGAGAGGGAAAGAGAGAAATTAAGAGAGAGAAGAGGGGCTCCTTAAATGAGAGAGGAGAGGAGAGAGGGAGAGAGAGAGAGAGATTCACAGAGAGAAGAGGGGCTCCTTAAATGAGAGAGAAGAGTAGGGAGGGAAAGAAAGAGAGAGGAGAGAGGGGGAGAGAGATTAAGAGAGAGAAGAGAGTCTCTTGGGGGCCGTGGCTGCTTTGAGGGAGGGAGAGAGTAGGGAGAGAGAGAGAAAGAGAGAGAGAGGGAGAGAGAGAAAGAGAGAGAGAGGGAAAGAGAGAGAGGGAGAGAGAGAGAAAGAGAGAGAGGGAGAGAGAGGGATTAAATTAGTTTCTTATTTGAGTTTTTGAGTTCTATTTTAATTAGTTTTTTATTTATATTTGAGTTTGTAAATTTGAGAAATGAGAGAATAGGGAGGGAGAGAAAGAGAGAGGAGAGAGGAGAGAGGGAAAGAGAGAAATTAACAGAGAGAAGAGGGGCTCTTGGCGGCTGTGGCTGCCAAGAGAGAGGGAGAGAGGGAGAGAGAGAGAGATTCACAGAGAGAAGAGGGGCTCCTTAAATGAGAGAGAAGAGTAGGGAGGGAAAGGAAGAGAGAGGAGAGAGGGGGAGAGAGATTAAGAGAGAGAAGAGGGTCTCCTAGGGGCCGTGCCTGCTTGAGGGAGGGAGAGAGTAGGGAGAGAGAGGGAGAGAGAGAGAAAGAGAGAGAGGGAGAGAGAGAAAGAGGGAGAGAGGGAAAGAGAGAGAGGGAGAGAGAGAGAGGGAGAGAGAGGGAGAGAGAGAGATGTTTATCAGAATGAAACGTGGCGAGAGGAGAGAGGGAAAGAGAGAGAGAGAGAGAAGAGAAGAGGGAGACTTAGGGAGAGAGAAAGAGAGAGAGGGAGAGAGAGAGAGAGAGAGAGAGAGAGAGAGAGAGAGAGAGAGAGAGAGAAAGAGAGAGAGAGAGAGAGAAAGAGAGAGAGGGAGAGAGAGGGAGAGAGAGAATAAGTGGGATGAGGATAGAGAGGAAAATACTTAAGAGTTGTCAGAGAGAGAGAGAGAGAGATTAAGAGAGAGAATGAGGTGTCTTGACTATGGCTACAGAGAGATTTAGGAGTCGAGAGAGAGAGAGAGAGAGAGAAAGTAAAGAGAGTTTTATATATTTACATGTTTTATATTATACTTTTAAAAAATTATAAAAGAGTGAATTTATGGTTTGTTTTGAAGGTGAGATAATATTTTTATATATATTCATCTTTTAAATTGAAAAATGTTAACTTTTCTTTAGATACTTGTTCTTCATTTATCTCACATGCAGGTTTAGCCTCTACATCACAACCCCTTCTTTTGCATATTTAAGCCTCTTAAACCCCAGCACATTAAAATGAACACAAAAAAAGAAATTATTTATTGCTTTTCTTCGCTTCAACGGTTGGTTTAGCATAGTTTAGCATAGATTAGATTGCCTTAGAGGAGAGACAATTCTCCAAGTTGCCAATTGAAGCCATGCTCAAATTTTTCTAACTAGTTCCTAATCGTTGTCAGTCCCTTCGCTCACATGCAGTTTAACACTCATAACATGCTATTAAATAAGACCTTTTACCATTTACCAAGAAGTTTATTAGTGGGTAGATTGCATGAGCAGATATCAGTGGACAGATTACGTATATCAGTGGACAGATTACATGTCATGGGACATATTGGAGCTTGATGATTATTGGTTATTTTTATTGCATTTGTATAAATATTTAAGCTCCTTTATTGTCATAAAAACCCTTGTAAAGCCTTCTATGCTATTTTTTACATTTATTGTCATATGAAGCGCCTTGTAATAAACCCGACCATCCTGACCATTCACTATTTAACGAGTATCAGTGGGATGCATAAGTGGATATCATGTGGGCTGCATAAGTGGATATCAGTGGAATATTTTTTAGTGGATAGATTGCATTAGTTGGGTATCAGTGCACAGATATCAATGGATAGACAGATTACATGTCATCACGAAGATTGAAGCTTTATGACTAGAGGGCAAATCAATGGATAGACAGATTACATGTCTTCACGAAGATTGAAGCTTTATCACTAGACGACATTTTATATTACTTGTAAAGCTTTATTGGCTAATTTTTTAATATTTGTACAAATATTTAAGCCTTGTAAAGCCTTTTAGGCTATCTCCCACATTTATTGCCATATGAAGCCTTGTAAAGCCTTTTGGGCTATTTCCCACATTTATTGTATCAAGGCTTGTATATTGTACTTTACTTGTATGTATCTAAATTCTTCATTATCTTTTCTTGTAGGATTATGGAGCAATCAGCTAATGTGATGGCTATCCTAAATGACTCTGAGATCAGAGAATGGGTTTCTGATGTCACTCTGAATTTCAAAGGAAAGGAATATAGCCCCAATGGCTTTTGTAGGTGGACTCGATATCACATGGGTAGAAGAGCTTGGTTTCTTCATCAAAAGGAAAAGAGACTTTTTGTACTTATGTCAAAAAGGGAGTTCAATGGTGTTGAAGATCCATGGGATGCTACTTTCTTCAAAAAAGATATGACTTCAAGCCTTGTGGTAGGCATAATAATACAACAAAAAGACACCTTTGTGGATATTTTAACAAAGAGTTCAGATCCTGAAGTTGGCGGTATTCATTTTATTGTGTCAAGGAGAGACTCAAAGACCTTTATGATGCCTCCTCCTCAACCATCAAAGTTTCCAGAGCTGCAAAGTGCATTGGAGACTCTTTCATATACTTGGGAGCAATTTCCTAGTGTGGTGGCAAAAAGGATGCATGCCAAGATAATGTTTGAATACTTTTAGGATGCAGAATATGCTCCTCATATTCAAGGATCTTCACATGAAGGAGATCAAAAAGCTCAGACTTCGATGCAGGGACAAGAAGAACAGGCACACTGTCACAAACCTGTAGAACATGAGCGCAAACTTCTAGAGCCAGAAATGGTGGATGTAACTAAGGATGATGAAAAACAAGCCTTGAGTGCATGGGAATTAAAAAAAATTGAAGAAGATCAAGGTCGATCCACTGCAATTATGCTAGAAGCTCTTGCTAGCAAACCACAACGTGAAATGCAAAAGGCTAGTACTGCAAGAGCCACGGTTCCAAGCAGTAAAAAAAGACATCTTCCCACTGTAGAGAAAGATAATGTGGATGAAAAATGGTTAAAAAAAGAGAAAGATGAAGAAGACTCAGAACCCGAGGCTGAAGATGATCAGGATGAACTCACATCAATCAAAAATCTTAATCTGCGTCTTAATGAAGTAGTTACAGATGATGATGTGGGATATATCTGGGGTCAAAGGACGTGGTTTGTGAATGCCAAAGATGTGGAAGCTGCAGCTCTCTTTACTAATAGCCGAAGCCTTGATATATCCTATGCAATGCAAATATACGAGGCTTTGAGAGATGGTAAGAAACCTGTGGCAAGCAATGTGGTCTTGCGCCCAATAATGTTTTGTCCAACCAAAAATAGTTTTTTGGATCAAATAACATTTATAGGGCCTACACATTTCGAGGAAACCTTCAGTCAATTCTTTAAAGACACTCTTAAAAATATTCCACATGAACAAGGCAAAGAGGCACAAGGTGAGAATATGCTAAAGGAAGTAAAGAAGGAATTCCTCCTTCATTGCAAATTCCAGCCCATTGATGGTCAACATTGGGCTTATGCTTGTAATCAGATCGCAAGGGAAGCAAAGGAGGGCAAAAGACTCACTCCAGAACAATTTGCAAAGATAAGTTCATTCCATTATTATCCTGCAACAATCTGTATATTCAAGCATGAGATCAAGTATTTGATAGAGTCCGAAAGACTTAATCATTATGTCCATGGAAAGCGTAAGATATCCTCAACATCAGAGGTCTTACAGAAGGCAAGGGTTATATGGACAACATTTGGTTCTCCAAATCCTAATTTGAAGCAAAAGGTCACGAAAGCAGACGCCGACAAAAGCGAGAAGAAAGTATGACAAGCCTCAAGGTGGTGAGGGACAGATATGCCGACTACACTTCTATCATATTTCGTCCTGTTGAAGTGTTCAATGAGATGCTTGAAACGTGCATTACTTGTGAGCGTGGACAGCTGACCTATGAAGCTCCTTTGTTTATCTCCGGCAAGTCAAAGGTAATGGATAAGAAGGAGTTGACGGCAAGGATGTGGAGGCGTGTAAAGTACTTACCTGATAAGTATGCATCCATGGCAGCACAAAAAATTTTAAAGAAAGAATGGTTTTTTGGAAAAAAAGACAAAGACCACTGCATGGAAGAATGCATCAATATACAGGTGAGGCGTGATGCAGTGCATAGTGTCATTAAGTATTTGCTGTCAGAGAAACAAATTCCACTTACTCATTGTAACATTGACTATAATGTGGTGAAGCATATAGCTTCTTTGTCAACACCCAAGGTAAAGCTATGGGCAAACAGGTGGATTAAAAAGGATGAAGATGGGTCGGAAATAGTAACCTCTTATATGAGAAAAGAAATCCCACAACAGGTGGTTGCATATGTGGAAAGATTAATTAGCAAGATAAGGATGCCGACAGATATGCACCAAAGCTTTCAATTCAATGTAGAGGTTACGGTAGAGTCTGGAAAGCTTGTGAACTTCAGGGGAGTCTCAAAAGATGACTTCTTCAAGAATGAGTCAGCATGGGATAAGCCACAACTATTCTTTATCAATGAAGTTTCTAGCGATGATATCCATAACTTCATTGATAGAATAGTATATACCACCGTCAGCAAAGTGGCGATTTGCAACATTGTCATTTTTGTTGATAAAAAAGACAAAGAAGCCATGCAGGTTACTCTAGAGCGAGCATATTCATCAGATTTGAAGATCTATAGTGGTGTTTATGCAGTAAAGAGAGGCAAGAGAGAATGTGGCATAGCGATTCAAACTCTTGAATCATTCTTTCTGTGTATGCGGAGTCCCAACCCTGATCACTCCTTACAAAAGAACATAAGAGGGAATTCAAATAATTTGAGATTGATGCTAGAAGAGCAAGATATTCCCAGGTCCATACATTATAAAAAAAACAACTATGGAAGTCCTGCAAAAAGTGGGAGTCTCTTGCTTAACATGATGGAGAATTTGCTACCGGCAGGTTGGGAGGTCACCTTGTGCAGGATGGGATATTTATTTGAGGATCTCCTAAGAAAAGGCAACTCCACAAATATTATTGAAAATAAGCATTTCATGGCTTATTTCCAGCTTCAAGCAGATCTAACCACAGGCTATGAAAAAGAGATAGACCACAAGGACACTGATGACATGGATGATTACCTTGAAGATCATAATGTCCCAATTGATGATGATGAAAAGATGGACTTACATGACCCGTTCATAGAGAGGTTGGTGGATGAAGACAAACATGATGATGCCTTCTTTGATAATTATGGCTCACAGGGTTATGAAAAAAGGCCACTACGACAATACTTAGCAGTATGAACTCTCTATTTCTCAACTAAATACAATTTTTTAAATAAGATTTAAATTTAAAGATAATGAATCTAATCTCTCATATTTGTTTACAGGCAATAGAGGGAGAAGAAATGGATGAAGTCAATATGGAGGCACTCCCTTCTACTTCAACAATGCAACCACATCTAAATTTGATTGAAAAATCAAATTTCGCTGCATTGGATAAAATGGAGAGCTCATTTGAAGTTAGGATCGTTTTGAAACAAGAACCTTAGTATTTAAGCTTTGGTAGAGAGGAGGTTTCAATCCTCTCCAATCCTTTAAAAGAGGTTAATGACTGTTATCTTGGCCATTCTCAGGTAACGTTTATTTATTTGTTGCTACTTCAATGAGCTAACATTTGTTTATTTATTCACAGTGTAGTTATATATCAGTTTCCTAGTGCAGAATGCAAATCAATTCTATGAGCTAATGTTTGTTTATTTCTTGGTGCAGTGTAGTTATTTCTCAGCTTCCTAGTGTAGTGCAGCATCGTGTCTACATGCTCGATGCTCTCCTTTCTTCTATTCTTAGCTCTCCTCAAAAGACTATAGAAGATGTTTGTACCTGGTTAAGCCCTTTGAATTTAGATGGGGTGCGAGTCATCTTAATGCCTTATCATGAGGCATAAGTATCAACTCTAACCTTTTTTTTACTATTTCTTTGGCAAGTTTGTGTAAAACAATAATCATTTTTATTCTGGTCGTGTAGCTCACATTGGAGTCTGATCTTCTGGGACCTTGAACTCAACCGTTTATGGTTTGTGAATTCAATAGAAGGCTATCATGCCAACTCCCCAAGGTAATTATTCTCTTAATATTTTTGATACTTTCTTATTTTGTATCTTATGATCATGACATATTAATATATTTAATATGTCATGATGGACAGTGCTGCATATCGGCTAGTATCTGCTGTCAGAACAACCACGGAGCAACAAGATCAAGTAGAATTCAAAAGACGTCTGCCAGTGGAGCAAAAAGATGGACACAGCTGTGGGTGGAGAGTTTCCTACAACTGCATGTTGTTTCTTAGAGAGATTTTTGATTTGGAGTTACCAGTCAAAATGGAATCATATACAGAAGCCGATCTGCTAGCATTTCGGGCTGAGAGTATTCAGCATCTAATTACTACCATTGGGAAACAACCTGAAAATATGACTACATTGCAGCATGTATAAAACCTTATCTTTATACTTGTATGCTTGTTCAAGCCTTTAATTGGGATGTGTAAATCTCATAACTTTTTTATATTTTCCTCCAAGAGGAGAAGAGACTTAGTCTAATGAAAGCATGCTATCTTTATACTTCTATGATTATTTAAACCATTATTTTTATTTGGGATGTGTAAATCTCATAACTTGTCTAATGAAAGCATGCTATCTTTATACTTCTATAATTATTTAAACCATTATTTTTATTTGGGATGTGTAAATCTCATAACTTTTTAAATTTTTCCTCCAAGAGGAGGAGAGACTCACTCTAATGAAAGCATGTATGAAACCTTTTTAAAATTTTGCTCCAAGAAGAGCAGAGACTCACTCTAATGAAAGCATGTATGAAACCTTATCTGCTTGTTTAAGCCTTTATTTGGGATGTGTACATCGCATAACTTTTTTATATTTTTATGGCAGAAGGAGGATGTGGAGGACATAGCAAGTGAAGAAGAATACGATGTAGACTACTCTCTCAATAAGATGAGTCATGAAAATATGAATCTAATGGAGCAGATTGGAAGTTCATTCACCGCTATGTTGTTAATTCGACAACAACCTCATTTTTTTGAATTTGGTGAAGAAGAGATTTCAATCCTCTTGAATCCTAAGAATGAGGTTAATGTCAAAGTCATTACAACCATCCTCAGGTTTGATGCAGCCTTTTCCTTGGCTTTATACTTTGCTTATTTTGATTAAACCCAAGAAGCTAATACTTTTTTTTTTTATATAGTAATGTTATAGCAAATTTTCCGCAAAATATACAAAGCGTTTCATATATGCTCGATCCTAGTATTTTGGAAGTGCTTAGCAACAAAGAAGAAACCATAGAGGATGTTTGCAAGTGGTTGAAGCACGTTCCTATGAATGATGCACGAGTTATTTTTACAGCATATTATGAGAAGTAAGCATCAAACCCTACTTGTTTTTTCTATTGCATTGCTAGAATTGTCTCAAACACAGTAATTATTCTTTATTGATAATGCAGCTCACATTGGAGTCTGGTAGTCATGGACATCCTTGCGAAGAAGTGCTTCTTTGCCAACTCAATGACATCCGTCCATGGCAATGTGTTAGAGTAAGTATAGACTACACTTGTTGTTACTTCTTGACATGTAGATTGATATGCAATGCACATATTCACTGTTGTTATATGTTTTGATGTGCAGATCAGCTCGAAAGTTAGTAGGTGCTATCGACATAGTAATGCAGCAATGTGACTTGGCACAACAAATAGAGTATATAACATGTCAGGTATCACATCAAGAGAATAGCCACATCTATAATTGTGGATGGAGGGTGGGCTACAATTGCTTTTTGGTACTTGGTCAAATTTTCGAGATACAAAATGACACCACACTGTCAACATATACGGATTTGCATCTCTATGCATTTATAACATGTACCATTTGAGCAATCATTGATTGCAAAATGAATGCCATCAAAGAGTCAAAGAGGATAGAAGACCTCAACTCTACAAACATGGCTTCATTGGAAGAATTGGGAAGCTCTTTTAATGTTAGGGTTATGATTCAACATAGACCTCAGTATCTTGAATTTGGGGGAGAGGAGATTTCAATTCTCTCTAGAGCTTCAAATGAGGTCAATAACAACGTTATGATGGCCATTCTCAGGTTTGATACAAACTTTTTCTCTGCTTGATAATTCAATATTTTGATTAAATCTAATAAGCTAATATTCATTTATTTGTTGGTGTAGTATAGTTATCTCACGATTTGGTAGAGTCGTACAAAATCGTGTGTATATGTTGGATTCCCTCCTTTCTCCTATACTTAGTGATAGCAGAAAGACAATAGCCGATGTTTGTAAATTGTTACAGCCTTTACATTTACATGGCGTGCGAGTCCTATTTATGGCATATCATGAGATGTAAGTATCATGGCAACCTTTATTTTCATCTTATACTGGCAACATTGTGTTAAATAATAATGGTTCTTAATTATTCGTGTAGGGAACATTGGAGTCTGGTGGTTTGGGATCTTGAAGACAACTATTGTTGGTTTGTTAACTCAATTGCAGGCTTTCATGGCTCAGTGCAAACGTAAGTATTCTATTAAGCTGTTGTTACTTCTATATTATGTACCTTATGTAATAGACAGACTAAGTTTTTTTAATATGTCACGATGAGCAGGTCGATTGAGAAGTTGGTATCTGCTATCAGAGAAACAGGACAGTACAAAGACTCGGTAGACTTCCAAAAGCGTTTAGTAGTAGAGCAAGAAGATGGGCATAGTTGTGGGTGGAGAGTTGCCTACAACTGCATGTTGATTTTCAAAGAAATCTTCTCACTTAAGCCACAGATCTCATCAGAAGACTCTTTGGAGCTCAAATATTCAGAGGAGGATATACAATTGTTTAGGGCTGAAATCATTCGAGACCTAATTGCTGCCATTAGAATACAACGTGCAACTGAAGCAATATCAGAGCTTCCCTTTAAGGAAGAGGAGACTGAGTCTACTATGAAAGCACTGCACACTACAGAAGAAGTAGAGACCCAGTGTACACCTACAGCACCACAGCCTCCACTGGAAGCATTAGAAGAGTTGCCACCGCCTTCGCTTGCATTTAAGGAAGAGGATACTGAGTCTACTCTGAAAGCACTACATACTACAGAAGAAGTAGAGACTGAGTGTACATTTACAGCACCACAACCTCCATTGGAAGCATCTAAAGAGTTGCCACAGTCTCCACTAGAAGCATCATAAGAGTTGTGATGCATGTATGATGTTGTGTTTGTAGTTTTTGTTGATTATACACCAATTTGTGACTTATTACTTAAGTGGCATTTACTGATGATATTTATATAATTATTTCATGCACACAATTTTATGATATGAATGTGTGATGATGTGATTATTTGGAAATAAATCCTTGTGTGATGAGAATTTTGATATGAATATGTGATGATGTAATATTTGTAATCTTCATGCACACAATTTTATGATATGAATGTGTGATGATGTGATTATTTGGAAATAAATCCTTGTGTGATGAGAATTTTGATATGAATATGTGATGATGTAATATTTGTAATATATTTCTTCATGCACACAATTTTATGATATGAATGTGTGATGATGTGATTATTTGGAAATAAATCCTTGTGTGATGAGAATTTTGATATGAATATGTGATGATGTAATATTTGTAATATATTTCTTCATGCACACAATTTTATGATATGAATGTGTGATGACGTGATTATTTGGAAATAAATCGTTGTGTGATGAGAATTTTGATATGAATATGTGGTGATGTAATATTTGTAATATATTTCTTCATGCACACAATTTTATGATATGAATGTGTGATGATGTGATTATTTGGAAATAAATCCTTGTGTGATGAGAATTTTATTCAGTTGGACAGTCTCCACTCACTTAAAGTAGAGCATTCGCAATGCTTCTCTTACTTTATTCCAACCCTTATCCTTATCATCTCCACTCACTTAAAGTAGAGCCTTCAATCTCCACTCGCTTTATTCCAACCCTTATCCTTATCATAGTGAACACATCGCGCCTCTCACTTTATTCCAACCCTTATCCTTATCATAGTGAACACATCGTGCCTTAGTGCACTTGTATTCTTCCATCCTAGTCCTTCCACAAACGCTCTCTTATTTCTTACATCCTAGTCCTTCTGAGTAACTTGTATTCTTCTATCCTAGTTCTTCCATAAACACTCTCTTCTTTCATCCATCCTGATAACCAAGTATTCTTCTATCCTAGTTCTTCCACAAACACTCTCTTCTTTCATCCATCCTAGTGCTTCTCATTAACTTGTATTCTTCCATTGTAGTCCTTCCGCAGACACTCTCTTCTTTCTTGCATCGTAGTCCATCTCCCTTTCTTTATCATCTCCCCACCCATGGATGTCCTTCGCATTGTCGAAGACGTGGAGTTCGGAATTAACAATCTCAAAGAATGGATTGCTGACCAAGGAGCACAGAGAGAGGCCAGAATTCGACAAGGTTCTCCTTTGACACACATGGAGAGAGAGGAATTTGCTGCACAAAGGCATGCAGAGAGGGAGGAGACTCTCAAGATAGCAGAGAGCGAAAGACTTTTAAGACGTATGATAAAAGCACGACAAGTTCTTAAGTAACCTACGTTATCACAGCTCTCATCGTGGGCGATTTGATGCGGATGCTGAGAGAACAATAAGAGCCTCTCAGAGAAATTATAAAGAAACAATTTGTGATTGCTTAAATTTCTTCTTCGCATGTAATAATGTTGAGGATACAGCTGTGGAGGCAGTGAAAGATTGGGTTGTTGAGAAGATAAGAGAGACCAATGATGAGATCTTCTAGACTTAGGGTGATTAAGAAGATAAGAGAGACTGTATTAAGGTGTTTTTTGACACCATATGGCTTTGAGTAATATGATCTACTTCTTGTACAAACGTGATGTTAAGAGAGACTGTATTAAGGTGTTTTTTGACACCATATGGCTTTGAGTAATATGATCTACTTCTTTACAAATGTGATGTGCTCTTTTTGAAATGTACTCTAGTTTTCATAACATGTCACGCCATTTTTTCTAATTTGATTGTTTAAAATCTTACTTTTTGTCTCTTTTAACAATGTGATGTACTCTATTTTTAATGTACTCTAGTTTTAATAACATCTCACGTCATTTTTTCTAATTTGATTTTTTAAAATCTTCCTTTTTGACTCAATGTTTTGTTTTATAAGAGCCTCTTTTTTTGAAATGTTTTATCCAAAATTACTCACAAAATGAATTTGGACAGTGCAAGAGTCCAAAATTAATGAAATAGGTGTTTAGAAGAACTTAAACTTCTACTAACCCACATTTAAGCCTCATACTAACCATAATTTGCAAGGTCAAATTGACCAAATGAACTAACTTCAAAACTATGGCCGTGATTAGTAACTCACTAACCAAGTCATCCCTTAAGACCCTTGCAGGGCCAAAAATATAGATAAATATCTTATATATAATATAAAATCTCTCTTTCTCTCTCTCTCGATCTTCCATGTGTTAAATACTTTCATGATATTTGAAGGTATAAGGTTCACTCTTCAATGAATGAACGAAATGGATGTCCAGTTTGTGCTTTCCCTTTACATTCGGATCTAGAAAAGTGAGTTCAAAGAGAGCCAATTAAATCCCACATGGGTGCCACATCACGTTGTCCTTTGAGTGCCACATGACAACTTCTCTCTCTCTCTCTCTCTCATCAATAGCAATAACTAATAATCAAAGAATAATTGATGCTAACTGGTGCTTGGATGTTTGAAAACGTAAGAAAACATGCATTGACATAGAATTTCAACAAATTATCTCACCACTTGAAGTCCTATCACATGGTCTGAAAATTTTGAGATTAAAGCTAAAAAATGCCAAACTATGTGAAAAGGAAACCTCCCAGAAGGTCCCCATCCAAGCAGATTTGTCCCGACATTCACCACTTAACTATAACAAGGTCCTAGATGGGGCTTGGACAACACTCATCCCCCCTTTTTAAATGATATCAAGCTTAAAAATGCCAAACTATGTCAAAAGAAAATCTCCCGGGAGGTCCCCCATTCCAGTTTCATCCCAACAATGCACACTTAACCATGTGGTTTTTGATGAAGCTTTTACTTTTGAGTTCTCCATAAGTTCCATGCAATGATAGTAAATGAGAAAGAGGTCTTTTTTTATAAATAAATAAATAAATAAATTATTTTTAAAGTCGCCAGATGCAAGGGAGTTGCTATGGAGGGATTCCTCCTTCCCTTGCCTTCATGGTGTTGTCATCATCCCTCCCCCACCCTTCCTACCACTTGAAACCCCAGCAGCTCAAGTGTGTGGGAGGTGATCACCCATCGAAAACCCACACACGAAGCAGCTCTACAAAGCTATTATCGAGCGAGGCGATACCTTCCTAGGCTGCTTCAAGAACCTGAACCTTGTGGACCATTTGAGTCATGTAGAGCCTCTGGAAGCTATCCCTCGGCGATAGCTTCACTGTGTAATTCCTAGACCAACTCCGTGGAACTTCATCGTAGGCCCACCCAATTTGAGCCAAAAATATAGACAAGAAATAGACCCGTGCCAAGCTATCATCAGGTGATAGGCCTTGAGGAATGACTGTTTCAACGAGAGAGAGAGAGAGTTAAGAATTCGAAGAGAGAGAGAGAGAGCCAAAAGTTTGGAGAGAGAAAGAGAGAGAGAGAGAGAGAGAGAGAGAGAGAGAGAGAGAGAGCGGAGAGACAGAGAGAGGGAGAGGGGGGGGGGAGAGACAGAGAGAGAGAGAGAGAGAGAGAGAGAGAGGAGGGCACTTGCTCTGGATCCGCTTGACAGGAGAAGAGGAGGGAAGGACGGTAGGAGGGTGCGAGCATGTGGGAAGGTAGAGGATAGGAGGGCAAGAGGATAGGAGAGAAGGAGGATGGATAGCTAATGGAAGGGGAGGGGGAGGAGTAAAAGTCAAGCAACACCTTGCACCTAGATACTAGTTTTGAGACCACACCTAGCCACAACTACTATGGGCCTTCTAGCCGTTTTTGGCATTGAATACACCAACGGACCACAATTTCGCTTCAAAAGATTGAACTTTTCAAAAAATAAGGCCATTTGAGCGATTTGAAGTACGAGGCTTCTTCTCCATTGCACTGTCAACCCCATGCACCACATTCACTCTTGTTGCCTTGCCCTCCATATAGGTCATCCATCATTTCTCCCCCCAAGTTTGTTTACTTTGAGCAAATAGTTTGCGATTATTGTTGGTGGTGTGTCATGTGTGGTTTAATCAAGTTGCCATTGTTCGCGTTGGTTGTTCCTTTCTTCTCCCATTTTCTTCAAGATGCCATTCCTCGTCTAATTTCTCCTAGATGCACCATGGTCCACCTCCTTATCCCACATGGCTATCTTTTCCCCCATGGCTATCTTGTTCCCACTATAAGTGGCTCCATTAGCAAAGGATCCTTCTCATGGGTTTACAAGATTTAGATCTTGAAAGCTCTATGATTGAATAATTGCAAAAGAGCTTTGAAATAGATTCATCTTGCTAAATAGATAGAGGAGGACCAATATGTAGCTTCAAATGTTAAGAGTTGAAATAGTTATGGCTTTGAAAGCCTTTATAGGATGAAATAGCTATGGTCTTGCAAGCCCTTTTGTTCTTACGGACTTGTTGTTTAATGGTAAATTTATTAATGACTTGCAAGGCTTGTTGTTTTTATTATATATTTTCATCATGTGGATGTGATGCATTGATCTTCAATTGTCAAGATGGGTTCACTGACTGCAGCTCGTGTTTGAAGACCCCTCAATGTAGGCCATGGACGTACCACTATTTGAGGGGAAGTGTGTTGTGAGTCTAAGTTTCTTATGTTGAAGTTAAATCTACAGTGTGATGTGACAATTAGAATCTTTGTAGTGTTGAAGGGGACACATCATTCGAAGAGCTTGTTCCACTAAAAGAGCATCGTGACATGGATGGATCTTGATTGTATATTGTTGACTCAACACTCAACCAAATATATTGTCAAAATATATCCTAATGCCACTTCGTCAAGTCTTATAGCTGAGCAAACTGTGCTGTGCAAGGTTGTGAATGTACTAAGTTCCAGCGATAGTGATGAGCTGGGAATTAAGTACACTCATCATGTAACCACTACAAGGCATAGGCCATTTTCTGACAGAAATACCGACGCTTTTTGCATTAAATTTTTTTTTTTTCACGGGCGCAAAGGTCGCTAAAAGCATCGGAAAAGGAGCATCGCTATAAACCGTCACTATATAGCGCTGCTGTTAATCGTCGCTATATAGCGACGATGCAAACGTCGCTATATAGCGACACTGTTAATCGTCGCTATATAGCGACACTGGTAAACATCGCTATATAGCGACGATTAACAGAAGTAAAAAAAAAGGGTTAGTGGGGCTAAACAGGGCTTCCTTTTGGCCCTGTTTAGCCCCACTAATCCTTTTTTTTCTTTGTAATTACAAAAGAAAGTTTTTTATAACAAAATTTCCCTTGCTTGCAGGGTGATACAAAATTGTTCTTGTGAAATGATGAGGAAAAAATGCATATACATATACAACAGTGTTTGTAACAAAATTACCCTGTGAAAGGGCGATATAAAATTGCTCAAACGAGCGGATATACAAAATGCTACTACCACTACTCATCCGAATCCGAATCATCTTCGTCTTGTTGGCCTGTTCCTTGGTCCTCGACACCTGCGTCTTCTCCCTCGTCCTCGGCACCTGTGTCCGATCCTTGCCCCTGTTGATCGCTTGCCTCCGATGATGGGACGCTTGAGCTTTGACCCTAAGAGTGAACCATATAAATCGAAAATTAGATTGGAACTTAAATTAAAAAGTGAGATTACAAGTAGGAGTAAACTTATACCGTGCGAGCAGCCACCTCAGCCCAATCGAGTGTCGCTCCCATTGCCTCTTGCTCAATGAACCACGGCTTTGTTCCTATCCGAAATGCGCGCCGCGTCTCTGCATCCGTAGGAAGACGACCCATCGTAGCTTGCTATGGATCCAATTTACGAGAGTTAGAGTTAGCTAAAGTGCATGTAATATGTAAGTAAAACAGATACAACAATACATTAAGTGGGAAGAAGTAGACTTACCACGGTTGCCTCGAACGCATACCGTCCACCTGCACCAAAGTGTGAAGTACCTACGACGTCCAGCCATCTCTTCGCAGCCCTCCTCTGACCCTCGAACATTTCGGGATGGTCCCTATGTTGCTTCTTGAAGTACTTCCAATCAGCTTTGTCTGCCCAGCTGGGTTTAGCCAACCCCTTTGTAATGGAAGTACACAAGGTTGATCTACGATGCTTTAGGACCAAACCCATGTGCTCGAGCATATAATTGTCATTAAACTCCACATTTGGCGGATTAGGGTATCTTTGTTTTAACTCATCGATCACCGCCTGCTTCTTTTGGGCATCTTGATACCGCCAATCGGTATTTATGCCGCTCTTGAAGTGATGACTCATCAACCTCCTCATGGTGGCCATCACTGCTTTGCCCTTTTTATCTTCTCCGGCAGATGTGATTTGATAGGAGAGATCCCCTGATGAGTAAGGGGGACTGACGGTAGCAGAGTCTGAAGGAGTGGAAGCTGCGTGATCGCTTCCGGATCGAGGAGTAGTAGTGGGAGTAGGAGAGGGAAAGGGACCTGACTGATACTGTGTCTCCGGACCAAGTGGAGACCTAAAGGAGCGTGAGTGTGCCGACTCGTCTACATCTCCTGAGTCAGCACAACATGAGCCGCCCGTCCTACTCTTCCTTCCCTTGCGGGAGGCATGCGCAGGTGATGATCCCGCGGTCGAAGGGGTGCAAGGGGATGGCTGGGCAGTACGTCCACCCGTCGGTGTAGGGGAAGGAATTGCGGAGGTCCTCTGAGAGAGCAGAGAGAAGAATCTCGCTGCCTCCTCATCGCTCATCTGCGCTACAAACTCGTCGGGAGTCCCGACAAAGCCATGCGCAGCTAGCAAAGGAGTTCCCCGAGGGGTAGTTGCAGTGCTACATGGAAGAGGGGTCGGACCAGGGGTAGTCGCAGTGCTAGGACCGAGAGGAGTCGGACCAGGGGTAGTCCTCGGGGTAGTCGCCTGAGAGGAATCAAAGTCCTCTGGAGCATATAGATCATGAGCTCTCCTCCTGCGAGGCTATCCGTACTCGTCGGATGAGCGACGTGATCCCATGTCTAACATAGACACAAACACAAAAACAGAAAACAAAAAAACAAACATAAGCATTCTCATAGGCATAGGCATAGGCAAGAAGAAAGAAGAGGGAAAGGAAAGAAGAGGGAAAGGAAAGAGGGAAAGGAAAGAGGGAAAGAAGATGGAAAGGAAAGAAAAGAATGAGAATGAGGAAATAGAGAATGAGAGAAGGGGAAAATAGAGAAGGAGAGAAGGGGGAAATGAGAGAAGGGGGAAATAGAGTGGGAAATAGAGAATGAGCTTATGCGGAAATAGAGAATGAGCTTATGCTTCTCTCATTCTCTATTTCCGCATAAGCTCACGCATAAGCATGAGATTATGCGGAAACTTAAGCATAAGCTCATGCTCATGCATGAGCATAAGCATGAGCTTATGCTTATGCTTATGTTTAAGCATAGGCATCGGAAATAGAGAAGGAGCTTATGCGGAAATAGAGAATGAGTTTCCGCATAAGCTTCTCTCATTCTCTATTTCCGCATAAGCTCATGCATAAGCATGAGCTTATGCGGAAACTTGAGCATAAGCTCATGCTCATGCATGAGCATAAGCATGAGCTTATGCTTATGCTTATGCGGAAAGCATAGGCATCGGAAATAGAGAAGGAGCTTATGCGGAAATAGAGAATGAGCTTATGCTTCTCTCATTCTCTATTTCCGCATAAGATCATGCATAAGCATGAGCTTATGCGGAAACATGAGCATAAGCTCATGCTCACTCATGAGCATAAGCATAAGCTCATGCGGAAAAAGAGAAGGAGCTTATGCGGAAATAGAGAATGAGTTTCCGCATAAGCTTCTCTCATTCTCTATTTCCGCATAAGCTCATGCATAAGCTCATGCTCATGTATGAGCATAAGCATGAGCTTATGCAGATGCTTATGTATGAGCATAAGCATAAGCTCATGCGGAAAAAGAGAAGGAGCTTATGCGGAAAAAGAGAAGGAGCTTATGCGGAAATAGAGAATGAGAGAAGCATAAGCTTCTCTCATTCTCTATTTCCACATAAGCTCATGCATAAGCTCATGCTCATGTATGAGCATAAGCATGAGCTTATGCGGATGCTTATGTATGAGCATAAGGATAAGCTCATGCTTATGTATGAGCATAAGCATAAGCTCATGCTTATGCTCATGCGAAAAAAGAGAAGGAGCTTATGCGGAAAAAGAGAAGGAGCTTATGCGGAAATAGAGAATGAGAGAAGCATAAGCTTCTCTCATTCTCTATTTCCGCATAAGCTCATGCATAAGCATAGCTTATGTGGAAACTTAAGCATAAGCTCGTGCTCATGCATGAGCATAAGCTCATGCTTATGCTCATGCGGAAAAAGAGAAGGAGCTTATGCATAAAAAGAGAAGGAGCTTATGCGGAAATAGAGAATGAGAGAAGCATAAGCTTCTCTCATTCTCTATTTCCGCATAAGCTCACGCATAAGCATAAGCTTATGCGTAAACTTAAGCATAAGCTCATGCTCATGCGGAAAAAGAGAAGGAGCTAATGCATAAAAAGAGAAGGAGCTTATGCGGAAATAGAGAATGAGAGAAGCATAAGCTTCTCTCATTCTCTATTTCTGCATAAGCTCACGCATAAGCATAAGCTTATGCATAAACTTAAGCATAAGCTCATGCTCATGCATGAGCATAAGCATGAGCTTATGCGGAAAAAGAGAAGGAGCTTATGCGGAAATAGAGAATGAGAGAAGCATAAGCTTCTCTCATTCTCTATTTCCACATAAGCTCATGCATAAGCATAAGCTTATGCGGAAACTTAAGCATAAGCTCATGCTCATGCATGAGCATAAGCATGAGCTTATGCTCATGCGGAAAAAGAGAAGGAGCTTATGCATAAAAAGAGAAGGAGGAGCTTATGCGGAAAAAGAGAAGGAGCAAGCTTCTCTCATTCTCTATTTCCGCATAAGCTCATGCATAAGCATAAGCTTATGCGGAAACTTAAGCATAAGCTCATGCTCATGCATGAGCATAAGCATGAGCTTATGCTTATGCTTATGCTTAAGCATAAGCATAAGCATAAGCTCATGCTTATGCTCATGCGGAAAAAGAGAGGGAGCTTATGCATAAAAAGAGAAGGAGGAGCTTATGCAGAAAAAGAGAAGGAGCTTATGCGGAAATAGAGAATGAGAGAAGCATAATGCGGAAATAGAGAATGAGAGAAGCTTATGCTTCTCTCATTCTCTATTTCCGCATAAGCTCCTTGCGGAAATAGAGAATGAGAGAAGCATAAGCTTCTCTCATTCTCTATTTCCGCATAAGCTCACGCATAAGCATAAGCTTATGCGTAAACTTAAGTGTAAGCTCATGCTCATGCGGAAAAAGAGAAGGAGCTAATGCATAAAAAGAGAAGGAGCTTATGCGGAAATAGAGAATGAGAGAAGCATAAGCTTCTCTCATTCTCTATTTCCGCATAAGCTCACGCATAAGCATAAGCTTATGCGGAAACTTAAGCATAAGCTCATGCTCATGCGGAAAAAGAGCTTATGCAAATGAGAGAAGGGGGAAATAGAGAAGGGGGAATGAGAGAAGCATAAGCATAAGAGAATAAGAGGGAAAGGAAATAGAGAATAAGAGGGAAAGGAAAGAGAGAAGGGAAAAGAGATGAGGGGAAAAGAGAGAAGGGGGAAAGAGAGAATAAGAGAAGAGGGAAAAAAGAGAAGGGGGAAAAAGGAGAAAAAGAGAAGGGGGAAGAAGGAAAGAGAGAGAGGGGAAGAGAGGGTTCCTACGCCCATCACTGGCGCCTTATGCAAATAACAAAAATAATAAATGGAAAGAAGAGGAAGCACTTACCTGTAAAAGTATGTCCCGCTCGGTGTAGTGGACTGGCCCTACAAAAGAGAGAGTATGTCCCGCTCGGTGTAGTGGACTGGCCCTACAAAAGAGAGAAAACAACCCATTTTTTCAAATAAGATAGTGGAAAGAGGAGATTACAAAAGCAACTTCTTGAAGGGAGGAGATTGAGGAGACAAGGAAAGAGGAGATTGAGGAGACAAGGAGAAAGAGAAGGAAGAGAAATACAGAAAAAAGAGGTGAGTTTTCTTTCTTTCTTTCTTGAAATCTCATTTTTTGTTTCAATCCTTTCAAATCAAGCATGAAAACTAGTTTACAGGTTTAGCAATACAAGAAAAAACACTCACAAAAGCTAACAAACAAACAACCTACATTGTTGAAACAAACTCACCTCTTGAAGAACTTTCTTTCAGGAAACCAAGGAGGGAAAAGGATAGAGAGGGAGTACAAGAGGTAGGAGAAGGGTGAGGAGTGGAAAATAGAGTGGGAGGTTGCTTGGAATAGATGGGAGGTCATCGAAAATAGGTGGGAGGAGATTTTGGGTTGCTTACTTGAGAGATTAGGGGATGGATTGAGCAAAACGCTGCACGTTTCGGTGTTTCGGGTTTTAACCCATAGCGTCACTATATAACGACGCTTATTCGTCGCTATATAGCGACGTTTTTAATTAAAAATGTCACTATATAGCGACGGAACAGAGCGTCGCTATATAGCGACGCTTACTGTTCATTTTTTTTATATGGCCTCAAGTGAAGCTCAAACATGCTATGCTTATAATTGTCAATATCTCCTCTTACTATATAGCCTTACTATATAGGATTTTTTGTTTCAATCCTTACTATATAGCGACGTCATTCTTTTTATATGGCCTCAAGAGAAGCTCAAACATGCTATGCTTATAATTGTCAATATCTCCTCTTCATGCTTATGTTATGATTTTATAAGTGTAGATGGAAGGGACGAGTGGAAGCTCATCCGATGATGCGCCAATGCCCGGGAGCACGAAGTGGCTTACGGAGAGGTTATACTGTCATTGCACTCATTGCAAGTGAGAAGTATGACATCAACGTCGTATTATCATGCGCCACTTGCGGATGTATGGGGAGGAGCCGGAACCAGTATCCCCTGTTGGTGTTGCACATGTTGATGGATTATCGGTAAGTCAAAGCTATTTAAGTTCGCAATCAATCTTATTGTATACCAGGAAATAGAAGATCTTATATTTACACGAATGAGCTTATGACAGGATGAGGAGGGTGACGAGGGTACACATATACCTTCTCACTTTCAACAAGACTATAGTCTCCCGGATGACGACGAGGGTATGGTCGACATGATGGATTCCATTTTTAGGGGCACTACATTCCACGTACACGTGATGTCAGAGTCTGAGGTCAAAATGCGAGAGTTGCAATCAACACAATTGTACGAGGGTGCTAGGATGTCTAAACTACGTGCTTGTCTCTCAATCTTGAATCTACAAGTACAATATGGGTGGTCGAATACAAGTGTCTCGGCCTTAATGAGGTTAGCCCTTGCATTAATTTGACTCATTATTTGGATATTGTTTGTTTTGAGAATCATCATTTGGATAGTGTGTTTGTCATAGGTTGCTCCAGAAGATGTTGCCTGCACCAAATACCATGCCCGCATCAAGAGATGAAGCGAAAAACATGCTAACAATGGTGGGTATGGATTATGATACCATCCATGCTTGCCATAATGATTGTATTCTCTTTCGTCGTGAGCATGGAGATTTGGCTAGTTGTTTAAAGTGTGGGGAACAACGATATAGAGATGACTTGCAGGGTGAGCGGATACCGGTAAAGGTCTTAAGACACTTTCCCATCATTGCAAGAATACAACACATGTTTTGATGCAAATCCATAGCGGAGTTGATGACACGGCATGCATCTCATCGGTCCACTGATCACACATTGAGGATTTCCGTAGATTGTGCAGCTTGGAAGCACATAGATAATCAGTGGCCGGACTTTGCGAGAGAGCCACGCAACTTACATCTTGGGCTAGCCATGGATGGCGTGAATCCTTTCGGGTTACGCTCGACATCTTGGTCGACATGGCCCATAGTCATGGTGAATTACAATATCCCACCATGGCTAACAATAAAAAAGGGACACCTCATGCTTGCACTACTTGTGCCAGGAAAGTACAAGGCAAAAAACATGGACGTGTACATGGCACCTTTGATAGAGGAGTTACAGATATTATGGAGAGGAGTGCAGGTCTTTGATATTTCCAGAGCTCCTAGGCATACCAATGATATTTTGGTCAGGGGTATCTTGATGTGGACCATGCATGACTACCCAGGATATGGAGAGTGCGCAGGTACGTGGTTATGTCTTTACATGTACAATGAGGGATTATGCTTTTTTTACTCTCTTTTGCATGCATGTGTTGTACTAACATATTCATGCACGCATGCAGGACTTATTACAAGTGGATACCATGCTTGTCCTGTTTGTGGACCCGCTCTGAAATCGCTTGCACGCTACTCCAAACATATGAGGAAAAATGTTTATGAAGGTCATGCTCGATACCTTCCGCTCGACCATCTCGCACGTGGAGGTCAGCTTGATCCACCACCATCATATTTGAAAGCAAGTGATTGGATTCAAGCTTGGAGGGCGAATGGAGAGGAACCTCCTCCTAGTATGAAGAGGCTAACGATCTTTCACGAGCTTCCTTATTGGGGTCAGTTACAAATCAATCATCTCTTGGATCCCATGCATATCTTCAAGAATGTGGGGGCTACCATTTGGGCACACTTGGTTGGTTCCAAGGACTCGAGAGTAGTGCGAGAAGACTTGCGTGCTATGAATAGGATGTCTCGTTTGTGGCCCCAAGTGCATGCTTCAGGAAACGTTGTCCTCCCGAAAGCAACGTGGATCCTCTCTACGAGGGAGGAGGCAGCGATCAAGGCAGACATTGCCTCTTTTCAAACACCGACAGGGTACATGCGTTGCTTGAAAGGAGCATTTTCAAAGGACAATAAGCTTAGTGGCCTCAAGTCCCATGATTGGCACAAGGTCTTACAGGTATTCTAAGTAGAATTAGTGTACCGATAATAGTGATGCGTTAGCGTAATTATTATTATGTTATATTGTTGACATGATTTCATTGTTGCTTTGATAGTTCATCCTTCCAATTACAATAAAAGGGTGCTTACAAGAAGATGTTAGAAATGCTATATTCAAGATCTGTGGTATTGTGAGGTATGCTTACTATCAAATCGTATTATGTATTTTCTTAATGGACATGTGAAATAGGTGGATATCTCAAATATCTTACATATGCATGGACATGTGAAATAGGTGGATATCTCAAAAAGAGATCTCTATATCGAGCATCGAGAAGGCTAGGGTGGAATCCATCGAAGCCGTATGCTTGCTTGAGAAGCACTTTCCCTCAAGCATTATGACAACTCAAGTCCACTTGCTTGTGCACATAGTTGATGAGGTGGCTATAGCAGGTACCGTTCATAATCGATGGATGTTTTTTCTCGAGCGGTTTATGAAAACTTTAAAGGGGTTTGTAAGACAAAGAGCAAGACCCCGGAAGCAAGCATGGCAGAGGGATGGCTTGTGCAAGAGTCATTAGTATATATCACAGAGTTTCTTGCATCCACGGATCCTGATATGCCGCAAGCTTGGCACAACAAGGATGATGATCACATCATTGGCGAGGTCCCCCAAGGAAAAGGGATTGAAAGAAAGATGAGCGAAGAGCAAATGGAGAAATTCAATAAGTTTTGTATCCTCAATAGCCCTGAGATGCAGAAGTGGATTGAGAGATATGAAGTGGCCAAAGCAGAAAGAATAAATGCAAGGACGAGATTCAGAGTAATGTACAGGCGATCACAACCATATCCACGAGATCTGGCTCTTCTCCCTACTCACATGTCACTTGATTGGCTACAACTAGCTGTACGTAAAGCCGAAAGTGATGGAGAGACAATAAACGAGCGCGAGTGGGAGTTATCATCTGGATGTATGGTGCATGTAAGTTTCTTATCTCTTGACGTAATTAAGTAATTATTTGTGGCAATATATGATATAAAATAGGTGCATCTTCATTGTTTTAATGATGCTCTTTTACAGTACAAAAAGTACAGTGCATTATGGTCATATGGACGACATTTTCACGTGGAACGCATCGATTCAAAGAGAGTCACGTATGATTGTGGAGTCATGGCTAACTTCACACAAGATAGCCGAGCAAGTGCTCCGGATACCAATCTTCTCTCCTCACAGTTGGATTATTGTGGAACCATACGCGACATCTATGAAATTGATTTCAGACGATTTACTATTTTCATTCTTGATGTAAAATGGTTTAGAACTACTTACAACGGTCCCCATGCGATAGTGAGAAAAGATAGTAGCGGTCTCTTTGCAATAGACTCCACCAAACATTGGACCGATGAAAGTGATACTTTTGTTCTTCCCGAGCACTGTGAGCAGGTGCATACTAATGATTTAATTAGTCGAAGCTTTCGTTTTTAAAGTCCATTGATATATATATAATTGATGACATTTGGCACCCATCTTCAATATAGGTGGTTTTTCATCCGGATCATTCTGATCCAAGATGGTGGTACGTGATCCAAGTTGCACCACGAAGTAAGCAAATTTTTGAAGATCGAGATGTGGATATGGAGATGCCACTACCAATGTCGGATCCAATTGATGAATCTAGCGAAGAAGATGTAGATCACCATATGAGGAAAGAGGAAGATGCGCATAATGACATCGCACGGGAGGAGGATGGAGATCACGATATTGACGAGGAAGACAACAATCATCGAGATCAATTACCACACTTAAGCTTTATTGAAGAAGATGATCAAATACTTTTAGGTGAACGTACGATACTAGAGTACGATGATGATATAGGAGATCAACTCGGTATAGAGTTGGAGATAGACTTGCTTGGCGCCTTAGACTTGGCTCAAGATGAAACAGTTGATGTAAATGCTCTTATTTGATTTTTCTCATCTCAAACTTGGACATGAATATATGAGCTTCAAAGGCTTGATGTACATGCTCTCATTTTTTTATTCTTTATGAGCTCAAACATGTATGAAAATTTAAAAAATTTTGTCATTGGAAAAAACTAATTTTTAAGGCCTAAAAAAAAAAAAAAACCTCTTTGTAAAAACGTCGCTATAATATTTTGTCTCAGTGTCGCTATATAGCGACTTTTAAAAGTCGCTATATAGCGACTTTTAAGAAACTCGCTATATAGCGACTTTTGGCAAAAGTCGCTATATAGCGACGATTTACGAAACTCGATTTTTATACCGATGATTAACGCTAAGCGGGCGCTAATCATCTGTACGTAAATGTCGCAATAGGATGCGTGTGTAGTAGTGAACTAAAGCACCTACCAAGGAGAAGGCTATTGCCTCCACATCATTAAGTGATGAGGACAGCCTTGGGTATGCTAATATGACACAGCCATCTAGTGTCAATTGCAAACATGTTGCCCCCTAAACCCATTTGATAAGGGGAGGTCCATTGTTTGTGATGACTCATCTGAGCACTCAGATGATGAAGTCTTCCATGGTTTCCAAAAACCATCGTTTACCTCTCGGGGGGATCACTCATCATATGTAAGCCTATCACGTGAGTTCAACAGAAGGATTTTTTTTATTTCTAAAATTTACAGAAATAAATATACATAAGGGAATATTTAAAATAGTTTTGGAAAAAATTTACAGATTTGTATAGGAAAGGGGTACATTTTATTAATGAAATTTTTTACAGATAAGGGACTTTAAATATAGGCCTTGAATGCACGTGATATAGAGGGTTTATACATAGTGACCCCCCCGAGGTTTACCTCACCAACATTGGGAGAGAGAACGATAGGCGTAGCATCAACAATATGAAATGGGATCTTCAGGAGGGACCATTATGGATGCATGGAGTGATGGTGATAGTAGCCTTCCACCATTACCTCATGTGGCCGTGGAGGAGGTGTTTGATGATATGGTGCGGGATTTGTTTGTCCATCAGTCCTCAGGTATGGATGATAGCATGGAGGAGGATGATCTTTTTATTACAGCATCGACACCACTGTTTGAGGGGTGCACATTCTCTATTCTACGTGCCTCCCTTGAGTTACTTAACTTGCAGACCATCTATGGATGGAGCAATGCAATTTTGAATGCATTAGTCAAGTAAGCTTTAAAGTATATTTTGCAAACATGGTGAATTATGCTAGTGGGTCAATCACTGGAATACTTTTTCTCATTTATGGTCTTCACGTGCAGGCTATTGTGTAAAATGCTTCCAAGGGAGAATAAATTACTGACCTCAAGAGATATGGCAAGGCAACATGTGACCTCTCTTGGAGGATTGGATTATAAGCGCATCCATGTGTGCGTCAATGATTGCGTTTTGTTTCGTGGACCACGTAAGGAGGCAAGAGAGTGTCCTACGTGTGGAGAGGCAAGATATAGAGCAGATGTCAAAACTTTGGATGTGCCTCGTAAGGTTCTGTGACACTTTCCCATAATCCCTCGCATCCAACATATGTTCAAGTGCAAATCCATTGCAGAGCTCATGTCATGGCATTCCTCGCATCGATGGCAAGTGGAGAACTCTTGCAGACACTCCTGCATGGAAGCATATTGAAGACACATGGCCAAGCTTCAAGGAAGAACCTAGGAACTTGAGACTTGGATTGGGTATGGACGGTGTGAACCCATTTGGTCTCAAAAGCACCTCTTACAGTGTACGGCCAATGATATTGGTGAATTATAATCTTCCATCCTCTATGGCGATCAAGAAAGGGCATGTTATGTTATCCCTTCTAATTCTAGGGAAAAATAAAGTCAGAAATCCTGATGTTTATCTGGAGCCTTTGATTGATGAGCTGGAGGTATTTTGGAGAGGTATCGAGGTGCATGAGAGCAGGCCTCCCTCGTCATGAGACTTTGAATTGCAAAGCAGTCTTGATGTGGACGATGCATGACTTCCTAGGCTATGGCGAGTGTTAAAGTAAGCATTAACTTTTAATTATGAGTAGGCAATCGATGTGGCACCCTATACCCACACCTTGCTTACACAATTGCATCTATTGTTTAGGTCTCACTACATTAGGTTACCATGCATGTCTTGTTTGTGGTCCTTCGCTAGTTGCTTCACAGGCAAACGCTTTGAATAAGGTCATCCATGAGAATCACCATCGATTTCTTGCACCTGATCATCCTAGATATGTTGCCCCTTGGAATGAAGTCCCCCCACAGTCACTCTCACTATAGGAGATTGGATGAGAATTTGGGACGGTTCCACGACTCCTCCACCACTTGGCATGAGCCGGTTAGGGTTTGTAACTATTGTGTGCTACATTGAATGGAAATAAAGATTGCATGCTAACACCATCTTTTGTTTAGATACTCCATCTTTTATTGGCTACCATATTGGTCCCACCTCAAGATCAATCACCTGCTCGATCCCATGCATATCTTCAAGAATGTGGCATCTACCGTTTGGGAACATTTGAATGGGGCATGAGATTCTGTAGGCATAAGGGAGGATCTACACACCACACAGAGGATGCATGAAGCTTGGCCACAAGAGAGGCCTATGTCAGCCATAATCTTAGGATTGTTGTCTGGTGTGGATATGGTGAAGCGGGAAACCAGAGGGCTTGACAGTGCAACGGTGGACATGCAAATTAATGCCTAGGAAAAATAGGCTTAGCATTATAGAAGGATGCCAAGAGCGGTCAAATGAGTAAGGTCCTTTGAAAGGACACTTGGCATAAAAGGGGTCCACATGGCATGCGCTGGGTTCAGGGGAGATTCTAGAGAGGGGCTACACAATAGGAAGGAAGGAGAGAGAACTCAGCAGAGAGTTCATGGATGAATGCAAGGGGAGCACTCGAAGAATCATGGCTAGGTGGTGAATCAGACTTGAGCCCTCTTGAAGGTGATGTTACATTGGTATCAAAGCCCATTTTTGAAATCCGCAAAGCCTCATCTACTGCTAGTTTACTATGGTGCTGAATTGAAGCACTGTATTTGATGTTTGAGGACTACGTTGTCGTTGCTGAGGTATTACTTAGATTCGGGGCTCGCACGCTTTGTGAAGTAGATTTTATTCAAGATTCAATGCCCAAGGACCCAGGAGTGGTTTGCAAAATTTCTTGCACAGCGGGGCTGGGGGACCAGCACACTGCTGTGAGTCTGTTAAGGAGCCATGGCTACTAGGTGACAATATCTTTATTGTAGGAGTCGTGCGGGACAAGTGCAGCTCTATGTGACTGTCAGTTGCTGCAATGGTACAGCCTTCAAATACTCTCAGAGTCAGAGCTCCAGAGAGGACTAGTTAGAGCCACTATTTACACCATAGTTGGGACTCAGGAGTATCTTGTACGTGCCATGCAATGCTTGAACAAAAGCCAAGGGAGAGCCAATTGTCATCATTATTACTGTGGGACCAGAGAGTTAGAGTTTCATAAAAGTGAGAACCCATTATGTGCAGGAGCAAGGCAGCGTAGGCTTACGAAGCAAGAGTAGGAGCAGGGCAATGTAAGCTTCGTGATTGAGATGACTTAAAGCTGCTTGAAGGACATTGGAGAACCATGTGCATTCATCCATATTCCGTTCGTCTCTTGCAGGTTGCACAGAAAGCTTTGTAAAAAGCCACATTATGTAAGGTCTACAACACCTTAGAAAAAGCTGCATCATCAACATCTTTTCTACCCCTCTTCTTCCTAAGGTTTTAAAACCTTTTTAACCCCCTTCTTCTTCCCAATCTTCCTAACCTCGTTGTTTTCAAAGAAGAAGATTGGAGATCGGTTCGAGGAGTTCGAAATGTAAAAGAAGAGGAAACTATAAGCGAGATCATGAATTGAAAGAGCATGAGGACGACTCGATTTCAAAGACAAATCCAAAACCTCAAACAAATACCAGGGAAGTGGGCATTGCATTTTTCTCTCTGACATAAAGCGCTTTGCTTTATAATTTTTGGAAAATACACATCTTTAAAATGATTAGGGAGGTCAAGGAAAGGGCTAGAAAGGTAAAAACAATAGTTGGAGAGGAAACACATGAGGAGGTACAAACTAAAACTCCAGCGGATAATGTGGAAATGGAGGATATAGACTACGGTGATTATGGAATTTCGTATATGGAATTCACTACACTTGAAACTCGAACGTAAAATATAGAAACACAGCTAGGAGTTATCAGTGAAACACTAAAAACCCTAGCTGAAACTATAAGTAAGTCAACCAATTCTCAATCGGTATCTATTACTCAAAAATCACCGATTCTTCCTAATCAAGTTGAGAGGTCCACCTCTCGACTTAGAGAAACCTCGAACATCCTTAAGGACTTAAAACCGCCAATTTTCAATTGGGAAGAAAAGGAGCGAATAAAGATGCGATTAATACGTTCTTGCAAAAGTGGCAAGACTTCCACGGACTCAGGAATACACCTCCTGAAAATCAAGTCGTGCAAGCAAGTCTTTCCCTTGGAAAAAAAGCCTATAAATGGTGGATGAGCCTTAGAGAGAGTGATAGAATTCCTAGGTATTGGACTGAGTTTGAAGAAGCCTTCCTAAAAGAGTTTTTACCGAAAAATGAATTAGAAAGAGCATGGGAGGCTTGGGACAATTGCACTATGGGTAAAAACACTCTAGTCCAGTACATAGTGAACTATAGGGAGGCAGTCCTTAAGCTGAAGGGAATTGATGAATTCCAAAAGATAAGGGGTTTCGTGAGAGGTCTCAAAGACACTTATAAGGTTGAGGTGAAAAGAAATTCTCATAAAACCTTCGAAGAAGCCATTAAGTATGCCCAAATATACGATGATATGACGGGAAAATTTAGAGTTGGAACTTTAGAGTTTTAGGGTTTTGGGGCCTTCCGAGCTCATTTCTGATGTCAAAAGTATGAAAATATGAATCTACAAAAAATTTACTTTTTTCCTCAAATAATTTAAAGGTTTTGGCTCACTCGAATAAAAGTTTTCCATTCTTTCTATATGTGATTTAAAAAGTGGGTGAAAAGTCTCATTTGGACAATAATGACTAGAACATGCTATTAGGTGCAACAAGTTAAGATAATAAAAGTTATTTTTTGATAAAAATACAAAGGGCACAGGAAGGTAAAATCTTTAAGACTTTGAGAATATAGAAAATTGAAAGATACTTTGTGATATAGTGGAGGCCCTTTTTAATTTATAGGCATGATGTTTGAAAAATGTATGAATTCTGTAAGTTTTTAGTTTTTGACTACGCAAAATATAGCTTTTTTCTAAAAAAGTTATAATTTAAATGAATTTTTGAGGGAATCTTAAAACGGGTACCAATGTTATGTACCTGAAATAGATGTTACACTATTCTAGTTGACTCGTTGAAATAAGAATCTTGGTCAACTTAGGCACATGTCTCACATTTTTCAAAATAAATGCAGACCCATTTGCAAAAGAAAACTTTATGTCACCTACTCCCACTATGTAACATTTATAGTTATTTCCAATATGCACACAACCTGTCTTTCCATTGTCATAAGTGGAGAACCATATCCTATGGGGAGCAACATGGAATGAAGCACCAGAATCCAAGATCCAATCCTGGGAATATGCATCATCTGAAGTGGTGAGCAAGTCTGCAGGTAGTCTTGACATGAAGAGAATGTCATTGTCACTATCATCAGTGGTTACATTAATCTCCTCAATCTTTATTTTTCCTTTGTCCTCCCTTGGACTCTCTTCCTTTTTATTTGCACCCCAATTTGCATTCTTTTTCTTATCCTTTTGCTCTCTTTTCAGCTTGTAGCAATCCTTTTTCATATGGCCCTTCTTGCCATAGTGGTAACACTCAATGTTCTGTGCTCTGGATTTGCTACGAGACTTCCCTCTTTCTTGGGACTTCCCCCTGAACTGTGATCTGCCCCACACATTTAAGGCTGCATCTTGCTTATTGCCATCCATAGACTTCCGTCTAATCTCCTTGGTCAACAAGCTACCCACAACATCATCGAACTTCAGTACTCCACCAGGTGTAGAGTTACTAAGACAGCTGTATAGAAGGTATCCCATGAGGATGGCAATGAACATAAGAGAAATATTTCCTTCGTCTCCGCATCAAAATTCATCTTCTGAGCCTAAAGCTGTGGCTGAAAATAATATTGAATCCATTCAAGTGAGAAGCAATGGAGACCCCTTCCTTCATCTGCAGCTCAAACAACCTCTTCATGAGGTAAACTTTATTAGAGGTAGTTTCCTTCTCATAAGTGGCACACAATTTCTTCCACAAATCTTCCGTAGTCTGCTCATTTACTACTGTGAAATAAACTGACTGTGCAAGATGAAGTCTAATAGTAGACTTTGATAATGCATCCAACTCATTCCAATCATCCTTAAACATATCTGTAGGCTTAGCTTCAATCCCTGCCAAGGGTTTAATCTGCTTCTTTTGAATAAGCACACCCCTTATCTGTTCTTTTCACAAAGAAAAGTTTGTCCCATCAAACTTTTTAATGCTAAAAAACATGGAAGAGGATGCCATGATGCAAATGAAACAAAATCCCAAATGCTAGTACCTGTGCAAAAGAGAAATCACACCAAATACCAGGTGCACCCAATATGTATGCTTTAATGAAGGATAGTGTCGCCAAAAATCAAGGCTCAAAACATCAAAATGCATCTAACTCATGTGCATATACTATGCATCCATATGAGCAAATCTGGCCCAAAAGAAAATGTCAACCCACAATGACAAAACAATGGCAAATATAATGCCAATAAGAACCAAATGCCTCAAGCATAAACACTGTCCATGGGCATAAGCATCAATAATGTCTCATCCAAAAGATCATAGCACAACCTGTGCATCCACTGCAATATGTCAAAGTTGTCCCTCAGCATAAAATAACATCTGTGTGCTAAACGTCCATTAATAAAGCATCCCACAAGGCAATCTGGGCCTATCAGTGCATCCAACAAGGATTGCAATGCATCCAAATGGCCTGTAAAGCATCCATTGCAACCCAATGCAAACCACAAATGAGCGCACACACCTTACCTGAGGGATGTAGAGTACATCCAGTTTTTCATGTTAGTAGGCTAAAAAGAAAGTTAGGAGGTGATGATAATCTCATTGGAAATGAAGTCCTAGTTGAACGCATTGAACCTGTATCTTTACCACATGAACCAAAAAGAATTTTAGATAGACAAGAAAAAGAACGCGACATACTATATGGCAAGAATGTCTGGTTAAGTGGAAAGATAGTGTTGAGATATCGAGCTCCACTCATGATATGCCAAGGTGACCGTTGTTGTGCATTTATGCTCGGGGAGGTCACTATGTATAAACCCTCTATATCACCTGCATTCAAGGCCCATTTTTAAAATCCCTTATCTGTAAATTTTTCATTAATAAAATGTACCCCTTTTCTATACAAATCTATATATTTTTTCCAAAACTAATTTAAATAGTCCCTTATGTATATTTATTTCTATAAATTTTATAAATAAAAAATATCCTTCTGTTGAACTCACGTGATAGGGTTACATATGACCTTTGTGTATATTCCCCCACTATGTATGTGAGAAAGCTGCAAGTGACACTCCTTTTCTCTCTCCCACTCTCTTCACATGGTATCAAAGCTCGGTTCGTGGTAAGGAGCTCAAGAAAGCAAACCAAGTTCGCGGTGTCCTAGTAAGAGGATCAGTGTTGCTTTCCTTTTTTTTCAAGTTTGGGAGCAAATCTCTGTAGGTAGCACAACCGGAAAGTGCAAGAGTGCACACTTGTCACAGAATTGGTCATGTGCTGCACCATAAACAGATGCTCATTTCTATCATCACCATGTCTACTAGAGGATGCATAATTGCCTTGCTGCAATTTTCCAGTCATGATGTCATTCTGCTTTTTATAGCCGTCTTTAACCATATGACCCATTTTACCACAGTAGTAGCATTCAACATTGCTATTTGCATTCTGGCCTCTTTGCCATCCACCACGACCTCTTTGGCTCCCCCTGCCTCTAAAGTTACCATGTCCTCCTCCATAGGACTGGTTTTCTTGAATTTGCTGCATATTCTAATTTGTGCCACAGCCTCCGAATCGGCCTGCTCTACCTCTGCCTCTGCTACTTCCAGCATTTGAGTAGAAGATAGCTTCTTTTGAAGTTTCTCCTGAAGAAGATGCACCACCATTTCTCTACTCTTCAAAAATTAGAAGAGCAATCAACTCCTCAAAATCAGGAAAATTCTCATGGACGGCAATGGATGTCCAGAGTTGTGCATAATCCTTTCCTAGACCATTCAAGGCCACAGAAACTAAATCATCATCTTCCACTGGCGACCCAATAGAAGCAAGTGCATCTACAATCTTCTTCACCTTCATGTGGTAGTCATTGATGCTCATATTTTCTCTCTGCACATTATGCAACTCCTACTTGAGCTGCATTTTCCTAGCTTGTGTATTTGTGCTATACATTTTTGTCAAAGTATCCCACGCCTCCTTCGGCATGCTTGCATCTTGAGTATGCACAATCATAGAATCTAAAATACTGATAGACAGCCAATACATAACTTTTCTTTAAATGCCTGCAACTCCTGTTGATTGGGAACATTAGGAATAATTGGTTCTTGTTCAACTCCAATAATGAGCTCCCAATAGCCTTTTCCCTTAAGGAAATTCGTCATTCAAAACTTCCATGCTTGGAAGTTATTCTTGTCAAGCTTTTTAGTGACCATCTGTGAAAGAGCATTAGACGCCATTACAGAACGCTACAAAATATTCTGTCACTGCAAAAAAACACAACTTCTGCCTCACAAGGGCAAATCTACAAAACTGATGAGAGTGGTATTTGACCATACAGTCACTTCCTAGTGACGATTATGCATCAACAGGCAATAAGAATGATTTTATCACTCCCAATATCTCTACACACAGGCATACGATGTAAAGTCTGTGATAACTTTTCACCGATCTGCAGAACAGTGGTTGCACAGCAAAAACAGGGTACTTTTTGGAGTGCCTGTGAAAAAATTCCGCCACTAAAATGGGCCTTAACATGTGGTAGTCATTGATGCTCATATTTTCTCTCTGCACATTGTGCAACTCCTGCTTGAGCTGCATTTTCCTAGCTTGCGTATTTGTGATATACATTTTTGCCAAAGTATCCCATGCCTCCTTTGGCATACTTGCATCCTGAATATGCACAAGCATAGAATCCGAAATACTGATAGACAGCCAATACATAACTTTTTTGGCTCTCTCATGCCATCCTTTAAATGCCTGCATTTCCTGTTGATTGGGAACATTAGGAAGAACTGGTTCTTCTTCATTTCGTGTAATGAACTCCCAATAGCCTTTTCCCATAAGGAAATTCGTCATTCTAAACTTCCATGCTTGGAAGTTGTTCTTGTCAAGCCTTTCAGTGACAATCCATGAAAGAGAATCAGACGCCATTGCAAAACAATGCAAAATATTTTGTCACTGCAAAAAACACGACTTCTGCCTCACAAGGGCAAATCTGCAAAGCTGACGAAAGTGGTATTTGACCACACAGTCACTTCCTAGTGACGATTTTGCATGAACAGGCAATAAGGATGATTCTGTAACTCCCAGAGACATAGGCATACGATGCAATTTCTGCGGCAACTTTCCACCGACCTGCAGAATAGTGGTCGCACAGCAAAAATAAGGCCTTTTTCTCAGTGCTTGCGGACAACTTCCGCCTCCAAAATGGGCCCTGAAATGGCCTCGAATCAGAGAACTTCTGCCTCCAAAACGGGCCCCACAGCATATACTTCCCTTTCGCCACACCGCGAAGGGCGTCTCAATCTAAGACAGTGCACTCTTGCACTTCTGGCTGTGCTACCTGCAGAGATTTGCTCCCAAACTCAAAAAAGGAAAGCAACACTAGTCCTCTTACCAAGACACCGTGAACTTGGTTTGCTTTCTTGAGCTCCTTACCACGAACCAAATACCATGTGAAGATAGTGGGAGAGAAGGAAAGAGTCTCACTTGTGGATTTCTCACATACACAATGGGGGAATACACACAAAGGTGGAGGCTGAAAACAGTTTTCCTCTTCTTAGTTGTGAAAGCCAAAAGAACTCTAGTACAAAGAAATAGGAGAACCCTATATGTGGGTCTCAAACCAAACTCAGCTAACTAATGTGGCATACTAACTGAGCCACGAACTAGAGTACATAAGGATAGCTATCATCGAGCTATTGTTCATGGGCAATGTACCAACCGCATCTGCAGCTAACAAGTCAGTGACATAAATGCACAACGGTCACCCTAGCATATCACGAGTGGAGCTCAATATCTCAACAAAGACAAAAATGCAATTGGTTGCAAGTGGGTTTCTAAGGTGAAGGACAATGTAGATGGTTCTCTGTACAGATACAAGCCAAGATTAGTTATCAAGGGGTATGCACAGACATATGGCATTGATTATGAAGAAACATTCAGTCCGGTTGCAAGGATGGCAACCGTAAGAGCAGTCATTGCTATGGATGTAAAGAATGCTTTCTTGCATGGTGATTTGCAAGAAGAGGTCTATATGGAGCAGCCACTAGGTTATGTTCATGCTGTTCATCCTGAGTTTGTTTGCAAGTTGAAGAAAGCCTTGTATGGCTTGAAGCAAGCACCCAAAGCATGGTCTGACAAGATAGGACAGTATCTTGTCACTATTGGCTTTCAGATTTCCAAGGAAGATTTCTCACTTTACGTGAGAAAAACAAAGAAAGGCATTATGCTGCTTGTCATTTATGTTGATGATTTGATCATCACAGGTGATAGTGATGAAGATATCCTTCATGTGAAAATGCTATTGAAGCAGAAGTTTGAGATGAAGGATTTGGGAGAGCTGCGTCATTTCTTGGGCATTGAGGTGATTAGATCCACAAGTGGGATATGGCTCTTGCAGAGGCTGTATGGATTGGACATGCTATCCAAATATGGGATTACAGGCTGTAAGCCTATTTCAGTTCCTTTGGAGCAGAATGTGAAGCTGAGCACAGATGCAGGTGAGCTTTTGGAAGACCCTACTATGTACATACGCATAGTAGGAAGTTTGATTTATATTACTATTACCAGGCTAGATTTGAGGTATGCTGTTGGGTTGGTAAGTCAGTTTATGCAAGCTCCAAGGAAGCCGCGTTTGGATGCGGCTAGACGCATACTGAGGTATGTGAAGTCCACATTGTAGTATGGACTATTTTATGAGATTGGGTTCAAATACAGTTGCATGGATACACTGATGCTGATTGGGCTGGTAGTATTTCTGATAGACGATCTACCGGTGGACATGTGTTCTCTTTTGGGAGTGCTGCAGTCACTTGGAGCAGCAAGAAACAGCCTATAGTTGCCTTGTCGAGCACATAGGCTGAGTACAGGGGTGCAGCAATGGTTGCATGTGAGACAACTTGGTTGCATAAGCTACTTTATGATATGCATCAATCTAAGGATGGGCCAGTTGTCATTTATTGTGACAACATGAGCAATATACACTTGGCAAATAACCCAGTCTATCATGCTAGAACAAAGCACATTGAGGTGCATTATCACTATGTGCAGGAGAAAGTTCTAGTAGGTTTTATTTATCTAGTTTATGTCAGCACAGAGGATCAGGTAGCTGACATATTCACGAAGGCATTGGGTGCACAGAAACTGCGCAAGTTCAGAGACCTGCTTGGTGTGCAGGAATTGGGATTGAGCTCGAGGGGGAGTGTTGAGATATTGAGCTCTACTCGTGATATGCCAGGGTGACCGTTGTGCATTTATGTCACTGACTTGTTAGCTGCAGATGTGGTTGGTACACTACCCATGAAAAATAACTGGATGAGAGCTATCTTTATGTACTCTAGTTAGTGGCTCAGTTAGTATGCCACCTTAGTTAGCTGAGTTTGGTTTTGAGACCCACATATAGGATTCACTTATTCCTTTTGTACTTAGAGAGAGTTCTTTTGGCTTTCACAACTAAGAAGAGGAAAACTATTTTCAGCCTCCACCTTTGTGTGTATTCCCCCATTGTGTATGTGAGAAAGCTGCAAGTGAGACTCCTTACTTCTCTCCCACTCTCTTCACACATAGATCCTCCCTTATGCCTGCAAAATCTCATGTCCCATTCAAATGTTCCCAAATGGTAGATGCCACATTCTTGAAGATATGCATGGGATCAAGCAGGTGATTAATCTTGAGGTGAGACCAATATGGTAGTCGATAAAAGATGGAGTATCTAAACAAAAGCTGGTGTTAGCATGCAATCTTTAATCCATTCAATATAATAGCACACAGAGAGCACACAATAGTTGCAAATGCTTGCCGACTCATGCCAAGTGGTGGAGGTGTCGTTGAACCATCCCAAATTCTCATCCAATGTCCTATAGCAAGTGACTGTGGGGGGACTTTATTCCAAGGGGCGACATATCTAGGATGATCAGGTGGGAGAAATCGATGGTGATTCTCATAGATGACCTTATTCAATGCATCTGCCCATGAGGCAACTAGCGAAGGACCACAAACAGGACATGCATGGTAACCCGATGTAGTGAGACCTGAACAATAGACACAATTAATAGTTCAAGGTGGGTTCAAAGTGCCATATCGATTGCCCACTCATAATTAAAAGTTCAATGCTTACCTAAACACTCGCCATAGCCTGGGAAGCCATGCATCGTCCACATCAAGACTGCTTTGCAGTTGAAGTCTCGTTATGAGGGAGGCCTGCTCACATCATGCACCTCGATACCTCTCCAAAGTATCTCTAGCTCATCAATCAAAGGCTCCAAATAAACATTAGGATTTTTGACTTTACGTTTCCCAGGAATAAGAAGGGATAACATAACATGTCATTTCTTAATCACCATAGAGGGTGGAAGATTATAATTCACCAATATCACTGGCCATACACTGTAAGAGGTGCTTTTGAGACCAAATGGGTTTACACCGCCCATACCCAATTCAAGTCTCAAGTTCCTAGGTTCTTCCTTGAAGCTTGGCCATGTGTCTTCAATATGCTTCCACGCAGGAGTGTTTGCGGGAGTTCTCCACTTGCCATTGGTTGATCGTTGATAGGAGGAATGCCATGACATGAGCTTTGCAATGGATTTGTACTTGAACATATGTTGGATGCGAGGGATTATGGGAAAATGTCAGAGAACCTTACGAGGCACATCCAAAGTTTTGAGATCTGCTCTATATCTTGCCTCTCCACAAGTAGGATACTCTCTTGCATCCTTGTGTGGTCCACGAAACAGAACGCAATCATTGACGCATGCATGGATGCACTTGTAATGTAATCCTCCAAGAGAGGTCACATGTTGCCTTAACATATCTCTTGAGGTCGGTAATTTATTCTCCCTTGGAAGCATTCTCTCAGGGGGGTCACTCATCATATGTAACCCTATCACGTGAGTTCAACAGAAGGATATTTTTTATTTCTAAAATTTACAGAAATAAATATACATAAGGGACTATTTAAAATAGTTTTGGAAAAAATTTACAGATTTGTATAGAAAAGGGGTACATTTTATTAATGAAAAAATTTACAGATAAGGGATTTTAAATATAGGCCTTGAACGCATGTGATATAGAGGGTTTATACATAGTGACCCCCCCGAGAGCATTCTACACAATAGCCTACACGTGAGGACCATAAATGAGAAAAAGCATTCGAGTAATTGACCCACTAGCATAATTCACCATGTTTGCAAAATAGACTTTAAAGCTTACTTGAGTAATGCATTCAAACATGCATTGCTCCATCCATAGATGGTCTGCAAGTTTAGTAACTCAAGGGAGGCATGTAGAATAGAGAATGTGCACCCCTCAAATAGTGGAGTCAATGCTGCTCCATGCTATCATCCCTACCTGAGGACCGATGGACATATAAATCCCACCATATCATCAAACACCTCCTCCTCCATGGCCTCATGAGGTACTGGTAGAGGGCTACTATAACCATCAGTCCATGCATCCATAATGGTCACTCCTGAAGATCCCACTTCATATCGCCGATGCTTTGCCTCCTCACGACGAGCATAGGGCAACATATGTGGGTGTCGCATTGCATCCTATATCAAATTAAAAAAGGATCATATATCCAACACATAAACAACCATAGGTATCTCAATCAACCTTAACTCTTTAACACTTACCATGTTTACGGTCGCATCCCATTCTCCATACTAATTTAAGACATGATTGAGTGTAATTCTGCGTGCACGATACATGTTTCCTCGACATCGATCACACATACATTTGACTTTTTGCTCCAACCACATTTCGCGATGGTGGATATGGAGGGATTTATTCTCACTGGAGCTACTTGTTGAAGATGAAGACATCCTAGAGATAAACAACCCAAAAAATGTGTTCTTGCATGAGTTGTAAATGTCAAAACTATGTGTAGCATCTAAAAGCGCGTCTGACATTGCATCTATATTATGGAACGCATTTATAGGCACGTCTAAAACATAGTGTAGATGCACTGAGAAACTCACAAGCGTGAGTGGAAGAAAGCAATGAAGGCAGACCCCAGTTTGTAGATGTGGAGGCATGAAGGATCCAAATGGAGCAATATGCACTACAAGGCATAGGTCATTTTCCGACGGAAATACGGACGCTTTTTACATTAAAAATTTTTTTTTTCACGGGCGCAAAGGTCGCTATAAAAGTCGTTAAAATCGTCGGAAAAGGAGCGTCGCTATAAACCGTCGCTATATAGCGACGCTGTTAATCGTCGCTATATAGCGACGATGTAAACGTCGCTATATAGCGACGATATAAACGTCGCTATATAGCGACTCTGTTAATCGTCGCTATATAGCGACACTGGTAAACGTCGCTATATAGCGACGATTAACAGAAGGTAAAAAAAATGGTTAGTGGGGCTAAACAGGGCCAAAAGGAAGCCCTGTTTAGCCCCACTAACCTTTTTTTTTTTTTTGTAATTACAAAAGAAAGTTTTTTATAACAAAATTTCCCTTGCTTGCAGGGTGATACAAAATTGTTCTTGTGAACGATGAGGAAGAAATGCATATACATATACAACTGTGTTTGAAACAAAATTACCCTGTGAAAGGGCGATACAAAATGGCTCTAACGAGCGGATATGAAAAATGCTACTACCACTACTAATCCGAATCCGAATCCGAATCGTCTTGTTGGGCTGTTCCCTGGTCCTCGGCACCTGCATCTTCTCCCTCGTCCCCGACACCTGCGTCTTCTCCTTCGTCATCGGCACCTGCGTCCGATCCTTGCCCCTGTTGATCGCTCGTCTCTGATGATGGGACGCTTGAGCTTTGACCCTGAGACTGAACCATATAAATCGAAAATTAGATTGGAACTTAAATTAAAAAGTGAGATTACAAGCAGGAGTAAACTTATACCGTGCGAGCAGCCACCTCAGCCCAATCGACTGTCGCTCCCATTGCCTCTTGCTCAATGAACCACGGCTTGGTTCCTATCCGAAATGCGCGCCGCGTCTCTGCATCCGTAGGAAGACGACCCATCGCAGCTTGCTGTGGATCCAATTTACGAGAGTTAGAGTTAGCTAAAGTGCATGTAATATGTAAGTAAAACAAATAGAACAATACATTAAATGGAAAGAAGTAAACTTACCACGGTTGCCTCGAACGCATACCGTCCACCTGCACCAAAGTGCGAAGTACCTACGACATCCAGCCGTCTCTTCGCAGCCCTCCTCTGACCCTCGAACATTTCAGGATGGTCCCTATTCTGCTTCTTCAAGAACTTCCAATCAGCTTTGTTTGCCCAGCTGGGTTTAGACAACCCCTTTGTAATGGAAGTACGCATGGTTGATCTGCGATGCTTTAGGACCAAACCCATGCGCTCGAGCATATAACTGTTATTAAACTCCAAATTTGGCGGATTAGGAAATCTGAGTTTTAACTCATCGATCACCGCCTGCTTCTTTTGGCTATCTTGATACCGCCAATCGATATTTATGCCGCTCTTGAAGTGATGACTCATCAACCGCCTCATGGCGGCCATCACTGCTTTGCCCTTTTTGTCTTCTATTATCTCTCCGGCAGATGTGATTTGATAGGAGAGATCCCCTGATGAGTAAGGGGGACTGATGGTAGCAGAGTCTGAAGGAGTGGAAGCTGCGCGACCGCTTCCGGATCGAGGAGTAGCTGTGGGAGTAGGAGAGGGAAAGGGACCTGACTGATACTGTGTCTCCGGACCAAGTGGAGACCTAAAGGAGCGTGAGTGTGCTGACTCGTCTACATCTCCTGAGTCAGCACAACATGAGCCGCCCATCCTACTCTTCCTTCCCTTGCGGGAGGCATGCGCAGGTGATGATCCCGCGGTCGAAGGGGCGCGAGGGGATGGCTGGGCTGTACGTCCACCTGTCGGTGTAGGGGAAGGAATTGCGGAGGTCCTCTGAGAGAGCAGAGAGAAGAATCTCGCTGCCTCCTCATCGCTCATCTGCGCTACAAACTCGTCGGGAGTCCCAACAAAGCCATGCGCGGCCAGCAAAGGAGTCCCCTGAGGGGTAGTCGTAGTGCTACGTGGAAGAGGGGTCGGACCAGGGGTAGTCACAGTGCTAGGACCGAGAGGAGTCGGACCAGGGGTAGTCCTCGGGGTAGTCGCCTGAGAGGAATCAAAGTCCTCTGGAGCATATAGATCGTGAGCTCTCCTCCTGCGAGGCTGTCCGTACTCGTCCGATGAGCGACGTGATCCCATGTCTAACATAGACACAAACACGAAAACAGAAAACAAATAAACAAACATGAGCATTCTCATAGGCATAGGCATAGGCAAGAAGAAAGAAGAGGGAAAGGAAAGAAGAGGGAAAGGAAAGAGGGAAAGAAGAGGGAAAGATAAGAGGGAAAGAAGATGTAAAGGAAAGAAAAGAATGAGAACGAGGAAATAGAGAATGAGAGAAAGGGAAAGAGATGAGGGAAAATAGAGAATGAGAGAAGGGGGAAATGAGAGAAGGGGGAAATAGAGTGGGAAATAGAGAATGAGCTTATGCAGAAATAGAGAATGAGCTTATGCTTCTCTCATTCTCTATTTCCGCATAAGCTCACGCATGTGCATGAGCTTATGCGGAAACTTAAGCATAAGCTCATGCACATGCATGAGCATAAGCATGAGAAGAATGAGTTTCCGCATGCTTATGCTCATGCGGAAAAAGAGAAGGAGCTTATGCAGAAAAAGAGAAGGAGAGAAGCATCTCTCATTCTCTATTTCCGCATAAGCTCCTTCTCTTTTTCCGCGAAAATAGAGGAGGAGAGAAGCATAAGCTTCTCTCATTCTCTATTTCCGCATATGCTCACGCAAAAGAGAAAGAGAAAGAGCTTATGCGGAAAGAGAGAAAGAGCTTATGCGGAAAAAGAGAATGAGATCCGCATATGCTTCTCTCATTCTCTATTTCTGCATAAGCTCCTGCGGAAACTTCCGCATAAGCTCATGCTCATGAATAAGCATAAGCTCATGCTTATGCTCATGCGGAAATAGAGAAGGAGCTTATGCGGAATGAGAGAAGGAGCTTATGCGGAATAAGAGAAGGAGCTCATGCGGAAACTTGCGGAAACTTGCATGCGGAATAAGAGAAGGAGCTTATGCGGAAAAAGAGAATGAGAGAAGCATATGCTTCTCTCATTCTCTATTTCCGCATAAGCTCTTGCGGAAACTTACGCATAAGCTCATGGACATGAATGAGCATAAGCATGAGCTTATGCTTATGCTCATGCATAAGCATAAGCATAAGCTCATGCTCATGCTCATGCGGAAAAAGAGAAGGAGCTTATGCGGAAAGAGAGAAGGAGCACTTGCGGAAACTTGCGGATAAGCTCTTGCGGAAACTTGCGGATAGCTTATGCTTATGCTTATGCTTATGCTTGCGGAAACTTGCGGAAACTCATGCTTATGCTCATGCGGAAATAGAGAAGGAGCATAAGCATGAGCATAAGCATAAGCAAAAGCATAAGCATGAATGAGCATAAGCATGAGCTTATGCTTATGCTTATGCATAAGCATAAGCATAAGCTCATGCATAAGCTCATGCTTATGCTCATGCGGAAACTTGCGAAGGAGCTTATGCGGAATGAGAGAAGGAGCTTATGCGCAAAAAGAGAAGGAGCTTATGCGGAAAAAGAGAAGGAGCACTTGCGGAAACTTGCGCATAAGCTCTTGCGGAAACTTGCGCATAAGCTCATGACAAGCTCCTTCTCTCATTCCGCATAAGCTCCTTCTCTATTTCCGCATGAGCATAAGCATGAGCTTATGCTTATGCTTATGCTTATGCTTAAGCATAAGCATAAGCTCATGCTTATGCTTATGCATAAGCATAAGCATAAGCTCATGCTTATGCTCATGCGGAAATAGAGAAGGAGCTTATGCGGAATGAGAGAAGGAGCTTATGTGGAAAAAGAGAATGAGAGAAGCATATGCTTCTCTCATTCTCTATTTCCGCATAAGCTCTTGCGGAAACTTACGCATAAGCTCATGCGGAAGAATGAGCATAAGCATGAGCTTATGCTTATGCTTATGCATAAGCATAAGCATAAGCTCATGCTTATGCTCATGCGGAAAAAGAGAGGGAGCTTATGCGGAAAAAGAGAAGGAGCACTTGCGGAAACTTGCAGATAAGCTCTTGCGGAAACTTACGCATAAGCTCATGCTCATGAATGAGCATAAGCATGAGCTTATGCTTATGCTTATGCATAAGCATAAGCATAAGCTCATGCTTATGCTCATGCGGAAATAGAGAAGGAGCTTATGCGGAATGAGAGAAGGAGCTTATGCGGAAAAAGAGAATGAGAGAAGCATATGCTTCTCTCATTCTCTATTTCCGCATAAGCTCTTGCGGAAACTTACGCATAAGCTCATGCGGAAGAATGAGCATAAGCATGAGCTTATGCTTATGCTTATGCATAAGCATAAGCATAAGCTCATGCTTATGCTCATGCGGAAAAAGAGAGGGAGCTTATGCGGAAAAAGAGAAGGAGCACTTGCGGAAACTTGCGGATAAGCTCTTGCGGAAACTTACGCATAAGCTCATGCTCATGAATGAGCATAAGCATGAGCTTATGCTTATGCTTATGCATAAGCATAAGCATAAGCATAAGCATAAGCTCATGCTTATGCTCATGCGGAAATAGAGAAGGAGCTTATGCGGAATGAGAGAAGGAGCTTATGCGGAAAAAGAGAATGAGAGAAGCATATGCTTCTCTCATTCTCTATTTCCGCATAAGCTCTTGCGGAAACTTACGCATAAGCTCATGCGGAAGAATGAGCATAAGCATGAGCTTATGCTTATGCTTATGCATAAGCATAAGCATAAGCTCATGCGGAAAAAGAGAGGGAGCTTATGCGGAAAAAGAGAAGGAGCACTTGCGGAAACTTGCGGATAAGCTCTTGCGGAAACTTACGCATAAGCTCATACTCATGAATGAGCATAAGCATGAGCTTATGCTTATGCTTATGCATAAGCATAAGCATAAGCATAAGCATAAGCTCATGCTTATGCTCATGCGGAAATAGAGAAGGAGCTTATGCGGAATGAGAGAAGGAACTTATGCGGAAAAAGAGAATGAGAGAAGCATATGCTTCTCTCATTCTCTATTTTCGCATAAGCTCTTGCGGAAACTTACGCATAAGCTCATGCTCATGAATGAGCATAAGCATGAGCTTATGCTTATGCTTATGCATAAGCATAAGCATAAGCTCATGCTTATGCTCATGCGGAAATAGAGGAGGAGCTTATGCGGAAAAAGAGAAGGAGCACTTGCGGAAACTTGCGGATAAGCTCTTGCGGAAACTTACGCATAAGCTCTTGCGGATGAATGAGCATAAGCATGAGCTTATGCTTATGCTTATGCATAAGCATAAGCATAAGCTCATGCTTATGCTCATGCGGAAATAGAGAAGGAGCTTATGCGGAATGAGAGAAGGAGCTTATGCGGAAAAAGAGAATGAGAGAAGCATATGCTTCTCTCATTCTCTATTTCCGCATAAGCTCTTGCGGAAACTTACGCATAAGCTCATGCTCATGAATGAGCATAAGCATGAGCTTATGCTTATGCTTATGCTTATGCATAAGCATAAGCATAAGCATAAGCATAAGCTCATGCTTATGCTCATGCGGAAATAGAGAAGGAGCTTATGCGGAATGAGAGAAGGAGCTTATGCGGAAAAAGAGAATGAGAGAAGCATATGCTTCTCTCATTCTCTATTTCCGCATAAGCTCTTGCGGAAACTTACGCATAAGCTCATGCTCATGAATGAGCATAAGCATGAGCTTATGCTTATGCTTATGCATAAGCATAAGCATAAGCTCATGCTTATGCTCATGCGGAAATAGAGGAGGAGCTTATGCGGAAAAAGAGAAGGAGCACTTGCGGATAAGCTCTTGCGGAAACTTACGCATAAGCTCTTGCGGATGAATGAGCATAAGCATGAGCTTATGCTTATGCTTATGCATAAGCATAAGCATAAGCATAAGCATAAGCTCATGCTTATGCTCATGCGGAAATAGAGAAGGAGCTTATGCGGAATGAGAGAAGGAGCTTATGCGGAAAAAGAGAATGAGAGAAGCGTATGCTTCCCTCATTCTCTATTTCCGCATAAGCTCTTGCGGAAACTTACGCATAAGCTCATGCTCATGAATGAGCATAAGCATGAGCTTATGCTCATGCGGAAATAGAGGAGGAGCTTATGCGGAATGAGAGAAGCATAAGCATAAGAGAATAAGAGGGATGCGGAAATAGAGAATAAGGGGGAAAGGAAAGAGAGAAGGGAAAAGAGAGAGGGGGAAAGAGAGAATAAGAGAAGAGGGAAAAAAGAGAAGGGGGAAAATGAGAAAAAGAGAAGGGGGAAGAGAGGGTTCCTACGCCCATCACTGCAGCTAGCGCTTAAGGCGCTAGCTGCAGGCAAATGCAAATAACAAAAAGCTTAAATGGAAAGAAGAGGAAGCACTTACCTGTAAAAGTATGTCCCGCTCGGTGTAGTGGACTGGGCCCACAAAAGAGAGACTATGTCCCGCTCGGTGTAGTGGACTGGCCCTACAAAAGAGAGAAAACAATCCATTTTTTCAAATAAGATGTTAGTGGAAAGAGGAGATCACAAAAGCAACTTCTTGAAAGGAGACAAGGAAAGAGAAGATTGAGGAGACAAGGAAAGGAGGAGATTGAGGAGAAGAGAAGGAAGAGAAGGAAGAGAAATACAGAAAGAAGAGGTGAGTTTCTTTCTTTCTTTCTTGAAATTTCGTTTTTTGTTTGAATCCTTTCTAATCAAGCATGAAAACTAGTTTAAAACTTTAGCAATACAAGTAGAAACACTCACAAAACCAAAGCTAACAAACAAACAACCTACATTGTTGAAAAAAACTCACCTTTTGAAGAACTTTCTTTCTGGAAACCAAAGAGGGAAAAAGGAGAGAGAGGGTGCACAAGAGGTAGGAGGAGGGTGAGGAGTGGGAAATAGGGTAGGAGGTTGCTTGGAATAGATGGGAGGTCAGTGAAAATAGGTGGGAGGAGATTTTGGAGAGCTTAGTTTAGAGATTAGGAAAGCTTTGAGCAAAACGCCACGGGTTTCGCCGTTTCGGGTTTTAACCCACAGCGTCGCTATATAGCGACGCTTATTCGTTGCTATATAGCGACGTTTTTAATTGAAAACGTCGCTATATAGCGACGCTTTCAATTAAAATTGTCGCTATATAGCGACGGAACAGAGCGTCGCTATATAGCGACGCTTACTGTTTGTTTTTTAATGAGGCCTCTTGTGACTCAAACATGCTATGCCTATAATTGTCAATATCTCCTCTTACTACATAGCCTTACTATATAGGATTTTTTGTTTCAATCCTTACTATATAGCGATGTCATTCTTTTTATATAGCCTCAAGAGAAGCTCAAATTAAACATGCTATGCTCATAATTGTGTTCATCTCCTCTTCATGCTTATGTTTTGGTTTTATAAGTGTAGATGGAAGGGACGAGTGGAAGCTCATCCGATGATGCGCCAACGCCCGGGAGCACGAAGTGGCTGACGGAGAGGTTATATTGTCATTGCACTCATTGCAAGCGAGAAGTACGACATCAACGTCGTATTATCATGCGCCACTTGCGGATGTATGGGGAGGAGCCGGAACCAGTACCCCCCGTTGGTGTTGCACATGTTGATGGATCATCGGTAAGTCAAAGCTATTTAAGTTCGCAATCTTATTGTATACCCGGAATTAGAAGATCTTCTATTTACACGAATGAGCTTATGACAGGATGACGAGGGTGACGAGGGTACACATATACCTTCTCACTTTCAACAAGACTATAGTCTCCCAGATGATGACGAGGGTATGGTCGACATGATGGATTCCATTTTTAGGGGCACTACATCCCACGTACACGTGATGTCAGAGTCTGAGGTGAAAATGCGAGAGTTGCAATCAACACAATTGTACGAGGGTGCCAGGATGTCTAAACTACGTGCTTGTCTCTCAATCTTGAATCTACAAGTACAGTATGGGTGGTCGGATACAAGTGTCTCGGCCTTAATGAGGTTAGCCCTTGCATTAATTTGATTGACTCATTATTTGGATATTGTTTGTTTTGAGAATCATCATTTGGATAGTGTCTTTGTCATAGGTTGCTCCAAAAGATGTTGCCTGCACCAAATACCATGCCCGCATCAAGAGATGAAGCGAAAAAGATGCTAACAATGGTGGGTATGGATTATGATACCATCCATGCTTGCCGTAATGATTGTATTCTCTTTCGTCGTGAGCATGGAGATTTGGCTAGTTGTCCAAAGTGTGGGGAACAACGATATAGAGATGACTTGCAGGGTGAGAGGATACCGGTAAAGGTCTTAAGACACTTTCCCATCATTGCAAGAATACAACACATGTTTCGATGCAAATCCATAGCGGAGTTGATGACATGGCATGCATCTCATCGGTCCACTGATCACACATTGAGGATTCCCGCAGATTGTGCGGCTTGGAAGCACATAGATAATCAGTGGCCGGACTTTGCGAGAGAGCCACGCAACTTACATCTTGGGCTAGCCATGGACGGCGTGAATCCTTTCGGGTTACGCTCGACATCTTGGTCGACATGGCCCATAGTCGTGGTGAATTACAATATCCCACCATGGCTAACAATAAAAAAGGGACACCTCATGCTTGCACTACTTGTGCCAGGAAAGTACAAGGCAAGAAACATGGACGTGTACATGGCACCTTTGATAGAGGAGTTACAGATATTATGGAGAGGAGTGCAGGTCTTTGATATTTCCAGAGCTCCTAGGCATACCAATGATATTTCCGTCAGGGGTATCTTGATGTGGACCATGCATGACTACCCAGGATATGGAGAGTGCGCAGGTACGTGGTTATGTCTTTACATGTACAATGAGGGATTATGCTTTTTTTACTCTCTTTTGCACGCATGTCTTGTACTAACATATTCATGCACGCGTGCAGGGCTTGCTACAAGTGGGTACCATGCTTGTCCTGTTTGTGGACCCGCTCTGAAATCGCTTGCACGCTACTCCAAACACATGAGGAAAAATGTTTATGAAGGTCATGCTCGATACCTTCCGCTCGACCATCTCGCACGTGGAGGTCAGCTTGATCCACCACCATCATATTTAAAAGCAAGTGATTGGATTCAAGCTTGGAGGGAGAATGGAGAGGAACCTCCTCCTGGTATGAAGAGGCTATCGATCTTTCACGAGCTTCCTTATTGGGGTCAGTTACAAATCAATCATCTCTTGGATCCAATGCATATCTTTAAGAATGTGGGGGCTACCATTTGGGCACACTTGGTTGGTTCCAAGGACTCGAGAGGAGTGCGAGAAGACTTGCGTGCTATGAATAGGATGTCTCGTTTGTGGCCCCAAGTGCATGCTTCAGGAAAAGTTGTCCTCCCGAAAGCAACGTGGATCCTCTCTACGAGGGAGGAGGCAGCGATCAAGGCAGACATTGCCTCTTTTCAAACACCGACAGGGTACATGCGTTGCTTGAAAGGAGCATTTTCAAAGGACAATAAGCTTAGTGGCCTCAAGTCCCATGATTGGCACAAGGTCTTACAGGTATTCTAACTAGAATTAGTGTACCGATAATAGTGATGCATTAGCGTAATTATTATTATGTTATATTGTTGACATGATTTCATTGTTGCTTTGATAGTTCATCCTTCCAATTACAATAAAAGGGTGCTTACAAGAAGATGTTAGAAATGCTATATTCAAGATCTGTGGTATTGTGAGGTATGCTTACTATCAATTCGCATTATCTATTTTCTTCATGGATATGTGAAATAGGTGGATATCTCAAACATCTTACATATGCATGGACATGTGAAATAGGTGGATATCTCAAAAAGAGATCTCTATATCGAGCATCGAGAAGGCTAGGGTGGAATCCATCGAAGCCGTATGCTTGCTTGAGAAGCACTTTCCCTCAAGCATTATGACAACTCAAGTCCACTTGCTTGTGCACATAGTTGATGAGGTGGCTATAGCAGGTACCGTTCATAATCGATGGATGTTTTTTCTCGAGCGGTTTATGAAAACTTTAAAGGGGTTTGTAAGACAAAGAGCAAGACCAGAAGCAAGCATGGCAGAGGGATGGCTTGTGCAAGAGTCATTAGTATATATCACAGAGTTTCTTGCATCCACGGATCCTGATATGCCGCAAGCTTGGCACAACAAGGATGATGATCGCATCATTGGCGAGGTCCCCCAAGGAAAAGGGATTGAAAGAAAGATGAGCGAAGAGCAAATGGAGAAATTCAATAAGTTTTGTATCCTCAATAGCCCTGAGATGCAGAAGTGGATTGAGAGATATGAAGTGGCCAAAGCAGAAAGAATAAATGCAAGGACGAGATTCAGAGTAATGTACAGGCGATCACAACCATATCCACGAGATCTGGCTCTTCTCCCTACTCACATGTCACTTGATTGGCTACAACTAGCTATACGTAAAGCCGAACGTGATGGAGAGACAATAAACGAGCGCGAGCGGGAGTTATCATCTGGATGTATGGTGCATGTAAGTTTCTTATCTCTTGATGTAATTAAGTAATTATTTGTGGCAATATATGCTATAAAATAGGTGCATCTTCATTGTTTTAATGATGCTCTTTTACAGTACAAAAAGTACAGTGCATTATGGTCATATGGACGACATTTTTGCATAGAACGCATCGATTCAAAGAGAGTCACGTATGATTGTGGAGTCATGGCTAACTTCACACAAGATAGCCGAGCAAGTGCTTCGGATACCAATCTTCTCTCCTCACAGTTGGATTATTGTGGAACCATACGCGACATCTATGAAATTGATTTCAGACGATTTACTATTTTCATTCTTGATGTAAAATGGTTTAGAACTACTTACAACGGTCCCCATGCAACTGTGAGAAAAGATGGTAGCGGTCTCTTTGCAATAGACTCCACCAAACATTGGACCGATGAAAGTGATACTTTTGTTCTTCCCGAGCACTGTGAGCAGGTGCATACTAATGATTTAATTAGTCGAAGCTTTCGTTTTTTAAGTCCATTGATATATATATAATTGACGACATTTGGCACGTGATTTTTCATCTTCAATATAGGTGGTTTTTCATCCGGATCATTCTGATCCAAGATGGTGGTACGTGATCCAAGTTGCACCACGAAGTAAGCAGATTTTTGAAGATCGAGATGTGGATATGGAGATGCCACTACCAAATCCGGATCCAATTGATGAATCTAGCGAAGAAGATGTAGATCACCATATGAGGCAAGAGGAAGATGCGCATAATGACATCGCACAGGAGGAGGATGGAGATCACGATATTGACGAGGAAGACAACAATCGTCAAGATCGATCACCACACTTAAGCTTAATTGAAGAAGATGATCAAATACTTTTAGGTGAACGTACGATGCTAGAGTACGATGATGATATAGGAGATCAACTCGGTATAGAGTTGGAGATAGACTTGCTTGGCGCCTTAGACTTGGCTCAAGATGAAACAGTTGATGTAAATGCTCTTATTTAATTTGATTTTTCTCATCTCCAACTTGGACATGAATATATGAGCTTCAAAGGCTTGATGTACATGCTCTCATTTTTTATTTCTCTATGAGCTCAAACATGTATGAAAATTTAAAAAATTTTGTCATTGGAAGAAAATAAATTTTAAGGCTAAAAAAAAAAAAAAAACCTCTCTGTAAAACGTCGCTATAATATAGTCTCAGTGTCGCTATATAGCGACCTTTAAAAGTCGCTATATAGCGACTTTTACTAAAGTCGCTATATAGCGACCTTTCAAAGTCGCTATATAGCGACCATTACTAACGTCGCTATATAGCGACGCTTATTAAAAGTCGCTATATAGCGACGATTTACGACACCCGATTTTTATACCGACGATTAACGCTAAGCGGGCGCTAATCGTCGGTACGTAAACGTCGCAATAGGATGCGTGTGTAGTAGTGATGGAAACGTGCATTTTGGAGCAGGGGGTGCTGAATCATGGGAGGCCCAATTTGTAAGTATGGATCTCAAATTATATTGTGTTTATGTGGTTTATCAAGAGGTTGTTTCTTTGTACTAACCCCTCTACAAATTGTGTCATCTTGCAGCTTGATATCGTGGGCAGGTACCCTACTCCTGTTGAGATAGCCTGAGATAGCCTGTACCACCGCCATCATCACATACTAAGATACATGGAGGCACTTCTATGATGATGGGTTGATTACTGAGGAGCAGTGTATCCAGGCTACTGGAGCGCCTCCCGAAGTATTTAAAAGTAATTAATTAATGTCAATATTATAAATAAATATTTGATTTTTCATACATTGATACATGTTGTCCCTCGTTTACAGGGCCCTAGGGCTGATCAGGAGGAAGAAGATGAGGAAGACAGGAGTGAAGAAGGGAGTGAAGAAGGGAGCGAGGATGTGGAGAACTTAGATTAGTAGTAGAAGTAGTGCTAGCTACTCTTTTTTGTACTTGAAGCCATTGGCTTGGCTTCATGTGCCTCTTGTATATACACTCCTCATATTTTTTGTACTTGAAGCCACAGGACGTGGCTTGGCTTCGTGCTATATGTACATACAAGCACTTTTTGGGCTATGCATTAATATACACTGCTTTTCTTTTTTTGGCTTTCAATTTCCTTGTGCAACGTTCTATCAATGAATGCCTTATGAACTAAACGTTTTGGAGTTGTAATATTTTATTCGGAATTGTAATCGCCGGCTATAGACGTGCTTGGAATCGTGCTAATTAAAATGTGGTTGGATGTAAGAATTGAATTGCACAATGTGAAAATGGGATTCTTGTAACCACACAGCATACACAACATACATAGCATTATGTTCAACCACAGAAAATTTTGCTTTTATTAAAAAAAAAGATTCTGCAGAGCATCTATAAGCCCGTCTATGTACTCTTTTTATTTTTTTTAAAATTTCTATAGAGCGTCTAAAAGCACATCTATAAGCGTGTCTATCTATTATATAGGGGTGCAAATAGATGCACCCACAATTTTTTTTAAAGTTAAGGAAACACGTCTATGTGTGAGTCTATGGGTGCTTTGTGTTGTTGTGCACAACAACACAAAGCAACTATAGACGCGCTTGGTAGACGCGCAAAATAGCGGGCACGTCTATAGGCATTGCTTTAGTAGAAAAATTACGGGCGCGTCTAAATGCGCGGCTAAACGCTCGTCTATTTACGCATAAATAACTGCGTCTATTTGCGCGTTTGACCTGAGAAAATACGGGCCCGTCTAACATTACGTTTATTAGCGCGTCTATTTGCGCGTTTACACTGAGAATCAGACGCGCATTTAGACGCGTACATAGACGCGCTCCAGAGAATACAGAAAGTGAGATTTTGGTGTACATCATTGCTTTCCAAACATTGCCCATGATTACCAAAGCACATAATTTTTTGCAAGCCCACATATACAAGAATTAAGTGAGATGAGGAGAATGAGACAATATGTAAAATAGTTTTGCCAATATCAATTGTGGGGCTACGGTTCAATCTCATCCTCAATGAGATCAACCCTTGCCAAACTATCTACTTCAAAATCCAAACAAGTGTTTAGATCTACAAATACATTCAACCCACTACTACTTGTGCCACTCATGTGCTCATCGAAATCAGCATCTCCAATGGTAGGCTCGTCCTCACGGGTAATGGCCTCAATATCTATATCTCCTATCTCATGATCATCCTCCTCTCTTGTATCACGGTCATCATCACGTCCATGGCCATGATCATCCTCCATACGCTCCATATTAGTAAATGTACTATACATCACTTTGGAACGTGGCATAATAGGTATGACATGCCACCATCTATTATTATCCACCATTGGTTGATAGACAACCTAATTCAAACACAAATAAAATCATGTTACTTTTCTTGCATCAAATATTTAAAAGTGAGTATTTTTATGTGTGTGCACAGTACCTGTTCACATTGTTGCGGTAGTACTAGTGTGTCCTTCCTACTTTGCCAAAACTTTGTGGAGTCAATAGTTACAAAGCCACTTGCATGGCGTTTGATTGTTGCATTAGGGCCTCTTTCCACCACGTCCTTAAACCACTTTACATCCAAAACATACACAAAGAAGCGTCGAAAGTCAAGCATAATGATATCTTGGATTATGCCACAATAATCATCCATGGCTCCATTGGCTCCCTCAAAGCTAGCAATGACGCCGCAATCTTGTGTGTTTGTCTTATCATCAATCCGTTGTGTTTGAAAATGCTTGCCCTCACACCATATAGCATTGAACATAGTGCACTACACCAAGAAAAAATCAATTAAATAAGCAATCTAAATTATAAAAAGCTCCTAACTTATGCATAACATTCTATATACCGACCTTGCTCATGCATCCCCTAGCATACTCCCATTCTTCCATTGTGATATGCATCCCCTTGTCTTTCTCTGCTTTCTCCATTTCATCAAGTAGCCAATCCACATGAATATCCTTTGGAAGTGCTCTTAGATGCTGAGGGTATGGCACACGAGATCCGTGGTGTGTACGAAAGAGGGCCCTTTCTTCTTGTCTTCTTGCCTTTGCATCCTCGTATCTTCTCACCCATCTTTTCATCACATCACTATTAAGCACACAAAAGAGGTTGATACTGTTATGCAACTCCGTGTCTATTACTTTGTTGCGTCCTTTTCCTTGACGCACAATAGAGGTCATCCTTAGGTCTTCATCATCTCTCCATAGTCGTGGGAGAGAGCTATCCACATCAACAAGAAACTTAGAAATATATACAAGTGACTCTTGTACCAACCAACCCTCGGCCATGCTACCTTCGGGTCTTGCATTTTGTCTCACGAAGCCCTTCAACGTCTTCATGAAGCGCTCAAGGAAAAACAACCATCGTGCATGTATAGTACCGCATATAGCAATCTCATCCACCAAATGTACTATGAGATGTAGTTGGCTTGTGAGAATAGAACGTGGAAATGTCTCCTCCACTAAACAAACCGCCTCCACTGACATAACTCGAGCATTCTCAAGAGTGGTGGGATCTATTTCCTTTGAGCTCACATACCTCACAAGCTCGCCCATCTTGTAAATACAATCTTTCACGTCCTTTGATGCACTACGTGAAATGCTAGTAGGTAGTATGAACTGAACCCGCGAGGAGGTGGTTGATTAGTTGCTTATAGCTATTCACTCACAAATTTGAAAGGAAAAAGATATTATGCATATAAAATACTTACTTGGAGCATCTTGTGCCAATCATGAGATTTCAAGCCATATAATTGCTCTACACCTCTTTTCTTGCTCTTTGTAAAGGCTCCCTTCAAACACCTCATGCATCCAGTGGGAGTACGAATTGTAGTAATAGCGCGCTTCACCGTGGCCATCTCTAGCTTTGATAACATCCACGGTGCACGAGGTAAAAAAACACGCCCATTTGGTCTCTCTTGAGGCCAAGCTTCACGCATCCTCCCTGTGGTACGTAGATCCTCCCTTATGCCTGCCGAATCTCGTGTCCCATTCAAATGCTCCCAAATGGTAGATGCCACATTCTTGAAGATATGCATGGGATCAAGCAGGTGATTGATCTTGAGGTGGGACCAATATGGTAAACGATAAAAGATGGAGTATCTAAACAAAATAAAGTGTTAGCGTGCAATCTTTACTTTCAACCAATATAGCCAATCTTTACTTCCAGCCAATAGTTACAAACCCTTACCGGCTCATGCCAAGTGGTGGAGGAGTCGTGGAACCGTCCCAAATTCTCATCCAATCTCCCGCGGTGAGTGATTGTGGGAGGACTTCATTCCAAGGGGCAACATATCTAGGATGATCAGGTGGGAGAAATCGATGGTGATTCTCATAGATGACCTTATTCAATGCGTCTGCCCATGAGGCAACTAGCGAAGGACCACAAACAGGACATGCATGGTAACCCGATGTAGTGAGACCTGAACAATAGATGCAATTAAGAGTGGAAGGTGGGTTTAGGGTGCCACGTCCTTTGCCTATTCATAATTAAAAAATGCAATGCTTACCTGAACACTCGCCATAGCCTGGGAAGTCATGCATCGTCCACATCAAGACTTTGCAGTTGAAGTCTCGTGACGAGGGAGGCCTGCTCACATCATGCACCTCGATACCTCTCCAAAGTATCTCTAGCTCATCAATCAAAGGCTCCAAATAAACATCAGGATTTTTGACTTTATGTTTCCCTGGAATTAGAAGGGACAGCATGACATGTCCTTTCTTAATAGCCATAGAGGGTGGAAGATTGTGATTCACCAATACCACTGGCCATACACTGTAAGACGTGCTTTTGAGACCAAATGGGTTCACACCGTCGATACCCAATCCAAGTCTCAAGCTCCTAGGTTCTTCCTTGAAGCTTGGCCATGTGTCTTCAATATGCTTCCACGCAGGAGAGTCCGCGGGAGTTCTCCACTTGCCATCGGTTGATCGATGGGAGGAATGCCATGACATGAGCTCTGCAATAGATTTGCACTTGAACATTGGATGCGAGGGATTATGGGAAAATGTCGCAATACCTTACGAGGCACGTCCAAGGTTTTGAGATTTGCTCTATATCTTGCCTCTCCACAAGTAGGACACTCTCTTGCATCCTTATGTAGTCCATGAAACAAAACACAATCGTTGACACATGCATGGATGCGCTTGTAATCTAATCCTCCAAGAGAGGTCACATGTTGCCTTGCCATATCTCTTGAGGTCAGTAATTTATTCTCCCTTGGAAGCATTTTACACAATAGCCTGCACGTGAAGACCATAAATGAGGAAAAGCATTCGAGTAATTGACCCACGCGCATAATTCACCATGTTTGCAAAATCGACTTTAAAGCTTACTTGAGTAATGCATTCAAACTTGCATTGCTCCATCCATAGATGGTTTGCAAGTTTAGTAACTCAAGGGAGGCACGTAGAACAGAGAATGTGCACCCCTCAAACAGTGGAGTCGATGCTACGGTAAAAAGATCATCCTGCTCCATGCTATTATCCCTCCCTTGATGGACATATAAATCCCGCACCATATCATCAAACACCTCCTCCTCCACGGCTTCATGAGGTAATGGCGTCGGGCTACTATCACCATCACTCCATGCATCCGTAACGGTCCCTCCTGAAGATCCCACCTCATATCGCCGACGCTTCGCCTCCTCACGACGGGCATAGGGTAACATGTGCGGGTGCATGTGGCACTGCATCCTGTATCAAATTAAAACGGGATCATAACTCAAACATATGAACACCCATAGGTATCTCAATCAACCTTAACTTATAAACCCTTACCCTGTTTACGGTCACATCCCATTCTCCATACTTTGAGATATGATTGAGTGTAATCCTGCGTGCACGATACATGTTTCCTCGACATCGATCACATAGACATTTGATTTTTTGCTCCAACCACATTTCGTGATGGTGGATACGGAGGGATTCATCCTCACTGGAGCTACTTGTTGAAGATGGAGACATCCTACAAACAAACAACCCACCAAATTTGCTCTTCTTCAAATGCTTAATTTAAACTCTGTGTTGCGTCTATCGCCGCATCTAACATCGCGTCTAACGGCGCGTCTAAACGCGCATCTACTCTGTGTAGTTAGACGCGCCTATAGACGCGCTAATAGACGCGACTATAGATGCGGCTTTTAAACTTGCTTTTCGGCGCGCCGCTCGCTTTGCTTTTCTTTACATTACTTAAACTTTGTGAGTGCCTTCCTTCCTTCTTTATTAGCAGTTCCATAGATTCGAAGCTTAAGAGAGAGCCTCCCATACACAGTTCCAAGCTTTCACTCAAGAGAAAGGGACCGTACCTACACTTACTTCCAAGCCTAAAGGAGAGGAGGAGTACGAACAAGGAGAAGAAACAAGTTTGGAAAAGAAAGAAGAACCTTCCATACCTTTATCCAAGTAAGTCCTTTTGAAATTGTTCTTGTTTGGAAGTTTGCTCTTTCCAGTTTTGTACTTTCTCGCATCCAGGAAACGCAGGATCTAGGTATGAGCGTCACGTTCTTTTGTCGGGCGCAACGTCCTTTTCGACTTTTTATAAATCTCGCCTATCGGAGCGCGTCTATAGGCGCGTCTCAGGGCGCGTCTAAAAGCGTGTCTACAGGCGCGTCTAACCACGTGTCTGGCTTTTTACAGACACACACAGACGCGTCTATAGACGCTCACACAGATGCTCTATTAGACGAACTTTTAAACGCACTGTTAGACGCACTGTTAAACGCACTGTTAGACGCACTGTTAAACGCACTGTTAGACGCACTATTAAACGCACTGTTAAACGCTTTGTTAGATGCGTTTATAGATGCGCAAATCAGACGGGTCTATAGACGCGCTCTGACAGAGCCTCTTTTTTCTTCCCCTTTCTTCTCAGCTCATTAGTAATAGATTTTTTTCCTTTTTTCCAGTTCAACATGTGGCCAGGAAGCGCTTCTAGCTCACCTGATCCCCGGGAATCTATTTGGAAGGACTTATATAATCTTTTAGGGCACCCTCCTAGTCCTGCGGAGTTATACGGGTATATGATGGGTACCCTTAACACTCCCCAGGAGTTGGCACTACAGACTCCGAGCCACCCCACACCGCCTGAGATCACCCCAGCGGAGTCAGCACAACCGTCTTATGCCCCTTCCCCCGTACCGTCTTATGCCATTTCCCCCATGCCGTCTTATGTCCCTTCTGCCATCCCGTCTTATGCCCCTTCCCCCATGCCGTCAGGAGGTCCTTCTGTCTCGGCGAGCCGTCGACGTACTCCCCAGCCGTCGAGACTCGGTTCTCCAGCTACGAGTGGTCAGCGTAGTCCCGTGCAGTCCCCAGCTACGAGTGGCCAGCGTACGAGCTCGACACGACAGGGTAGCAGGCGTAGTAGCAGGGAGAGCAGTGGCGGATGCATGGCACAGTGCTTTGGGCCATGTGGCGGTGAGGAGGAGGATGATTCAGATGATTTAGACGTGCCTCTGGGTGATGGTACGATTTATTATGACATCACTCAGACAGGAGGCATCTTGATGGATGCGCGGGGGAAGGACATCATGGCCTTCATGCACTCTGTAATTGCTAACAATTACAGAGATTGATTTATCCACTATAAAGACCACCCAAAGAGGTTGGCTGATGAGACCCTCGCTACTGTTCGCTCTAGGTATCCTAACCCCCCCAATCGCCAGTTCACAGATAAATGGGGGAAGTCAAAGATTGTTACGATACTTAGCAATAAAAGATCTTCGCTTTAAGAGGCAGGCACTAGCGGAGCTTGCCAGGCTTGAGGCAGGTCAACCTCCAAGGGGCCCACCCCACACCGCTCACAAGCGTGAGTGGAAGAAGGCAATGAAGTCAACGAGGGAGGACCCCAGTCTGCAACACGTGGAGGCACGGAGGATCCAGATGGAGGAATATGGAAGCGCACATTTTGGAGCAGGGGGTGTTGAATCATGGGAGGCCCAATTTGTAAGTATCGATCTCAAGTTATATTGCTTATGTAGTTTATTAGGAGGTTGGTTGTTTCTTTGTACTAATCCCTCCACAAAGTGTTTCGCGGTCATGCAGCTTGAGATCGTGGGCAGATACCCTACTCCAGTGGAGACAGCCTACCACTGCCACCATCGCAGAGGAGATACATGGAGGCACTTCTATGATGACGGGTTGATTACTGAGGAGCAGTATACCCGAGCTACTGGAGCGGCCCCCCAGGTATTTGAAAGTAATTAAATAATGCCAAAATTATAAGTAAAGATTTAATTTTTCATACATTGATATATGTTGTCCCTTGTTTACAGGCCCATGCACAAGACGATGAGGAAGAGGAGGAAGGAGGCGCAGAAGGGAGCGCAGAAGGGAGCGTGGAAGGGAGCGAGGACCTAGAGAACATAGATTAGTCGTATAAGTAGTGCTAGCTACTCTTTTTTGTACTTAAAGCCACTGACTTGGCTTCATGCCTCTTGTATATAGACTCCTCTTATTTTTTGTACTTAAAGCCACATGACGTGGCTTAGCTTCCTTATTTTTTGTACTTGAAGCCACATGACGTGGCTTAGCTTCGTGCTATATGTATATACAAGCACTTTTTGAGCTTTCAATTTTATTGCGTTTTGGAGTTGTAATATTTTATTTGGAATTGTAATTAAAATGCGGTTGGCTATAAGAATTGAATTACAGAATGTGGATATGGGATTCTTGTAACTATATAGCATACACAACATACACAGTATTCTGTAAAATTTATTAAAAAAAAAGCGTGTCTATCAGTGCGTTTAAAAACGCGTTTATATTCGCGTCTGTCTATTCAACTTGCGTCTATACATGCGTCTATAAAAGCGTTTATAAGCGCGTTTATTTATGCGTTTAACTGCGCGTCTATACACACGTAAGTCTGATATATAGACGTGCAATTAGACGCGGGTCTCCAGACGCGCAAATAGACGCGCCCGTAAGTTTTTTATTTAGTTCATGAAACGTGTCTGTGTGCGCGTCAGTGGGTGCTTTGTCTTGTTGTGGTGGTCTCGCAATCAAGATTATCACAGGCCCTATCACCAGCCACGTGATCTCCTCTGCGTGTGATACCACCTTTGCCTATCTTCCCTTGCCCCCATCCCCCTCTTTGCCCTCTTGCTCACGGAACCTTCTTGAAACATCACAAGCTCGCACCATGCCCATAGTTGAAAGAGGAATGCTAATTCTAAATAAACCATATCCCTAGTTACAGTTATATAGTGAAAGGCCTTTCTTGCCAAAGTAATGCACATAAGTATATTTACAAATTCGCCTTAAATAATTATGTGCCTATATAAAGCATCAAATGTAAATCCTTATGTTGAAATCCTTATGGCCTCCTAGGTTTAGAAACTGGAGCATGCCATGAGGAATATCTTCATGAGTCTGATAAGCCCAATGGAAGTTCGCATAGTCCATGCATTGGTGTTAATAGCTTGGTTTCAAGTGCATGCCCAAACTTATCATTTCTACGAGTGGCTTAAGTTCATTTATATTATGGTGAAGTATGAGGTGGAGAAGCTTTTTGTTAATATAACTTTCCTTTTGATTGGCTACTCTCATAGCTTTGCTACCTCCTTATGAAGTGATTGTATTGAATGTAACTACCATCTACAATGTTTTTGTTGTTACATGAATGAGCTTTTTCTTTTGTATGGAGCAATGAATTATTTCATTGCATTGAGTTTGCGAGTAGGGAATAGTAACGAATGCTCCTCTAGGCTCAAGTGTCCGTAAAGGAAACCTAGGTGGAGAAAATACATTAATGTAGGTAGGCTATTACATGTGGCATTCATTCCTCCACACCTCCATCAAGATATGGGACATGATTAATTTATAGCCTATGTGGCACAATATGTGACAAACGGCATGCAATAGGAACTACTTAAGTAGTGGAAAAGATGCATCTACATACCTCAATCGAAGTATGAGGTATGAGTACGCACTCTCCTCGGAAGCAGGTTTGACATGACGTACTATAATTTTATTGCTTAATTGTTGGAGTGTGTTTGGTATTTCTATCTGCCTTTGCACGAGCCACCTCTAACTCCCATGACCCTTATGCTAGCATTAGGAATTGATGAGAGATGGTGCATTGATAAGAGAAGCAATAGTTATTGTGCGAACTTTAACTTAGTACTTTGGCAATGCTTTATGTTCACCCTAAACACCCATACTATAAGTCAAAGTATCGTCAATATTCGATGTGTATGTGTGTGTGTTGGGGCCGGTGGGGGATGGGGGCAAGGTATGCATGCCTCCGTATTTTCTCAATACATGATTATATGAGCAAGGGTTATTTTTCATGGGCCTCTAACTTCCACTTTACCATGACCCTTGTGCTCATTCTCATAGGTGACATCAACCAAGTGATGAGTGATGGCGCATTGACAAGAGAAGCATTAGTTATGGTGCATCGAAGTTCAGCTTAGTACTTTTCACAATGCTTTATGTTCACACTTTTCGATTAGTCCAAAAGAGATGGCTACTCATCAATAACTTATAGTTGCAAGGAGTTTTTTTCATGGGCCATATCTAACTCCCACTTCACCCAGCAAGAGTACGTGATCATCTCGAGAGTTGAGAGGTAGCTTTCTGAAAAGGAAAAATTCAGAGAAAGCATTGGGATGGGAAAAGTGGTGCCCTCCAGCATTGGGATGGGAAAATTTCAGAGAAAGCATTGGGATGGGAAAAGTGGGAAAAGTGCTGCTCGAGTCGCACGAGGAACATGTGTACCATGCAAGCTCGTGCATGTAAAACATGTTGCTGTTGGACAAGATGTGTGTGAAGCTGCTCAATAAGCTGCTGGCCTACAAGGAGAATCGGCATTTGAGGCTGAATGAGAGATGACCTGGAAATCATGTGGGATGGGAAAAGTGCGCAGGTAAGCTCGTGTAAGATGGAAGGATCGTCGACGTGCAAAATGGCTATGGCGCTCCTCGTGCTTCTTGTGCTTGTGTTGTGTGTCGCCCCGGCTATGGCTGCTCCTTCTTCTCACCTCATCTCGTCGCTCCCCGGCCAGCCCCCCGCTTCCTTCCTCCAATACTCCGGCTACATCCCCATCGACTCCGCCTCCGGCCTCAGCTTTTTCTACTACTTCGTCGAAGCTCAGACGGATCCCTCATCCAAGCCCCTCACCCTCTGGCTCAATGGAGGTCCCTCTCCGTTCCTTCCCTTTGAAATTCGTGTCGAAATGGCCTGGTAACGTTGTTGTTGCAAGCAGTAAGCAAATTCAGGGCCGGCGTCTTGGCGTCGTAGGGAATCATACAGCCGAAGTCATTGTGGCAATAACTTTTTGCTAGAGACTGGATCTTTGCTTGGCTTGTGTTAATTGGTCTTCGAGTACGACGAGATATCTTTATCGCCGGGTATCTTTATTCTGAGAAGCGGCTTTCACATGGTCTAATCAGCCAACTTAGGCCTGAAATGGCTCGACTATTCAAGGGGACGCTGTAGTCGACGTCCTCTCGAACGAGAAGAAAACGATTTCTGTGTGTTGTCTGTAACTGGCATTGTCGTTGTTGCAACAATTAGATAATTAATGTGCGAAGGATTCAAGTTCGTGTATCTGCAGGACCTGGTTGCAGTTCGGTCGGATATGGGGGCTTCAGGGAAAATATTGGACCGTTCCTCGTGACCAAAGAGAGCGGAGAGCTGATAGCCAACGATTTCTCATGGAACAGAGGTTCTGTCTAATAACAAGATTTCCGATTCTAGCATTTAACTACTTCCGCTCCGCAGCATAAACTTGGAGTGCTTGCATGAACAGTTTCCAACATGCTATTCTGGGACTTTCCGGCGGGAGTCGGCTGGTCTTACTCCAACACGAGCACCGACTTATACATCGCCAACGACACATCCACGGGTGCGGCCGAGAACTGGCAAAAGTTTGAAATTCCTTTGAATGTGTCACATAAATCGATCAATGTGTGAATGCAGTTGCGCAAAATTTCGAATTTCTGTGGAATTGGTTCGAAGCTTTCCCAGAGTACAAGGGGCGGGAGTTGTTCATCACCGGCGAGAGCTATGCAGGTACTATCATCCTTGTTCTTCTCGAGTAGATGGATCATCTTCTGTCTGCAAATAAATGGATCAGTCCTGTTCTCTTACGCAAGTGTTCTTCGTGTAGGCCATTATGCTTTTGAGCTCGCAGCTGTGTTGGTGGATTACATTAACGAGCAAGCCGGCCAGTCTGTCTTTAATTTAAAGGGTCTAGCGGTATGTCGCCCGAAGTTCTTATATTCTGGTGTGGATTTCTGATTTCTGCCGCTCCTCGATCGGACATTCCGTCGCTTTTTTTGAATGTATACTGTTGATTTCTTTCGATGTCGGGTGTCGATTCAGGATTATGGATCTCACTGATCGGACACTCTAATATACAGATTGGCAATCCGCTTCTCAACGGCCAAATCGACATCTCCGAGACCTTCTTCTTCGAGTGGAGCCACGGCATGATCTCCGATCAGACCTATGCAGCGGTGGTAAACACCTGCAACTTTTCCGTGTCCGCGGTGCCCACGGAAGCTTGCGTAGCAGCATCAGCCGAGAGAGATCGAGAGGTGACCGATTTCGTCGATCATTACGACATCCTCATCGACGTCTGCCTCTCCCCAGCTGACAACGAACAAGCTCGACGACGATCCCTCAAGGTACATAAGGCCTCTGTTTTTCTTTTAATTAACGAGCCGGTGTCTTTCACCCTCCCTCGCTCAAATTAGTTCCACGGGCAGAGATGTCTTTCTTAAGACTATGTTTTTCTCCTTCTCCAAGCAAATTTCTCTACATTCTTGCAGACTACCATTAAACAAGGATCGTCTACACCCGATGGACGACTTGACGTTTGTGTGGATGACGAGCTGGTAGCTTATATGAATCTGCCGTCAGTCCAGCATGCTTTCCACGCAAATACGACTGGCTTGCCTTACCGCTGGTACTACTGCAGCCAAGGGTATAGACTTCCCTCTCTCTTTGTCTCTCTCAAAGCCTCGGGGGCTCCTTCAATCATCAATCTTATGTACTTTTTTTACCTGGCAGAAAATCCCTACTGTATGACGAGTCGAGAGTCTATAACTCCATGTTGCCTGTTCTAGCTCACATTCTCAACGCGGGGGTTCCCATCCTCGTTTACAGGTGAGTGTTAATTCTGCTCTTTTAGTTTCCATGATTCAATGTGTCTTGACAGACAACCAGCGGGACTTGCCACGTGCTCCGCCAGCTGTACTTTCTGAAACTACCTGGGTCACCAATTTGCGCAGTGGAGACCAAAACTCAAGATTTGCGTTCAGTGCGACGAGGCGACAGATTCATCAACTCTCAGAAATCATGAACCTGACCACGACTGTGCCTTATAGCGCTTGGTTCGAAGGAGGACAGGTAATCAATAAGTTGTGAGAGAGTCGCGAAATTGTTCCCTCTCATTTGATTTTCAAGCTACATATTTTGCATCATTCTCTTCCGATCCTTGCACTTTGAATCTTTCCGGTTCATTCTTCTTGATGCTGAGACGATTCCTTCTTGCCAAAAATCTGTGGCCTGCAGGTGGGTGGATGGACGCAAGTATATGGGCCTCTGAGCTATGCGACGGTGAGGGGAGGAGGACACATGGTGTCCTATAGTAGTCCAGCTCGCGCTTTTACGTTGTTCAAGAGCCTCCTAGCAAGCGAGCCTTTACCATTGGACTCGCCATATTAAGTGCGGGAGCGAAGGCAAGAGCTGGACCATCAAAGCAAATAACATGCGCCCTGCATACGTGCTTATAAAATAATGGGTGCATCCTTAAGATTCATTTATCAATGTCAGCATATCAAGTATTGACAGAAATCTAGAAATCTTATAATCAAGTTTCGAAGTATGAGTATCAAGTATTATGCTATTAACAACCAAGAATAACAACACCCATCAATAGAATGAAGTCCAAATCTATAGAAATTGAGAGAGTGGACATTGCAACTAATGAATTGGTTATACTTCATTGATGAATACAATGCTTTACATATATGTATGCATGACAGTTACGAAGAGGCATACCCTCTCGAATCCGCGTGTGTGTCACTAGAATGAAGTCGAAATCTCTAGACATTGAGAGAGTGGGTATTGCTACTACGGATGAATTGGTTATACTCCATTGATGAATACAATGCTTTACATAGAGTTGTGCGTGACGGTGATGAAGAGGCATACCCTCTTGAATCTGTGTGTGTGTGTGTGTATCTGGTGTGAATCAAGACCTTAATCGATCTTTTTTTTTTGCATCATACGGGATGGCCAAGGGCTTGATCTCAAGATCAACACATATACACCCACATGTTTTAGCCGCTAGCCTCATCTTGATCATTCTCTTCACAGTCATCTCCATGAGAGTCATCCTCATCGCGATTGCGTTCGTCTCCTGGATCTGGATTTGCTGATTTGTCTTAATCGCCTTGGTCATTTGGATCGTCATTGGCTTGGTCTTGATCTTCATGATCATCCTCGTTTGGGCAATTTGGGTCTTTATGCTCTTCATGATCGTGTCATCTTCTGATGCAAGTTCATCTTGGATGTTTCCATCAGAAGTGCCTTCAACGTCATTCTGGTTTCCAACGTCCTTTGCTACTGCTTCGGCAGGCTCAATAGTTCCATCTTAGTCTTGTGCATCAACAAGCTAATCATCATATCCTGTTCAGCATGCAACATAGCCTACCACTACATACTCATGTTGTTTAGTTTTGTTTTCATTTTCCTAATCCAAAATGCCAGGGCAACATTTCTTCAATGGCCATTCATCATAAGCACCTTTGTCACCAGGATAAAAGGGTACGTGAATCGCTATGCACCAAAAAAGTTAATTTCTTTTTTCACTTTTGGATCGACTCTTGGTCTTGCATAATTGATGATTAATAGGATCATTCATCTTTGGAATTGATTTAGAGGAATTGAATAAAACAAATTTACCGTCAAACAAGTGTATCACAGTTTGGCCTTTCACTGGCTGAAGGTTGCCGGTCTTCCAGTTCCGTTAGTTCCTTCAATGTGGGTTGTTGCAAGTCTGTGGGTAGTTCCTTCAATGTGGGTTGTTGCAAGTCAACTCCTCGTGTTTGATTACTGGTCACTCATTGATTAGGAGTTGTAACTATTTGCACAAAAAGAGATTGCAGGGTTTTAGCGAAACAAGGTCACCTATTTCTTTAATGTCCATGTGGAAGTAGTATTTGCAAGCATGCTTCAGCTAGATGTAACATCTTGGAGTGTGATAATCATAGAATGTGCCCAAAATGAGCATGGCAAGAGGCCTTGCAACTATTTGTTAAGCTAGACATGCCCCTTTAGCATCGTTGAGTTTGCTTTTGTCATGCCATTAGACAAGATACTACAAAACAAATTCGAACTAACATTGTATAAGAAATTGGAGAGTGATAAAAATTGCACAATGAAACAAATGGTTACATAATAATAATATCAGTTTCTATTAGAGCATGTTCTAAAGAAATTTATCTTTTAGGGGTGTCCTAGATGGTATTTCATGTTGGAGTGCATTGGGATGTTGCTTTCATGAAACAATCATTTAAGAAAGAGGATATATATTTTTCATATTTTTTGTCTTTTACCGTGTAGAACAACAATAAATCTCTTAAATAATAATGACTTTATGGGTATCTAGATTATCAAACTTTATGTAAAACTAATATTAATTTATCGAGTATGGGGTATATCCTTGATGATTAATAGTCTCTGCCTGTAAATGTTGGAGGTGTGTCACTCATTTCATCATAATCATCCAAGAAAGGACACGATATCCATGAATTGTAGAATATGCCACTCATATGCTGCTCTCGCTTCAACACAGTCGCTCGATGTTTTAAATTACTCAATCACATGCACAGGGTATGTCCTTGATGATTAATATGTCTCTGTCTGTAAATGTTGGAGGTGTGTCACTCACTTCATCATAATCATCCAAGAAAGGACATGATATCCATGAATTGTAGAATATGCCACTCAAGCTGTTAGAATATGAAGCCAAGTTGAGTCAGTTTGGTGTGTTCTAGTGTGTTCTAGTGTGAGTTCTATGGATGTCGCGTGTCATATTGGGAATTATCCCATATGCATAAGTGTTCATATGTGTGTGTGTGCTTATATAAGAGTTGTACTTGTCTAGTGTCAAATCAATCAAGTGTTAAGCTACAAGCTCTTTGGTCTACACGTGAGTACTCTCATTTTTGTTCATTGCTCTAGTCATTTAATTTCCATTTCATTATGTCTCCTTTTGAGTATCACTTCCTCTCTCCCTAGCCTACCCTCTCTCTCTCCCTCTTTCCACCATGTTCCTTCATGTGGTATCAGAGCCTCCCTTCCTACCTTCCCCTTCTTCTTGCTCAATCTAGAGGATGAGAGAAGCCCACAAATGGAAGCTCCCCTCTCCTCTAAGGTAGAGCCTCCCTTCCCTTAGCCTTGCCATGGTTCCTCGCAATCAAGTACTCTGCAGTCCTCGTTTGTGAGTTCCGTTCACTCTCGCATCAGTTCATGGTTCTCCCTCAACATTGGCAGATGTTCCTCATGAGTTGGTCGCCAGAAACTTGTTTTGGAGTAGTTTAGCGGCTATTTTTTGACCTTTTGAGGTCTAATTGCTACGGTTTTTAAAATTTTGGCACTTCCCAAACATAAACAACCCTGTCCCGCACCTTTTCAAAGGGATTTTTTTTTTTTTTTTGTCCATACAGACCTCTACAAACGGATGTGCGACACTACCATGAGTCTGTACAACTTGTCAAAAGGCTTTGATAGGTCTCGTTATCAAGGCCTGGCCGAGTGATGTTGGTGTATTCCTAGACCTATGAGTTGGTCATGTAGCCATGATATAACGTGAGCCTCTTAGCATGTTGAGTCTCAAGCCATGAGAGTTCTTGGATCAACTTCTGGACACGCTCAGACTTTAGCCTCTAAGTTACATAGGGTGCATAGTTTGATGACCGTCATTGTCATGTTCTATTCTTGGCACCATTCCAATAGTCCCTCACCTTAGACTGTCACTGTCATGTTCTATCCTTGGTTCCATTCCAGTAGTCTCTCACCTTGCCATGTTAAAATATGAAGCCAAGTTGAGTCAGTTTGGTGTGTTCTAGTGTGAGTTCTAGTCTAATGAGTTCTATGGATGCCACGTGTCATATTGGGAGTTATCCCATATGCATAGGTGTTCATATGTGTGTGTATGCTCTTATATAAGAGTTGTACTTGTCTAGTGTCAAATCAATCAAGTATCAAGCTACAAGCTCTTTGGTCTACATGTGAGTACTCTCATTTTTGTTCATTAATGCTCTAGTCATTTCATTTCCATTTTGTGATGTCTCCTTTTGAGTATCACTTCCTCTCTGCCTAGCCTACCCTCTCTCTCTCCCTCTTTCCACCATGTTGCGTCACAAATGCTGCTCTCGCTTCAACACAGTCGCTCAATGTTTTGAATTACTCAATCACATGCACACCAAACTTTTTTTGAGAAAAAAGACTGATGGTTTAGCCGTCTCAAACAACCACCATGGTGGCCCTTGCTTGAGGCAAACCACCGCGGTGGCCTATACTCTACTTAAGCCTCCTCTATATAAGAGCAAGCCCGTGAAGGCCATATTCATCACTGGCTACAGCAACCCTGATTCCTTAGCATCCAGCCTCCGTCCTCTACTGTTTCCAGCACGCCATCAAAGCTTCTCACATAGGAGCGCACGGCTAGGAGGCAGCACCATCTATTGTATCAGTCTTATCGTAATCAAATTTTTGATTCTCCATACTATCTGCTCTTCTCTCTTGCATACGAGATCCTGTTATCTATTGAGCACAGACGTTGTATTGTTTTCTTATGTGGTATCATAGCTTGGGCTCTAGCAAGAAGATTTGGTAGTGTGTTTCTATTTGCAAGCAGATTGTGAGAGATGGCCCAGCTCGCAAGACTGCGAATCCCACCGTTCGGCGAAAGCGAAAAGCTGGACGGCACTAATTATCCACTTTGGAAGTTCAAGATGAAGACCAATCCTAAGCGCATACGAGCTTTGGGATATTGCTACTGGGGTGGACGTGAAACCGGTTGTGAGATCGAATCCAGCCAATGCATGACAACAAATAGTACCAACTGTGGATGAGATTCTTGCATGGACAAGAAGAAATGCAGATGCGCTGTGTTCTATTGCCTGCAGTGTAAAAGATTCTGTCATGGCGTTAATTCAACATGTCACCACAACGGAGGAGGCATGGACGATCTTGAAAAATCAGTACGAGACCACGAATCAAACGCGGATTCAGAATTTGGAGACTCAACTCGCGAACGAGAAACTGTCTGAGTCTAAAACAGCAAAGAAGTTCATCACCAGGGTGAAGAATCTGCGCAATCAAATGACTGCAATTGGCATCACCATCACCAGCGAGAATCTAGCATGAAGGTGCATATGGATTCTCCCACCAAAGTATGACGGTCTTGTTACAACGCTGAATATGCAGAATAGAAATCCGCCCCTCAACTTTGAGGATTTCAGCGCAATGCTTCTGGAGGAGGAGATGCATCAAAAGATGAGGACTGGAGAAGATTTGACTTTCTCGGCTAGATCAAAGAAAGATAAGGGTAAGGACTCTGGTAACCCATCTTCTTTTGATGATAAAAAGAGAAAGAAGAAGATCAAGTGCTTCTATTGCAACAAGGTAGGGCACAAGCAGAATGAGTGCCAGAAGAAGATTGCAGATGAGAAGAACGGGGTAAAGAAAGAGTCCAGCAATAGCGCGCAGGCAATACTAGTGGAGCTGTTTGTAGCAATTGAGGAGATTTGCATGGAGGCAGTTCATGGACCTACGGATGAACCTTGGAATATTGACAGTGGTGCATCGCGCCACATGACGAGTTGTAAGGATTGGTATACCTCTCTACATCCAGTAGGGAATGACATCATGGTAGTAATCGGCAATGATGCAAAATGCCCAGCAAAAGGAAAAGGTATGATTGCTCTCAAGTCAGATGGAGTTGTAAAACAGTTGTCCGATGTTCTTTATGTGCCAGATATCAAGAGGAACTTGTTGTCCATTTTTGTGATCACGGATCGGGACCTCAAAGTTCACTTCGATAAGAATGGTGCATAGATTGTGGATCTTCAAGGGAAGGTCATTGGTAAAGGTACACAGCACAACAACATCTACGAACTCTCAGCTTTTAGTTCTTGAGCCGATGTGAGCAACACTAAGCTGTGGCATGAGAGGTTTGGTCATCTAAACCTCAGTTCTTTAAAGGAGATGCATGAAAGTGGAATGATTGCAGACCTACCAAAAATTATAGATCTGCTCGATGTATGTGAAGCTTGCATGATGGGCAAGTAGCATCGGCAGCCCTTTCCTAAAGAGGCCAGCAGGGCAAAGGCTCCTCTAGAGCTCGTTCACACGGACCTTTGCAGAAAGATGGAGACGGAAGCTTTGGGTGGTTCCTACTACTTCATGATGCTGATCGATGAGGGATCGACGACTACAGTAGAAAGATATGGATATACTTCTTGAAGACTAAAGATGAGGCTTTCAGCAAGTTCAAAGAATGGCATGTAATGGTCGAGAAAGAAATGGGGAGGAAGGTGAAGAAGTTGAGATCAAACAGAGGTGGAGAGTTCACATCAAGTGAATTCGTAAGTTACTGCAAAAGTCATGGGATCAAGAGGCAAAAACCCCCGCCACATACATCACAACAAAATGGAGTAGCAGAGCGCAAGATGCGCGTCATTTGCGAAATGGGCAGGAGTATACTGAAAGGGAAAGATTTGCCAAAGACTTTCTGGGCTAAAGCATGTAACACAGTAGTTTAGCTACACGAAGGCTATGAACGGGATAACTACAATGCAGGCATTTTCTGGTAAGAAACCTTTAGCTGCATATTTCAAAGTTTTTGGATGTGACTATTTTGTGCATGTCCCTGATGCTAATAGGACCAAATGAGAACCGAAGAGCCGAAAGTGTATTTTCTTGGGCTACAGTGAAGAGGCAAAGGGTTACCGTCTCTATAATCCTGTAACTAAGAAGGTAATAGTAAGTTGCGATGTGGTCATCTCAGAACAGCCGCATCAATTGGAGGAGGATGCTTCCTTCCCAGACAACCAGGACCAGGATATCCATCTAGTACAACCACCAATAGTAGACTGAACTCCCCCAATGGTGCTTGGGAGGATTCAAGATAAAGAAGAGGAAGAAGAGCCTGCAGAACCACAACGGCAATGGCCATTCCCGAAGTGGGTAAAGCAGCTTTTGGACGACAGAGAACCTCCAGCCATTGAGGAGGAACCATCCAAACACCGCCGGTCCAAGAGATTAGAGGAGCAAAGAAGGGCGCACGAACACTTGGTCAACTACGCTTTGATGATAGAAGTGATCCGTGCTAAAGAACCCAAGTGTCTTGAAGAGGCACAGGGTGATGATAGGTGGATGGAGGCTATGTAGTCAGAGTATGGCTCCATAATGAAGAACAACACTTGGGACCTTGTGGATCGACCACCAAAACGCAAGGTAATTAATCAGCACCAAGTGGGTGTAAAACACCAAGTACAAGTCCGACGGCACACTGGATAAGTATAAGGCTCGGCTCATGGCAAAAGGATTCGCACAGGTACATGGTTTTGATTATCAGGATACTTTTGCTCCCACAGCTTGACTAACCACAATTTGCAGTTTTGGCTTTAGCAGCACAGGAAAGTTGGCCCGTGTTTCAGATGGATCTAAATCCGCCTTTCTCAATGGAGATCTCAAGGAGGAGGTATACGTGGAACAACCACCAGGTTTTGTGATCCCCGGTTCAGAAGGTAAACTCTGTAAACTTAAGAAGGCACTTTACGAGCCAAAACAGGCCCCACAAGCCTGGTACCAACGGATTGATGCCTACTTTCTGCAAAACAGGTTCAAGAGGAGCCCATCTTGTGTAAATTTGTATATCTACAGAGACGGAGGCAAGTGTATGATCGTGGTCCTTTATGTGGACGACCTTGTCATAACAAGGAATCATGAAGAGAAGATCTCACAGACAAAGCATTTGCTAGGAAGAGAGTTTAAAATGACAAACCTCGGATTGATGCATTTTTGTTTGGGGATTGAAGTTTGGTAAGAGCCAAAATAGATCTTCATCTCACAGCTGAAGTATGCTAGAGAGATACTGAAGGCATTTGGCATGGCTAAGTGCAAGACAGTTAGCACCCCTATGGAGGTAGACGTGAAGCTCTCAAATGAGGATTCATCACCACTCGTGGACGAAGCGAAGTACAAAAGGCTTGTGGGCAGTTTGATTTACTTGTGCGACACACGGTCGGACATCAGCTTTGCGACTGGTGTACTAAGCAGGTTTTCCAACAAGCCCCGGGAGAACCATTGGAGGTCAGGGATGCAGGTGCTGAAATACATCAAAGGCACACTTGATTATGGCATCACCTATACCAAGGGCAACACTTTTGTGACTCGGATTGGGCAGGAGACGTGGACAGTAGGAGATTAGTGACAAGTTACTGTTTCTCACTGGGATCTGGAGCTATCATGGGTCAGCAAGAAGCAACCCACAATTGCTCTTTCTTCTTCCGAGGCTAAGTACAAATCAGCATGTTTTGCTTCTTGTGAGGTAGTGTGGTTGAGGAGGATTTTAGGGGACATGGGTGCAGTGCAGAACAAGTCTACGCAGTTATCATGTGACAATCAGAGTTGCATGGCAATTGCCAAGAACCTTGTGTACCACGCTCGCACAAAACACATTGAGATTCAATATCACTTTGTACGCGAGCTCATCATGGATGGAGAGGTCGACTTGGTGTACTGTTCGACTACACAGAATGCTATGGACATGTTCACAAAGGCTCTTGGAAGAGACTCTCTAGAGAGGGAGGATTACCAAAAAGCGAGCGAAGAAAAGCGAGCAGCCCCAAATAAGCAAGCAAGATTAAATAGGTTTCAAGCAAGCGAGAACCTCATCCAGCATCTTATTCCTCTCAATATCATTGGAACAATTTATGTGATAGCAAATTAAACATATTCCAACAATGAAGGCATGCCTAAAACTCACAATTAACTTCTCTTTCATACCCATACTATCACAAAGACACAACAATACATAAAATTTGTGATAAAAAAAGAAAACACTACTCAGATTGAACATCCACACAGCAAGATAATGATAGATCACAAGGTAGAATATATGACTGAAAATATGTAAACATGATCATGTGCTACATATACATATCATGTCTTTTATGCTTGCAGAAGATCATCCATACATTCGATCCAAAAACATAGAAATAGAACTAACTATGTCAAAAGAAAAAAAACAAATTTTCATCATAAGGATTAATTTTGCTTAGTGAAAATACCTATGTAATCTGGACAATACCATGCTTTAAAAAACTCAGGGAGCCAAAAAAGGATTTTAGCCCTCCATACTTCTATTATGACCAATGTCTAAATGATAGTTCTATCGGAACTAGAAATGAATGCATCTAACCACTATGTTGAGTGCTCATCCCCAGTATCCTGTAGACTATCATGTTAAACTCAATACTTGACCACAAACTCAAGCATAAGAGGAGCATGATTCAAGTGAAATAATTGGCAAAGACACTCTATAACTAGTATCCTACTGCATCTAACGGAAAATATGCACCAAGCATTAACAAGCTTCTATTTCCACCCCTATAAGCAAACTCATATCCTGTAGTATGAAAAACTTTAAGGAAAACATTGCACTTAATGCATCAATTAAGCCAGTGACTACTCATCATGCACAATCGAACAATCATCAAGGAAAATGTAGTCAAGCAAGTTGAAGCAAAAAACCAAATATCTATTCGGATCTATGCCGTGGTGTATCCGCCAACCATGAGTAGCAAAAGAACCTATGAAAAAGGCAAAATAGGGATAATTATGCCACTCTACCATGTGTGGGGATTAAAGGTCACTGTGCCTTTACCCCAGTTATGTACAATACTCAAATGCATATATAAATGAATGAAAAAGAAGATTAGGGTGTTATGCACCCACCAAAACTTGTGTGGCTCTCTGTTTCTCTCTCTCCCTCTTCCGTTCCTGCTTCCGTTGAGAGCACTCTCAACTAGTATCAGAGCCCAGGTGATCTAGCTGAGCATGCGTGAATGCCTGGAAGCTCAGCAGCTCTGTGGGAGGAAGGAGAAGCTCTGTGGGAAGCTTTCTGGGTGGCTTTAATTGCATCCGAGTGTGCAGAGACCTTGGAGGAACCTTTGGAAAAGTCACTTTGGTTTTGCGAAGTGGTTTTGAGAGCCTGTTAAGTGTTTTCAAAGAAAAAGTCGTTTTTTGAGCTTTTTCCTGTTCCGTTCGATGACAGAGACTCCGTATTGACTTGTAGAGGCAACTATTGCTTGCTTTTGGTGTCCACTTCACTTCAGGAGCTTGGAAACACCTTCATTCTTGAATCTGGGATAATTTCATTGGATTTCTGACTCACTGTGTCAGTTTCTGCGTTTTTCTACCCGGGTGTTGAAACTCAAGTTTGGAGCAACCATTTGCAGATCTGTCAGTTCCGGTGGACTCAGGAGGTCCTAAAACTTCTATGTTGCTCATCATTCGCACTCCGGTGGAGTTTACAAATAACTATGTTTCCAAAAACTTTTTTAGGTCCATGTGTTGGTCCCGGTGATTGAGACCACGGTTTCCAAAACCGTCTGTCCCATTGCGTTCCGGATGCCCAAAAACCCCTACCTGTCAGTTCTTGCACGATTCGGTGGAGTATTTTCAGAGTTATAGATCTCTGTGTATTCGATTTTGTCTCTCTGTTTTGCATTTTTCATTCTAAGGTTTTGAAACCTTAGATTTATGCCACATGGCAGTGGATAAGTGTTGACTCCCATTTCTCACTCATCGGTTGGGATTTTGGAGTTCCGACAGAAGAGAGATATTTGCACATTTTCTTGCTGAGTCTGATTATGCAATGGCGCCCTTGTTTTGAGGCATCTCAGGTTCTATTTCAGTAACGGTCTTTTCCGTGGGACCATGATTTCTTGAGCATACCTTATGCAGATCACTTTGGTTGCAGTTTGAGCCATGTGCACTCATTCATGGTGTGCATTGGGTTTCAGTGGATGATTTATAGGCCATTTGGATGCATTGTGATCCTTATTGGATGCGCTGATAGGCCCAGATTGCCTTGTGGGATGTTATTTTTATGGACGCTTTGCACATGGATGCTATATTATGCTGAGGGACAGCTTTGACACATTGCAGGTGATGCACTGATAGTGTTATGCTCTCTTGGATGAAATATTATTGATGCATGTGCCCATGGATGGTGTTTATGCTTGAGCCATTTGGCACCTATTGGCATTTTGGATTGCTATTGCAGTTGGCATTTTCTTTTGGGCCAGATTTGCTCATATGGATGCATAGTACATGCACACTAGCATTTGGGATTTTGCTTTATTTGCATCATGGCATCCTCTTCCATGTCTGAAAAGGAGTTTTTCAACATTAAAAAGTTTGATGGGACAAACTTTTCTTTGTGGAAAGAACAGATAAGGGATGTGCTTATTCAAAAGAAGTAGATTAAACCCTTGGCAGGGATTGAAGCTAAGCCTGCAAATATGTCTGAGGATGATTAGAATGAGTTGAATGCATTAGCAAAGTCTACTATTAGACTTCATCTTGCAGAGTCAGTTTATTTCATAGTAGTAAATGAGCAGACTACGGAATATTTGTGGAAGAAACTGTGTGCCACTTATGAGAAGGAAACTGCCTCTAATTTTTCCTCATGAAGAGGTTGTTTGAGCTGCAGATGAAGGAAGGGGTCTCCATTGCTTCTCACTTGAATGAATTCAATATTATTTTTAGCTAGCTTCAGGCTCAGAAGATGAATTTTGATGCAGAGGCTAAGGCAATATTTCTTTATGTTCATTGCCATCCTCATGGGATACCTTTCGTACTGAAGTTTGATGATGTTGTGGGTAGCTTGTTGGCTAAGGAGATTAGACGGAAGTCTATGGACGACAACAAGCAGGATGCAACCTTAAATGTGCAAAGGGGCAGATCACAGTTCAGGGGGAAGTCCTAAGAAAGAGGGAAGTCTCGTAGCAAATCCAGGGCACGGAACATTGAGTGTTACCACTATGGCAAGAAAGGCCATATGAAAAAGGATTGCTACAAGCTGAAAAGAGAGCAAAAGGATAAGAAAAAGAATGCAAATTGGGGTGCAAATCATAAGGAAGAGAGTCCAAGGGAGGACAAAGGAAGAGTGAAGATCGAGGAGATCAATACAGTCACACATGATAGTGACAATGACGTTCTCTTCATGTCTACTTTATCTGCAGAGTTGCTTACCACTTCAGATGATGCATATTCCTAGGATTGGATTTTAGATTCTGGTGCTTCATTCCATGTTACTCCCCATAGGGAATGGTTCTCCACTTATGACAGTGGAAAGACAAGTTGTGTGCATCTTGGAAATGACTATGCATGTGACATAGTGGGAGTAGGTGACATAAAGTTTTCTTTTGCAAATTGGTATGGATTTATTTTGAAACATGTGAGACATGTGCCTAAGTTGACCAAGAGTCTTATTTCAGTGGGTCAGCTAGATGATGCTGGTTTTCACACCACTTTTGGCTTTCAAAGTTGGAAAATTTAGAAGGGCTCTATCACTACTACACACGCATCCTATTGCGACGTTTACATACCGACGATTAGCGCCCGCTTAGCGTTAATCGTCGGTATAAAAATCGGGTTTTGTAAATCGTCGCTATATAGCGACTTTTGCTAAAAGTCGCTATATAGCGACGTTAGTAAAAGTCGCTATATAGCGACTTTTAAAAGTCGCTATATAGCGACACCGAGACAAAATATTATAGCGACGTTTTACAGAGAGGTTTTTTTTTTTTTTAAGGCCTTAAAAATTATTTTTTTCCAATGACAAAATTTTTTAAATTTTCATACATGTTTGAGCTCATAGAGAATTAAAAAATGAGAGCATGTACATCAAGCCTTTGAAGCTCATATATTCATGTCCAAGTTTGAGATGAGAAAAATCAAATAAGAGCATTTACATCAACTGTTTCATCTTGAGCCAAGTCTAAGGCGCCAAGCAAGTCTATCTCCAACTCTATACCGAGTTGATCTCCTATATCATCATCGTACTCTAGTATCGTACGTTCACCTAAAAGTATTTGATCATCTTCTTCAATAAAGCTTAAGTGTGGTGATTGATCTTGATGATTGTTGTCTTCTTCGTCAATATCGTGATCTCCATCCTCCTCCCGTGCGATGTCATTATGCGCACCTTCCTCTTGCCTCATATGGTGATCTACATCTTCTTCGCTAGATTCATCAATTGGATCCGGCATTGGTAGTGGCATCTCCATATCCACATCTCGATCTTCAAAAATTTGCTTACTTCGTGGTGCAACTTGGATCACGTACCACCATCTTGGATCAGAACGATCCGGATGAAAAACCACCTATATTGAAGATGGGTGCCAAATGTCGTCAATTATATATATATCAATGGACTTTAAAAATGAAAGCTTCGACTAATTAAATCATTAGTATGCACCTGCTCACAGTGCTCGGGAAGAACAAAAGTATCACTTTCATCGGTCCAATGTTTGGTGGAGTCTATTGCAAAGAGACCGCTACTATATTTTCTCACTGTCACATGGGGACCGTTGTAAGTAGTTCTAAACCATTTTACATCAAGAATGAAAATAGTAAATCGTCTGAAATCAATTTCATAGATGTCGCGTATGGTTCCACAATAATCCAACTGTGAGGAGAGAAGATTGATATCCGAAGCACTTGCTCGGCTATCTTGTGTGAAGTTAGCCATGACTCCACAATCATACGTGACTCTCTTTGAATCGATGCGTTCCACGCGAAAATGTCGTCCATATGACCATAATGCACTATACTTTTTGTACTGTAAAATTAGAGCATCATTAAATCAATGAAGATGCACCTATTTTATAGCATATATTGCCACAAATAATTACTTAATTATGTCAAGAGATAAGAAACTTACATGCACCATACATCCAGATGATAACTCCCGCTCGCGCTCGTTTATTATCTCTCCATCACGTTCGGCTTTACGTACAGCTAGTTGTAGCCAATCAAGTGACATGTGAGTAGGGAGAAGAGCCAGATCTCGTGGATATGGTTGTGATCGCCTGTACATTACTTTGAATCTCGTCCTTGCATTTATTCTTTCTGCTTTGGCCACTTCATATCTCTCAATCCACTTCTGCATCTCAGGGCTATTGAGGATACAAAACTTATTGAATTTCTCCATTTGCTCTTCGCTCATCTTTCTTTCAATCCCTTTTCCTTGGGGGACCTTGCCAATGATGCGATCATCATCCTTGTTGTGCCAAGCTTGCGGCATATCAGGATCTGTGGATGCAAGAAACTCTGTGATATATACTAATGACTCTTGCACAAGCCATCCCTCTGCCATGCTTGCTTCTGGTCTTGCTCTTTGTCTTACAAACCCCTTTAAAGTTTTCATAAACCGCTCGAGAAAAAACATCCATCGATTATGAACGGTACCTGCTATAGCCACCTCATCAACTATGTGCACAAGCAAGTGGACTTGAGTTGTCATAATGCTTGAGGGAAAGTGCTTCTCAAGCAAGCATACGGCTTTGATGGATTCCACCCTAGCCTTCTCGATGCTCGATATAGAGATCTCTTTTTGAGATATCCACCTATTTCACATGTCCATGCATATGTAAGATATTTGAGATATCCACCTATTTCACATGTCCATGAAGAAAATACATAATGCGAATTGATAGTAAGCATACCTCACAATACCACAGATCTTGAATATAGCATTTCTAACATCTTCTTGTAAGCACCCTTTTATTGTAATTGGAAGGATGAACTATCAAAGCAACAATGAAATCATGTCAACAATATAACATAATAATAATTACGCTAATGCATCACTATTATCATGCATGTGCATGAGCTCATGCTTATGCTCATGCATGTGCATGAGCTTATGCTTAAGTTTCCGCATAAGCTCATCTTAAGCATAAGCTCATGCTTATGCGTGAGCTTATGCGGAAATAGAGAATGAGAGAAGCATAAGCTCATTCTCTATTTCTGCATAAGCTCATTCTCTATTTCCCACTCTATTTCCCCCTTCTCTCATTTCCCCCTTCTCTCTTTCTCTATTTTCCCTCATCTCTTTCCCCTTCTCTATTTCCCCCTTCTCTCATTCTCTATTTCCTCATTCTCATTCTTTTCTTTCCTTTACATCTTCTTTCCCTCTTATCTTTCCCTCTTCTTTCCCTCTTCTTTCCTTTCCCTCTTCTTTCTTCTTGCCTATGCCTATGCCTATGAGAATGCTCATGTTTGTTTTTTGTTTTCTGTTTTCGTGTTTGTGTCTATGTTAGACATGGGATCACGTCGCTCATCCGACGAGTACGGACAGCCTCGCAGGAGGAGAGCTCACGATCTATATGCTCCAGAGGACTTTGATTCCTCTCAGGCGACTACCCCGAGGAGTACCCCTGGTCCGACTCCTCTCGGTCCTAGCACTGTGACTACCCCTGGTCTGATCCCTCTTCCACGTAGCACTGCGACTACCCCTCAGGGGACTCCTTTGCTAGCCGCGCATGGCTTTGTCGGGACTCCCGACGAGTTTGTAGCGCAGATGAGCGATGAGGAGGCAGCAAGATTAGAGTCTGATGAATCCTCTTGAGGCTGTGATGCTCTAAGAGTACATTGAGTCTCTACTTCTTGTGTAGATGGTGTACATTGAGTTTCTACTTCTGGTGCAATTGGGATAGTCTCAATCTCTTCCTCCTTTGCAAGATGTGATGTTGTAGATGCACATTGAGTCTCTACTTCTTGTGTAGGAAGAATGCATTGAGTCTCTAATTCAAGTCGAGACTGTAATGCTTCTGCTTGAGGCTGTGATGCAAAAGGAGACTGAATTATCTCTTGTTTTTCTTTGGCTCCCTCAGATTCTTCATTGAGTCCATCATGTTGTTTCCCAATGGTAGTAGTTAGGTAGTGAGCAGTATTAGCCATAAAATCTTGTAGCTTGAGCTTTGTATATGCTTCTATTGAGACATGTTTAAAATTTTCATTGAGAAACAACATGAAGCTATAGGCAACTCTCCACCCACTACTAAACTTGTCTTTCTGCTCCACTGCGAGGTGTATGTGGAAATTTGGTTGGTCTTGATGTCTTTTTATGTAACCTTGTGAGGCAAGGTCAGTGTCATATCCATCTCCTTCAGCTTCCTTACTATCAATGGTGTCCTCACTATCATATCCAGAGCTTTTAGCATTTTCATCATCTTTCTTGCTCTCATCATCCATGGCCATCTCTATGTCAGCATCCTCTTCATGTGAGATCAGACCTTTCTTATCATACTTTATTGTGAGAGAAGCCACCAATCAAGGTATTCCAAGCAAGCAAGGCTCTCAATAATATTTACATGGTGTCCTTTTCTGATAAGAGCTTCAAACAAATGTCCCATTCGACATAATGTGACTTCCCATCCGGGCAGCAGCAGAAATTTCATCACATTAATTAAAAGATCAACACTTTTTGCTTGCCTTTCATAGTGATTTGCGTTGTGATGGAGGGGACTTGGAGCTTCATGCTCTTCCAGCACTAGTTGTAGTCTCTTTGCATTCCCTTTTATGTTGTTTTGTAAGGAGTGATTATTATAAGGGCTCTTCTGTTGAGATATCGAGCTCCACTCGTGATATGCGAGGGTGACCATTGTGTATTTATCTCACCAACTTGTTAGCTGCAGATGCAGTTGGTACACCACCCATGACTAATAGCTGGATGACAGCTATCTTTACGTACTCTAGTTAATGGCTCAGTTAGTATGCTACCTACGTTAGCTGAGTTTGGTTTGAGACCCACATATAGGGTTCATCTATTCCTTTTGTACTAAGAGAGAGTTTTTTTGGCTTTCACAACCAAGAAGAGGAAAACTATTTTCAGCTTCCACCTTTGTGTGTATTCCCCCATTGTGTATGTGAGAAAGCTACAAGTGAGACTCCTTACTTCTCTCCCAGTCTCTTCACATGGTATCAGAGCTTGGTTCGTGGTAAGGAGCTCAAGCAAGCAAACTAGGTTCGCGGTGTCTTGGTAAGAGGTTCAGTGTTGCTTTCCTTTTTCGAGTTTGGGAGCAAATCTCTGCAGGTAGCACAGCCAGAAAGTGCAAGAGTGCACTGGGGATGCCCTTCGCGGTGTGGTGAGAGGGTAGTATATGCTGTGGGGCCCATGTTTTGGTGGCAAAATGTTTTGATTACAGGCAATTTTGGGGACCGTTTTGGTGGCAGAAGTTTTCTGCAGGCACTCAAAAAAGTGCCCTGTTTTTGTTGTGCGACCATTGTTCTATAGGTTGGTGAAAAGTGCCACAGAAATTGCATCGTATGCCTTATATGCACAGAGATATTGGGAGTGATAGAATCATTCTTATTGCTTGTTGATGCAAAATGGTCACTAGGAAGTGACTGTGTGGTCAAATACCACTTTCATCAGTTTTGCAGATTTGTCCTTGTGAGGCAGAAGTTGTGTTTTTTGTAGTGACAGAATATTTTTGCAGTGTTCTATAATGGTGTCTGATGCTCTTTCACAGATAGTCACTAAAAAGCTTGACAAGAACAACTTCCCAACATGGAAGTTTAGAATGACGAATTTCCTTAAGGGAAAAGGCTATTGGGAGTTCATTACTAGAGCTGAACAAGAACCAGTTATTCCTAATGTTCCCAATCAACAGGACTTGCATGCATGTAAAGGATGGCATGAGAGAGCCAGAAAAGTTATGTACTGGCTGTCTATCAGTATTTCAAATTCTATGATTGTGCATATTCAAGATGCAAGCATGCCGAAGGAGGTGTGGGATACTTTGACAAAAATGTATAGCACAAATATGCAAGCCAGGAAAATGCAGCTCAAGCAGGAGTTGCATAATGTGCAGAGAGAAAATATGAGCATCAATGACTACCACATGAAGGTGAAGAAGATTACAGATGCACTTTCTTCCACTGGCAACCTGATTTTGAGGAGTTGATTGCTCTTCTAATTTCTGAAGAGCAGAGAAATGGTGGTGCATCTTCTTTAGGAGAAACTTCAAAAGAAACTATCTTCTACTCAAATGCTAGAAGAGGTAGAGGCAGAGGTAGAGCAGGACGATCTGGAGGCCATGGCAAAAATCAGAATATGCAGCAAATTCAAGAAAACCAGTCCTATGGAGGAGGACGTGGTAACCTTAGAGGCAGGGGGAGCCAAAGAGGTCGTGGTGGATGGCAGAAAGGCCAAAATGCAAACAACAATGTTGAATGCTACTACTGTGGTAAAATGGGTCATATGGCTAAAGACTACTATAAAAAGTAGAATGACATTATGAATGGAAAATTGCAGCAAGGCAATTATGCATCCTCTAGTAGACAGGGTGATGATAGAAATGAGCATTTGTTTATGGTGTAGCACATGACCAATTCTGTGACAAGTGCAGAAGAAAGCAATGATGTGTGAAATGTTGACTCAAGTGCGTCAAACCACATGACAGGTCATGCAGAATGGATGCAGGATGCAAGGAAAATGGAAAGACCAGGATTTGTGGAGACTAGTGATGATACTACACATGCTATTGTGCAGATTGGTAAAATTCCTTTGTCTATGCAGGATGGGAAAAAGAAATGCCTGTTTGATGTATTTCAAGTCCTGAATATCACCAAGAACTTGGTTTTTTTTGGTTAAATGGTTGAGCAGGGCTTGCAAGTCAAATTTAATCCTCATGGATTCTTTGTTGAGGATATGAAAAATAAAGGTCTCTTGATAGCAAAAGGGAAGAAGAAGGGTAGGATGTTTACGTTGGATGCAGACATGCCTGAATTGAGTGTAGAAATGTTTGCACATGGGACCGGTGTAGTTGTAGTTATTGATATCTGGAATAAACGCATTGGTCATGTTAATGTACAGTAACTTAAATTAATGCATGCCCAAAATATTGTTGTAGGATTGCCTAAGTTCAAGGTTGTAGAAATGCATAAGGTATGTGAAGCCTATCAATTTTGAAAACAGGCAAGGAAACGATTTCCTAGACATGTTCAAGAGAGTAAGAGGCCATTGGAATTAATCCACTTTGATGTGTGAACTACTAAAGTTGCATCTATTGGAGGCTATCATTATTTTGTCACTTTTATTGATGACTACAACATATAAGTTTGGGTGTATTTTATGAAAAAGAAAAGTGAAGTGTTTGGGCATTTCAAAGCTTTTAAAGCCATGGTTGAAAAAGAAACAAGCTTGCAAATAAAATGCCTAAGATCAGATGGAGGGGGAGAGTACCTCTCAAATGAGTTTACAAGGTTCCTGCAGGAGCATGGCATAAAGCAGCAATATTCATGCAGTCATACCCCACGGCAAAATGGACTTGCAGAAAGGAAAAACAGATATATTGGAGAGGTATCCCATGCCATGCTCAACGAAAAAGACCTGCTAGATTATTATTGAACTGAAGTAGTTGCTATAGCAGTCTACATAATGAACAGGTGTCCCACTATAGCAATACATGGCATGACGCCAGAGGAGATGTATACTGGTAGGAAACCAGATATCTCTCATTTGAAAGTTTTTGGTTGCATTGCCTATGTTCATGTGCCAGATGAGTTGAGATCCAAGTTGGATCCAAAAGCTGAGAAGTGCATCTTTATTGGTTATTCTCTGTAGTAAAAAGGGTATAGATGCTATAACCCTTCTACTCATAAATTTACAGTGAGTAGAGATGTTGTTTTTTATTATGAGATGAGCAGCTGGTATAAACCAGTAAATGTGATTGATGATGTAGATGCACAAAATGGTAATGCTGCACAGAATTCACAACAGTAATCACAAAATATTAGTGGACATGTAGTGTCCTCTAGCAGTGGTTCACATACTTTGCCATGGACAGGCAAATTGAGATTAGGAGAATCTCCTCAAAGCAATGAAGATAGTGGTATGCAAGTATCATGAAAGGAAAAGAGAAAGTAGATCAGCCCAACAGAGCCTTGATGATGAGTTGGGTATTCCTTTTGTTGTTACACTTGGCGTAAGGAAGACAAGGGATGTTTTGAGAGCACTTGGTAGTGAGCCTATTTTGTGCAGGTCTACTAGAGTTAAGTATCCTATGGATAGGCTGAAATATGATGGATTTACAGCCATTCACTATGCCTATATGGTCAAAGTGATACAAGAACCAAAACCCACATCTTTTGAGCAAGCCATGGGAAAAGAAAAATGGGAGAAAGCCATGGATGAAGAAATGGATGCCTTGGAAGCAAATGCTACATGGGAATTGGTGCCTTTGCCTAAAGACAAGAATGCAATTGGCTGCAAGTGGGTTTATAAGGTGAAGCACAATGCAGATGGTTCTGTGAGTAGATATAAGGCAAGATTAGTTGTCAAGGGGTATGCACAAACATATGGCATTGATTATGCAGAAACATTTAGTCCGGTTGCAAGGATGGCAACTGTAAGAGCAGTCATTGCTATGGCTACATCAAAGGGATGGTCTTTACATCAAATGGATGTAAAGAATGCTTTCTTGCATGGTGATTTGCAAGAAGAGATCTATATGGAGTAGCCACCAGGTTATGTGCACGCTGTTCATCCTGAGTTTGTTTGCAGGTTGAAGAAAGCCTTGTATGGCTTGAAGCAAGCACCTAGAGCATGGTCTGACAAGATAGGGCAGTATCTTGTCACTATTGGCTTTCAGATTTCCAAGGTAGATTTCTCACTTTATGTGAGAAAAACAGATAAAGGCATTATGTTGCTTGTCATTTGATGATTTGATCATCACAGGTGATAGTGATGAAGATATCCTTCATGTGAAAATGCTATTGAAGCAGATGTTTGAGATGAAGGATTTGGGAGAGCTGCATTATTTCTAGGGCATTGAGGTGATTAGATCCACAAGTGGGATATGGCTCTTACAGAGGCAGTATGGATTGGACATGCTATCCAAATATGGGATGATAGGCTGTAAGCCTATTTCAGTTCCTTTGGAGCAGAATGTGAAGCTGAGCATAGATGCAGGTGAGCTTCTGGAAGACCCTACTATGTACAGACGCATAGTAGGAAGTTTGATTTATATGACTATTACCAGGCCAGATTTTTTGGCTTTCACAACTAAGAAGAGGAAAACTGTTTTCAGCCTCCACCTCTGTGTGTATTCCCCCATTGTGTATTTGAGAAAGCTGCAAGTGAGTCTCCTTACTTCTCTCCCACTATCTTCACATCTTCATGCACAAGAAAAAGGTTTCAAGACTCTGTATCTTGAGACCGCATTCTCTCTTGTCCCTCTTTCTTGAGTATATACCATTGTAAATCTTAAGCTCATTGCCATATTGTTTTTCTAGGGTAGCAAACATTTTTTCCTTGTCATCTTTATCAGCAAATATGACTATGTTACATAGTCCCACTCTACCAATGGTGGCATGTAATATTCTGTCAAGGAGTTGATGAATGTCATCCAATGATATTTCATAGACAAAGAAATGCTGAGGCCTCTCCCAAGCAATGTTGTCGAATAAGAAATCATTCATTGAACTCCCTTGCACTCAACACTCTTTTTAGACTCTGAAATGATCTCATGTATGAAAAAAAAGCCCTTGTTCAAAGTTTTCGCTTTTTTGAGAGTCTAATTATTGATGACTTTTTGTGCATATGCATACACATTTTCCGAGATGTCACTTGCCATAGAAGGAGTAATTTCAGATCCATCATCTTCTACCTTCACCCATTTATGTGCCCAAGCCTTCTGTTTAGCCGACGGTAAAGCTGATGCCATCTGCCTCACAATGCTATGATCAGTTTTACATTGGCTAATTGGAATATATTTTTTTGTCAGGCAAATACTCAATTGCACTCTTTACTACATCACGCTTGACCTATTGGATGATGCAATCTTCCATGCAATGATCTTTATCCTTTTTGCCAAAAAACCATTATTTGGACATTAATTTCTCTACAGCAAGACTTGCGTATTTGTCTGGCAAGTATCTTAGAGGCCTCCACATTCGAGCTGTCATCTCTTTTTTCTCAATCTTCTTTGCCTTGTCTTTAATCAATGATGGAGCCTCATATTTGACATCTCCCTTCTCGCATGCAAGATGCACATCTTTTATCTGATGAAAAACTTCATCACTATGAAAAAGTATGCTTGTGTAGTCTTGATGCCTATCCCTTACTGTCTTAAAGCTTGTAATCACCTCTGTTCTTTCCTGCTTTCCCCTTGGTACAATGTGACAAAATATGAAGAGGGGAGAGGAGAAGAGTGGATATGCGGAGAGAGGGCACAGCTAGAGAGCAACCATAAATGACTAACTGTACACTAGATTTAATTGAAAAAATAGAATATATACAAACCCATTTAGGATAAGGGTTAGGGGATCTAACCCTTTCCTTTATGGCACTCTCTATAAGGTTAGTGCTATGCACATGTGATCGCATGATGGTGCTATGCACACATGATCACATGAAGTTGAGCGTGAACTCTCAACACCTTCCCTCAAGATCAACATCATGAAGTAGGCCTTCCCTCAAGATGATGATTCTAGGGAATCGAAGAAGGACTGAACATTACATTCCATCACACCCCTTTAATGGGAATGTCCTTCCTCTAAGACAAACCAAGAGCTAGTCGGTGTTTCTCGAATAGCTCTTTACCAAGTGGTTTGGTAAAGATGTTTGCAACATTCTCTTTGCTATCACAATGCTGTAGTGTGATGTCACCAAGTAACACTCTTTCTTTGATGAAGTGCTCTCTGACATCAATGTGCTTTGTCCTGAAGTGATATACTAGATTCTTGGCCAATGCTTCAGCCAATTGATCATCACAGTATATTGTTGTTGGCTTTGACTCATCAAAGTAATCTATTTTTGATAGTAGTCTTCTGAGCCATATAGCCTCACATGCACCTGTAGTGAGTGCTCTATATTCTGCTTTCAGTCGAAGACAAAGAAATAGTTGGCTGTTTGTTTGAAAACCATGATATAGCACCTTGACCAAGGAAAAATGCATATCTCTGTGTCGATCTCCTAGTCTCATAATCTCCGGCATAGTCTCATTGTCAAAGTATCCATGCGACTATGGATGACTTTCTCTATATTCTATCCCAAACTATCTTGTACCTTTGATGCATCTCAAGACTGTTTTGGATGCATTCCAGTGAGACTATTTTAGATTTGCCACCATAAACTGTGCTAGTGAGCGTATTGTATAGCAAATATCTGGCCAAGTGATAGTCAGATATATAAGAGATCTGATGAGCTGCCTCTAGTATGTGTCATTGATTGTAGGATTTTCTAAATCTTTAGTAAGTTTCAAACTCTGTTCCATGGTAGTGGCTGCAATCTTGCAATCTGCCATATGAAACTTCTTCAGGAGACTGTCAACATACTTGAGTTGACGCATGAATGTGCTATCTAAATCTCTCCAAAACTCAATTCCAAGACAATAGTGCATCAGTCCAAGATCTTTCATGTCAAACTCTGCAAATAAGTCAGGTTTTAGTTTTTTGATGAAGCTATCCTTGCTTCTTGTCACAATCAGATCATCTACGTACAAAAGTGCAATAGTAATGTCCTCCCCTTGAACTTTGTAGTAGAGAGTATGATCTGCATTGGATTTCATGTATCCCAGATTAGCAAAATACTTGTCAATTCTGTTGTACCAACTTCTGGGTGCTTGCTTTAAGCCATAGAGACTTTTCTTGAGATGGCAAACCTTATTATCCTTTCTTGGTTCAACATAACCTACTGCTTGTTTCATGTAGACTTCCTCGTCTAGATAACCATTGAGAAATGCATTCTTGACATTGAGCCGGTACACATTCCATCTGCTGAGTGTCGCTAGTGATATCAAGAATTGTATGGAATCCATCTTTGCTACTGGAGCATAAGTCTCACCATAGTCTTGACCATATTGTTGTGCAAATCCTTTTGCAACTAGTCTAGCTTTGTATCTTTGAATACTACCATCTGGATTGTACTTCACTTTGTATACCCATTTGTTTGCTATGGCCTTCTTTCTTGGTGGAAGGTTGCATAATTCCCAAGTATTATTCTTATACAAAGCATCCATTTCTTCATTCATAGCAGTTTGCCATTCTGGCTTGTCTACTACATCTTCAAGTACACTGGCTCTTTTGTAGCCATGATGGTAGTCATAAGAGCATAGTTGGTGGTTTCCACTTATTTTGCTTTGCCTTTCTGAGCATATGTCAATTTGGCTAGAGATCTGCTTTCCCTAGTAGATTGTCTAAGTTGCTGTGGCTCTGCTTGGGGTGTTTCTGGCAATTCTTGCCCTTCTTCATCAACTTGTTCTGTAGATGACTGTGAAGTCGATGCTTCTCTCTCCTGTGTAGGTGAGCTTTTCCACTCTGATTCCTCATCAAAGATTACATCTCTAGAGATAATGACCTTGCGGTTGATGGGATCATACAATTTGTATGCTTTGCTTTCTTCACTCTAGCCAACCATGATGCATTTACGTGACTTCGCATCCAATTTCTTGTGATGATCATCATGTATGTGGGCATATGCTATGTAGCCAAATATGCAGAGATGCCCAATGTGTGGCTTGTGTCCAGTGAATGCTTCATAAGGAGTCATACCCTATATCGGTTCGGTAGGAAGCCAATTAAGCAAGTAGTTTGCTATAGCTATTGCTTCTGCCCAATACTGATTTGGAAGATGCTTTTCACTAAGCATTTCTCTAGCACTGTTTGCTAAAGTCACATTCTTCCTTTCAACTCTTGCATTCTGGTGAGGAGTATCTGCACATGTGAATTGTCTTCAAATGCCTTGATTTCTGCAAAAGTTCATGAATGCTGAAGACATGTACTCACCTCCTCTATCTGATCTCATGACCTTGATCTTTCTGCCTGTCTGGTTTTCTACCATGGCTTTGAATTCTTAAAATTTGGAAAACACTTGAGATTTCTCTTTCAAAAAGTAGACCCAACAATATCTGTTGTAGTCATCGATGAAAGTCAAGTAGTAAAGTGAACCATTGATGTTGCAAGTTTGGGCATAACCCCATACATCTATATGTATCAAATCAAGAATACCTCGTGCACAAGAGGTAATTCTGCCAAACTTGGTTTGCTTTTGTTTGCCAAAGTAGCATGCTTCGAAAACTTTTCCAAGAAACTGTAGCTTCGGAATCCCAATTGCCATATTCTGATTCCTGAGATCTAACAAGTACTTGAAGTTGACATGACCATATCTCTTATGCCATTTTGTAGATAGTGGCAGCTGTTGCGGTTGAGCTGACATGGCATGCTTATTTGCTGGTACTGTAGCTAGCATTCTATATAAGATGCAAAATGCTAGCTATAGTACCAGCAAATAAGCATGCCATTGGTGTTTGACACATTGGTGGATGCATTCCCTCATCCTTATAATCTTCCTTGGTTGGAGTGATTTCCTCTTTGCTGATTCTCATGCTGCTTGAGGATGACGCTGATGTTGATGTTGATGCTAGCTTTGATTTTGTTGATGATGACCACTTTTCTGATATGATCTGCCTCTGCCTCTGCTTCTGTCTAAAGCTGCAAATGCTTGATCATTAGAATGACCTTTGTGTGCTTGAATTGCCTGAGTCCTGAGTTCTTATCCAAGTAGAACTGACTGAAGTACTTCCAATGTCAGAATTTGCCATTGAATGGCAATACTCTAGACTAGATTCTTGTATCCCTCTCCTAGTCCATTCAAAATCACTTGAACCATTTCTGCAGGGTTCATAGTCTCTCCTGCTACTGCAAGTTGATTGTTGTAGTCTTTTATCTGGAGTACATAAGCATGACCAGTTTCGCTGCTGTTGCGGAAACTCTGGTTGATCTAGTTTCTCAAGGTGAGAATCTTGGATGTGTTCTTGGACTCGTAGAGAGCTGAGAACATATCCCATGCTTCTTTTGATGTCTTAACTGTGTTGAGCTGTCCTAGCCTGATATCTTGCACATTCTGCTTGATCAGATGATAGGCATACTTGTCTTTCTTATCCCATTTTGCCTAAGCTCGGGCAATGGTAGGATCTGCTACAAGTGCAAAAATTGTTTGTGTAGCTGTAGATGTCGTTGTAGATCTCGTTGCTGGAGCTGGTAACAACAAGTGGAGTAGAGCTACTAGTGGCTGGATCATCCAATGGTCTAGGCATAGATCCATCGACATACTCCCATTTGTCCTGAAGTACAAGAATGGTCTCCCTTCGGTATTTCCATGTACCATAATTGGAGTTGTCTAACTTAGCAGATGCCTCCAAATTGAGGTTGCTAGTCATAGACATGGTGCAAGGAATGTACTCAAAAGTGTCATGAAAATATTTGTATGAATCAACTACAAATACATTGACTCTGCCAAGTGAAATCTCTGAACCGTCAATGAAGATAGAACTGCAATATATAAAGTCTGATTTTTTATTACAAGGCTTCTGGCCGCAATGATGTCGAGAATAGGCAAGAGGCTTTACAAGGCTGAAATGATGTGCACAATGCCGTGAGATAGCCAAATAGGCTTTACAATGGTGGCATGTGTGTGTGAAATCAAATGTTATCTACCCATTGAAACAATCTGCAATGCCTCTGTACTCTCTGAAGTCTGCTCACTGAACTGATGAGTGTAAGGTTTCAGGTAATGTAATGATGTGAAACCATATGTGAGCATATGATCTGACTCCGAGTAGGTACTAGTCGGGAATTTGGGGCATGGCTTAGATTGGCAACTTGGGGAAATTCAAAGCAACCCCTCTATGGCGATCTAGTCTACTCTGATCTAGATCTATACCAACCGTCTCAATTGATGAAAGAACAGCAAATAATTCATTTTCTTTTGTTCCTTTTAAATGCTAGGTCAGATGCATCGATGTAGAGGCAAATGTGCATGAAGGAAGTGGTTTTGTTGGGGTGAGGCTAAAATGTGAGTGTAACTTGTGCTGAAATATGCACGTGATGTGACAAGCACATAGAGCACAAAAGATCGAGCAACTTTCCTTTTTGGAGCGCCCTCAAATTCTTCCTGGATCAAGAGATACAACTTGATCTAGGTGGAGGGGCAAAAGGAGTGCAAATGACGCTCAATGATGATGTGTCACTGTGGATCACATGCAGTGATGATGTGGCACTATGCCTAGCAAGGGGTGTGCAAGTGGAGCCCTGTGTTGAGGTGGCAGGAGTGGTCACATGCAGTGACTATGAAGATGTAACTGTGCCTGTAGGGGTTAGTGCTGACTGGACAGCTAATGAGGTTGCACAAATGATGATGTCAATAGATGATGTGGCAATGTTGATGTGGCAAATGATGTGGCAGGTGATGTGTCCCTGATGACATGGTAGATGATGTGGCAGGTGATGTGTCCTTGATGATGTGGTCAAATGACGTGGTAGTTGAGCTATCTGATGAGCTGGTAGGCTGACTACCTTGATGACATGGCATGATAAGGTTACTGACATGGCAGTGGACTGCCACGTGTCAACTAGGTGACATGGTAGATTGACAATGAGTTGATGATGTGGCTGATAAGGTCTGCCGTGTGGTAGACGGTGAACCAAACCTGTGTGGTATGTTGAGGGTAAAGTATGTTGAGATAAGGCCACATGTCACAAGGAGGGACAACCTTATCTGCCACGTTTTAGATAAGGTGATGTGGCACACGGGCCACATGTCGCCTTGTAGTTTATAGTATCAAAATAGATACCGATGGAATCTAAAAGATTTTGTCACCTTATTGAATTTTTTCGAAGCTACAGAAGCGGGCACTATGGAGATTGTTTGTTGCCCGTCGGTGGCATCAGTTTTAGTGCGGCTACAAGGAGCTCGCCGTGGATTCCGTGGGATCATGTCAAGCTATGGAGAAGGAGCCCATTGAGTGTAGCTTGTAGGTGGTGCTATGCTGGAGATGTTGCACCTCAGGAGCTTGGAGCTTCGAGCTATGGGGAAGAAGCCTATTGGGTGTAGCTTGTAGGAGGCGCTATGCTAGAGATGTTGCACCTCAGGAGCTTAGAGATGTTGCACCTTAGGAGCCTATGGTTGTGTTGTAGCAGAGGCTGTATGAAGAGTTGGCTGTAGAGTCATGCCAGTTGTTGTCTCATGGTGGCTGTGAGCCTTAGAGGCTTGGAGTGGAGGTGCATAGTTGATGGCGCGGGTTGTAGAGTGGTGCATAGGCCATCTTGCATGATGGAGCTTAGGTGTAGGAGCTGAGTCATTGGTGCTATTGCATTACGGACGTGAGCCAGAGTGCTACTGTGATGGAGAAGATCGAGAGATATGCTGGCCTCAGGAGATGCATTGTGGCTGGCTTGAGAGGTCATGGCTGCAGCATATGGAGCTGCAGAGTCGTCAGATGGAAGCCTTTGTAGATCGTTGTTTGTAGGAAACAGCTTAGAGGCAGGTGTAGGACTATTACTATAGGCATCGTTGACAGCGAACTACAGCCTGTGAGGTTGATGAAGCTTTGTTCGGATGGGGAGAGCGCTTTGTTGCTAGGGACCTTTGTAGTCCACATGTTGAAGACATAGATATGATGTCACTTTGTAGTAGTCGATGGAGGCTATAAAGCCTTGATTTGGAGCGTGCTTGTTGCTTCAAAGCTTGCCTGCTGGTTTTGAGAGGAATCCAACTGGAACTTGAAATTTTCTTAGGAGAAATAAGGAATTTTTCTCTCTCACACAATACCACTACACTTTGAAGAATAGTCTCTCTCTATCTCCCTATAGAGCAAAGAATTCTCTCAATAGAGATATGACTTCTCTCTCACACTGAATCTCACAAGGAAAAGAAGTAAAGAGTCGCTCCCTATCTCTCACACTCAACATTGGATGGAAATTTTCTCTCAATTCTCTCAATGGAAGAGAATCCTCATGATCACTCAAGAACACTCTCAATCTCTTGATCACTCTCATAAGAAGGATGGTGCCTCAGCAGAAGGCAGAACCATGCTCTAATACCATGACAAAATATGATGAGGGGAGAGAAGAAGAGTGGAGATGAGGAGAGAGGGCACAGCTAGAGAGCACACCACAAATGACTAACTGTACACTAGATTTAGTTGAAAAAATAGAATATATACAAACCCATTTAGGATTAGGGTTAGGGGATCAAACCCTTTCCTTTATAGCACTCTATAAGGTTAGTGCTATGCACACATGATCACATGATGGTGCTATGCACGCATGATCACATGATGTTGAGCATGAACTCTCAACACAATGGCACTCAAGCATGTGTAGAAGTCAACAAGATTATCCGCTTCCACTTTAGTTGTAGTTCTTTTGAGAGTGGTCACAAGAGAATGAAAAGTTGTTCATATGGTCCTAGCTTTGAGCAACATCTTTGAAGTGGAGGTGATCTTTTGTAGCGCATGAATGTCATGATTAAGTCTTTCCAACTCAATCAAATATTTTTTCTCATTATTGAAGATACAAATGCTTGCAGAATAGTAGTGGAATTGAGGCACACTCGCGAAGGTTTGATAAGTAGTTTCTCCTTTGTTGTATGCCTCTATAGAATGCTCATTGCAAGCATAGGCATAGTGATGACCATCTATTGCCTCAAATGTGCAATGAGCTAAGAAATTTCTCTTGGCATCCTTTATATGTCATTCTGAATCATTCAATGAACTCTGTCCTTCTTGAAGTGAGGGAACTTGTTTTTTGAGAAACTTAGTGAATTGCATCTCAAAATCTATAGGCTGAAAGAAATTGATGGATTGACTAGAATCTCCTTTGACTGGCGAAAATGCCCTTGGATGGAGTACCAAATTAGAAACAACTGGTTTTTTTCCATCAATCAGACCCTGAAAAATCTTTTCAATATAGACAATATCTAAGGTCCTACTATTGGTGAAGACGCTTGCTTTGACCACCGTTGAAGCATGTATAACTTGAGTCTTCTAGCCCCATATATATCCTAGATCCTCATCTGTCATAGCCTCATTCAAGTGAAGATTTAGGTTCTTCATTGATAACATTTCTGCTTCTGAATCTAACTCCATTTCAAGACTCTCTGCATCCTCTTCATGTTCTTCCTCTTCTCTTCTATGCCCTTTCTTTGTATATGAACGACCTATTTTTCGAGTTATATTAGATCGCCCTACTTCTTCTTTTATTGCCTCCACTTCAAGTATACTCAAGGGCTGCACTTGTTCTATTATTCCATCAACTTCATGAGTTACACCATCTAAGTGAGTAATACCATGAACGAGAGATGCATGTGCATGTCCTCTCTCATCTGATGCATGTCGTGTCTCAGCCAATTTAATTCCTGTCTGAGATGCATGTGCATGTCCTGTATCACCTGATGCATGTCGTGTCTCAGCCAATTCAATTCATGTCTCATATGTAGATCCCTTGTAAGCATCCACGTGTACAAGACCCTCATCCAATGCTACAATGTGTTCTATCTCATCCACTCCAGTTCCTCTCTCATTTGTATTACCATGAACCAGGTCTACATGGCGTGTCTCATCACTTCCTTTCTCATGTGTGGATTCTTGCACCTTAGGTCCCTCCAATGAAGTTGAATCTTGTTCAATTGACACCCTGAAAGTATTCAAGGATTATCTTTGACTGCATTTTTCTTGCTTCCTCAATGGGAAATTCCTCCCACACATGTTGGAGGATCTCCAATGTAGGAACCAATTCAAGAAATCTAGGTGCTTTTGGCGGCCGCATCACAAAGTGCATTGCATCTTTCTTTGAAAGAAGAAACAATCTGTTGCTCATTCTTGACTTTGTGTAAATCATCATTATATTGCTATCTTTTCAAATTTTATTCCTAGTAAGGTGCCCCCTTGAATCAAACTGCTCTTTGAGAAAGATACATCTGATGCCCGCTCATCTTTCTCCAACTCTCTCTTTGTCATCACTAGAATGAGATTTCCTTTGTTCAGTACCAGGGACCATTCTTTCTTTGTTGCGTCACAACAAAGGTCCAGTTTGTGAAGTCCTTTGGAGCATAAATTCTTCCATTGTATTTCAGTGTCATACCATTGACAAATGTTGTAGCCTCAAAATTCATCCTATATTAAAGCACAACAAAAATTTTAGGTACAAATAATATAATACTTTTTCATGAAAACTACAATTACTTTGATAAATCAAAAAGTACAATGAGTCCCATTGATACACCTCAAGTTTTCATTCTTACCAATCATGTAAGTGTCAATTTCATGCTTTGGGAATGGCCTAAAAGGCTTTACAAGGCTTAGATACATGCATAAATGTGAAAAAAAATAAGGATTTACAATGAACTCGTGGATAGTGTAAAATGAAATAAAGTACAATCGAATACAAACATGAAGACTATCTGATATAAGTGCAATATGCTCTGTCAACTCCCACAATTGGTACAAATATAATCTGCTCTGTCTAGTCCCATAACTGATTCAACTGTAATTTGTCGTGTCCACTGATATAACTTCCAATTATCTTGAAAGTTTTAAAACCTTGATTGTTGCTTAAATAATAGGGTTGTTGTGAGTGTGAAACCGAATGTGAATGAATGGACTAACTCCAATTAGGAACTAGTTGGGAAATTTTGAGCATGGCTTTGATTGGTTCTTTTGGAGTTCTCTCCTCTAGGGACAAACTGATCTATGCTAATCTAAACTACACCAACCATCTAAGCGAAGAAAAGCAAGAAATAATTTCTTTTTCATTGTTCTTTTAATATGCTTAGGTTGTGAGTTAAAAGCAAGAAATAATATATTTTCCATTGTTCTTTTTAATATACTCAGGTTGCGAGTTTAAAAAAGATAATTACTTTTGAGATAAACAATTTTAAAAATGAGACAAAATTTTTATTTACAAAAACTAATTTACTTACAACTCATAAGAATTTAAGATTCACATTAATAAGAAGTTAAAATCTTAATAAATTTAAATGACTTTATGAAAAATAATAAAAACTAAAAATTTAAATTGACTCCAAACCCTAAACCCTAAACCCTAACCCCCAAACCCTCAAATCTTAAAACCTAACCCCCAAACCATAAAACCTAAACCCTAAATACTAACCCCCAAACCCTTAAATCCTAAAACCTAACCCCCAAATCCTAAACCCTAAACCCAAACCCCCAAACCCTAAACCCTAAACCCTTAACTCTAAACCCTAAACCCTAAACCCTAAAACCTAAACCCAAACTCCTAAACCCGAAACCCTAACCCCCAAACCCTAAACCCAAACCCTTAAACCCTAAAACCTAACCCCCAAACCCTAAACCCTAAACCCAAACCTCTAAACCCTAAACCAAAACCCCCAAACCCTAAACCCACACTCCCAAACCCTAAACCCTCACTCCCAAACCCTTAAACTCCCAAACCCTAAACCCAAACCCCCAAACCCTAAACCTTAAACCCAAACCCTAAACCCTAAACCCTAAACCCTAACCTAATCCTAGCCCCCTAAACACTAACCCCAAAACCAAACCCTAAACCCATGACCCCAAACCCTAAGCCCTAAGTTCGAAACCCTAAACCCCCAATCCCCAAACCTTAAACCCAAACCCCAAACCTTTTTTTAATTCAAATTAATTTAACCTAAAACTAATAAGAATTTAAAATTCACATTCATAAGAAGTTTAAATTTTGACAAAGTAAATTCTTATTAGTTTGAATAAAAATATTTGAAATATAAATAAATTTAATTTAACTTAAAGTTTATGTGACTAGCAACCTCAATCTGGAGGCATCTGCTAAGTTAGACAACTCCAATTACGGTACATGGAAATATCGAATGGAGACCATTCTTATACTTCTAGACAAATGGGAGTTTGTCGATGGGTCTACACCTAGACCATTGGACGATCTAGCCACAAGTAGCTCTACTCCATCTGTTGTCACAACACCAGCAACGGAATCTACATCTACACAAATAGTTTTCATACCAGTAGCAGATCTTGCCATTGCCTGAGCTTAGGCAGAATGGGATAAGAAAGACAAGTACGCCTATCATCTGAGCAAGTAGAATGTGCAAGATGTCATGCTAGGATAGCTCAACACACTCAAGACATCGAAAGAAGCATGAGATATGTTTGCAGCTCTCTACGAGTCCAAGAACACATCCAGGATTCTCACCCTGAGAAACCGAATCAACTAGAGTTTCCGCAACAATAGTGAAACCGGTCATGCTTATGTACTCCGCATAAAAGGCTACAACAATCAACTTGCAGCAGTAGGAGAGACTATGAACCCCACAAAAATGGTTCAAGTCATTCTAAATGGACTAGGAGAGGGATATGAGAATCTAGTCCAGAGTATTGCCATCCAACGGCACTGGAAGAACTTCAGCTAGCAGTCCTACTTGGTGAAGAACTCAAGACTCGGGCAATTTTTTAGGGGAACCCTCCAAGCTCCTGCCATTCGAAATGCTATTGTGATTGCCCTTACTACAACCCAAAGACAATTCATGATAATCTAATCGAGAATGGTATATAAAGTTTGACAGACGTTTCTCCTTTCATATTCATTGATCTCTACATCATATTTGAAATTATTTTGCTTCTTGTATTCATATATTATGAGTACGAGTGGGGTCAAGCGATGTGCAAAAAGAGCCAGAGAGAAAGGAAAGGGTATACTGATGGACAGCCCCGTTGTGAAAAGACCTCCAAAGTCTTTGAAGAATGCATTCCACGAAGGGGCTAAGGAGGCATACATGGAAGGTTAGTAAGATTTACTTAAACTTACCTCTTATCATTGGTTTCCAAATCTTCTTGTGCTTGTCTTACTCACATATTACACGGTCTTATGCACATACACACTCTACAGGGTACTTCTTTGGAAACTACAAATTGTGCACATACTGTACAACATTTGCGGGTTGCATTGTGAATTGTCCATTCTTTGAGAATTGTAATGTCGATGAAATTAGACTATGTGTGGCATGGAGAAATAAACACACCCAATTCTTGCCATGCATTATTGAGAGCTCAGAGTGTGTTTATTGCTTGCAATATTTTTGGAAGTGCTTATACCTTTCTGAAATAGTTATTGCTCACATTTTTTTTCTTTCATACATTGAAACCTTGATTTGCACGAATGATTTTTGGTGCTCCTAGTACAATGAGAATATGGATTTCATTCTTAAGGCAAGATACATAATGAAGCAAATGGAAGATTGTGTGGAAAGCTTAAGACATTGTCTATGTGACTTTATGACAAATATAAGCCGTCCCTGACACTCTTCAAATGTGATTCCGTAGAATTCAACCATCCTTTTTTGTAATTATTCAAGATCAACAAAATATTATTCCAAGGATTATACACAATGGTCCCATTACTACCTTCAAATACATCCTCAATATGCAACCACTGACCAATAAAATCATCTACTTGTTCGTTGAGTGAAGCTCTTAAATTCCAAACTTCTGCAAGATTTGGAAGAAGCACACATTTAATCCTCTAGTCTTTAAACGTTGATGAAACTACTTTGAAAATCAAAGAATAACCTTTCCTGCTAACTCCACTCTCATCAAGAGCCTCCTAAATTAAGTTTACATCAACTTTATTGCTTTCCATGAACTGTTGCACAACATTGCATTTGATCGTTTTAAACTTCTTTTCCTCAATCATCCCTTTTGCAATAGTCGTTGAAAATAGACCTTTCATTTGTTTTATAGGAAGAGAATTTGGATCAACATTCTCCTTTTGGGGCTCCAACACTTTCCTATAAACCGGATGCATAAATAAGAGTTAACAAAGGAAGACTCACATAGCTCGGCATTGCAAATAGTAAACACTTTTAGCAATGTCACATTTTAAACAATCTCACCTTGCTACTTGTACTCGATGCTTTCATCCTCCACTTCCTGCTTTCAATTCTTCAATGTTGCAAAGTTTTCTACTTATAAGCCTATCTCCCAAAGAGGTCGCTTTCGATCTTGTTTTATGTAACTTCTCCCTCGTCTTTGTATGTTCTTCAATTTCATTATGTATCTGCTCTTTCAATTTGGAAGTTTCGGCTATCTGTTCTATTTTTGTGTTCACATCTTTATCATATAAAGACTTATACATGTATGCAACTTGATATTGAGCCGTGATGTATCCATGCATACCTTTTGTTCTGTTGCCCACAAATTTCAGCAATGTTGTCGGATCTGAGAATGGTGGTGTAGACCTTCCGACAAAACATTTTGGATAAATCTTCCCATCACACCATAAGTCGATATGTTGTAAACCTTCTCGCCTCATGTTTTCTCTTTGCATGGCGTCGACATGTTGTTGTTTTGGAAGAGGTGCATATTCTTGAGCTAAATCAATATGAAGATGGTGTTGCCATCTCTTGTTGGCTTGTTCTGTAGAGTTGGAGTTTGGTGTTGCCATTTTGAGTGCAATGTTTTCCCATTGCTTCGCAATTTCATTACTCTTTCATAAGGCAAAGAATCATGAAGGCGGTAAACTTTGAAAAACAGGCGTATGGCAAGATTAGTTATGGTGTTTTGACAGAGAAGCTTAACGATCATGGAGATGGCTAGAAAATGATTGAGAGAAAGACGTGGCTTGTAGGAGCATTGAATAATAATGTTCATGAGATATGGGAATGAATATAGAAGAATATATTTATTCTTTCATCCACTATCATCCTCTGACATGTTTACAGTACTTATGTATATTTTAAGGAGTATACTTTCCTATATTTCAGACTCATGAAAAAAGAAGAAATTGTGGATTTCTCTCAAGGCCCCAAAATGAGCTCCCTTTTTTCCTAATGTTATGGAGAGAGACCTTGAATGGGTGTGTATAATTTTAGCACAACATTGGAAGCCCATTAACCATACCTAAGGTTCTCAATTAGGTGTTTCCCTGGATTCAAGGGAAGCTCACGTAGTATACTTTTAAATGATTACCTAGTTGCATGTATGCGCAAAATAAAATTTTGATGTTTTTGAATAAATTGTTATATCCTATACTCTTCTAGATGCATGCTTCACATGCAACGTAACACTTCTGATTCTTGGTCTCATTCCAAATCTTGATTCCATATTTTCTTGGTCTCATGTTCAAGATTGGAATGCGTACTACAACTTGAAGGAAACGTTTGTCGAATTCCATTGAGCAATGCATAAGTTATTGGTGAAGAAAGATACCTATATACAAAAAATGTGTTGAACCTCACCAAAAATGGCTACACCCAAGCAAATATTGATCAATTTGGTGAAAATTTTAGTAGACCAGTTTTTTAAATACCCTTGAAGGCATGTGATACATACGGTTTCTTAGTAGTTCACCCCTCAAGATCGACACTTATATCAACATCCATCAAGTCTGTTAAAAATGCATAGATATAAAGTATCAGCTTTGTATCGACGTCCATCACTTTGTTAAAAAAGAATAGATATGAAGCATAAAAAAAGCTCCTATATTGTAGTAGTGAAACTAATGTTATTTTGTACCACATCAAGAATAGTTTCCACCAAACAAATCTCTACTTACCTCCAGTCAATTGTATGAGATCTTACATAAGTTCTCGAGGGGTTTACTTCACAAAATTCTACTATACCACATGCACAAAAGAAGGGGTTTTTTAATTCAACATTTTGGGAAATTTTAATAGGATTACAATAACAGGAGGGATTTTCTAATTCAATTTTTGAAAAATTTCATTCAGTTCATAAGTAGAGAGGGGTGTTTTTATTGGGTGAAAATGTTTAGTTGAGGGGTTTTTTAAATAGCCCTTGAATGCATGTGATACATAGGGTTTTTTAATAGTGCAATGCCTGAGCATAAGTTTGTCCAACACTATTATGAAAGTGCACGATATCACACATGCACTTATGATTTTTTTTTGGGTGATTTTATTATAGCTTGATAAGATTACAAGATTGTGCACTATTCTTACACTTTTCATAAGTAAAATCCATGAATAACGAGGTTTGATGAACTCGTAGTACTTACCATGTCACTTTGAGTTGATCTTGTTGACTCTTCAGCTTTTTTAGAGCTCATATGTGAATGAAGGTTATGGGTTTTAAGAATAGTATTCAATAAAAATTTAGCAAATAACACTTTGCATTTGAAACATAGAATTTTTAACACCTCTACCTTGAGTTCATAGAAATTTGAATTTAGCACATAGTTATTATATATAGCACATAGCAATTTGAATTTGGCAAATAGAACTTTGCATGTGGCACATAACCACATATTGATGTGGGGGGAGAGTTGGTAGGCTTTCTCTCCTCGTGGGTTGTACTACTTAGAAACCCTTTGTATCACGTGCATTCAAGTGGTATTTAGAAAACCCCTCAACTAAAATTTTCCCCCCAATTAAAACACCCCTCTTTACTACTAAGTGTTTTTTTCTAAAGTTGAATAAAAAAACCCCTCCCATTATTGTAAACCTGTTAAAATTTTCTAAAAAGTTAAATGAAAATACCCCTCCTTTTGAATGCACGTGGTACACAAAAATTTTATGAGGTGAACCCCTCGAGTTCCTCTTCAAGATTTATAAGACCAAGGAACGTGTACTTCCTTGGGTTCACATGGTCTCATATTTATTCCAAATAAATTTGAATTTAGTACGTAGCAATTTGAATAGTGAAGATGGTGCTATGCACACATGATCACATGATGTTGAGCGTGAACTCTCAACAGGGGGGAGTGGGGAAGGGGGGGGGGAGGAGGGGGGGGGAAAAGGGGGGGGGGGGGGGCTGGGGGAAAAGCTGAGAGGGGGGGTGGGGGGGCTAGCGGCCGCGGCCGCCAGCTCGGGGGGGTAGGGAGGGGGGTGGGTGGGGGGCAAGGGGGTGGGAGGGGTGAAGGGGGTGGGAGGGGCTGAGAGGGGGGGGGCTGGCAGCCGCGACTGCCAACCCAGGGGGGGAGGAGGGGTGGGGAAAAGCGGGGGGGGGGGGCTTGGGGAAGGGCTGAGAGGGGGGGCAGGGGGGGCTAGGGGGCTGGCAGCCGCGGCCGCCAGCTCGCGGGCGGGGAGGGGGGTGGGTGGGGGGGAAGGGGGTGGGAGGGGTGGAGGGCTGAGAGGGGGGGCGGGGGGGCTGGGGGGCTGGCAGCCACGGCCGCTAGCTTGGGGGCGGGGAGGGGGGTGGGTGGGGGGCAAGGGGGTTGGGAGGGGTGAAGGGGGTGGGAGGGGCTGAGAGGGGGGGGCTGGCGGCCGTGGCCGCCAGCTCGGGGGCGGGGAGGAGGGGTGGGGAAAAGCGAGGGGGGGGGGCTGGGGGAAGGGCTGAGAGGGGGGGCGGGGGGGCTGGCGACCACGGCCACCAGCTCGAGGGTGAGGAGGGGGGTGGGTGGGGGGGAAGGGGGTGGGAGGGGTGGAGGGCTGAGAGGGGGGGCGGGGGGGCTAGGGGGCTGGCCGCCACGGCCGCCAGCTCGGGGGCGCGGAGGGGGGTGGGTGGGAGGGGTGAAGGGGGTGGGAGGGGCTGAGAGGGGGGGGCTGGCGGCCGCGACCACCAGCTCGGGGGCGGGGAGGGGTGAAGGGGGTGGGAGGGGCTAAGAGGGGGGGGCTGGCGGCGACGGCCGCCAGCCCGGCGGGGGAAGGGGGGGAAGGGGGGGTGGGGAAGAGGGGGGGGAGGGCTGGGGGGCCGCGAAGGGGGGGTGGGGAAGAGGGGGGGAGGGTTGAGAGGGGGGGCTGGCGGCCATGGCCGCCAGCCTCGAGGAGGGCGGGGGAGAGGGGGCAGGGAAGGGGGTGGGCGGGGGTGAAGGGGGGGAGGGGGGTGCGAGAGGGGGGGGCTGGGGGGCTGCGAAGGGGGGGTGGGGAAGAGGGGGGGGGAGGGCTAAGAGGGGGGGGCTGGCGGCCACAACCGCCAGCCGAGGGGAAGGGGGGAGGGAGGGAGAGGGGGCGGGGAAGGGGGGGCCAGGGGTGAACAGGGGGAGGGGGAAGGGGGTGGGGTGCGAGAGGGGGGGGCCGGGGGGTGGGTCGAGAAAGGGGGAAGGGGGTGCGAGGGGGGTAGGGAAAGGGGGGAGGGAAAGGGGGGAGGGGGGGGCTGGCGGCTGCGGCCGCCAGCCCGGGGGAAGGGGGGAGGGGGGCAGGGGGGAAGGGGGGAGGAAGGGGGTGGGATGGCGGGGGAGGAAGGGGGTAGGGGGGGGCTGGCGGCCGCGAGCCCTGGGGAAGGGGGGAAGGGGGGGTGGAGGGGTAAGTGGTTGGGACGGGGCTGGGAGAAAGGGGGTGGGACGAGGGGGGGGGAAAGGGGGGGGAGCAGAGGGGGAAGGGGAGGGGGGAGCAGGAGGGGAGGGGTCGAGGGGGGGAGGGGTTTTGGCGGCAGAGGGGAGGGGAGGGGAGGAGGGGAGGGCGGGGGGTCGAGGGAGGGAGGAGTTTTGGTGGCGGAGGGAGGGGAGGGGAGGGGAGGGGAAGGGAGGGGAGGGGAGGAGGGGAGGGCGGGGGTCGAGGGAGGGAGGGAGGGAGGGGAGCAGAAGGAGAGAGAGGAGAGAGAGAGGGAGAGGAGAGGAGGGAGCAAAAGGAGAGAGAGGGGAGAGGAGGATTTGACTTACTATCACGAGCAAGAGCGACAAATAAGATTTGACTTACGAGAAGAATGAAAAGGACTTACGAGAAGAAAGTATCGAGAAGAATGTTGAAGAAAGTATCAAGAAGAATGTTGAACACAAATTTGAATTCAAAAGGAACGTATGAGAAGAATGTTGAACACAAATTTGAATTCAAATTTATAATGAATTCAAATTTCCCTCTCTTTTTTGAAAATTCAAATTTATGCATAGAAGGAGTGGGCTAGTTTTTCTTATATATACTTTTCTTTCCATTCATTCATTCTAACTCTCTCCTCATTTCATTGAAGCAACCAAGAGCGGAAGAGAAAGGATAAGCGGAGCCTTACTTTTTTCACTTTTTCCAGGTGCTTGCATTCTTTTTCATTCGTCTTGTAATTCTTTTTCTTTACTTACAATTCTTTTTCAATTACTTTCTTGTTAAAGTTTTTGAGTTCTATTTCTTAAAATTCATCTTGTAATTCTTTTTCTTTACTTACAATTCTTTTTCAATTAGTTTATTGTTAAAGTTTTTGAGGAGGGGGGTCTTTTAGAAGGCATTATAATTCTTTTTATTTTAGTTTCTTATTTGAGTTTTTGAGTTCTATTTTAATTAGTTTTTTATTTATATTTGAGTTTGTAAATTTGAGAAATGAGAGAATAGGGAGGGAGAGAAAGAGAGAGGAGAGAGGAGAGAGGGAAAGAGAGAAATTAGGAGAGAGAAGAGGGGCTCTTGGCGGATGTGGCCGCCAAGAGAGAGAGAGAGAGGGAGAGAGAGAGAGAGATTCACAGAGAGAAGAGGGGCTCCTTAAATGAGAGAGAAGAGTAGGGAGGGAAAGAAAGAGAGAGGAGAGAGGGGAAGAGAGATTAAGAGAGAGAAGAGGGTCTCCTGGGGGCCGTGGCTGCTTGAGGGAGGGAGAGAGTAGGGAGAGAGAGGGAGAGAGAGAGAAAGAGAGAGAGGGAGAGAGAGAAAGAGAGAGAGAGGTAGAGAGAGAAAGAGAGAGAGAGGGAAAGAGAGAGAGGGAGAGAGAGAGAAAGAGAGAGAGGGAGAGAGAGGGATTAAATTAGTTTCTTATTTGAGTATTTGAGTTCTATTTTAATTAGTTTTTTATTTATATTTGAGTTTGTAAATTTGAGAAAGGAGAGAATAGGGAGGGAGAGAAAGAGAGAGGAGAGAGGAGAGAGGGAAAGAGAGAAATTAAGAGAGAGAAGAGGGGCTCTTGGCGGCTGTGGCCGCCAAGAGAGAGGGAGAGAGGGAGAGATAGAGAGAGAGATTCACAGAGAGAAGAGGGGCTCCTTAAATGAGAGAGAAGAGTAGGGAGGGAAAGAAAGAGAGAGGAGAGAGGGGGAGAGAGATTAAGAGAGAGAAGAGGGTCTCCTAGGGGCCGTGGCTGCTTGAGGGAGGGAGAGAGTAGGGAGAGAGAGGGAGAGAGAGAGAAAGAGAGAGAGGGAGAGAGAGAAAGAGAGAGAGAGGGAGACAGAGAGAAAGAGAGAGAGGGAGAGAGAGGGAGAGAGAGAGATGTTTATCAGAATGAAACGTGGCGAGAGGAGAGAGGGAAAGAGAGAAATTAAGAGAGAGAAGAGGGGCTCTTCGGGGCCGTGGCCGCCAAAGGGAGAGAGAGAATGAGAAATGAGAGAGAAGAGTAGGGAGGGAGAGAGAGAAGAGAGTCTCCTCGCAGCAATGAGAGAGAAAAGTAGGGAGGGAAAGAAAGAGAGGGAGGGAGAGGGAGAGAGAGAGAGAGAAGAGAAGAGGGAGACTTAGGGAGAGAGAAAGAGAGAGAGGGAGAGAGAGAGAGAGAGAGAGAGAAAGAGAGAGAGGGAGAGAGAGGGAATGAAACTTCTCTCTAGAAGAGTAGGGAGGGAAAGAAAGAGAGGGAGGGAGCGGCAGAGAGAGAGAGAGAGAGAAGAGAAGAGGGAGACTTAGGGAGAGAGAAAGAGAGAGAGGGAGAGAGAAAGAGAGAGAGACAGAGAGAGAGACAGAGAGAGAGAGAGAGAGAAAGAGAGAGAGGGAGAGAGAGGGAGGATTGAAACTTCTATGCTAGAGGGAGGGAGAGGGAGAGAGAGAATAAGTGGGATGAGGATAGAGAGGGAAACACATAAGAGTTGTCAGAGAGAGAGAGAGAGATTAAGAGAGAGAATGAGGTGTCTTGACTATGGCTACAAAGAGATTTAGGAGTCGAGAGAGAGAGAGAGAGAAAGTAAAGAGAGTTTTATATATTTACATGTTTTATAGTATACTTTTAAAAATTTATAAAAGAGTGAATTTATGGTTTCTTTTGAAGGTGAGATAATATTTTTATATATATTCATCTTTTAAATTGAAAAATGTTAACTTTTCTTTAGATACTTGTTCTTCATTTATCTCACATGCAGGTTTAGCCTTTACATCACAACCCCTTCTTTTGCATATTTAAGCCTCTTAAACCCCAGCACATTAAAATGAACACAGAAAAAGAAATTATTTATTGCTTTTCTTCGCTTCGACGGTTGGTTTAGCATAGTTTAGCATAGATTAGATTGCCTTAGAGGAGAGACAATTCTCCAAGTTGCCAATCGAAGCCATGCTCAAATTTTTCTAACTAGTTCCTAATCCTTGCAGTCCCTTCGCTCACATGCAGTTTAACACTCATAACATGCTATTAAATAAGACCTTTTACCATTTACCAAGAAGTTTATCAGTGGGCAGATTGCATGAGCAGATATCAGTGACAAATTACATGTCATGGGACATATTGGAGCTTGATGATTATTGGTTATTTTTATTGCATTTGTATAAATATTTAAGCTCCTTTATTGTCATAAAAACCTTGTAAAGCCTTCTATGCTATTTTTTACATTTATTGTCATATGAAGCACCTTGTAATAAACCCGACCATCCCAACCATTCACTATTTAACGAGTATCAGTGGGATGCATAAGTGGATATTATGTGGGCCGCATAAGTGGATATCAGTGGAACAATTTTTGGTGGGTAGATTGCATCAGTTGGGTATCAGTGCACAGATATCAATGGATGGACAGATTACATGTCATCACAAAGATTGAAGCTTTATGACTAGAGGGCAAATCAATGGATGGACAGATTACATGTCTTCACGAAGATTGAAGCTTTATCACTAGACGACATTTTATATTACTTGTAAAGCTTTATTGGCTAATTTTTTTACATTTGTACAAATATTTAAGCCTTGTAAAGCCTTCTAGGCTATTTCCCACATTTATTGCCATATGAAGACTTGTAAAGCCTTTTGGACTATTTCCCACATTTATTGTATCAAGGGTTGTATATTGTACTTGTATGTATCTAAATTCTTCATTATCTTTTCTTGTAGGATTATGGAGCAATCAACTAATGTGATGGCTATCCTAAATGACTTTGAGATCAGGGAATGGGTTTCTGATGTCACTTTGAATTTCAAAGGAAAGGAATATAGCCCCAATGGCTTTTGTAGGTGGACTCGATATCACATGGGCAGAAGATCTTGGTTTCTTCATCAAAAGGAAAAGAGACTCTTTCTACTTATGTCAAAAGGGAGTTCGATGGTGTTGAAGATCCATGGGATGCTACTTTCTTCAAAAAAGATATGACTTCAAGCCTTTTGGTAGGCATAATGATAGAGCCAAAAGAGACCTTTGTGGATATTTTTACGAAGAGTTCAGATCCTAAAGTTGGCGGTATTCATATTGTTGTGTCAAGGAGAGACTCAAAGAACCTTGTGATGCCTCCTCCTCAACCATCAAAGTTTCTAGAGCTGCAAAGTGCATTGGAGACTCTTTCATATACTTGGGAGCAATTTCCTAGTGTGGTGGCAAAAAGGATGCATGCAAAGATAATGTTTGAGTACTTTCAGGATGTAGAATATGCTCCTCATATTCAAGGATCTTCACATGAAGGAGATAAAAAAGCTTAGACTTTGATGCAGGGACAAGAAGAACACGCACACTGTCACAAACGTGTAGAACATGAGCACAAACTTCTAGAGCAAGAAATGGTGGATGTAACTAAGGATGATGAAAAACAAGCCTTGAGTGCACGGGAATTAAAAAAAATTGAAGAAGATCAAGGTCAATCCACTGCAGTTATGCTAGAAGCTCTTGCTAGCAAACCACGACATGAAATGCAAAAGGCTAGTTCTGCAAGAACCACGGTTCCAAGCAGTAAAAAAAGACATCGTTCCACTGTAGAGAGAGATAATGTGGATGAAAAACGGTTAAAAGAAGAGAAAGATGAAGAAGACTCAGAACCTGAGGCTGAAGATGATCAGGATGAACTCACATCAATCAAAAATCTTAATCTGCGTCTTAATGAAGCAGTTATAGATGATGATGTGGGATATATCTAGGGTCAAAGGACGTGGTTTGTGAGTGCCAAAGATGTGGAAGCTGTAGCTCTCTTTACTAATAGCCGAAGCCTTGATATATCCTATGCAATGCAAATATATGAGGCTTTGAGAGATGGTAAGAAACCTGTGGCAAGCAATGTGGTCTTGCGCCCAATAATGTTTTGTCCAACCAAAAATAGTTTTCTGGATCAAATAACATTTACAGGGCCTACACATTTCGAGGAAATCTTCAGTCGATTCTTTAAAGACACCCTTAAAAATATTCCACATGAACAACGCGAAGAGGCACAAGGTGAGAATATGCTAAAGGAAGTAAAGAAGGAATTCCTCCTTCATTGCAGATTCCAGCCCATTGATGGTCAACATTGGGCTTATGCTTGTAATTAGATAGCAAGGGAAGCAAAGGAGGGCAAAAGACTCACTCCAAAACAATTTCCAAAGATAAGTTCATTCCATTATTATCCTGCAACAATATGTATATTCAAGCATGAGATCAAGTATTTGATTGAGTCCGAAAGACTTAATCATTATGTCCATGGAAAGCGTAAGATATCCTCAACATCAGCAGAAGGCAAGGGTTATATGGACAACATTTGGTTCTCCAAATCCTGATTTGAAGCGAAAGGTCACAAAAGCAAACGCCGACACACTCACGAACTTCTATACTTCTTTGAGTGCAGTTGTGCCTAGGGAAACTCAAGAGTGAGAAGAAAGTATGACAAGCCTCAAGGTGGTGAGGGATAGATATGCCGACTACACTTCTATCATATTTCGTCCTGTTGAAGTGTTCAATGAGATGCTTGAAACGTGCATTGCTTGTGAACGTGGACAGTTGACCTATGAAGCTCCTTTGTTTATCTCCAGCAAGTCAAAGGTAATGGATAAGAAGGAGTTGACGGCAAGGATGTGGAGGCCTATAAAGTACTTACCTGACAAGTATGCATCCATGGCAGCACAAAAAATTTTAAAGAAAGAATGGTTTTTTAGAAAAAAAGACAAAGACCTGCATGGAAGAATGCATCAATGTATAGGTGAGGCATGATGCAGTGCATAGTGCCATTAAGTATTTGCTGTCAGAAAAACAAATTCCACTTACTCATTGTAACATTGACTATAATGTGGTGAAGCATATAGCTTCTTTGTCAACACCCAAGGTAAAGCTATGGGCAAACAGGTGGATTAAAAAAGGATGAAGATGGGTCAGAAATAGTAACCTCTTATATGAGAAAAGAAATCCCACAACAGGTGGTTGCATATGTGGAAAGATTAATCAGCGAGATAAGGATGCCGACAGATATGCACCAAAGCTTTCAATTCAATGTAGAGGTTACGGCAGAGTCTGGAAAGCTTGTGAACTTTAGGGGAGTCTCAGAAGATGACTTCTTGAAGAATGAGTCAGCATGGGATAAGCCACAACTATTCTTTATCAATGAAGTTTCTAGCGATGATATCCATAACTTCATTGATAGAATAGTATATACCACCATTAGCAAGGTGGCAATTTGCAACATTGTCATTTTTGTTGATAAAAAAGACAAAGAAGCCATGCAGGTTACTCTAGAGCGACCATATTCATCAGATTTGAAGATCTATAGTGGTGTTTATGTAGCAAAGAGAGGCAAGGGAGAATGTGGCATAGTCATTCAATCTCTTGAATCATTCTTTTTGTGTGTGCGGAGTCCCAACCCTGATCACTCCTTACAAAAGAACATAAGAGGGAATTCAAATAATTTGAGATTGATGCTAGAAGAGCAAGATATTCCTAGGTCCATACATTATCAAAAAAACAACTATGGAAGTCCTGCAAAAAGTGGGAGTCTCTTGCTTACCATGATGGAGAATTTGCTATCGGCAGGTTCGGAGGTCACCTTGTGCAGGATGGGATATTTATTTGAGGATCTCCTCAGAAAAGGCAACTCCACAAATATTATTCATGGCTTATTTTCAGCTTCAAGCAGATCTAACCACAGGCTATGAAAAAGAGATAGACCACAAGGACACCGATGACATGGATGATTACCTTGAAGATCATAATGTCCCAGTTGATGATGATGAAAAGAAGGACTTACATGAGCCGTTCACAGAGAGGTTGGTGGATGAAGACAAACATGATGATGCCTTCTTTGATAATTATGGCTCACAGAGTTATGAAAAAAGGCCACTACGACAATACTTAGCAGTATGAACTCTCTATTTCTCAACTAAATACAATTTTTAAATAAGATTTAAATTTAAAGATAATGAATCTAATCTCTCATATTTGTTTATAGGCAATAGAGGGAGAAGAAATGGATGAAGTCAATACGGAGGCACTCCCTTCTACTTCAACAATGCAACCACATCTAAATTTGATTGAAGAATCAAATTTAGCTGCATTGGATAAAATGGAGAGCTCATTTGAAGTTAGGATCATTTTGAAACGAGAACCTCAGTATTTGAGCTTTGGTAGAGAGGAGGTTTCAATCCTCTCCAATCCTTTAAAAGAGGTTAATGACAATGTTATCTTGGCCATTCTCAGGTAATGTTTATTTATTTATTGCTACTTCAATAAGCTAACATTTGTTTATTTATTCACAGTTCAGTTATATATCAGTTTCCTAGTGCAGAATGCAAATCAATTCTATGAGCTAATGTTTGTTTATTTCTTGGTGCAGTGTAGTTATTTCTCAACTTCCTAGTACAGTGCAGCATCGTGTCTACATGCTCGATGCTCTCCTTTCTTCTATTCTCAGCTCTCCTCAAAAGACTATAGAAGATGTTTGTACCTGGTTGAGCCCTTTGAATTTAGATGGGGTGCGAGTCATCATAATGCCTTATCATGAGGCGTAAGTATCAACTCTAACCTTATTTTTACTATTTCTTTGGCAAGTTTGTGTAAAACAATAATCATTTTTATTCTAGTCGTGTAGCTCACATTGGAGTCTGATCTTCTGGGACCTTGAACTCAACCATTTGTGGTTTGTGAATTCAATGGAAGGCTATCCTGCCAACTCCCCAAGGTAATTATTCTCTTAATATTAATGATACTTTCTTATTTTGTATCTTATGATCATGACATATTAAATATATTAATATGTCATGATGGACAGTGTTGCATATCAGCTAGTATCTGCTGTCAGAACAACCACGGAGCAACAAGATCAAGTAGAATTCAAAAGATGTCTGCCAATGGAGCAAAAAGATGGACACAGCTATGGGTGGAGAGTTGCCTACAACTGCATGTTGTTTCTTAGAGAGATTTTTGATTTGGAGTTACCAGTCAAAATGGAATCATATACAGAAGCCAATCTGCTAGCATTTCAAGCTGAGAGTATTCAGCGTCTAATTACTACCATTGGGAAACAACATTGGGAAACAACCTGAAAATATGACTACATTGCAGCATGTATAAAACCTTATCTTTATACTTGTATGCTTGTTCAAGCCTTTAATTGGGATGTGTAAATCTCATAGCTTTTTTATATTTTCCTCCAAGAGGAGAAGAGACTGAGTCTAATGAAAGCATGCTATCTTTATACTTCTATGATTATTTAAACCTTTATTTTTATTTGGGATGTGTAGATCTCTTAACTTTTTAAAATTTTCCTCCAAGAGGAGGAGAGACTCACTCTAATGAAAGCATGTATGAAACCTTACTTTTTAAATTTTTGCTCCAAGTGGAGGAGAGACTCACTCTAATGAAAGCATGTATGAAACCTTATCTGCTTGTTTAAGCCTTTATTTGGGATGTGTACATCGCATAAATTTTTTATATTTTTATAGAAAAAGGAGGATGTAGAAGACATAGCAAGTGAAGAAGAATACGATGTAGACTAATCTCTCAATAAGATGAGTCATGAAAATATGAATCTATTGGAGCAGATTGGAAGTTCATTCACCGCTATGTTGTTAATTCGACAACAACCTCATTTTTTTGAATTTGGTGAAGAAGAGATTTCAATCCTCTTGAATCCTAAGAAAGAGGTTAATGTCAAAGTCATTACAACCATCCTCAGGTTTGATACAGCCTTTTCCTTCGCTTTATACTTTGCTTATTTTGATTAAACCCAAGAAGCTAATACTTTTTTATAAAAATATAGTAATGTTATAGCAAATTTTTTGCAAAATATACAAAGCATTTCATATATGCTCGATCCTCGTATTTTGGAAGTGCTTAGCAACAAAGAAGAAACCATAGAGGATGTTTGCAAGTGGTTGAAGCACGTTCCTATGAATGACGCACGAGTTATTTTTACAGCATATTATGAGAAGTAAGCATCAAACCCTACTTGTTTTTTCTATTGCATTGCTAGAATTATCTCAAATACAGTAATTATTCTGTATTGATAATGCAGCTCACATTGGAGTCTGGTAGTCGTGGACATCCTTGCTAAGAAGTGCTTCTTTGCCAACTCAATGACATCTATCCATGGCAATGTGTTAGAGTAAGTATAGACTACACTTGTTGTCACTTCTTGACATGTAGATTGATATGCAATGCACATATTCACTGATGTTATATGTTTTGATGTGCAGATCAGCTCGAAAGTTAGTAGGTGCTATCGACAAAGTAATGCGACAATGTGACTTGGCACAACAAATAGAGTATATAACATGACAGGTATCACATCAAGAGAATAGCCACATCTATAATTGTGGATGGAGGGTGGGCTACAATTTCTTTTTGGTACTTGGTCAAATTTTTGAGATACAAAATGACACCACACTGTCAACATATACGGATTTGCATCTCTATGCATTTATAACATGTACCATTCGAGCAATCATTAAGGGCAACATTATGGACCCTCCCACAAGGCAAATAGATAATGGCTCAGAGGAGTGTGAAATGAATGCCGTCAAAGAGTCAAAGGGGATAGAAGACCTCAACTCTATAAACATGGCTTCATTGGAAGAATTGGGAAGCTCTTTTAATGTTAGGGTTATGATTCAACATAGACCTCAGTATCTTGAATTTGGGGGAGAGGAGATTTCAATCCTCTCTAGAGCTTCAAATGAGGTCAATAACAACGTTATGATGGCCATTCTCAGGTTTGATACAAACTTTTTCTCTGCTTGATAATTCAATATTTTGATTAAATCTAATAAGCTAATATTCATTCATTTGTTGGTGCAGTATAGTTATCTCACGATTTGGTAGAGCCGTACAAAACCGTGTGTATATGTTGGAATCCCTCCTTTCTCCTATACTTAGCGATAGCACAAAGACAATAGCCGATGTTTGTAAATGGTTACAGCCTTTACATTTAATTGGCGTGCCAGTCCTATTTATGGCATATCACGAGATGTAAGTATCATGGCAACCTTTATTTTCATCTTATACTGGCAACATTGTGTTAAATAATAATGGTTCTTAATTATTCGTGTAGGGAACATTGGAGTCTGGTGGTTTGGGACCTTGAAGACAACTATTGTTGGTTTGTTAACTCGATTGCAGGCTTTCATGGCTCAGTGAAAATGTAAGTATTCTATTAATCTGTTGTTACTTCTATATTATGTACCTTATGTAATAGACACACTAAGTTTTTTTAATATGTCATGATGAGCAGGTCGATTGAGAAGTTGGTATCTGCTATCAGAGAAACAGGACAGTACAAAGACTCAGTAGACTTCCAAAAGCATTTAGTAGTAGAGTACGAAGATGGGCATAGTTGTGGGTGGAGAGTTGCCTACAACTGCATGTTGATTTTCAAAGAAATTTTCTCACTTAAGCCACAGATCTCATCAGAAGACTCTTTGGAGCTCAAATATTCAAAGGAGGATATACAGTTGTTTAGGGCTGAAATCATTCGAGACCTAATTGCTGCCATTAGAATACAACGTGCAACTGAAGCAATATCAGAGCTTGCATTTAAGGAAGAGGAGACTGAGTCTACTGCACAATACAGAAGAAGTAGAGACCCAGTGTACACACCTACAGCACCACAGCCTCCACTGGAAGCATCACAAGAGTTGCCACAGCCTCCGCTTGCATTTAAGGAAGAGGATACTGAGTCTACTCCGAAACCACTACATACTACAGAAGAAGTAGAGACTGAGTGTACATCTAGAGCACCACAGCCTCCATTGGAAGCATCAGAAGAGTTGCCACAGTCTCCACTAGAAGCATCAGAAGAGTTGTGATGCATGTATGATGTTGTGTTTGTATATATGCATGAGGAGCATATTCTCATGATGTTGTTTACTCCATGAATATTATGGTTGACATTTATTTGTTGCAATGTATGAATCATGATGTAGTTTTTGTTGATTATACACCAATTTCTGACTTATTACTTAAGTGGCATTTAGTCATGATATTTATATATTTATTTCATGCACACGATTTTATGATATGAATGTGTGATGATGTGATTATTAGGAAATATAACCTTCTTGATGAGAATTTTGATATGAATATGTGATGATGTAATATATTTCATGGCAAAGTATCAATTCCCAATGCTCCACTCACTTAAAGTACAGCATTCTCAATGCTCTGCAAAATTTTATTCAGTTGGACAGTCTCCACTCACTTAAAGTAGAGCATTTCCAATGCTTCTCTCACTTTATTCCAACCCTTATCCTGCAAAATTTTATTCAGTTGGACAGTCTCCACTCACTTAAAGTAGAGCATTTCCAATGCTTCTCTCACTTTATTCCAACCCTTATCCTTATAATAGGGAACACATCGTGCCTTACTGCACTTGTAATCTTCCATCGTAGTCCTTCCACAAACACTCTCTTATTTCTTACATCCTAGTCCTTCTGATTAACTTGTATTCATCTTTCACTTTATGTCTTCCCTCACTTTCTACCACTCTTGAAGGAGGGGCAGCTCACTGTGCATCCCTCGCTATTGCTCCCTCACTCTCCTTCTCCCACTTTCCCTCTAAGAGAATGACTACTTACTACCTGACTTCATATTATGAACTCAAATTCTGTCTTAGATCTCTTTTGTATGGACCAATGAAGGGAAAATCATTGTAGAAAGAAACCTGAGTCCTTGAATATTTTTATCTTGTTTGTGTTGACTAATGATAGTGTTTTTTAAACTTATGTTAAATGTTACAATACATTAGGATATTTACTTATGATATTTATTCAATTTGTATTATTATTGTATTAGCAATTCTAAAATATTCGAAATTCTAATATGATCTGCTCAGCCCTACCATGCTTGTTGCAGAGAATACAAAACTATTACAAGCCACAGAGGCCGAGATCACACTAGAAGAGCTCATCATTAGTATCTCTTATCTTCTCAACAATCCAATCTTCCACAAACTCCATGTCCATATCCTCAACTAATTACAATGAAGGAAGAAATTCAAGCAGTCATGATGGACAGGCCACAGAGGCCGAGATCACACTAGAAGATCTCATCATTAGTATCTCTTATCTTCTCAACAATCCAATCTTCCACGGACTCCACATCCGTATCTGTTGAGATATCGAGCTCCACTCGTGATATGCCAGGGTGACTGTTGTGCATTTATGTCATCGACTTGTTAGCTGCAGATGCGGTTGGTACACCGCCCACGAATAATAGCTGGATGATAGCTATCCTTATGTACTCTAGTTCGTGGCTCAGTTAGTATGCCACCTTAGTTAGCTGAGTTTGGTTTGAGACCCACATATAGGGTTCTCCTATTTCTTTGTACTAGAGTTCTTTTGGCTTACACAACTAAGAAGAGGAAAACTGTTTTCAGCCTCCACCTTTGTGTGTATTCCCCTATTGTGTATGTGAGAAAGCCGCAAGTGAGACTCCTTCCCTCTCTCCCACTATCTTCACATGGTATTAGAACCTGGTTCGTGGTAAGGAGTTTAAGAAAGCAAACGAAGTTTGTGGTGTCCTGGCGAGAGGACCAATGTTGCTTTCCTTTTTCGAGTTTGGGAGCAAATCTCTGCAGGTAGCACAGCCAGAAGTGCAAGAGTGCACTATTTCAGATTGAGATGCCCTTCGCACTGTGGCGAGAGGGCAATATATGATACGGGAGATTGAGACTTTATTTTTTTGATTCAAGGCCATTTCGGGGCCCGTTTTGAAGGCCGAAGTTCTCCACAGGCACTCAGAAAAAGGCCATGTTTTTGCTGTGCGACCACTGCTCTATAGGTCGGTGAAAAGTTGCCATAGAAATTGCATCGTATGCCTATGCACAGAGATATTGGGAGTTAGAGAATCATCCTTATTGCATGTTCATGCAAAATGGTCACTAGGAAGTGACTGTGTGGTCAAATACCACTTTCGTCAGTTTTGCAAATACCACTTTGCTTGTGTGAGGCAGAAGCTCTGTTTTTTGCAGTGACATAATTTTTTGCAGTGTTCTGTAATGGCATCTGATTCTCTTTCACAGATTGTCACTGAAAAACTTGACAAGAACAACTTCCAAGCATGGAAGTTTAGAATGACGAATTTCCTTATGGGAAAAGGCTATTGGGAGTTCATTACAGGAAATGAAGAAGAACCAGTTCTTCCTAATGTTCCCAATCAACAGGAAATGCAGGCATTTAAAGGATGGCATGAGAGATCCAGAAAAGTTATGTATTGGCTGTCTATCAGTATCTCAGATTCTATGATTGTGCATATTCAGGATGCAATTACACCAAAGGAGGCATGGGATACTTTGGCAAAAATGTACAGCACAAATATGCAAGCCAGGAAAATGCAGCTCAAGCAGGAGTTGCACAATGTGCAGAGAGAAAATATGAGCATCAATGACTACCACATGAAGGTGAAGAAAATTGCAGATGCACTTGCTTCCATTGGGTCGCTAGTGGAAGATGATGATTTAGTTTCTGTGACCTTGAATGGTCTAGGAAAGGATTATGCACAGTTCCGAACATCCATTGCCATCCGTGAAAAATCTCCTGATTTTGAGGAGTTGTTTGCTCTTCTAAGTTCTGAAGAGCAGAGAAATGGCGGTGCATCTTCTTCAGGAGGAACTTCAAAAGAAATTGTCTTCTACTCAAATGCTCGAAGAGGTAGAGGCAAAGGTGGAGGAGGCCGATCTGGAGGCCATGGTAGAAATCAAAATATGTAGCAAACTCAAGAAAACCAGTCCTATGGAGGAGGACGTGGTAACTCTAGAGGCAGGGGGAGCCAAAGAGGTCGTGGTGGATGGCAGAGAGGTCAAAATGCAAACAGCAATGTTGAATGCTATTATTGTGGTAAAATGGGTCATATGGCTAAAGACTGCTACAAAAAGTAGAATGACATTATGAATGGAAAATTGCAGCAAGGCAATTATGCATCCTCTAGTAGACAGGGTGATGATAGAAATGAGCATTTGTTTATAGTGCAGCACATGACCAATTCTATGACAAGTGCAAAAGAAAGCAATGATGTGTGGTATGTTGACTCAGGTGCATCAAACCACATGACAGGTCATGTAGAATGGATGCAGGATGCAAGGAAAATGGAAAGACCAGGATTTGTGGAGACTGGTGATGATACTGCACATCCTATTGTGCAGATTGGTAAAACTCCTTTGTCTATGCAGGATGGGAAAAAGAAATACCTGTCTAATGTATTTCATGTCCCAAAAATCACCAACAACCTGGTTTCTATAGGTCAAATGGTTGAGCAGGGCTTGCAGGTCAGAATTAATCCTCATGGATGCTTTGTTGAGGATATGAAAAATAACGGTCGCTTGATAGCAAAAGGAAAGGAGGGCAGGATGTTTATGTTGGATGTGGACATGCCTGAACTGAGTGCAGCAATGTTTGCACATGGGACCGGTGTTGTTGCAGATATTGATATCTGGCATAAATGCATTGGTCATGTTAATGTATAGCGACTTAAATCAATGCAGGCCCAAAATATTGTTGCAAGATTGCCTAAATTCAAGGTTGCAGAAATGCATAAGGTATGTGAAGCTTGTCAATTTGGAAAACAGGCAAGGAAACCATTTCCTAAGCATGTTCAAGAGAGTAAGAAGCCATTGGAATTAATCCACTCTGATGTGTGGACTACTAAAGCTGCATCTATTGGAGGCTATCATTATTTTGTCACTTTTATTGATGACTACAGCAGAAAAGTTTGGGTGTATTTTATGAAAAAGAAAAGTGAAGTGTTTGGGCATTTCAAAGCTTTTAAAGCTATGGTTGAAAAAGAAACAGGCTGTAAATAAAATTCCTAAGGTCAAATGGAGGGGGAGAGTACATCTCAAATGAGTTTGCAAGGTTCCTGCAGGAGCATGGCATAAAGCAGCAATATTCATGCAATCATACCCTACAGCAAAATGGACTTGCAGAAAGGAAAAATAGGCATATTGGAGAGGTATTTCGGGCCATGCTAAATGAAAAAGACCTACCAGATTATTATTGAGCTGAAGCAGTTTACATAATGAACATGACTCCCATTGCAGCAATACATGGCATGACGCCAGAGGAGATGTATACTGGTAGGAAACCAGATATTTCTCATTTGAAAATCTTTGGTTGCATTGTCTATGTTCATGTGCCAGATGAGTTGAGGTCCAAGTTGGATCCAAAAGCTGAGAAGTGCATCTTTATTGGTTATTCTCTGCAGCAGAAAGGGTATAAATGCTATAATCCTTCTACTCGTAAGTTTACAATGAGCAGAGATGTTGTTTTTTATGAGATGAGCAGCTGGTATAAACCAATAAATGTGATGATTGATGTAGATGCACAAAATGGTAATGCTGCATAGAATTCACAGCAACAATCACAAAATATTAGTGGACCTACAGTGTCCTCTAGTAGTGGTTCACATACTTCGCCATGGACAGGCAGATTGAGATCAAGAGAATCTCCTCAAAGCAATGCAGATAGTGGTACGCAGGTATCACGAAAAGGAAAAGAGAAGGTAGATTAGCCCATGTTTGATGTGAATGCAAGTCACTCTTATGTGGATGGTGAATCCAGTGGCTCAGAATAGAGCATTGATGATGAGTTGGGTATTCCCTCTGCTGTTACACGTAGAGTAAGGAAGACCAGGGATGTTTTGAGAGCACCTGGAAGTGAGCCTATTTTGCACAGGTCTACCAGAGCTAGATATCTTGTGGATAGGCTGAAATATGATGGATTTACAGCCATTCACTATGCCTATATGGTCAAAGTGATACAGGAACGAAAACCCACTTCTTTTGAGCAAGCCATGGGAAAAGAAAAATGGGAGAAAGCCATGGATGAAGAAATGGATGCCTTGGAAGCAAATGCTACATGGGAATTGGTGCCTTTGCCTAAAGACAAGAATGCAATTGGCTGTAAGTGGGTTTATAAAGTCAAGCACAATGCAGATGGTTCTGTGAACAGATACAAGGCAAGATTAGTTGTCAAGGGGTATGCATAGACATATGGCATTGATTATGAAGAAACAGTCAGTCCGGTTGCAAGGATGGCAACTGTAAGAGCATTCATTGCTATGGCTGCATCAAAGGGATGGTCTTTACATCAGATGGATGTAAAGAATGCCTTCTTGCATGGTGATTTGCAAGAAGAGGTCTTTATGGAGCAGCCACCATGTTATTTTCATGCTGTTCATCCTGAGTTTGTTTGTAGGTTGAAGAAAGCCTTGTATGGCTTGAAGCAAGCACCTAGAGCATGGTCTGACAATATAGGACAGTATCTTGTCACTATTGGCTTTCAGATTTCCGAGGCAGATTTCTCACTTTATGTGAGAAAAACAGAGAAAGGTATTATGTTGCTTGTCATTTATGTTGATGATTCAAGATCATCACAGGTGATAGTGATGAAGATATCCTTCATGTGAAAATGCTATTGAAGCAGAAGTTTGAGATGAAGGATTTGGGAGAGCTGCGTTATTTCTTGGGCATTGAGGTGATTAGATCACCAAGTGGGATACAGCTCTTGCAGAGGCAGTATGGATTGGACATGCTATCCAAATATGGGATGACAGGCTGTAAGCCTATTTCAGTTCCTTTGGAGCAGAATGTGAAGCTGAGCGCAGATGCAGGTGAGCTTCTGGAAGACCCTACTATGTACAGACGCATAGTAGGAAGTTTGATTTATATGACTATTACCAGGCCAGATTTGAGCTATGTTGTTGGATTGGTAAGTCAGTTTATGCTGGCTCCAAGGAAACCGCATTTGGATGCGGCTAGATGCATACTCAAGTATGTGAAGTCCACATTGCAATATGGACTATTTTATGAGACTGGGGTTCAGATACAGTTGCATGGATACACTGATTCTGATTGGGCTGGTAGTATTTTTGATAGACAATCTACCATTGGATATGTGTTCTCTTTTGGGAGTGTTGCAGTCACTTGGAGCAGCAAGAAACAGTCTACAGTTGCCTTGTCAAGCATAGAGGGTGAGTACAGGGGTGCAGCAATGGCTGCATGTGAGGTAGCTTGGTTGCATAAGCTACTTTATGATATGCATCAGTCTACAGATGGGCCAATTGTCATTTATTGTGACAACATGAGCAGTATACACTTGGCAAATAACCCAGTCTACCATGCTAGAACAAAGCACATTGAGGTGCATTATCACTATGTGCGGGAGAAGGTTTTACTAGGTCTTATTGATCTAGTTTATGTTAGCATAGAGGATCAGGTAGCTGACATATTCACAAAGGCATTGGGTGCAGAGAAGCTACGCAAGTTCAGAGACCTGCTTGGTGTGCAGGAATTGGGATTGAGCTCGAGGGGGAGTGTTGAGATATCGAGCTCCACTCGTGATATGCCAGGGTGACCATTGTGCATTTATGTCACCGACTTGTTAGCTGCAGATGCGGTTGGTACACCGACCATGAATAATAGCTGGATGATAGCTATCCTTATGTACTCTAGTTCGTGGCTCAGTTAGTATGCCACCTTAGTTAGTTGAGTTTGGTTTGAGACCCACATATAGGGTTCTCCTATTTCTTTGTACTAGAGTTCTTTTGGCTTACACAACTAAGAAGAGGAAAACTGTTTTCAGCCTCCACCTTTGTGTGTATTCCCCCATTGTGTATGTGAGAAAGCCGCAAGTGAGACTCCTTCCCTCTCTCCCACTATCGTCACAATATCCTCACAACATAATTACAATGAAGGAAGAAATTCAAGCAATCACAAATTGTTTCTTTATAATCTCTTTGGGAGGCCTTTATTGTTGTTTCAGCATCCCAATCAAATCAGCAATACCTAGTGCTTCGATAACGTAGGTTGCTTAAGAAGTCCAATAGATCTTGTCGTGCTTTTATAATACATTGTAAAAGTCTTTTGTTCTTTGCTATCTTCTGAGTCTCCTCCCTCTCTGTCCACCTTTGTACATTGAATTCCTCTCTCTCCATCCGTGTCAGTGGAGAGCCTTGTCAAATTCTTGCATCTCTCCACCCATTCTTTGAGACTGTCAATTCGAGACTCCACATCTCCGACGATGCTAAGGACATCCATGGTGGGTGGAGAGATGATAAATTAAGAGTGATGAATGAAGAATGTGCTTGTAGAAGGATTAGGATGGATGAAAGAAGGGAGTCTAATTATATTATTCTTGTCTTCAATCACTTTATTTCATAAATTTAAACCGATTCAAAATCTATCATCTCATGTGTCTCTCACATTTACGGTCTTTCATTTTTTACTTCACTCAATGGACAACTCACCTCTCTAAATTTATTACTTTTTTTGAAGTCTAACTTATTATATACAATAAATATCTCATGATGAGAATCTAATAATTATATCATTCTTGTGTTCCGTCACTTTATTTTATAGATTTCAATGTACTCAAAATGTATCATCTCACATGTCTCGCATTACGGTCTTGCATCAGCAAGTCTAACTTATTAGATTAAAAAAATATCTCATGATGAGATTCTAATATCATTCTTGTGTTCCATCATTTTATTTTATAGATTTCAATGTACTCACTGTCTTACATGTCTCACATGTCTCGCATTACGGTCTTGCATCTATTACTTCAGATAATCTAGTCATCTCAGCCTCTCCCAATTCTTTATTCTAAATCTTTCATCTCACATCATGAGTTTGCAGTTCTATAAATCCCTCTGTAGTCGTTTGTCTTCTATATCTCGCCCCAGCAAACACTTCTTCCACTTTGCTCTCCTTACCTTACTCCTCTCCTCAAGCTTACTCCTTCCATCTTGCCCACAACCTTACCTCCTCTCCTCAAGCATACTCCTTCCATCTTGCCTTACCTCCTCTAGTTACCTTCCTTGCTCTTGTTGAGGGGGAAGAGGGAGCACTCACGAAGGGATAAGAGACACCGTATATGGTGGAGAAAAAGCTACTCCAGCTTATTCCTCTATCATATATATATGAGTATACATGGGCACTATACAAGTGGGTGGGCACACTGCCCTTTACCCCAACAACCTCCCACTTAAAGGCAGTGTGCCTTTAAGGGAGTATGGTACACATATAATACAATCAGCCATAGGCTGAAAAACAAGATGACCAGACCATTATCCTATGCCCATCAGCACTTTACAATGTGCAAAGTGCATAGAGGATAAGCTGCTAGCAGATATCAGGTTTGTAGGATAGAAAATGACAAGCTGTAGATGCCTGTCAACCAAGATCTCATGCCAGATCTCACTGGGAGAGTGAACTCTCACCACCACATGCTCCTGTGCTAAGTCCATAGCACCCGAACTGTCACTGTGCAAAGAAAATATCTCAATACCACCTGTGACCATAAGCACATGACCTACAATAGACCTTTGCTGGTCTACCCAACCTGCATCACCTGCATGCTGCTCCTGGAAGCATATTAAGGACCTGATGTCCACAACCGCTTCCCTACTACCAAAATCTGCCATAATCATGCGACCAACTCCCACTGCAACGGAAGCAAGAACCGGAAGTGTAGCCCCAATGGCAAACATGTGAGAACCAAGTCTCAACATAGTCATGGATGCATGAAGTACTATGGCTGCCATATCAACCATAACTTGCTGCTCAACTGATCTGTGATCGTCAAACCTGCTATGTTCCAAGTATGGAGCCAATACAAGCAATGGAGTACTCAGTAACTTCCCCCTCTCCATACTGAAACAACCAAGTATCTGACAAACATCATCAAGACCATGCAGCTCCCACTGCAAAGCATCCCTGTCCATAAGAAACCATATGGCAAGTAACCTTAGAAGGATAGCAACCTCCTGAATACTGAGACCATAACCTGTCTCACTGCGCATCACATTCTGAGCTCTCATAACAGTATCAAACCTATGAAGCCAAGCTCGAGGGGATTGCTTCTAGCCATGGAGGCATTTACAAAGCAAACATATCAATGATTCCTACCCATGCGCAATATGACCCGAGTCAATAACTGCAGAAACCACATCTATCCTGGCATAACCAACCAATGGATCATACTGGGCATCATTAGCCAAGGTATCCTCCTCACCATGCATAGCCTCATCCTCATCTGCAAGAGGCACTCCGCATCCTGGGAGTAAACTGTAACTGTCCATAGAAGATACATCAACAATCTCCATAGGAGTATAAACCTATGGAATACTCGAGACATCTGACCGTCTCTGACCAAAATCAGGAAGTAATCGTGGCTGTCCCAACTTTATAACTTGCTCACCGTGGGAAAAACCTCCCACTCCAAGGGATATGGGCTGCCCCTGCAAAGAATTCGGAGGTATCAGTGCACTTACACCCTCCTGGAACACCACTCTCCTGCTATCCAAAGTCCTGGGCTGTCTAAACATAGCATCCTCTCTGAAATAGACATTATGGCTATGTATCAACTCTCTAGTTGAAGAATCCCATGACCTGTAGTCCCTACTGGATTCACTGTATCCAAGGAAGATACACCTCCTCGATCGGGAACCATGAGCATAAGCCTCATAGCCAAACACACGTAAATGCTCATAACATGGTGCCCTGCCTGTAAAGAAGTCAAATGGCACTCTACCATTCAGAGATCTCCTGGGTGACCTATTAAGCAAGTATGCAGCTGTCTTACATGCCTCAGCCCAATAGCATTCGGTAAGACCTGCATATCGTAGCATGCTACCAATCCTGTCCAATAGAATCCGATTTATGCCTTCTGCCAAGGCATTGTGAGCAGAAAGATGAGGAGTGGTCAACACCCTCTTGATACCAAGTGTATCACATAGATGTTGAAATCTAGAAGAGATAAACTCTGCATCACCATCAGTCATCAAGCTCAATAGCTTCTTTCCTGACTGATTTTTAGCATTATCCAAGAATCTTTGAATGTATCATATACATCATGCTTTTGACGAATTGGATATACCCCATATGTACTTTGTAGCAGCATCAATAAATGTCACAAAGTAAGAGGCGCCACCCAGTGAAATGGTAGGCATAGGCCCACAAACTACTCTATGAACCAACTACAATGGCTCAACATACCTCTCACTAACTGTCTTCTTCACAAAATAGGATCCTGACTGCTGACCATCATCACAATCATGACACAAAATTTGAGAGACATCCATAACAGGAATGTATCTCAATGTTGTAAGGGCTTCCATACCTGTAGTAGACATATGTCCAAGTCTGGCATACCATAAACTAATTGATGGCTGCTTACTAATCATAATCATCTTATCCTGGACACCTGATACATGCAATGCATAAGAGAATCCAACCCGTGATCCCCTAGCCATAACCAGATTGCCTCTAGCAATCTTCCATGCATGTCCAGTACTGATCTTGCTCGTAGCAAGTCCTAGTATGCGTCTAACCATTTGTAGAACAAGAATAGAGCCACTAGGCATAACAAGGTGGATATCCCCATAACCATAGACATCCATAGAATGATCAATGCCCATCAAACCACTCTCCACAATGCATTCCTGATATGCAGTGAACCATGACCTATGAGGGGTCATATGACATGAAGCATGTGGATCTAACATCCAATCACCGAGAATGGGTACATCAGTGGCCAAGAAGGAGGTGTCAGACATAGACAAAAGAATGCCTTCATCACTGCTACTGTCAGTGCAAACCCTAGCATCCATGCCTTGAAGCTCAACATGCTTCTTCTCCTTCTTCCTCTCATTCTTAACCTTGCTCTTCTTCTTGCATTTTCTTAGCCATTTCCAGCAATACTTTTTCATGTGGCCATACTTTCCACAATAGAAACACCTAACACAAGTCCGAGAGCTAGACTTGCTCTTGGAATTCCCCCTTGAACATGACCTGTTTCTACCAATTGATCTACCTCTGGAGTGCATATCAAGGCTGTATTTCAGCACATCAGGGCATTTCAACCCATCATGCTGTAACATAACACTATCATGGTCATACATCTGGCATATACGAGTATAGAACTCATATGCATGGTAGTCTACACCCTGTACACCATCATGTACCTGCAAGTAGACTAACTTCGAGAGTGATGACTGAATGATAGAGCATGCTTGCTCATCCATGTCATCCCAATCACTCTGTTTAATGCTATAATTAGGCTTGACACCTTTGCATTGAATGGGCTTATGCTGCGTCTTCTGCACTAACACATCATAAATTTGCTCTTTCCAATACTGAAAGTTTGATCCAGCCAACCTCTCAATATCAAAGAGGGCACTACCAACTGTAGATGCCATATCTGTGGCATAATAGCTCACAACCAAAGAGCAGAATAGTGCAATAGGCAACCCAAATGACCAAAAATATAGTGTTGTCCAGACCAATCAGGTCTCCAAATAAACTGGCTGATCCAATGCTCAAAAGCACTCAGCCATAAAGAGGCATAAACAATAATATATGCAGCCCAGTAACCTACCAAGGCCTAGCAATCCAAGTAAGAAATGCACTGAACCAAATGGGCAATGCCTGCTCAACCAATGGCAATAGGAGCCCAGCTCAACTATCCATAAACATTAGTGCGGCATCCACCAATGCAAATCCATAATGCATCGAAATGGCATTTACTACATCACCAATGCATCACCTCAAGTGTGCAATCCTTTGGCAACAAAATCAAGCATTCACCACTTGTCAAATGTGCCAAAGAGACTTGTCAAAATGCCAATAATTCCCTTGGACTGAAGTGAGATCCCAATCACTTTTTGTAATTTACTGTTGTGCAAGAGAAATCACGTCCACTTTGGGCAAGATAACATGCTGTCCTTGTTTTTGAACAGTGATATCTTTTCACCAAAATACCGGATGCCAAAGCTGTAAACAGAAAAGTTGTAGCTTGTAGAAAGATCTACAACTTGTCAGTTGACCTCAAGAGCCAAATCCTTGTGGATTCTCAGATATTCTCACCTGAAAAACAGCTTCTTGCACATTGGTCACAAACAGACAGTATACTGCAACTTTTTGTGGTATTGCAGAGGCTGTAACTCCTGCAGCTTATACCGGATCAACTTGCTTCCAAAAGCAAAGTTGTAGTATTTCTGTGAACTACAACTTTCCAGTTCGGCACAAAGTGCAATTCCACACCAGGAAAGAGATATTCAGTCCTGAAAATGACTATTTTGTCATAAAAACAACATCAGCAATTGTAATGTCCTGACCAATGGCAAACACAATGCCATAAAATCAGCCCTGAATATGGTAACAAATCAGCCTCGAAATGCTGATAAACGAGCCCTGAAATAGATCCAAACAATGTTAACCTGACAGGATCTCTATACATCACTGTACCACCATATGTATCCAACATAGGCAAATAACCATGCATCCAATGAACTGTCAATGCATCTCAACCAGGCATGTACCATTGTCAAAGCATGTGTCACTGCCACTGCCAAAGTGATGTTCCTGCAAGAAAGATATGCAACCCATTGACTAGACAGAGAGAGCCGAGCTCTATGACAAGGGAATGAAAGAGGTCTGGGAGATGATTGTATGGTATGAATGCAGGTGCTCGAAAAGAAGTGTCGATGAAGACCACTTGCTAGCTAAAACCACTCAATTCCGTAGTATAATCAGTGCCAAAAGCATCTGAAAACAAATGCATTAGCCTTGCAATCCACTACACTGCATGATTAATGCGTATAGCATCCAAATCGGCCCAAAACGACATCAAATTGCATCCCAAAACGACATCATGGAGGTCGATAGTCTTCAGTAAGCAATAAGAGGCAGCTTGTAGATTGATGTGGGAGGCAAAGTGGCTACAACAATGATCGTATCAACCAAGTAGATAGCACCAGCTAACTCATTGTGTAGCATCGCTGCTCAGTACAAGTCTCAACTATTCATCATCATCTTCACCAAGTACGCTACCTATGAGGAGAGCTAAGTCGGTGAAAGCAGGGATGACTGTTCAGAAGCGACATAGTTTGTTGTCAGGGATTTTGAGCGCTGTAGATTTGTGAACAATTTCTGATCAGCAGAACTCTTTGAAGAAGAAGAAGAAATGCACGTCCCATCCCTAATGTCACAGATATGTTGTGCGACTGGATTTCTGAATGGGCCACGTCACAGCTAGTGCATCAGAACTGTGACAATATCAATAAGCATGTCAAACAAAGCTGAACACAGTGCAAATGTAGCAACAATTGACTGCTGCTGGAGTCCGCATGAATAGAAAAGCTTGATGGAAAATCAGCCAAGGCGAAATGTGACGATGCCTTTTCAGCTGAGCGTTTTGGGATAACCACACGATCATGTAGAGCCACCTCGCTAGATGAAAAGAGATTAGAAATAACAACCCCATGTTGCAAAGGCAAGGCACCTTAATAGAAAGAGTCTCTTGCTCCAACCCGTAATGAGAAATTCTACGTAGGTTTTAGAAACAACGCCGTTTCTTGTAGCATGACTAGGAAGCCATAGGTGCTTCTGGTCGTCCTTTCCAGCATAGAAACAATATCAAGCTTTAGGCAAGAGACAATTGAACAAAGTCGCCCGGGCACATTCAGGAGGTACAGGTAGACATTCTTGCTCATGGAGACCAAGTAGAGAGAAGCTATCTCCATGCTAGCTCTGATACCAGTTATGGGAGAGGAGAGCACACACAAAGGGATAAGAGACATCGTATATGGTGGAGCAAAAGCTACTCCAGCTTATTCCTCTATCATATATATATGAGTATACATGGGCACTGTACAAGTGGGTGGGCACACTGCCCTTTACCCCAACTCTTGTTACCTCCTCTCACTTCCATGGATCTTTTCGAAGTAATCGATTCCGTCAAGTAAGCCATTAGCAGCACCAAACTATGGATTGCCGAGAACCAAGGAAAGAGAGAGGAGAGAAAGCGAAATCTAGCTCCGTTAACCTAGTACGAGAAGGATGACTTGCTTGTCAGAAGGCCTTAGAGAAGGAGGAGAAAAGAAAAATAAGTATGGCTACTAGTGAAATAGATAAATTGCAGTCATATAGGAGAGAGCTAACAGACTTTCAAAGTGAGATATCTTTGCATGTGGCTCGTTATGGAAGATTTCCACCCTAGGAAGTGCAAGCCATTCGGAATAAACAAAGTGTTATACAAGAGAAAATTCATCAATCCTTACTTCTCTTCTGTAATTTTAACTACATCGATGAGGATGAGATGAGCTCAAGGGTTGAATCTAGGATAGAGAGAGAAAATAGATATCCCTTCCAGTGAGAGGCTTATTGTAACTTTTGGTGTTTTTCAACACCTTTATAAATATTGTGAGAGTTTGCTACTTCCACTTGTAACTTTTGAAAGTGTTTCCTAAACACCATTATAAATATTAAGAGAGTTTACAATTGCTGAGTCTTATTTTTTTGTGTAACTTATCTCAGGCTTATTTTAACTTTTGGTATTTGTCAACACCTTTATAAATATGGTGAGAATTTCCTTAATACTGTAACTTTTGAAGGTGTTTATTAACACCATTAAATATTAAGAGAGTTTACAACTGCTGAATCTTATTTTTTCGTGTAACTTATTTAGGCTGCGTTAAATTTTATAATTTTAGTTTCATCTCTATTAAAAATTTTTAAAAAAATGCTTGTTTTAATGTTTTTATATGTGCTTTGAAGATTGGGTTTTTCTTAAATTTTATCCAAAAACTAGTCCAAAAGTATATGTAAAAATAAATTTGTACATTGACAAGTCCAAAATTAATGAAATAAATGTTACACATTAATCCAACCTATGTTAATGCACGTACAAATTATCATACACATCGTATATGCTTTGGATGGTCAAAGTCACCACAAACCCCATTTCCATCAAGTGTTATGCACAGCCATCAAAAAATATTATTTCAGGTGTGTTATTCGTATGGGCACATACCCGATGGACATGATAATCTTCACTTATGTCAATCCAACCTATGTTGAGGCTTGTACAAAGTATTCTGCCCATCAGATATGCTTTAGATGGTTAAACTTGCCATAAACCCCATTTTTCACCAAGTGTTATGCACAATCGCCAAAAAACATGCTCTGAGGTGTCTTATGCGAACATGCACATACCCAATGGGCATGATACTTTGCACAAGTATAAATATAATCTATTTTGAGCTGTCTACAAAGTATCATGCCCATCAAATATGCTCTAGATGGTCAAAGTCACCACAAACCCCGTTTTTCATCAAGTGTTATGCACAACCGTAAAAAATAGTATCTAAGGTGTGTCATTCGAATGCACTCATACCCAATGGTCATGATACTTTGCACACACATCAATACAACTTGTGTTGAGTCGTGTGCAAAATATCATGTCCATCGAATATTCCTCGGGGGGGTCACTCATCATATGTAACCCTATCACGTGAGTTCAACAGAAGGATTTTTTTTATTTCTAAAATATACAGAAATAAATATACATAAGGGACTATTTAAAATAGTTTTGGAAAAAATTTACAGATTTGTATAGGAAAGGGGTACATTTTATTCATGAAATTTTTCACAGATAAGGGACTTTAAATATAGGCCTTGAACGCACGTGATATAGAGGGTTTATACATAGTGACCCCCCCGAGGAATATTCTTTGGATGGTCAAGCATGCCACAAACACCTTTTTTCACGAAGTGTTATGCACAACCACCAAGAAATAGTACCTGAGGTGTATTATTCGAATGCGCTCATACCCAAAGGGTACGATGCTTTGAACAAGTAAAAATAAAACCTATTTTGAGTTGCGTGCAAAATATCTTGCCATTGGATATGTATTGGATGGTTAAACGCATCACAAACCCCGTTTTTTTACCAAGTATTATGCACAACTACCAACAAAGAATAGTATTTGAGTTGTATTATTCAAATGCTCTCATACCCTATGGGTAAAATACTTTTCACGTGCATTAATACAATATATTTTGAGTTGTGTGCAAAGTATTATGCCTATTGGATATGCTTTGGATGGTCAAAGTCGTCACAAATCTCCTTTCTCATCAAGTGTTATCCACAATTGCAAAAAAATAGAGTTTAAGGTGTGTTATTTGAATGCGGACATACTAGATGGACATAATACTTTGCATTCATGTCAATCCAACCTATTTTTAGGTCTTTGCTAAGTATCGTGCCCATCAAATATGCTTTGGATGGTCAAATGTGCCACAAACTTCATTTTTCACCAAGTGTCATGCACAACCGCCAAAAAACACGCTTTGAGGTATGTTGTTCGAATGCGCACATATCTGATGGCCACAATACTTTGCAAGTTCATCAATACAACCTATTTTGAGCTGTGTGCAAATTATCATGCCCATCATATATGCTCTGGATAGTCAAAGTCGCCACAAATCCCTTTTTCCATCAAGTATTATGCACAACCGTCAAAAAATAGTATTTGAGGTGTGTTATTCGAACACACACATATCCAATCGGTACAATACTATTGATACAAGTCAATCTAATAGATATTGAGGATTGTAAAATGTATCATGTCTAATCAGATATGATTTAGATGGTCAAACTCGCCACAAACCTCATTTTTCACCAAGTATTATGCACACAACCATAAAAAACACATGCTTTGAGGTGTGTTATTCAATTGTGCACATACCTGATGGGCACGATACTTTGCAAGTTAATCAATAAAACCTATGTTGATCTGTACACAAGGTATTATGCACATCAAATATGCTCTAGATGGTCAAAGTTGCCACATATCCCGTTTTTTAACCAAGTACTATGCACAACAGTGAAAAAATAGTATTTTGAGGTGTGTCATTCGAATGCCCTCATATTCTATGGGTGCTTTATTTTGCATACACATCAATATAATATATGTTGAGGCACGTGCAAAATATCATCCCCATCAGATATGCTTTCAATGGTCAAACGTGTCACAAACTCCATTTTTCACTAAGTGTTATGCATAAGCATCAAAAAATAGTATCTAAGGTGTATTATTCGAATGCTCTTATACCCTATGGGCATGGTGCTTTGCACATGTGTTAATCTAACCTAATTAGAGATGCACGAAAAATATGGTATCCATCAGATATGCTTTGGATCTTAAAATATGCCAAAATTTCCATTTATCACTAAGTGTTATGCACAATTGCCAAAGAATAGTATCTGAGGTGTGTTATGCAAATGCCCTCATACCCGATGGGCATAATACTTTGCACACATGTTAATACAACCTATGTTGAGATGTGTGCAAACTATTGTGTCCATCCGATATGCCTTGGATAGTCAAAGTCGGCACAAACCCACTTTTTCATCAAGTATTATGCACAACCACCAAAAAATAGTATTTGAGGTGTGTTATTTAATTGGGCACATACTTGATGGGAATGATACTTTGCACACACATCAATACAATATATGTTGAGTCACATTCAAAATATCATGCCCATCAGATTTGATTTGGATGGTCAAACATGCCACAAACTCCATTTTTCACCAAGTGTCATGCACAACCGCAAAAAAATAGCATCTGAGGGGTATTATTCAAATTCTCTCATATCTGATGGGAACAATGCATTGTGCACATATTAATCTAATATAATTAGAGATGCATGAAAAATACCGTGTCCATCGGATATGCTTTGGATGGTCAAACATTCCACAAACCCCATTTTCATCAAGTGTTATGCACAGTTGCCAAAGAATAGTATTTGAGGTGTGTATTCAAATGCACTCATACCCGATAGGCATGATACTTTGCACACATGTCAATCCAACCTATGTTGAGGTGCGTGCAAAGTATTGTGCCCATCGGATATGCTTTGCATGGTCAAAGCTGGCACAAATCCAAATTTTCATCAAGTATTATGCACAACTGTCAAAAAATAGTATTTGAGGTGTGTTATTCAAGTGCGCACATATCGGATGGACATGATACCTTGCACTCATGTCAATTTCACCTTTTTTGAGTTCTGTGCCAAGTATCGTGCCCATTGGTGGATGGTCAAACTCACTACAAACTCTATTTTTCACTAAGTTTCATGCACAACCGTCGCCAAAAAACACGATTTGAGGTGTGTTATTCGAGCGTGCACATACCCGATGGACATGATACTGTGTGTAGGTGTCAATCCTACATATTTTGGTGCATGTAAAAATTATCATGCCCATCAGATATGCTTTGGATGGTCAATGTTGCCACAAACCCCGTTTTTCACCAATAATATGCACAACCACCAAAAGAAACTATCTGAGATGTGTGATAAGAATGCACTCATACTTGATGGACATGATACTTTACACATATGAATCCAACCTATGTTGAGGCGCATGTAAACCCATTGTATATGCTTTGGATGGTCAAAGTCGCCACAAACGCCATTTTTCACCAAGTATTATGAGAATTTGAGGTGTGTCATTCGAATGTGCTCATACTTGATGGGCACGATACTTTACACATGTTTTCTATAAGCTCGAATTTGAAAATTTTAACCATATAGATGACTCTATATGGTTTATGCTGATCGATTTGAGTACTTGGAGAACTAAATTTGGGTCTCATACGAGGAAGTTATGTTAATTTTGGGGCTAATTTATCAAATTTTAAGTTTGAAATATTAGCTAAACTAGAAGGGGAAAGGGGGGGGGAGGGGGGAAAGGAGAAAGGCGGGATGCGAAGGGGGGGGAGGGGAAAGGGTGGAAAGGGGAAAGGGGGGAGGGGAATGGGGGAATGGGGGGAGCAGAAGGGGGAATGGGGAAAGGGGGGATGGAGGAAAGGGGGGATGGGGGAAAGGGGGGATGGAGGAAAGGGGGGAATAGGGGAATGGGGAATGGGGGGGAGAGGAATGGGAGAAAGGGGGAATGGGGGGAGGGAAGGGGGGGAAGGGGGGAATGGAGGAAAGGGGGGAATGGGGTTACGATTTAAGGTATAGGTTTTATGGTTTAAGTTATAGGAAATAGTGTTTACAGTATAGGAATTTGGGTTTAGGCTATGGGGATCAGGGTTTAGGATTTAGGGCATGGGGTAGAGTTACAAATATTAGCCATGCTACAAATATTAGCTTGTGAATTTGGTTTAAGTATAATTAAACTTCATTCACAGGTTTTTCATAAGTTGGAATTTGAAAATTCTAACCCTATAGATGACTTTAGATGGCTTATGCTGATTGATTTGAGTACTTGGAGAGCTAAATTTGGACCTCATACGATAAAGTTATGTTAATTTTTGGACGAATTTATCAAGTATAATTAAACTTCATTCACAGGTTTTTAATAAGTTGGAATTTGAAAATTCTAACCCTATTGATGACTTTAGATGGCTTATGCTGATCGATTTGAGTACTTGGAGGGCTAAATTTAGACCTCATACAATAAAGTTATGTTAATTTTTGGGCAAATTTATCAAATTTCAAGATTGAAAGATTAGCCACACTAGTTTGGAGAAGCTCCTAAAATCGTCTTTGGGAAAATATTCGCCCTTAAAAATTTATCTTGGGGAGGGTAGAGAAGAAAGGAAATTAATGGAATGGAGGAGAGGAAAGGGGAGGGAGGAGGAAAGGGGGAGGGGGAGGAAAAGGCAGGGGGAGGGAGAAGGGGAGAGAGGGGGGGGGGAGGGGGGAAGGGAGGGAGGGAAAGGGGGAAGGGGGGAAGGGGGGGGGGCAGGGAAGGCGAAGGGGAAGGGGAAGGGAGGGGGGAAGGGGAAGGGGGGAAGGGAGGAGGGGAGGGGAGGGGAGGGGGGGAGGGGAGGGAAAGAATGGAAGGGGGGGAGAAGCGGGGGGGGGGGAGGGGGGGGAGGGGAAGGGGGGAAGGGGGGATTGGA